>NC_133246.1:4820000-6020000 GCF_048772165.1 Typha angustifolia | reverse complement strand
TACAGATGCAGTGGATGGAGTCCTACAAAATTATCAGTAGTGGGGAGAGTGAGGTCATACAGAATACAGTTGGAAAATTCTGTGAGATTCTGTTTGGAGCTATATCTAATTTAAATTAACAATACCACTGAAAGATATCTGGGGAATGTTTGAAGTTCTTTGATCTAGAACAGAACGTCTCCAGTCTACCTAAAGAGTGGAAAAGAAACTACACTTGGATTAATATTACTAGTACAATAACTCCTTTTATAGTACGGTTAAAACCATACGGAATCAGAGGAATACTATTGCAGGTTGCAGATACAATCCTTGTTCTTACCTCAAAAGTTAGGTCATATACAAGTTTGAAGAAGCGTTTAACAGTAATTCGGAGTGTGTTAATTTGAATGATATTTGCAAATTTTTATTACCTTTCCAACTAATAATGGAGTGTTCTATTGCATGAGGCTCCAAAACAAAATGTTGGAGAGGGCTAGATGGGCACAATCTTACCTTCATAGTCAAACGGACTGTTTCCATAATCTGCATTTATGAAGAAGTTTCAAAGTCATGGATGCTGTCTCATGTTAGTTCATAGCTCCCAAATCTAAGTTCATAGCTTGCTGTAAAATATTTGAAGCAACTTGATGAATGGCTATATGTTCTTAAAAGTGGCTGGAAGTAAAACTACTTCTTAGCCATCATTGGGTGCTATTAATGTTGTTGCAATGCCAAAATGAAATTAGGGCATTAATAGGTGCTAACGATGCTTATGTTGATATTTGTCTTACTATAATTATTCATGTTCTTTGTTCTCCTGTCAAAGCATTTTATTGTTGAAGTTTTCAGTTTTCTCTTTTTTCTCTTTGAGGATAACCATTATAGTTATGTTGCGTGAATAAAATTGTTTCCTTTGTTCTGTGGTTAGATGGGAATGGGAAGCGCTTTGGATACATTGTGCGGCCAGGCCTTCGGAGCAAAACAATTCAATATGCTTGGCATTCATATGCAAAGGGCAATGCTAGTCCTTATGCTTGTAAGCATTCCACTTGCCATTGTTTGGGCCTGCACAGGCCAAATTCTTCTTTTATGTGGGCAAGATTCAGAGATTGCAAACGAAGCTGGAGTATATTCTCGATGGATGATCCCATCTCTTTTTGCATATGGTCTTCTTCAGTGCCATGTTAGGTTCCTGCAGACCCAAAATATCGTTTTTCCCATAATGCTAAGCTCCGGGATTACTGCCATGCTTCATATACTTGTCTGCTGGATATTGGTATACCAAGTAGGCCTTGGCAGCAAAGGTGCTGCCCTTGGAAATGGAATCTCTAATTGGATCAATGTGTTACTATTGGCACTTTATGTTAGACTATCAAATAACTGCAAGAAAACTTGGACTGGCTTTTCAAAGGAGGCTTTGCACGATATCCTAAACTTCATCAAATTGGCTGTTCCATCAGCATTGATGGTTTGGTAAGAAAAATAGCATATCCATTTGAGTAACAATTAGGTACTTTGAATTGCTATCCTAAGTGTATCTTAATTAAGAATTGAGACAGCTTGGGGTGGTGGTCATTCAAGTTTCTAGTACTTCTTTCTGGTCTTCTCCCTGATCCAAAATTAGAGACATCGGTGCTATCAATAAGGTGAGAGTATATATTTTTTGCCTTTTATTGCTTTGATGAAACATTCTTTAGGATGTTCTCTAGGTTCCCGAATTAACATATCTAATGCTTCTTAGTTAAGTTAGCACATATATCAATGTTCACTACTTCTCTGATAGTCTTTTGGTCCTTTAACTAAAAGCTTCTCATTTCCTCAGCCTGAACACAGCTTCAGCAGTCTACATGGTCCCTTTTGGTCTTAGTGCTGCAGTGAGGTTAGTTTAATATAGATCTTCTTGACTATCTTCTCAACCATCTTTAACTTCACATGGTACTTTTTCCTTTCCACAGTACTCGAGTCTCAAATGAACTCGGTGCCGGACGTGGACAAGCTGCTAGTTTAGCTGTACGCGTAGTGTTATTCTTGGCTATTTCAGAAGGCTTGGTAGTGGGATTGGCCCTGGTTTTGCTGCGTGGTATCTGGGGATATGCATACAGCAATGAAAAGGAAGTGGTGAAATATGTAGCTACTATGTTACCAATTCTTGCAACATCCAACATATTTGATGGAATTCAATGTGTTCTTTCAAGTAAATGACATCCTCTAGTTCGTGATCAGTTTCTTATTCTAATCATTATAGACTAAATACTTGATTTTCAACATGTAGGAGTTGCCAGAGGATGTGGTTGGCAGAAGATTGGTGGTTTTGTTAATCTTGGAGCATTTTATATTTTAGGCCTACCTTCAACTATTCTTTTAGCTTTTGTCTTTCATCTGGGAGGACAGGTGATTTTCTTTTCGTTTTCTTCTTGATTCCAATTTTTGGTTAATCATAGTGTTAATCTCAAACTGACAGACATGTATAACAATGAACAGGGACTTTGGCTAGGAATCATATGTGGCATTTTTCCACAAGCATTGATTTTTTTAGCCATTACCCTATGGACTGACTGGGAGAAAGAAGTAAAGTGTTCATGTTTTCTTGTACTAAATTACTTTTCCTTTATACAATTGCTCACAATTCCATAGATGGTAAACTTTGCATGCTGTGGGGATATATTACTATTGTTGAAAATCTTTCATCGAAAAGTTGTTGGTGCTCCTTCAAAAGTCGCCATATTTTAACCTCTAGAATTTCCATTACCAAGAATCTCTAATGTGCTCATCTCAGTTATTTAAACCATATAAAAAGTTGTCATATGATATGAGGTCAACAATACAAACATTTATTTTTCAAATAAATCACAACAATTGTAACAATGGTTGCTAAGGGGCAAACACGTTTGGCAATGGCAAAATTATTAAATTTTCCATCTGTTTTTATTTGTATAGTTCATATTTTCTGCATCTGATGAAGTTCTATTTATTTCCAGGCAAGGAAGGCAAAGGATAGGGTATTCAGCTCCACCATCCCCACAGACATAGTAAAATGATGTATCAAGTAGTATAAATCCAACCTTTCCATCTTGGACACAGATCAAAGTATCATATTCCTAAATACAGAGCACTGGTACTTTGGCATACAGTATTGGAAATCTTTTTTTATCTTTTTGAGAAGGGTCGATTAGCAGTTTTATCTTTGTTAGCATAAGGTTATGATTTTGATTATTAATTGTTATAATTTGTCATTGTGATAGATCTTTTGAGTAGAAAAATAAACTCCTTCCCAAGAAGTGGTATTAGATCTTTTGTTGGTTATTTGACAAAATTCTCTAAATAGCTATAAAAGTGAACATAAATAGAATGAAGAGCTTAATTAGTACTAATTGGAGGACATTGAACCGTAGAATACTAAACTTGTTCTATTGTAAAGAAATGCATGTTACATTAGAAAGCAATGATACTTAGTCGAAGGACAAGATGCTAGACAGTCCATTGCATAAGGTAGTATAATCCTTGAGGGGCATTACATGCAGATGAATGGGTACCAAACTGTGATGTGTTTGAAGTTTGACGTTCTTCTGAAGATTGGTGGAAAACATGATTTTATAGAACACATCATGACAATATGTCGATATGACCATGTTTCTTCTTTCTTTTCAAACAAGAACTACCATTTAGTGCCTCGAATAAGAAATTTTATTATTTCTGGAAGATTTTGCTTTCCTTGAAGACTTAATAGAAGTTGGAATTGAATTCCATTACTTCCTGCATGATTAGTGTTTCAGACTTCAGTGTTTCGAGTTCAAGTACAAAATTTCATATTTTTGAAAGATATGTTTTTCTCAATTTGGAGCTTATATAATCTTGATTTCTCTATAAATTGTTATGTAGGCTTTGGGTGGAAGTATTTCAGAGCAACTTTCCTTCAATAAACTTTTTTTTCTTCTCTTTTTCTTACAGCTGCTTGAGAGATTCAAGCATCGTGCTCTGTCTTGACAATCTGCAATTCAGATGCTAGAAGCCAATAAGCTTTATCACATAGCTCTAGTAAACTTTCAGATGTAATTATTTTGTTCTGTAGTTGACTGATTATATCAAGAATCAAGTGGAATATGAATGAATCAGACTATATCTTTGTCTACTGTTTGACAGAGTGAAGAACTTGTACTAGAAGACTTCTGAATCTACTAACATCAAGCTTTACTTTCTGTTCGTTTAGGAATATTGACCACAACGTATTGAATCCCAGCTTGTGAATTGAGATTGGATCCTTAAATACTGCATGGTCTCGTGGATACCTTTCTATCAAAGTACTCTCTTCTTCTCCGATTTCATAGTCCACATACCTTATCCCCATATCTGGGGCTGGCTCGCCGAAAATGTACCTGCATCCATCTGACCCCACACCCCAAGGGATTATCTGAATTAGTGTTGCATTGGTTGGAAGGAAGAGCATGTTAGTTAATCCAGCCCCATGCACCCCCATCATCACATCGCAAGAGTTAACCACCTGTGCAAATCTTGACAGGTCGTTGGTTTCTTCTGGTCCAGCAGTTATCACTTTGTACCCAACTCTTCTAGCCATTTCTATCACTTCCTTCTCATTTGTCAGTGACCTTGATCCCTTCCTTAGTACTATCAGTAGCCTTGGCTTTCTCCTTGACTGCTTACTGATACTCTTCGTGTAACTTCTTTTCAATGAGAAGATCGTCCTTAAGAAGTTCCTGAAATCAGTGATGGAGTACCCATTTGGTGACTTAGAAGGATCAATGCCCAATACCTTATGGCTCTTCAGACCCACATGAACAGAGGGGAAACAATGCACCATGTTGTCAGTATCTAAGTTGATGACTTGATAATCTGAAAGGCGTTGCAAGATCCATTGGTACTTGTTGACCCACTGCCAGTTGAAGTTGGTCACTAGAAACTGAACCTTTCCATTGTATTGGCGAGAGGTGATGAAGAGGGGTATCACCACGTCACTGAAGTCGTGAAAGTAGTTACCGACAAATCCACCTGTGGAGAAGACGATAGCGGTGATGTCATGTCTCACATTGCAACTAGGAATTTGTCCATGGTTGAAAGCTGATTTCAGTGTGAACTCCTTGATGGATTCCATGGTGGTTGCTTCCCATTTCCGTGTATATGGTCTGATCTTCCATGTAGTGTTTTCTGACTGAAATTGAGTTGGTGAAACTTCTATAATGGTTGATGAACTGCCAAGAACTCTGATATCGCCATCCATGGAGCAAGTATCTGATCTCATCTGAGTGAAATCACAGTTCACTTTGCCCTTTTGAATAGGAACATCTTCATTCGAGTATAGAAAATTATTAGAATGATGAAAAGAGTAACATAACTACAGGTTCTTAAAACCAATATTTTTGCTTTTCCTGTATGTATTCTCTTTATCGCCATCTCTGACATGTAATCGTTAGCTGAAAGTTCCATGTATACCTGAAACTGTGGGATACTGCTCATGTCTCTCATCTGTATGCGAGAATTGCCTCACTTCAGAATCTGCATGAAGTTTTTTCACATGTTAGCTGATGCTATTTTTCTTGCATGATAGATAGTAGTGACAGATATGTCAGCAGAAATATGCACTTATGACTTACCTACTAGCGATTTGTTCTCTCCTAGCTTTTCCTTGAAATCGCCCCCTAGGGATGAGTTTTCTTCTGATTTTCCATATATATCAAGGGGGGCTGTTGACATTAACGAAGCTGGAATTAATGAACAGATGAAATTTGTATTGATATGCAGTTGAAATTTATACATTTATATATAGATATTATAAAAGTTTGAAATTTATAAATAGATTCCTCGTTTACCAAGACACCAACCTGCATCTGTGCTATTCCTGTTCTCCTCTCCTTCCTTTGAAATTTCTTCTCCTGCAATGTGACTTGGCTCTTTCAGTCAATTGTTCTATTTTCTGTCTATTGTTATAAACACTGTATAATATATAACTCTTTCGTCCTCTGTACATATATAGCTTGATAGATCTGTTGTTCATCATGCATTGTAAATTTGTATGCTAAGTATGTATAGCTACATAGCGTCATTTCAATTTGTCCTTCTGTAGATGTGATGACAAACTCCACCTTCAACTACTAACAAGAAATACTCTTAGCAGCAATTATTGTTTAAAAATAATTTGGCCCTTGATATGTTACTCGATCACTTTGTATTACCATCAAAATGGTGCTAACCTAGTTAAGTCGGATCGCATCATAAGAATATTGGGCTCGATAAATTGAGCCTATTTATTTTTTAATTAATTCATAATGTAAGCCCTCAAGGCAAGTCTAGTTATATTATATAAACTCATAAGGCAACTCTTAATTCGAGTCATGTAAGCATTTTAGAGTTAGTCCTAATAGGACTTATTATACTTGACCTCTATATATATGAGCAATTTGACTCATTTATTTAATTATACAAACATCCAATGAAGAATTAAGAATTATGTTTTAGTATTCGATTATCTTAAGAGTAAGAGTAAGATAACCTAGGAGTAGAAGTAAATTAATCATAAATATTTATTTTCTTAAGAGTTTTGTTTTAATCCGACCATGAGAGTCGAGTTAGTTGAGTTAGTCGAGTCGAATCAAATTGAGTTAGTTATATCTTATTGTTTTAAATTCAAATAAATCGAATAATCTACATGTATATCCAATAAGTTAAAAATTTTACTCCTATAAATAGGAGTGGTCATATCTTGATTACGACAAATCGTGGAATGATCGTGACTGCCACATGGCCAAACTCGACGGCCATGATTGTGAGAAATTTTCTTGAGCCAAGCCATGCTAGGGACTCTTCGTTGGGTGTCTCCGCCGTTGGGGCTCTACTGTAGTGGGACTACGGCCACCAACCACAGCCTCTATGGGCCGAAGGACCTATTGGCAATGCACCATAGCTGTCGAGGCTCCATGATTTTCATCTTCCACCATTGCTCACCGCCACTCTACTATCGCAAGGACCCATTGGATGCCGATTCCCACTGGCTAAAGACCTTGCCTAGCCACCGTGAGCATCCATGCAGCCCACAGCGGCGCTCAAAGGCTGAAAAATAATTTTAGCCGTAAGGTTAGATTTTTGGCTATTAAGTGGGAGAGATGACATGCATGTATCTTGATGCGTACTGAATTTTTGTGATCCGACACAACCACCTTGTGTGAACCACTTTCGGACTTATGTGCATGACCCTGAGCCCGAGTACAAGCCCAAGGATGACTAATGGAACGATCTAGTGAACCGCGTCAGCTAATTAAGCCGTATCTACATGCAGACCCCATGGCATGATGTTAACTTAAAGATCTAACTCGCTTACTAGTTACTTTGAGGAGAAGGTGTTGAAAGCATGGTGGATTGTTATGATCCGACCATGGGAGTCAAGTCGATTGAGTCAATTGAGTCGAGTCAAATTGAATTAGTCTGTTAGCTTTATCTTCTTATATTGAATTTTAAATAAATCAAATAATTCGCATGTGGATCCAATCCACTAAGATTTTACTCCTATAAATAGGAGTGGTTGTATGTTGATTATGATGAATCATGGAATGATTATTGAGTTAAATTATTTTTATTATCTCGTCTTTATCTTTTATAATAGCTGTTTGATCGTCCTTATTTTTCTAGGAGTAACTCGTAACTGTAGAAGCTTTCCGATCGTTCAAACCCTAGCCACTATCTTCCTCCAACAGCCACCCTACTTTACGGCCGTCCACCACCACCTCTGGCTATCCGCCACCCTCCGACTACTGCCGCAACATTGGATATTTACTATTCTATGCTATTCCGACCTTCTTCCACTATTGCATTTATAACTTTTCATCTTGACGTCAGATTCTCGTGAAATCTAGATCTGGTTCGTAATAAGTAAATCTAATATGGAATCTTAATTCTATATCCAAACCCTAGCCATCATCATCCACGAGCCACCGTACCTAACAGCCGTCTACCACCACCGTTGGCCATCCGCCATTTTCCAACGACCGTCGCAATATCAAATAATTATCAATTTGTCTAGTGCTGACCTTCCTCTACTATTTTAATTTTATCTTTTGACTCTAACCACAAAATCACGTGAAATCAAAGAAATCCATGAAATCTGGAGGTTTCTTCCCATAAAATATTTAATTTTATTACGTACAAATCATTCTAAATTTTATTTGTACCACAAAAGGTTAAAAAAAGTACCTGCACTTGGATTGCTCTGCTCCTTTTCTTCTCGGGGAAGAGGCCAACTGGTTGAATTTTTACCTGCAAAGCACTTGCTAAGATGACTTTATAGTCTTCAAATTAAACTGATAGACTGCGCAACAAGTACAAATACCTCCTGCTGAATTATTTTGTTTTTCCTTGATAACAAGAGGTAATTTTATCTGGCTATTTGCAGTATAATGCATTGTTGAACAGAGTTTGTCTCTTCAAAGATATGTACCATGGGTTAAGGAATTACTTTTCTTCAGATTCAACTAACGCAAAGAAGAGGTTTATAAGAACTTGATTTGTTCCAATTTGCAGAAGTTTGCTGATTTGCTGCTTATTGTGACACATGAATTAAGCCCTTTGACTTACAACTTTTCCTTCTAAACTATCACTATATTTTTTTACCCTTATTTTTAAGAAAGAAGTGAGAAGTTAATGATGTCTCAGTTAAATCATTGCGTGAATTCGAACACTGGTATACTTATATAATGATAAGCCGCTTTAACTATTCGAGCAATTTCTCATTAACTTCTAAATAATCACTATGCGGGGATTCAAATCTAGCAACCAGAACAAGATGGAGTAATTTTTTCTCATAATTGAAACTTATTGAACTAAATTTCAAACATAAGTTTCATGCTTTGTTCAACTGGACTAAAATCTCCTAACTACTCAATTCCCTCATGGATATATATTTTTTCCCTCATGATTTCTTGATGCCTTGACATTCCGACCTCTTAATGGTGCCACTATATTAACAAGAAACCATTTCTTCTCTAAGGAAAGATCAGACCATATAAGATAAAGGCTTTTGAGTGTTTAAGAGGAAGCAATATGCTTATGATGGAAAATATTGATTCTAATAAGGACAGGGGATAGTTTGGTCATTTGTTCCACTAATCTTGGATGAAAGAAAGAATAAAATTAATTAATTGTTTTCCTAAGTCGATCAAGAATAAGCAAAAGAAACTATGGAAAACGACTCAAATACATTGTTTTTGCTTAGCTTGCTTTCCTTATAGTTCATACGTCACAATCCATCAGTCGGCAGCCATTAAATAATAGCTACCACTTAAACATTGTGCCATTCTAAGGTAGAATTTTTAAATCTCAAACGAGTGAACATATAAATTTAGCATAAAAAGAAAAAGTCTTATCTCCATTTAGTATACTCAAGGTCCACAATATTGCAAATTGCCTAAATTACACATTCTTTTCTTTGTGGTTGTCTAATTTAATGTATATCCTTGTAATTTTCCAACCAACCTCCAAAAGAATCAACTTAATTATGCCATCCTATCACATACCATTTCCTTGGCCTCCATTGATCTCCTCTTTGTGGGCTTTAGCCTTCAAAATAAACTCTTAGCTGTACAGATAACGATCTTGGCGATCTATTTATTGTCTTGATGAAGAATTTTTATATCACTATCACCTTCTTCACCTCCATTTCATTTTCTACTAAAAGTACATAATCTCAACTTCGGAAATTGAGATAATTGATGTAAATTTATTTAAATCATGCAGTACTGCTAAAAGATGTAGAAGATCAAACATAAGATGATTGAGCAAACCTTGGTGAGTGTTGGATTCCTCCACTGTCGTCAAGGGCTCATATGTGTTGAAAGATAGCTGCAAACTTGCTGCAAGAAAAAGGCAGTTATAATTAACACCTCATCTACTCCAAGAACAAGCAAGTGATCATTAACACTATGGCTATACTTTGAGAGAAATATGAAATCTATGAAACTGCAAATAACCAAGGAAAATGAACTTACAAATGGCGGAAGCCTGTGAATTGGACTTGAGAAGAGTGATTAGTATCGCAGGAACTACGAGGAAACTGATGAGGATGGCGTAGCCAATCTCTTTCGGTTGGATTCTTGCGAAGCTCTCATTTCTCTTCATCTCTTAATCTCTTCTCAAGTTCTTGAAAGCTTACAGGTGACTTAGCTTTCTATGTATATATGTATATGTCTTATGATATAATGAGCTTGTCTCACCTGGACTATTTCTGCAACCACTTGCTCTAGGAATAGATGCTCACTGAAAGGAGAGAGCTAACAACCAGCACCCCTTTCAAATGCGCATGCTTCATGCCCATTGTCATCTTCTATTTAATAAATTCTCCTTCGCTTTGTTAATTAATTCTCTAACAAGGATCGAAGTTGAGAAGGAATCAACTTAACTTCTAATAAGAATTATTCTTTAAAGGAAATTCTTTTGTGTGAATATATATATCAGATTAAAATGCAAATGAGTTAGGTCAAATTCGGTGCGCAGGTGAATGAATCATAGTACATTCAATTGCAATATAGAGAGATCTAAGTAGTTTTTGTAAACGACAAGCTTATGAAAACCTCAACATTGGAGGTTAATCATTCCTAAATATTTGTACATGTCATTATCTTGCAGTATTTTATACTGCTAAATGATGTTGAGAAGAAATATTATTTACAAAAGACAAAATGGAAATAGATTTGGAGAGCTGGAAGGATTGATATTTGCTACAATAATAGAACCAAAATATTGCAAGTCATACAGATGTTAACAGCCCACCTATATACTGAAAAGATACAAGCGCAGAGACTCACCAAATGATTGATTCAACATTTTGATCATTGAAGACCTGAAAGATATACAGAGGATGTGCTTTATAATGACTCAAATCTCATTTTTGGATTTATTTCCTTTGTTGATTTTATGTCAGCAGATAGAGAATTATACCTTTCCCATTATCTAAATGTCCAAGATCTAGCTTGATATATAGCTGAGTGAAATTAGTCCGAGTACGAGTCAAACTTAGCCCGTGCTTAATTAAGAGTGCTTATATTTAATATTAGGCAATTTAATGACAATCTTGATAATTGAGCTAAATAATGTTGAGTCCGAGTCAAGCTTAATCTTTGCTTGATTAGAACTGCTTAGATTTAGCATTAGACATGACCCACTATGATTTTACTCTCATAAATAAGAGTGATCATGGGTTATTTATGATTATGGAATGAATATCAATTTAAGTTAATTTATTATCTTATATTTACTATTTAAATTATAACCGTCTATTTTCCTAGGAGTAAATTTAGCCTAGAAATTATAACTCTACTTTCGAACCTTAGCTACTATTTTTCTTCATGAGCCACGCACTCATATAACCGACCTCCATCATGTGTAACATCTCGTTAAACAAAATAATCTAAAGTGAGCGCACGTGTGCTGCTTTACTCTTTTATTTCATTTCGTCTATTCTTCTCTCTTTTCTTTGCTCTTTTATTTTCTCCCTCACCCTACAGCCGCCATTCTTTCCTTCTTTTTCCATTCACGCTGGAGTGCCGTCGAAGCCTGTTGACTATATGGTTTATATAGTTGATGAGTCTTCTACTCTCTTTTAATTTAATTTAAGTTTAATTATGTTGTTAACCCCTTCTTCCTTTTCCTTCCTCCTTTCGATCCCACTGAAAAATTGGTTGGCCGACGACCTCATACCTCCCCACGTCGGCCTTGGTAGCATCGTGCAGTCATCCTCTTGTCATTGGTACCCTCAATGCGATTAAGGCTACACATGGTAGCCTCTCATTACCAACTTGTGAACATTTTTTTGGCTAGTCTCATTAATGTCTATAAGAGAAGCTCTAGGCAAACTTTGAGTCTGAATATAAAGATATGTAGAAAAACATACCCAAATGCCCTTTTGACTCTAACTTTGAAGAATGTTAGTATAAGAATATTATTATTCAATTTATTTAAATGATAGTTTCTTTCTCTTTATTTGATGAAAATCAAAATGATTGTAGGCTTACGAGCCTTAAATTTGTATTATAGGCGGTCTAAAGGTTTATAAACCCACATCTATTAAAATATTATTGTTTAGTTTTCAATTTTCCTTCAAGTTTAGAGATTTGTTGGCTTACAAGCATTCATCTTGTAAGCTAACAGTTTTTTTAGGGAGCTTTTGTGCTCGTGCAATTGCAAGCCCGCGTAGCATTTTATTTATGCCTATAAGCTCACATACCATTTTCTTTATGCCTATAAGCCCGCAAAAGGTGGTGACCATTAAGACCAACAGGTATCAACTTCTATGGTCTAAAAATAATATAAACAAAAATATAATTATGTGGTAAATATGAATATGTCCGTCCTGATCACAATCAATATATCAATACCATATGCTCATCATGTTCATATTTAACGTGCACATGTATTAGCAATCTATAATACGTGCATCAATCCGAATTATCATGTCATCAGACTCAAGTTTGCCTAAAGCTTCGCTTATAGGCTATGTCAACACTTTACAATATGATATGTATCATTTCCGACTATCAAATCTTTAACTTAAGCTCACGCAAAGCCACACCATAGGCTACATCAACACTCACACTACACAAACACCCACAAGAGAGGGTAGACCATAACAATAAGAACACCTACCCATCACCTAGCAAAAAGTATGATTGATAGTCTACCACTATAGACTAAGAATCTTAATCATAAGCCTATCACATGAGTCAACATCGCACATCGACATTATCCTTTGAGCCATCGGTTCCACATCATCGCACTACTATACGAAAATTAAAAGTCATCACTCAAGGACGCTCTCACCTTACGTCATTAGGTACCGCGAAGTTTACAGTATCCTATCATTTGCTCTCCAACTTAAACTTTCTAAAGGGTTTGACTCTTATTGATCGATAAATTGCCCATCGACTGATTAAATGACTACCTAATTATCTGAGATCAATAAGCTAGGACTTCGAGCATGCACGCTACTATATAATAATAATATATATCCTCCATCCTAACCCTAGTTTAGGGAGGAGTGGGGTACTATTGAGACGTAAAAATTACTCCCTTCATAATAGTGCATATGTGCCAGTGGCATAATATTATACATCATAAATAATATAATGGAAACACACATGATTATAATGTATTATGTGCTATTATATATAATTATTAAAAGTCATTAAAAAAAATTTACTTCCAATTATCATTACACTAATTATTATCGATTTAAAGTAAAACAAAAAAGGCACATTTAATTAACTTACTTCATTAAATAAGAAAACATGTATAATACTATTTCCTTATACTAATCTATATTAATTCTCCGATAGGACTAATTAATACATATACACCTAGACGACTGACTTAATTGTTAGAATTGATTTAACCAATATTACAATCAACCACGTTAAACTCTAATTAGAGCTAATTCTTTGTTATGAGCAATTAGTATGGGCACTTTTAAGCCACCGTCTAATTTATTGATATTAATTTATAATAATATCAAAAAATTATAATAATAACAATATAATTAATAAAGCTAGTCTCTAAATATGATTAATATTAAGGCTTAAGTTTGACATGATCAATTAATAAAATATTAAAGCAAATAAAACATATTAAAAAATAATTAATCTATTTGGGTTAGCCTAAGGCCTAAAGCAATGGGCAGTATTATAGCTATCCCTAATACCACAAAAACCTCCCAAACTTAGGCCTAAAGCCCTAACCCAACAAAGCCAAGAAAGCCATTTGGGCTAGGTCACAGTCTAACCCAAAACTAACATGGGCTGAACTGCAACCCAATCCATCACCAACCTAGGTTGGACCATAACTTAACCTACCAACGACTTGGGTTGGGTGCAACCCAACCCAAGTCTAAGCTAGGCTGAGCAGCGCAACTCAATCTCACCTTATCCCACCTCCTACCTCACCCTCGACAAAAGACCAATCGAGGAGAAAAAGGGAGGTAGCTGTTGGCGATCACCACAGTTGACAATCGTGCCACACACCTGCTAGCTTCTATCTCCAACCTTGGAAAGAGGCACACGAGACGTTGACTAGAGATGAAGCATGATCATCTTGATAAGAAGAAGCTCAACGATAATAAGGGGAGCAGATCTATGAGGCAATAAAGAGGCCGATGAGAAAACTATGCTAGAAGAATGAGGAGCTCGAGAGGGGTGTGCATGGGTGGCTCTTGTGATGAAAAAACCCCTCCATGTTAGTCCGGAAGGTTGCCAAAAATCACAACCAAGCCATAAGGGCACTGAAGAGCGATACCAAAAGCTTCACCATGCAAACATGGAACTTTCAACCGGTCGAAAAAGGGAGACATTAATGGAACTAGCCAAAAAAAGGTTCACAAGTTAGTGATGAGAGGCTAGCATGTGTAGCCTCAATCGTATTGAGGGTACCAATGATAAGAGGATGACTACACGATACTAGCAAGGTCGACGTGGGGGAGGCATGAGGCCGTCAGCCAGCTAATTTTTCAGCGGGATCGAAAGGAGGAAGGAAAAGGAAGAAGGGGCTAATAACATATTTAAACTTAAATTAAATTGAAAGAGAGTAGAAGACTCATCAACTATATAAACCATGTAGTCAATAGGCTTCGGTAGCACTCCAGTGTGAAGGGAAAAAGAAGGAAAGAATGACGACTGTGGGGTGAGGGAGAAAATAAAAGAGAAAAGAGAAGAATAGAGAAAAGATAGAAGAACAGAGGAAACAGGAGAAAAGAGTAAAGCAGCACACATGCGCTCACTTTAGATTATTTAGTTTAAGGCGTAGCTCGTGGAGAGGTTGTTACGAAGATTGCGTGGCTTGTGGAGAAAAATAGTGGCTAAGGCTTGAAGGTAGAGTTATAGTTTCTAGGCTAAATTTACTCCTAGAAAAATAGACGGCTATAATTAAATAATAAATGTAAGATAATAAATTAACTTAACTTGATATTCATTCCCTAATCATAAATAATCCATGATCACTCTTATTTACAGGAATAGAATCATAGTGGGTTATTTATGATCAGGGAATGAATATCAAGTTCTAATCAAACAAAGGTTAAGCTTGACTCGGACTTATAGGCATAAAGAAAATGGTATGTGAGCTTATAGGCATAAATAAAATGCTACGTGGGCTTGCAATCGGATAGGCACAAAAGCTCCCTAAAGAAACTATTAGCTTACGAGCTGAACGCTTGTAAGCCAACAAATCTCTAAACTTGAAAGAAACCACTATTCTCCAATAACTTGCATACGATGAGCTAAAATATAGAAACCACTATTCTCAAAATGTCTTGGTCCATAGGTGAGAGGGAGTACTAGAATATAAAATATAGAAACCACTATTCTCCAATAACTTGCATACGATGAGCTACCACAAATATGTTTTCCTAAGAGACCATTAACAAACATTCAAATAAGTTTTGGGGGCATTTGAAAAGGTCTGTTTGGGTGTTAGCTTAAAGTGCCAGCAATTTTAGACTCTCAAAATTTAGGATTTGTGATCAGCCAATTTGATACTTACCAATTTAGACTTAAATGATGCCTTGGATAATTTAGACTTTTTGCAGTCTTTTAGTCGATGTGGATTTAGCCAATTTAGATTTGGATCTTTTATAGTTGGACCTAGCTGATTTGAGTGGCCTACGATTTAATTGGAACACTTACCGAGAAATTTGATTCTTTTCAACTTGAGACCTTCTGTCTCAATGTTCAATGTAATTTTGAATCCCTTTGAATTGGAAGCTACCCCACATGATAGTTGATTTCTCTGGATCTCATAAAACTCTTCGTCTCTCGAGTTTTAGCTTCGTTCTCCTAGTGGATTGAGAGTTATTTATTAGTTGATCTAATTTTTACATAGAAAAATCCTTAAACACTTAGGATATAAAATTATGGATCTTATGTAAGATCAAATCAATCATTAAAATCAAACATAGTTATAAGATGGAGTTACAGATGGCTTGTTAATACTCATGACTATATCAGTAAGGTCTAACTCACTCAAACACACAATGTACTGCTTCGTGTGATTAATTCTCAACCCTTAGTGATACTAGAACTTAAGAGAAGGATCTAGTAATAGTAGTTATTGTTTTGTATGATGGCTTCCTATGGCCTTTTAAGCCTCCTAGCTAAAGAGCTTATTAGTTTTTTCATCCACTTGAAAAGAGTCTACATCAACCTTGTCGGACTTCTTCGTTAAGAGAAGATGATCTTTTGATATCATTTCATATTTTCTTTTATATTAGCTTTACCAAAAATCTTCTACTAAGCAAGAGAGGAGATAAAAGAAAAAAAGGAAGAAAAATTTCTAAAATATAATTATATGAAAAGAATGTCCCCTCTCTCTAAACCTATATTATTAGAGTTTAATGGAAGAGAAAATATGAGAAATAAAAAGCGAGGGAGTAGTCAACTAGGGTTAAGAGAACTCCCAAACACCGGTTCTCATAACATGCACTATTGTCATAACATGGAATAAACTTTGATGAATCAATATGTTTTATGAAATATTTATTTTAAACGGACGATTACTTTATAACGAAACCAACTTAATTGAATGATATCTTCATTTAAAATTTTAGGAAATAAGAAACTTTTTCAATATCGTGATTAGCTTTTAAAATTTATTAGAATTTTATAAATCGTATCTAATATTTTATTTATTTTGTTACTCACACTCCGTTTTTGAGGATTTTATAACTAAACACCTCATTTTTCTCTAAAATTCTCATTTAACACCCTGGGTTAATTTAGATGGTATTAAAAAATAAATATATTTTATTATAATATATAAAATAATTTATAAATATTTAAATTACTTATGTTTTCTCAAAGAGGAAGAAAAGAAAAGAGGAGGAATATGTTGTCTTACTGATGAATTACCAATGAACATTTTTGTGCTAAGGCTATGTTCTTTTTCTTTTTCTTGACAACTGATATTATTATTACATTTGCTCGTAAAGCGTACTCTCATACCATGGTTGAGAGAAATCCACCTGAAGAGAGGAGGAGATGGGGCAGTGAGGAGCTGTTGCGATGAGAATAGCGAGCCCTTCCTCCTCCTCTTTCTTTGGGCAAAGGTTGTTACGAAGATTGCGTCAGATCTCCTTGGGGATCGGCCAAGATAAGTCTACTCCTCTGCTTCTGCATTGGCTACTCGGTCATCATCTTCACTGCATAGATACTTTTGACTATTAATTGCGTTACATTTTGTATAGTTTTCATTTTCAATTATTTTCCCCCCAACATTCTTGGGATTTAATTGTTTTGGTAGCATCTTTGTAGTGTCTTTGAGTAGCATTTAGGAAACCAAATATTACATATAATATATTTTTTACCAATTGATGTGAACATATGCAGCAAACTTAGAACCACACTATATTCAATATTCAGTTGTTTAGTTCATATACACATAATATTTTATGCAGAAAAATTTCTATTAACTAAGGATAAGAAACTATGAATCTTTTACCGTGATTAAATGTAATGCACTATCAAGTTAGATACAAGATGCACTTACATAACTATTCCTACCGGTCAACACTCATGACTAACGGTTGGAGTCTTTCTTGCTTTTTAGACCCCCATGATAGACTACTCATGCAACAGATTGTTCAACTCCGAAAGAATCCACAGAGTAAAATCTCTCACGCCTCATTATAATCTCAAGGGCTGATGTAGATAGGTGATTGTAGAAACTCTATGATCTTTTGGATGTAGCTTCCAATGATGAAGATTATTTCAAACCAAAGTGATCTCCTCTCTTCTCTCTTTGTTTCCTAAGGTTGCTTTAGATGTGGAAGAGATCTTTTCGTCCATGTAGAAGTCTTTCCCTTTTATAGTAGAACTAGAAAAGTCTAAAATCACTGTGAAATTTTTAGAGCATTGTTTGAATACAACTTGAACCTCCAAGCTTTAGAAGCTTTTCAAATGGATGCACTTTGTTAAAATCATTTTGAAGGTTCAAATGGCCTTTGAAAGGAGCTATCTAGAAAATGAGTTCGGTTGGATTTGAGTGTTTGAATCAGTCCATTTGAACTTACTTTGGACTCAAGGTTGAAAAAATCGTGATCAGGATCGGGATTGGCTTTTCGGAGAAATGATATGTATTGGTCGGATCGGTCGTCCGATCGGATCAAATTTCTTTTAATTACAAAAATTCTAAATATTATTTAAAAAGACAGAATTTTTTTAAAAATTTAGAGAACATGATAAAAAAAATTATTATTATATACATATGAACCCTGAAAATTAAACAAAAGTACTAACTTACTTAAAAATCAAAACTTTAATGAATACCGAGCTGACTTTTGTAAATCCTTATGGTCATCTTCATCATAATCACCATAAATTTGTAAATAATGATGTCTAAAGTCTGGTGTTCTAAAGAGTAATTGCATCATATCATTCATATTAAATGGATCTTATTGTCTCTAAGATAGATAATAATCGATATGTGAATCTTGTACTTGAGGATACTAAAGAATATACTGAAGATACTAAGGAGGATAGTAACCAGCATATGGATCATGTGATAGTTTCAAACAATAAATACCTGATAAATCATAATCATAAGAAGAAACATTCTAATAACGACGTCGCTGATATGTATATACATCCTCAGTTTTCTATTTTTAATTTCTATGCCTTCTTGAGAAGGGACAATTTCACCATTAAGTGTGAAAAAAATAAATCCCTAGACACACGTATGTATCTAACCTCTAGGCAATGATATTTCTCGTTCGCTTAAGTAAAAGTCGGAAGAAATATTAAAAACAAAAGTAGAGATGAACGCCAAGATTTTAACGTGGAAAAACCCAAAACGGGAAAAAACCACGGATCTAAACTCGGATCAAAACCAATCACTATAATAGTAGCAGTTACAAGACTGACTCACAAAACACCCCGTCGATCCAAACGATTTTGTTTCTCTTAGTCTTGATCGCTAGAACCCACGATTCACTGCTTCTTGTGATTGAAGTCCAATCTCAGTAGCCCTCGAGATTGATCTTTCGTCTAGATCACCCTTAAGACGAAAGATTAAATTCTTGTAGATGAGTGGAACATTGTTAGTTGAAGAATCGATGTAGCCTCAAGAAGTCTCCTTCAATAATATTTCTTCAACTGCCCTAGGTTAGGGCAACACTATCCTTATATATGATCTTCAAGATAGAGACAAATCCGAGTTTTATCCGTACTCATGAACTTCAAGATAGAGCCAACTCCGAGTCTTATCTGTACTCATGATCTTCAAGATAGAGCCAAATCTGAATCTTATCCGTACTCATGAAAGTCCAATATTTTTAAACTTTGTTGGTGCGTTCGAACGGGCTCGAGTGCGTTCGAACGCGACAGCTTGAATTCTTCAGGTTGCGTTCGAACGCGTTTGTGAACGCGGCTCTCTGTCTGTGTGAACGCAGTGCCTACGTTCGAATGCGTTTGTGAACGCGGCTCTCTGTTTGTGTGAACGTAGATTTCGCGTTCGAACTCGTTTGTGAACGCACCGCGTTCGAACGCGTTTGTGAACGCGGTGTGAACTCAACAGCTTTTCTCCAATAACCTTGCAATTCTTCAGACCAGAGATATTCTAGACTTGTGTAAAGCTCATATACATGTAAAAAATACACTTACAATATTTTGTACACAATTGCCAACAAATAAAAACCTAACAAAGTGTATCATCAGGATTATCACTAGCACTAATAGTTATACTATCTCTTATTGTTGAACAACTTATACCAGCCTTTCCTCTAGTCGCGGTCTCTCCTAATGCCTTGTTATCTCTATCATCTAATAATCTATCTTCCGCTTTTCTAATCCATGGAGTCACCTCCAATAGTCACTCTACCCTACTATATGATCGTCCACCACCCTCTAACAACCACTACAACATCACATATTTATCGTTTTGCCCCATATGGACTTTGCTATACTCTTTTAGTTATATATTTTCATCTAGACATCCGATTTAGGTGAAACCAGAGCCATTAGAACTCTATCTCATGAAGCTACCACAATCTATATTTTCATAATTTTCTTACATCCGGATCGGTCTAAATTTAGTCTTTAACATTGGTATCAGAGCTGACTCTTCAACCTTCATTCCTTTTCTAAAGATATCTTCTAATCTAGCCACCTGATCTGTGAGAAATTAGATTCATTAGAAAGATCTTTTCCAGGGCTACAACCTTTGAAAATTTTACATCGATCCAATGAGTAGATCTACCGACAACTCTTTTTAAACTTTCGTATAAATTTCTATTCAGAAACATATTCGAATCAAATTAAACCGGTTCGTATCGGTGGACCGAAACGAAGAGATAACTATGTAGTAGTTACTATGTTTGGGGATTATATGCATATAAGTGAAGATATAATTGTAAATAAATTATCTTTAGGGGTTGTAGATAGAGATGAAGAGTTATTTAAGGTATACAAAACTACTAAGAGGGTTTGAAATTGAGGGGTAAGCGATTGTGGAGAAAATGTCGGAATAAATCACCAGTCGAACCGGTTTTAGGAGTAAATTTTGGAAATTTCCTTTTATACCCTTAATTGGATCAAGGGTCCATTTTTCTCTCATGCTGATTGGCAAAAAGGTAGGTAGTGTACTAAAGAAAAGCTTGTTTATTCACATATTATAAAGAATATTGTTCAGATATAATGCTTTTGTTCTGTAGTTGACTAATTACTTCACTCATCAAGAATCGAGTGGGATACAAATGAATCAAACTATATCTTTGTTCTACTGTTTGATGGACTGAAAAACTTTTTCCAGAACACTTCTGAATCTACCAACATCAAGCTTTACTTTCTGTTCGATTACGTATATTGACCGCAGTAAACCCTGCTCCTTAATTAAGAGTGGGTCCGTAAAAACAGCATGATCTCGTGGATACTTTTCTATCAAAGTGCTCTCTTCCTCTTTAATCTCATAGTCCACGTACCTTATCCCCATATCTGGGGCTGGTTCACCGAAAATATACCTGCATCCCTCTTCCAGCTTGCCCCAAGGGATTATCTGGATTAAAGTTGCATTGGTTGGAAGGAAGAGCATGTTAGTTAATCCAGCCCCATGTACTCCCATCATCACATCGCAAGAGTTAACCACCTGTGCAAACCTTGACAGGTCCTTTGTTTCTTCTGGTCCAGCAGTTATCACTTTGTACCCAACTTTTTTAGCCATTTCTATCACTTCCTTCTCATTTGTCAGTGACCTTGATCCTTTCCTTAGTACTATCAGTAGCCTTGGCTTTCTCCTTGATTGCTTGTTGATACTCTTCGTGTAACTTCTTTTCAACGAGAAGATCGTCCTTAAGAAGTTTCTGAAATCATTGATGGAGTACCCATTTGGAGACTTAGAAGGATCAATACCCAATACTTTATGGCTCTTCAGACCCACATGGATGTGGGGGAAACAATGCACTATATTTTCAGCATCTAAGTTGATGAGTTGATAATCTGAAAGGTGTCGTAGAATCTGTTGGTACTTGTTGATCCACTGCCAGTTAAAGTCAGTCACTAGAAACTGAACCTTTCCATTGTATTGGCGGGAGGTGATGAAGAGGGGGATCACCGCGTCGGTGAAATCATGGAAGAAGTTACCAAGAAATCCGCCTGTGGAAAAGACGACAGCGGGAATGTCATGTTTCACATTGCAACTAGGAATTTGTCCGTTGTCGAACAATGATTTCAGCGTGAGTTCCTTGATGGATTCCATGGTGGTTTTTTCCCATTTCCGTGTATATGGCCTAATTTTCCATGTAGTGTTTTCAGACTGAAGCTGAATTGGTGAAACTTCTATAATGGTTGATGAACTGCCTAGAACCCTGGCATCACCTTCCATGGAGCAAGTGTCTGATCTTATCTGAGTAAAATCACAGATCACTTTGCTCTTTTGAATAGGAACGTCTGCAATGATGAAAAGAATACCATAAGCTTGTTCTGAAAACCAAATTTTTGGTCTCTGGTTGGTCATCTATATAAATGTAATAGCCTAAGATTATTCCTTTTATATCCTCAATTGCTGTGTGGGTGTCATTGTAAACATTTTTTTACTTAAATATTTGCATCTTCTGCTAACTATCTCTAACATATTAGCTTTTAAACTCTGCATCTTTTTATTTTATTTCACATTTAACAAGCCTAGCAATCAATAAGATTGGCTAAGAGTATATTTTCTTTCGCTCTATGTATTCTCTTGATCTTCATTTCTGATATGAATCATTAGCTGAAAGTACCTGAAACTGTGGGATGCTGCTCATGTCTCTCATCTGTAACAGGTGAGAATTGCCTTATTTCAGCATCTGCATAATTTTTTTTTTATAAGTTATTCTGTTCTATTTTTCTTGCATGATAGATAGTATTGACATAAATGTCCGCGGAAATATGCACATACCTACTAATGATTTGTTCTCTTTTAGCTTTTCCTTGAAATAGAGCCCCAGTGATGAGTTTTCTTCTGACTTTCCATTTGTATCAGGGGGTGATGTTGACAACAACAAAGCTGGAATTCATGAACAGATGAATTTGGATATTGATATGCCAGTTGAAAATTTATAGATAGACTGTATAGATAACATCAAGGGTGTTCCTCTTTAACCAAGAGATTGCACCAACCTGTTTCTGTCATATTGCTGTTCTCCTTTCCTTCCTTTGGAACTTCTTCTCCTGCAATATGACTTAACTCTTCCAGTCAAATTTTCTACTTTGTATCGCTTCATAGAACTTCTTTTCTCAGTGCATATATAACTTGATAGAACAGTTATTAATACGCAGTAAATGTATGTTAATCATATACATATATAACTTCATTTCAACATTGTTTCTTTTGTGAATGTGATGGACAAACTGATCTCTTCCTCTTCTACTATGCATCAACACAGGATTGCTTTATAGTTAACACAGGTTTGTTTATGATGGAAGTTTGAATAACAATTTGGTCCTTGAAACATTACTCGACAGCTCTGTAATAATATGTATTACTACTGCTGGAAAGTGCAAAAGTACCTGCATTTGAGTTGTTCTGTTCTTCAAGAGGAAGCAGCCCAGTGGTTGAATTTTTACCTGCAAATCACTCGCTAAGGTAACTTCGTAGTCTTCATATCAAATTGGTACAGATGGTGCAAGTAAGAACATGTACGCAAACCTTCAACTGTCTCATTTTGTCCTTCCTTGATAACAAGAGGTAAATTTGTCTGGTCATCTGCAGCATAATGAATCGTTGAACAGAGTTAGTTTCTGTGACATTAATTTGCATGTGTGTTATAACACTTCCTTCACTTTTCTTCATAGATATATATCATGTAAGGAGCTATAATCCTTCGGATTCAACTTATGATTTAGTGATTGAGTCTTATGATTTAGTAAATATATGTAAAAAAACATCATGAGTTATATTTGAATTAAAATATTCTTAGTATACGTTAGGTTTAGTTAAGCTGGATTGGGTTTGTATAGATTGGCTAAGTATAACTTGGCTTAAGATATTTTCCTAATCTTCTTAGTATAGTTAACTTAACCTAGATATTTAGTTAAGTTTAACTAATAGATTTAACAACGAGTATATTTTTATATATATTTACTAAATTGTAGAGCTCGATTTATAAATACAGTATAAATTATAGTTTTGTCTTAAAAGACAAGGTATCATATGTAAATTTTTCTAAAAAATCAACCGAGCTAGGACGGAGCAATTTAATTCCTTAATGACCTATTGATATTTCAATTAACCTATTATTTGTTTTAATTCATTGATAGTCAAGTAATTGATACATTTTGATGAGTTTAGATTATATTAGATGCTATTACAATTAATGACCACTTTGAAAATATCACAACATGCCACTATATCAGCCAGAAAATAAATTCTTTAATAATTGGAAGACCAGAAAGTGACCATTTATATCTATTTAGATGATAAATAATATTGAAAATTCATTTTTCACGTCCATAAAATGGGAGTTCTTAGGTGCATGAAGGCAAACCTTATCCCTAGAATTTAGAGACACTAACATTTAACATTCTATCTTCTAACGTTTACATCGTTTACAATTAAACAATGGATATGATGGGTGCTTTTATAATTTAATTATAATTGTTGTGCTAATTAGTAAGATTAGATTTTTGTAAACTGAGAATATATATTTTCTATAGTTGATATATACTTCGTTATAATAAAGTACACATAATGGTACATACTAGAGCCTGATATTACCAATTGAAAAATAAAATGCACCTAAGTTGCAAATGGTTGAAGAAGAGGATGGAAGAAAAAGAGAGTATTGAGGGAGTCAATATTCTTCCCTTTTTTATTTAATCTTTGAGATTTTGGCGAAAGGAGGAATATTATCATAAGCTAGGAGAAAAAAAGAAAGGAATTCTAGGTATTTTAGTAGGCGAATAGTTTGAACTAGATGAAATATTCTACTTTTATTTCATTTGCTCAAACGATATTAGTCTTAATCTAATTTAGGATGTCTCGTGCAACTATCTAGTAAATAACATGGTTTTATTTTGCAAATATTGAAAATGCATCATGCAAACTATAAATATGATGAAAGATAGGATGCTAAAATGCAAACTATTCCCAGAATTTGGAATAGGACCCACACAGTATCTATCTGCAGAATGCCCACTTGGGCATCAAATAAAGGCCAGAAAGAATAAGGTTGCGTTCCTAAGTCGATCACGCCAAGCAATGACAAATAAATGTGCCATTCTTTTCTTTTTCTGTGTAGTTCATACGTCTTAGTCGGATAAGTAGCCCGCAATATTTGCTACCACTTTGGTTGCTTTAAAAATGACTATATATGATGTACCATTTTTAAATCTTAATGTAGAATTATACGTGGACTAAGTTGAGGAGATCCTGTCATTAATGTATAATTTTAAATCGTAATAGAGTTAGTAGAAAAGGAATATTAATTCTTTTTTATCTCCTGTTAAAAAATCTTAGTTGATTAGGACTTTTTGGCTGCGGAGTTCCATTTTCAGTTCTCTTTTCTATTGAAATACAAAGATCATTAGGGTAAGTATCTATGGACACATTTAAATGCAATTTACTAACCTCTGTTTAAGACTTATTAAAATGGGTATACCTACTATTTATACAACCATTTAACATTTCCATTGTGTGTATATCCTTCCATGCTCTAACCAACCACCAAAAGAATCCAAACTATTTGCTTAGCCGCCATTGATATGTTTCTTTGTAGTTTTTAGTCTGCGAATGAAGAGGTCCGCATATATATAAACTATTTGCAACGTTGACATTCCATTGTATTTCTCATTCACTTGGTTGCTGGTCCTTAGCCTTCAAAATAAACTCTTAGCTGGAATGATGACGATCTCGCATATTACGAGAAATTTGCATTTTAATTTCTATTTATTGTCTTGCTGAAGATTTTCGATATATCACTGTCACCTTCTTCACCTCTACTTTATTTTTTTTTTCCGAATAATGGTTTTAGTTTATACTCTAAACTTCAGAACATGTCAAATAGTTCTCTTGCAGTTTAATTTGAGCTAAAGTTATTGATTTAAATCATGGAGTTTCTGCGTCGTTCAAAGATATAGAAGATCAAAAGATCAAACATAAAGATGCTTGATTGACTAACCTTGTTGTTTGTGACTGTTGGAATTCTCCATTGTTGAGAAAGGCACGTACGTATTGAAAGAAAGCTGCAATTGCACTGCAGTTTATAACAAGCCAGTTATAATTAACACCTTGTTCGTTGCTGTCTTAATCCAAGAACAAGCAAGTGATCATTAACACCATGGCTGTACTTCTAGGAACTGGAAAGGTTAAGGAAGTTAATGAACTTACGAATGGCCTGCGAATTGGACTTGAGGAGAGTGATTAGTATCGCAGGAACTACGAGGAAACCGATGACGGCGGCATAGCAAAGGTCCCTTGGTTTGATTCTGGCGAAGCTCTCATGTTTCTTCATACCTTATTCTCTCCTCAAGTTCTAGATAGCTTGCAGGTGACTTAGCTTTCTTTGTATATGTAAATGTCTATGCCTTAGGGTAATATATGAGCTAGTCTCACTTGGATACAGTCATCAACCACTTGCTCTAAAAATAGATGCTGACTGAAAGGAGAGAACTAACAACCATTTTCCTTTCACTTGGATACAGTCATCACCTTTCAATAATTTCTCCTTCGCTTTGTTAATTCAATCTCTAACAACGCTGGAAGTTGAGAAGGACTCTATTAAGTTCTGATAAGAAAATTGCATGAAAAGGAAATGGTTTAATTAACTTCGCTTAGTTAATACATTTAAGTTGCAGTATATATAGGGCCAATTGAATGATAATCTATGGAGAGATCTAAATAGTTTTATTCTCTATAGCAAAGAACCTCAACATTGGAGGTTATATTATATATATATATAGACACTTAAGCTTGCAAAATGAATTCTTTGTCATTAGAGTGCATGTCTTTATCTTTCAGTATTATATACTTCTATATGTTGTTGAGAAGCAAGTTTATTTATAAGTTATCATGCCGTATTTTATATTTCTAGATGTTGTTGAAACAAGTTTATTTGTAAATATTTTAAGAGATTGGTATATCCTGCAATAATACAACCAAAAAATTGCAGGTCATAGAAATGTTAACAGCCCACCTATACTGAAAAGATACAAGCGTAGAGGATCACCAGATGATTGATTCAAGTGGTTAATTTAATATTAGGCAATTGAATAACAAACTTCTTAGTCTGGATCTTATTCAGTGAAAGAAATTAAGAAAGAGAGAGATTGGTTGTATTAATCTCACACCTTGTATTGTCTTGAGTCATCACCTATATATACAAGCGTCTCTACTTGATTACAGAAAATTTACAGCTGTACAGAGTATCTAAATATGAAAAATATTTAAATCAAAACAATATATTAGATATATTAACATGGAATGATTCATTATTTAGCTATCATTGATTCTTTATTTATTCTTGTTTTTTCTACAACATCATTATTGCCTAATTCTTCTTAGGCAATTTTGGGTAATCTGTTAATACCAAAAGAGCTTAGTTAATAGCCTACTAAAGGGGAGCGGACGAACATGTAGCTTGTCACGAAGTAATGTGAAGCGAGCAATAGTAAAACTCTTTGTGAATAAATCAGTGCATTGGTCTAAAGTAGAAATATAAGAGATGCAAATATCTTTGTTGAAAACCTTTTCTCTAATGAAGTGATAATCCACTTCGATATGCTTAGTACGAGCATGGTAAACTAGATTAGAGTCAAGTGCAATTGCTCCTATATTGCCGCACCAAATTCTTGGAGTAGTAGGGATGATAACTGGCAAGTCTTTGAGAAGCATCTAAAGCCAAAATAATTTTACAGTGACTAAGGCAAGAGACTGGTACTCAGCTTCAGTGCTACTTCTTGACACTAAATTAGTTCTTGGCACTCCATGACACAAGACATTGACCAAGATATATAGCATGGCCACTAGTAGATTGGCGATCATCAAGAGAACCTGCCCAGTCATTATCACAATATGCATTGAGATTGAGAAAACTAGGACTAAAATTAAATCATGGGAGGGAGAACCTTT
The DNA here is from genome assembly GCF_048772165.1 of Typha angustifolia. Lineage (NCBI taxonomy): Eukaryota > Viridiplantae > Streptophyta > Magnoliopsida > Poales > Typhaceae > Typha > Typha angustifolia. The sequence continues at coordinate 5,992,451 of NC_133246.1, read as the reverse complement.
CAGATAGCGTAGAACCTGTTTAACAGCAACCCAATGAGGTACGTTGTGGGAGAGTGAAGAAACTGACATCGCACAACAAATGCAATATTTGGTCTAGTTAGGGTACAATATCAAAGTGCACCCACAATTTGCCTATACTCTTGACCACCATCAAATAAAGGATCTCCATCATTTTGTGGCAATTTAATAGCATCAACAATGGGTGAAGAACTAGGCATAGCACTAACCATCTTTGCCCCAGGTAGCAAATCTAGGACATACTTACTTTGATTGAGATGTAAACCATTAGCATTTCGATGTGCTTGGATACCAAGAAAATAAGACAGCGAACCCAAGTCTTTCATGGCAAACTCTTTTTGAAATAATTTGATCAATTGAGTGATAAACTTCATCACAGTACTAGTTATCAATAATTCATCAACATAAACAAGAATAAATATATGAATCTGGTTATAATGAAAAGAGAATAGAGAGTGATCCACCTGTGATTCTTTAAAGCCAGGAGTTGCCAGGACTTATGAAAAACAATTATATCAAGGCCATAGGGGCTTGTTTTAATCCATAGATGAATTTTGGTAACTTGTAGACATAATCTAAAAGGTTTGAATCCACGAAACTCCTTGGTTGTTCTATTAAGACTTGTTCTTGTAATGTGCCATCAAGAAATGCATTTGACATATCTAATTGTTGAATAGGCTAATTGTAATAAACTATCATTGCTAAAATAACTCGAACTGTAGCAGGTTTAATGATAGGACTAAAGGTCTCGGTGTGATCAATCCTATCACATTTATCAAACCCTTTAGCCACTAATCGAGCTTTGAACCTATCAATAGTGCCATCAAATTTTTGTTTCGCTTTGTAAAACCACTTGCAATGAATAACATGTTGGTCTATAGGTCTTGGACAAAGAATCCAAGTGTTGTTAACTAACAAGGCATTGAATTCTGCAGCCATAGTGCCTCTCCATTACACTGATTTCACAACTTGAGAAAAGGATGTGGGCTCAGGTGGAAGATTGGATGCATGAAAGGCTTGAATTGGATGTTTGGTAAAATAGTAAAGTTGGTAGTTAGTGAAGTATTTTGGACAAGTTTTGCCTATTCTAGTTCAAGTAACCATGGGATGAGTAGGAGCTAAAGATTGGGTCAGTAACAATCATAGGAGGATTAAAAGAAGGTGTAGGAGGAGGAGCAAGTTAATCAGTAGCTAAAACAATATTAGAAGTTTGAGGCACATAGAGAGTATTAGGGAGTTCAAATAAAAAAGTATGAGTAAAATAAGTACCCTTACCTAAGGAAGAATCCATACTAGCTGCAAAGAAGAATGACTATGTATCTTTTGCAGGAAAGCATTGTTTATCAAATATTATATGTCGAGAAATTAGAATACGATTGGTGGTAGAATCAAGATATCGATAACTACAGTGAGTGGAACTATAGCCAAGAAAGATGCATCGATTGCTTTTGAATTCTAACTGATGTTTGTTGTAAGGCCAAAACAATTGATAGCAAGCACATCCAAAAACTTTAAGTATATTATAGTAAAGTTATTTACCAAACAACTTAAAGTATAGGGTGTTGTAGTTGAGAATAGGTGTGGGAAATCTATTTACTAGATAGGTAGCAGTAAGCACTACTTCTACCCAACATGAATGAGATAATCCTGATGTACCTAGCAAAGCAAGGGTGGTCTCAATGAGATGTCTATGTTTTCATTCTGCTAAATCATTTTGTTGGATAGTATAAAGACAAGATATGTGATGAGATATACCATTAGTTTTAAGGTATTGTTTGAAAATGGTAGAAGTGAATTCTCCTCCTCTATCTGATTGAAAGTGTCTAATTTTTGAGAGAATATATTCTCGGTAAAGTTTTGAATTTAATAAAACTAGAAAATCCATCAGAATTTAACTTTAAGGGAAAAACCCATGTGAATTGTGAAAGATTTTCGACAAAAATAACATAGTACAAGTAACCACCAACAAATTTAATAGGAGAAGACCACACCTCTGAATGGATTAATTCAAGAGGAAAATGATTTTAATGAGAAGAAGAATGGAAGGGCAGCTTTTTATTCTTAGCTAATTGACAAGGTTCACATAATGTTGTAGTACAAGAAATATTAGTAATAGGTAACCTAAAAAGTTTGATTACCTGATTACAAATCTCAGTAGATGGTGTCCTAGCCTACGATACCAAATAGAATGAGAGGTTTTTATGCTAATCAAAGCCTTTAGAGACTAAGCTTTATTATCAAACATCTGCTTCAAATGCATAGGATACAATGCCATCCTTATTCTTTCCTTGTAATAGAATCTTCTCCGAGGTTTGATCCTTTACAATGAAACAATCAGCAGTTAGTATAAAGTAGACATTATTATCAGTGCAAATTTTTTGAATGGATAGGAGATTGGCATATGCTTGCGGATAGACAACACAAGGTTTGTTTTAATTGCAATGGATAATTTTTGGAGAAAAGAAGTGTGGAACTAGTGTGCGCAATTGTAAGAGTCTGTCCATTGCCTACAATGACAACTTCATTGCTATAACAAGGTCGCTGAATGCGGAGATTTTCAAGAGTTGTTATGATATACTAGTTTGCAGCGCTATCAGTATACCAAGGCTAATCGTCTTCTTTAGTAAAGGCAGCATTGGCTTGTGCAACTATGGTAGCAATTTGATGAGTAGGATAGCATCCTTGGTATGCAAAATCCATCTTGTGGTAGCAGTCAAGCGTAGTGTGACCAAGTTTGGGACAAATTTGATATTTAGGTCAATCTTGTGTTTATACACATTGGTTTTAGAGGCTAGCTGCTGACGTGGTGGTGGTGAAGCATTTGAACGATCTTGTGATTGCCTATTTCTAGGAGAAAATGCTTTGAAGTTTGTAGGCATCTTTCTTTTCTTAGGTGGACATGATTTGCTTGACTTGTTAGTAAACATGGCAAAACTTCTAGAATCCGGTTGAATAGATTGATTGTAAACCTCAATCAGGGCCTCGTAGTTTAGAAGCTCGGACTGGAAAATTTCAAAGGACATAGTAGCATCTCTGGTAGTGAAGGAATATGTTGTGATAAAGTGAGTAAAAGCTGGATTAAGACTACTTACTATGAAGCCAATTAAATCATCATCTTCAAGTGGTTTCCCAGTAGCACCAAGTTGATCAGCATAACTTTTGGCAAGACAAAGATAGTCAGTGCATGACTTAGAGTTCCGACGAAGGCTTTGAAGTTGTCTCTTTAGTTATGCTACTCGAGATCGTGAGTGAGATGCAAACCGAGTAGCGAGAGAATCCCAAACCTTCTTGGATGTGTTTAGGCCGTAGACAATAACAACAACTCCTTCGCTAAGAGTTGCATTGATCCAACTTAAAATAAATTGGTCTTTTTTGTCCACATGACAAACTCGGGATTGATCTTAGGAGTATTGTCACTGGAAGATGTTATAACTTCACGAATAGGACATGTTTCGGAACCATTTACAATTCGCAGGAGATCATTGGTTTGCAAAACTAGCAAAAAATTGTGACACCTAGAGGAGGTAGTTGGTTTGGTCAAGTTTGATTGAGATGAATTGGTTGATATTGGGTAATCTGTTAATAACAAAAGAGCTTGGATTGAGAGGATTATGAGGATCATGCTCAATATGGTTAACATTCAGATCAGAGATACCTTTAAGATGAAATGATTTCCAAACTAAATTCTAGACCTCATAAACGATCGAGCTACTAATTCCACCCTAAACGGCTAGTGGTATACTTTGATCCTGTGGCATAGCCGTTCGTTAAATGGCCATGTTAGCTTGATTTAATGTAGAAAATCCTCTTTGTAAAGAAAAAGAAATAATTAACTAAGTCACGATGTCTAATTTAGTATGTGAGAATAAAATGTGGGGCAACTTATTAACAAATTATTTCTTTAAATTAGTCAGATAAGAAATTTCCTAAAGAATTTATGATCATCGAAATGGTTTTATAAGGAGAACTTATGATCTTATTAGAGCACCGAAGACCTGCAAACTATTGAGGATATGCTTTATTATGTCTCAGTTTGCCATCGGCTGTTATGTATCCATCATCTCAACCTCATTTTTGGATTTATTTCTTTATTGGTTTTATGCTAGAAGCTAGAGAAGAACAGCTTTGTTGGCTTTAAGGCTTGATAGTTAAGCTAAACTATGTCGAGACTTAGTCAAACTTAACCCTTGCTTAATTAGAGGTGATTAAATTAAATATTAGGCAAATAGATGACTTAAACTTCTCAGCCTAGATCTAATTCAGATCAAAGATGCCTTTAAGATGAAATCACTTCCAAAGTAATATATAGTTCATTGTTTGACTAAGTCATGAGTCTCTTTATAAAAACAAAATTAAATAAGTCATGACATCGTATTTTAAAGGAATACAATAATTTTGATTCTGAATATAGGATATCTAGCGAATTAATCAACATAGTTTCCAGAGATTGAGTATTGTTGGTGTTTTTATTTGGAACTGGTTATTCTTGAACAAGATAAAAGTGAGTCGTAGTATCCAAGTTTAGAACAAAATTGTAAATGAAAGTCATGGCTCAAAGTATCATCTGACTAGGCGTGTGATTCCAGTCAGAGACAGCTATATCAGATAAGCTTCATTAAAAGCATTTGAATGCAATTTCTTAAGAATTTGGAGTGCGTTCAGACGTGCACAGAGAAATATCGAATGCGATTTCTTGTGACCACTTGTTCGAAGTGCATTAAGAGCCCATTCTAGTGGATGAAAGGTTGTAACGAAATTTTAAAACTTAAATTAATAAATAAAATATAATTAAATAATTAGATAATGAGGAATTTTATTTTCAAGAAGATAAGTACATAGAAGAGTGGGTTACCTTTTTGCTGTGTCAATCTATTCTAGGATTTGATTATTTATTTGGGTTTTTGTGTTTTCTTCGGATTTTATTCTAGATATTTGTGACCATATGTTCCCGGATCGGAGGTGACAGAATCGAAATTCATATAAATTGAAATATTCATAATTTATATCTTATTTTTACAATAAAAATAAATATTAAATATTTTTATAAATCTAAAAATATAAACAAAAAAATACTTTTTTTATTCAAAAAGTAATAAATCTAAATTTTCTGTAAAATACAAATAATCTTAACATCTCAATTTTTTATTTGAAAGGCCTTAAAATAACAAGTTTCTTAATTTTTATATACATGTTCATCGTATTATAATTTCTTATCTCATAAAATTAAAAAATAAATAAAAAGAGATAATTCTAATTCATCAATTCTATTTTTAAATAATAAAAATTTAATAAAATAAAAATAATATGATTTTCACATCCTAATTATAATCTGACGGATTCCAAAGCGCTCCATGATTGACTTGTCTTTCCTTTTCTTCTATTTGTTATAATAAGCTCTTTTTCTATCTATTTTTTATCCTCTTTTCTTTATATACATTTTCATCTTCTTTTTCTTTCCTATTTTTTCTTTTTTTTTTCTCTCTAATCTCTCAACAAAAATCCCTTTTTTCTTATTCTCTGTAGCACTGCTACAGTACCGCCCCAATCTTCTTTAAAATCGTTTTCTTTTAGGCCCCACTTTTATAGTTAAAAAAAATATAATAAGAGTGAATAGAGATTCTAATAGTTTAAAGATATACTTAAAATTTAATTTAATATTTTTTAATCTTAAAATATAAAAAATAAAATAAAATTTCTTATTATTTAAATATTTATTTCTATTTTATTTATTTATTTAAGTTTTAAATTTTTCCGGTTATTTTAAAGATAACTCAAGAGTGTGTTTGAACGGTGATAAAAAAGAGTTTGAATGTAAAACAAGACAGAGTTTGAATGTAAAACAAGACCCGAAAGTAGGTGTTGGAAGTGTGTTTTAATCGTGCCATGGCATCTTTCCTTTCTTTTGATAATTCTTGCATTTTGCAAATCACATTCTTCAAATCTGATTTCAGGGTAAAAAATATGTTGAATAGAATACAAATAAATCAAACTGTATCTCTATCCTACTGTCCTACTGTTTGATTGACTGAAGAACTTCTGATAGAACCCCACTAAATCTATCAACATCAAGCTTTACTTTCTGCTGATTGAGGAATACATTCCAAATTGCCATCCATCCATGCTTGTGAATTGAGGCTGGATCTTTGAATACTGGATGATCTCTCGGATACCGTTTTATTAAAGAGCTTTCTTCTTTCATGATCTCATATTCCAGATACTTTATCCCCATATCTGGTGCTGGCTCACCAAAGTCATGCCTGCATGCCCATGTCATGTCACCCCAAGGAATAATTTGGATGAGAGTGGCATTGGTTGGAAGGAAGACCATGTTGGCTAATCCAGCTCCATGCACTCCCATCATAACATCACAGGAGTTAACGATATCTGCAAACCGAGGCAGGTCCTTGGTGTCCTGCGGTCCAGCAGTTATCACCTTATAGCCAATTCTTTTTGCCATTGCTACAACTTCCCTTTCATTAGTGAATGACCTTGATCCTTTTCTAAGCATGATCAATAGCCTTGGCTTTCTCCTTGAATTCTTATTGATAGGACTGACATAAGCTCTTTTCAGTGACAAGGATGTTCTTATGAATTCTCTGAAGTCAGCCATGGTGTACCCATTTGGAGTCATGGAAGGATCAATGCCCATTACCTTGTGGCTCTTCAGACCGACATGAACATAGGGGAAGCAATGCACCATGTTGTCAGCATCTAAGTTTATGATTGGGTAGCGCGAAAGGCGTGTCAGTATCGATTGGTACTTAAATATCCAGGGCCAATTCATGTTAACCACCAGAAATTGAACCTCTCCATTGTATTGGCGGGCAGTGACAAAGAGGGGGATCAATACGTCGGTGAAGTCATGGAAGAAGTTCCCGAGAAATCCACCTGTGGAGAAGACGACAGCGGGGACTTCATGTTTTACGTTGCAGCTAGGAATTTGTCCATGGTCGAATGATGATTTCACCGTGAGTTCCTTAATGAATCCCATGGACTCCTCCCATTTCCGCGCATATGGTCTGATCTTAAATATAGTCTCTTCTGATGGCAGAGGAGAGGGTGAAACCGCAATGATGGTGGAGAAAATGCTGAGAACTCTGACATCTCCATCCATGGAGCATGTATCTGATCTTGGCTGAGAGAAATCGCAGATCAGGTTGTTCTTTTGAATAGGAACATCTACAATTGGAGTAGGGGAATTATTAGAATGGCGAAAACTGAAAAGAGCAACATATTGCTGGTTCTTAAAAGGAAAATATTTAGTTGCTGGTCGTCCATTCTATGTAGATTGAACAGACTGACAGTTAATTCTGTTAGACCCTCAGTTTCTTGCAGGTTGTTCATCGTAAAGATTCATTTATTTATGCTATCACCTATCACCCTGACAGTAAATTATATTAATTAGTTCTTGATAATCATTTGGTTGTATACCTGAAACTGCAGTACGCTGCTCATGTTTTTCGTCTGAGTCATGTGAGACATGGATCACTTCACCATCTGAATGAATTGCACAAGTTAGCTGGTGTAAAAATTCATGCAAATTTGTTGATTACAAGAGCTTATATATTTAAATTTTATTTATTATTTGAACTTTCTCTAACTTATGAGCTGAAAGGATATTTGTACCAGAAATTGCACGATACTGCTCATCCATCTCATCTGAAACATGTGAGACTGGCAACACCTCAGTTTCTGTATGGACTGCACAATTCAGTTAGTGTTATAGTTCTTGGAAATTAATTCATTATAAAAGTCATCTATTTAAACTTTTAATATGATTTTCAAACTTTCTCTAAATTATTAACTGAAATTTTGTGTATACCTGAAACCATGGGATACTGCTCATGTCTCTCATCTGAAATATGTGAGAGCTGCATCGCTTCAGCATCTGCATGAAATGCACAAATCTATAGTTGGTCTAGTAATTCTTGCAAAATTATTTATTGTAAAATTTTATTGAATTTAGCACTTTATGTTTATCGAACTTTAACTAGTTAGCTGAAAATTTGTGTATACCAGAAACTATAGGATCCCGCTCGCGTTTCTCATCTGAACCATGTGAGAGCTGCATCACTTCAGTTTCTGCATGAATTGAATATGTTAATTGGTGCTATAATTATTGAACTATAGAATTGATATGGATATCACAATTCACAGAAAATATAAGCTCACTTTTTTGCATTTCGTTCTCTCCTAGCATTTCCCCAGGATCGGCAGATAGGACTAACTTTTCTTCTGATTGCTCTTTCATATCAGAGGTTGATGTTGGCATTAACAAACCTGGATGTAATGCATACATGGTTTTTTAGCATTTATTTTCTGCTCTCTTTTATAGCCAATGTATATAGTTTCTATGGTACTTTTCTATACCCAAGAGCTTACACTAACCTGCATCTGTGCTATTATTCTTCCCCTTTCCTTCCGTCGCAATTTCCTCGCCTGCTACATGACTTGTCTCTTTACTGTGATTTTTTCCTATATAACTTTATAAATTAATCAGCTATACAATATATTGTAAGCATGAGTTCAAGCATATGTAGACATATAGAGATGTCCTGTTAGACTCACCTACAATTTTTTCAGTTTGACCTTGCTCTTCTGTTAATGAGATAGGCAAACTGATTTCTCCACCTGCATTTACACACAAAAATTCATCTAGCAGCCATTATAGTTAACATGATCATTTAAGACAATTTTAAAAAGTAGTTTCTACCGATAATAATGCACCTACAGATTTAAGCTTTTGGGTTGAATTGAAAACGACTTCGTGAGTCTTTTTCTAGTTTCAGTGGATCTACATAACAGAGCAACCCCATTTTCTTATGTTGATTCCTCTTGTGTTAGTTTCAGTACCTTACATTAATCAGGATGCCGCAATCTTGCTAATTAGGTTTTATTCGACTAATGTTGACAACTATTTAGGTCCTTGTACTCGACACTTATCAAACTAAATCTAGAGACCAACTAAAGCAAGGGTGTGCATTTCATGCTTACAGAATGTTATTTCTTCATGATTTGTTGATGTTTGACTGTTCACCTTCTTGAGTGCAGGCCTGAAATGTTAGTTAAGATGTCATACTAGATGGCATTACTTTTCACATGCAAATTACATGTTGGCTTTGTCTCCATTGTTGATGATTTAAAATATATGGCAAACATAAGGAGCTCTCTTAGTCTTGGGAAGTCTAAATTGTATGTCTCATTTGTGCAATCATCAAGGTTTACAAAACATATAGCTCAAAGAGGTCCTTCCAGATTATTAATACATTTCACACTGCTGAAACCCCAGAATTGATTTGCTTTTGTCACAATACACACAAGTGTACCCTAGGACAATAAAGTATCCCTGTGTACTACATTAAGTTTCATGGATTAAGAATTATGATCAAATGGAACTTTTGTTAGTCATATAAAAGGCTGGCATATCTTATACTGTACTCCAGCCTCTGTTGGTTGACCAAAATATTTTGACTTTCAGAAAAAATAATCAAGGAAGCAATGAAAAGTCTGAAGAAAATGCTACGCAATTTGCTTCTTCCATCCATCACGGGTATCTCATTTACAATTATGTATCTATTGAGATCTTCCTAAAGATATATGATTTAATGCTTTTGTTCATCTTTATTTCTACTACTATGGAGCTAAGGGTAAGGTTTCAGCTAAGCTAAAGCAATCTGAGTAAAATTAAACATAAATGACTAACCTTGCTGCACTGGATTGCTGGATTCCTCCATTGTTGACAAAGGCAGACAAGAATTGCAATATAACTGCAATCTTACTGCAAGAAGAATTAAAAGAAACTGATCATTAATACAATAACTCTACTTACTTCCAAAAGCAACACCATCATTCAGTGAAAGGAAACAACATAAAAATAAATCAGATGACAAGGTGATGAAACTTACGAGTGGCAGACGTTCGATAATTGAACTCAAGAAGTATTATCAGTATCGCAGGGACTAGAAGCCAACCGATGACGGTGGCACAGCTGATCCCTCCTCGAGGCCTGATTCGGCCGACGATCTCATGTCGTCTCATGTTTTGATCTCTTCTCCAACTCTTTGAAGCTCTCATATGGCTCCTCATGTTGTATATAAACTGCAGAGCTAATGGCCTCTAATTGCTTCTCCTAGACTTAGCCTACCATCAGTTGCCTTCTGCGAAATAGTACATGCTGTGGGAATTGATGATGCTGACAGATACGAAAGAGAGTTAACAACCTACTTCTGCAGTCATCATATGTTTTAAAAAAAATTCCACCATTGTTTAGTTAACTAATTTGTCTAATAAAATAGAAGTTGAGAAGGAATCGTTTGTGTTTTACTCCAAATGAAAGAAATTAATTTATGTATTACTAAAACCCAGTCTATTAACTCAACTACTGCAGATTAGTTAGCTCACGCAGTCTTAAACTAATGGCTTTCAATTAAATGCATTCTGGACCCCTCAATCTTATTAATCGTAAGCAAACAAATGAAAATTTTAAATTAATTTGTATAGTAAATTAACTTGTCTAACATGAATGGAAATTGAGAAGGAATCGATTAAGTACTTAAAAAAATACTTTACTTTGTCTAATCTTTTGTATAAGCCCATTATATACTGGCTCTCGTATGTTTGACTTATTCAAGCTTATGTGCAAATGCGTTAAGAGTTGTGACGAGCTGTACTTTGATGGGTCTGAGTTTGATATGAATACATCTATTAGGGCAGAAATGTGTCATTATCTACCTCATATTGTCCATAAATTCTCCTAATATTGTAAAATTGTGGATATAATCAAATCACCTACTACTAAATTTTATAACTTTGAGAAGAAATAAATAATGTATTTGAATGAAAGGATAATATAGAGGACCAGTAAGAAAAGGAAAGGAGCTAAAGCATAAAAGGATTGATGTATACAGGGATAATGGAGAAATTGAAAGGCAAATGGTGCAAGTTAGTGAGATGTTAACAGCCCACCGATACGTAGAGATGCCATAGTTTGAAAGGTTGCCTTCACCTACTGCTCCAAAGAGTAGACTCACAAGAGTTTGAATGAGATGTATGAGTTGGCTTTAGCTGGAGAGATCTAATAACCATTGAAGACTTGAAAATTATACTGGCTAAAGGGTAAAGCTCTATTATTAGCCTGTTAGTAATCAACTAGTATCTATGTATCAACTCAATGTCTTCCAGTCTTATTTGTTGAGGAAACAGGGATATTGATATTATGAGAGCAACATTTGATGCACAAAATAGGAAATTATGGAAAGTGACAAGAGTGCATCAGAGTTTCATTTCACCTGCGAGAAATGCCAGCATTGCTCATGATCCAGTCAGCCCAGTTATCTGAGAATGTATGTACTTTTGTAGAGTTGGCTGATCCACCTTAGATTCACTTTGTTACAATGTGATTTAGATGAACGTTTACTTAAGTAAACTTACAAAAAGATGTAACACTGAAGTACCAAACGCTATACATAAGTCGTTGATCCAGTTAGCAACTTCAATATACAAGTCACTTAACCAAAAAGCTATTATGTACTAGATCTAAATTGATTTGAAAGTGAGAAAATTATAAAAATTTAAGTGACAATAGCCTCATGAGTTAAGATTCTAATGACATTAGTTTCACTTAAATTGGAGGTTGAAATAAAAACATATAAATAAAAGAGTGAAATAAGGTCAAAACAGGGTATAACAAACAGTAAATATTCGACGTTGTGGCTGTCGTCGGAGGGTGGTAGACGACCTAGGATTGTGTACTACCGTAAAGTAAGGTGGCGAAGATGATGGTTAGGGTTTGGAAACTTAGGGTTCTATGATTATGATAAAAAGATAAAAACGATCTAATGGCTACGGTAAAAGATAAAGATGAAAAGAATAATTTGGCTAAACTTAGATTCATTTAATGATAATAATCAACTCATGACAACTCTTATTTATAAGAGTAAAGTCCTAGCAAATCGGATTTACATGAAAATTATCTAATTTATTTAAAATTTAAAATAATAAGATAAAGTTAACTAACTCACTTGACTTGACTCAAATTTACTGACCGACTATTATCATGGTTGAATCATAACAAATGATTTATATAGAAATTTCTTCCTAAATCTTTATAAACTTTTTAGAATATTTAAAATTTATATAATTTATTTGTAAAAGTCGTTGACCAGGTCAATAATTTTCAAACACACACGGTCTTATATTTAAGTTTTGAAATATATTAGACCACTTAAAAAAAATTATGGCAAACTTAAAATACTCAAAAACTTGTTAATAAATGTCACCTAAGTAGTTTGAAGAATTATGTCGTTTATTGAGGTACAACTACATGAGATGCTTATTTGTGGTCCAGGTGTAGTTCTCGAGACAGTTGCACAAATAGAATAGTTCAATTCAAAGAGGGGGTATGAAGTTGTTCGACATTAAGAACTAATATCAGAAAACTACCAATCGAGGTCTGAAAGGAATCAATTTCCCAAAGGCTAAACTTGCACGGATCAAATAAAGGTTGAAGATCGCCTCTTTTATTTATTTATTTCTTTTTAATTTTTGATTTTTTGCTATTTGTTAAGTTCCATTTGGAATTTGACTAGATATTGGAATGGACTCAGTCCTGCAACCATTAACCCTTTGAATGTGCTCAAATTAGGGGTGAAAATAGATCCGATACAGATTGGATAGTGCTCAACTCATATCCGGATCTATATTTTTAGTCCGAATAGGGATTCGGATACGGATATTGGACGGATAGTAAAATTTAAAACTATATCCTAACTAAACAGATACGGATAATTTTCGGATAAAGGATCGGATCTTAAACGGATATTAATTGAATTTAAAATAATTATAATATTTTATTTAGATATAGTTAACACAAAATTATTAAGAGTTTTACAACAAATAATTTTTTTGTAGGTCAAATATACAAAATTAGAGAAATTAATCTCTATAAATAATATATAAAGTATTATTAATAACAATATTAATATTTACTATTTAAATAAGTAAACTAAAAACTGTAAATCATTTAAAAAAATATGTGGGTAAACAGATATCCAATATCCGTATCCGAATCAGAAAAATATATCTGATCCGTATCCGAATTTTTTTCAAAAATTCTATCCGAATCTGTATCCGAATCGGATAGAAATTTTTTATCCGAATTCGATCTGAGTCAGGTCGGATCAGAGTTAATCCGACTTATTTTCACCCCTAGGCTCAAATGCATCGTTCGTTCGTTTGACTAACAATTATGAACGACTTAATCGCAGTCATTAGATGCACGCTATCCCAATAATCAAAATTTTCATTCCAATCTACTTTACGAATGCAGTCTTACTGCCGAGCTCCTTCCAGAATAAAGTGACTTCCACTGGCAGAAATTTCTCATGGGGTTCTAATGCCAGGCATCATCTCAAAAGCTAGAATAGTTGGTGTGAACTCCTAGATAGAGGAGTCTTAGGTACAAAGGATATTGCCTTATCTAATAAGACTCTTATTCTAAAGCTTGCGTAGAGGTTAATATCGAATGCCTCTGCCCCTTGGGTAAGAATCCTGCACGAAAAATATTTTATAAACTCTTCATTCTAGGAGGCTCCTGCAAAGTCAAGAAGTTCCTGTAGAAACATTTGTTGGATAGTTGGCAATAGGGAGAACTTCAATATTGCAAAGGATATCTTTTGCTTCTTCCCCCTATACTTCTCCCCCTCATTATACTTCTGACCTAATCTTGCAGATCTATCTCAATTGATCAGGCCTTGGGTGAGCAGATAATTTTTTTTTTTTTTTTGAAAGAAGGTCCATGGACCGATAATTTCATTAAAGCCAAACATCTTTTACAAGCTTGATACACAAAGGAAAGGGGAGATTTTTTGAAGAGCCCCTCTACCGGTACTATAAGAAAAAATAAGCATCAAGCCCTAAGGGTATATAAGATCTAAATAAAGAACATCCAAATCATTTGATCAAGCAAACAAATAAGCTAACTTAAGCTTCTTTTCAATCTCGAACAAATCTGAAGCGACGTAGCTTCAAGCAGCAAAAAAATCAAATAACCATCACTAAAGGAATAATGTGACTTGGCGACCACCAATTGCGGTCGTCACCCTCGCTGGCGAGGGAGGAGAAGGTAAGTAGTGGGCGGTAGTGGAGCGATTGCGACGATGAACAGTGCCAGATTAGGAGATGGCGGAGTAAGCTTCTAAAATGAGGTGGAGCCAATGGAGAGGGGAGTCACTAGCTAGGGGCGGCATGGCGAGGAGGTGGTACAAAAGTAGAGGAAAGGGGAATGAGAATGAGAGAAAGAGAGGGGAAGAGGATGAGGGAGGGAACATGACCTAGATGGCCATGGTTATAGCAGCCTCATTCGCAGCGACTACAACCTCAATGCCCATAGTTGCGGCGGCCTTAACAGCAATGTCCCTGGTCAAGCAAAATAAGGAGGGGAGAGGGAGAAAGACATTGACGATGATCGCCAATGAGAAAAACCTCGGTGGAGGGGAGGAGAAAAGTCCAAACATTAGCAAAGCAGTCTGCTAAGGCCAACACAATAATACAAAACTTAGTAGCAGCAAGATAAGTTAATGTGGACTACTTCACACTTCGGCTCATTCACCTTCAAATCAGCATACAATGTTTTATCTAATAGTCATAGGGCAATTTCTCCCTCCTCTAGCCGTCCTTCTAAGCTATGGAAGCTCATCTAGAAGAACCTTCTTGCTATCCTGAGAATTAAAGTTTTCATTTGGCATAGTATTTCCAACATTCTCCATGTTTTTTCAAGGCTTTACAAAATTATCCCTCAAATTGATGATGCTTACCCTTTTTGTTGCGACAAACCTAAGACTGTTGATTACATCCTTATAGCTTGCCCTTTTGCGAAAGCTATTTGATTTTATTAGTAAGCTAGTCAGTTGGACCAACTCTTGCCTAGAAGCTTAGATGGCTGCGTATTTTCCTCAGCTCGATGCTTCGGTTGATGATCTGGTGTTTAGTTATGGCTTGCTATAGAATATTTGCAATGCCCGTAAAACTCTGTAGTTTCACAATATCCTTGCCTCCTCTGCTAAAGCTATTGATGAAGCTTAGACAGTTTTTGAGGGTTGTATCAACTCCCATGGGTAGCTAACGAAGGAAGTGTTGCATGGAGGACTTGTGGAGGGACCAACAAAGATTGGATGTTGTGACGATGCTAATCCTGAGCCAAAGAAATATATGGAGAATCTATGGCCATATCTTACTTGGATTGAAGGAAGCTATTATGCTATACGGGCAACAATCAATTCGAATTTTCAGTGATTCGCACGTTACCGTAAAGATAGTTAATGGACTAATAGATAATGCTGACCAACAAACTCACTTTATTATCTATGAAGCAAAAGATCCTTTCATCCTCAAATTCAATAATAGAGGAAGCAATGGCTATGCCCGCATGGTAGCTTAGTTTGCCTTAGTAAAAAAGCTATGTAAATTCTAGTCTGGCTTACAACTAGACCTCTTGTGTAATTATTAACTTCCTTAGTATGTAGTCTAAGAAAAGAAGAAGAAGAAGATGCATGCTATCAGCGAAAGCAAACCTAAATTTTACTTTTTATCCTCTCTCTCTCTCTATATATATATATATATTTAAAAATATGTATGTATACAACTTACAAATTAAATAGAACGTGATAATAAAACTTGTCATGTATCTCGATCGTCTAAGCTATTTCTCTAGTTGAAGTACCTTCTAGAGGTGAGTTCTTTTTTCTTTGATAGAAGTGGGCTGAGTTTGGTTATATTTATTCAAAATAAAATTAGAATAAGGAGAAAAAGAAATTAAATAAGAGAAATGAAAAGGAAAAAAAAATAAAAACTAAAATGAAAATGAAAATGTAAACAATGTTGTGAGTCGAAACAAGGAAAGTAAAAGAAAAGAAAAACAATTACAAGCAAAGGAGACAAATTTTATATGGCCCATCAAATTAAAACTACCTGAACCAAAAGAGATTACAAAGGAGAGAAAGTCCTCTCAACCTAAAACCAAAAATTTTGCATTCTTCCTCTCAATCTTTTCCCTCTCTACAAAGTTCTTTAGGTAATTTACAATATTGTCACGACTCCTTTAGAGATACAAATAATATAAAGATTATTTAGAAAACCTAACCTGACCAATCAGGATTTGCCAAGGCATTCAGATGCCAAATTAAAAATCTATGTACCGCAAAATACATTCAAAGCCTATTTGAATATTAGTAAAATGTTTGCTCTTTGGAAACACTCATTTGAATGCTCAAAGGCCCATTCGAACACATGGAACTGCAAACTCATCCAAAATTTAAAGTATTGGGGTCTATTCGAATACTTTAAGAACTGGTTGAATATTGGACTAAAGAAGACTTCGATTTGGCTCCACACCTCAACAAACAATCTAATAGGAGATGAGCACCCAGATGTCATCAAAGCCCACTAGCGAATGGTGTAGGAAAGAGAGCCTTCATTGCTAACATCCTTTCTCTTGAAAATTCTACAATTTTGTTCCTACCATATGATCAATCGCGACAACCCAGGAGGTGGTTGGTTACTCGTCGGAGAAGAAAGGAGATAAAGGCTCGCCTCCAATGAGCCTAGTAAGTCGCTATTGACGAGGGAAGAGAGGCAATGCCTAGTGACGAGTGGAAGGAATCCCATAATGGCCAGATGAACTCAAGGAAATAGGAGGCAATTAAGGGATTCTAGAGCTTCTTCACAAAGAGGACAATGGTAAGATCTTGCTAACCCTTTCCTAGCAAAAATGTTCTTAATGTGTATCCTGTTTAAGATGGTCAACTAGAGAAAGGTCTTGACTTTTGTTGGCAGGGACTTTCAGAGGCTGAGGGTTCAATCATGGTTAGTTGAATTAGCTGCAAGAGGGGAGGTAGGTGAGAAGGATTTGTTGGAGGAAAAATCCCATGAAAACGCTATGAAATGGGAGTTAGATGAGGAAGTGGGCTTGAGGAGATGTGTTCCAAAATGCAACTAAGAAAAACTATTCTCATCGACGGAAATCCGACACCAATTTTAAGAAGCTTGGTATCAGATTAATAGCCGGCCTACAAATTTTACTAAATTTTTTAGTGTTCACAATATCTGAGCTATGTTCTAGATAGTAGAAATTTCGATTAAAACTCTGAACGAAATGGGCCGTATTTGCCTAGTTGTGGTGTAATGGGCTGAAGCAAAATGTCCAATAATCGTATATGTTTCTACTTAATTTCACCACTAAAAAAGGTCTTATCTATCATCCAAATATACGAGACATTTCAAAATCTAGAAAAAAAAAAGATTTTCAGTTAAGAGTTAGAAAATCTAACCATCACCCAAATATAAGATAAAATTGGAAAATAAAAAATATCTTTAAAATCATAATTTTCATAAAATAGTTTTATGTTATATTTGAATTATGATTAATATTTGTTCTTATAACTAAACGGATCCTGTCTCTGGCCACTAGTATTAGACCAACAAAAGCCTAATTAGATTTTCGCTATTGGCGCAGGAGCTCGAGTGCATTCAGGAGCACAGGAGCAAACCTCCTCACATCAAGGGTCACATTCTGGCCCTCCATGTAGTACTCCCGCACCTTCCTCCACCCACTCTTCTCGATTGCATCCGGATCCTTCACGATCGGATCATCCCACCCGTACTTCTCCAGCAGCGAGGTCTCCTCCGCACCAATGCTGTACTCCAGGTACCGCAGTTTCATGTCCTTCGCCGGCTGCCCGAAGAATGCCATGCACATGCGCTCCAACTTACCGTAAGGCACGATCTGAATGAATATCGCGTCTGTCCGGAGGAAGATGATGTTCGTCAGCCCGGCGCCATGCACGCCCATGAGCACGTCGAACGTGTTGACGAGCTTGGCGAAGCTGGCGAGGTCGTCGTCGAACTTGGGGTCGACGGTCACCACCTCGAACCCTGACCTCTCCGTGGATCGGACGACCTCTGGAAGATTGGTTAGCGTACGGGTGCCCCTTCTTGTGATGAGTAGTAGCCTCGGCTTCCTCTTCTCGCCCTTCTCTAGCTCGACTGGTACATCCGGGCCGAGAGAGTAGGTCTTCCTTACGAACAGCCTGAAGTCGACCATGGTGTAGCCGTTCGGAGCTCGGGAAGGGTCGATATCGAGGTCGCGGTGGCTGCGTAGCCCGACGGTCACCCTCGGGAAGCATCTGATCTCTTTGTCTTTATCGAAATTTATGATTCCGTATCGCGATAATTGCTTGAGGATCACGTCGAACTTGGCGATCCACGGCGGGCGGAAGTCGGTAAGGAGGAACTGGACTTCGCCGTCGAAGGCGCGGGAGTTGATGAAGAGGGGGATGATGAGGTCGGTGAAGGAGTGCCAGAAGTTATCGATGAGGCCGCCGACGGAGAAGACGATGGCGGGGACGGTGTGGTTGACGGTGCAGCGAGGGGCCTCGTGGGAACTACGGAGGTGCTTGACGGTTACCTCTTTGATGCCGCGGACGACCTTGCGGGACTGGGTGCGGATCGTCCATTCCTGGGAGTTGAAGGTAGGGGTTTGAGGGGGAGGGACGAACAACACCACGGAGAAGTTCCCGAGCGTGCGGGCGTCGCCGACCATGTCGCAGACGTCGTACCGTCGATCGCTTAGGTCGCAAATCGGCTTTGGAGAAGGATGCTGAGGAGGAGGTGGAGGACGAAAAGGAGGCGACGGTGGTGGCGGAGGAGGAGGAGGAGGACTAGAAGAAGGAGGAGGTGGAGGAGGGGGCGGAGGAGCTTGGCTGCTATTCTTAGTCCCTGCACCTGCACCTGCACGAGAAGGAACTAATAAGAGTTTAAAGTTAATGTGTTGCCTGATACCGGAAAAAGCTATTGGTTCGCAGTAGATATATCATATATTGTTAGACTTTATTCCTCCCAGATAAATACTTAACCTCTAATCCTCCTTTAACAATCATCACCACTGTTTTACCATGGACCTCTCTCATGTCATTCATTATAAGTCTGGTTGTCCAATCTTATATCTGAGATGTTATTAATCCAAGTTGATTATATACGAGGGCCATCTCTTGAATAACTCATTAATAATATATGTGATAAAAAATTATTTTAAAACAATGGAATTTAACCTTATAGACTAATAGCAACTGAGGAAAGAGAGAATAGTTTATTACTTTTAAATAAAAAAATTAAAATTTCTAAAGTACCTCTCAATAAAGTTGTTTCCACTCTTATTGTTGTAAAACTGAGTGGGGCAAGACTAACTTTCACATAGGTATAACAGCCATAACCCATATATAATTTACCTTATATATATTTATGAGGTAATATAAGTAAAATACAGAAGTCAAATATGATTTAGCTTGATTTTAACTTAACCTCTAGTATTTTTAATTTGACCACTGTTGTCCTGACCAAATTATAACTATTAGATTTTCTATCCAAAATTAACATTGCCAACATTCCCCATGAATAAATAACAAGATAACTAAACTACCCGTTCATCTGTAAATCAAACTATATTTTTATGTGGATATATAATTAAGGTTTTTTTTTCACATCTTAATTAACAAATAGTTACAACTTGGTCTAAAATTCAGAGGATTAAAGGCTTGTTTAGCAACGGGAGAAGACAAAATTGGGATTAGAATCAAAAGAGGACTTATCCCAAGATATTTTAGGATAAATTAATTTTTATCCCAATTTAGTTTTGGGATAATTTAATTTAGTCCTACTGAACTATCACTATTTTTATATATACTGTCAAAATTTTTTTATTATAGATACCTCTGAACCAAAATATATTTAAGTGTAAAGGTCGGTATAATTACTTTTTTTCTTTCTTTATGAGAGTATATGTAGATCTTTTATTCAAGTGTATGTGGATAATAAAAAAAAATTCAAATAGTACATGTAAAAAATAGGAATAATTCATAGGGTTGACTAAATAAAATTATCCCTTTAGTTTTTAGTGTTTAGTTAGAAAAATTAGAAAAAATGTTGGATAAAAATATGAGACAGATGGTGTTTGATTGTGATAGTTGGGATAGAGAATAAAAATAATCAATTGATCTTATTATCTTTTTCTTAATTTAATATAAATCGATATTATAGAAAGATAAGAAATATGTCTAAAACTAAATAGAAACTATAATTTTATTTTAGAATAATTATATTATCATATGATGATTATTTTTGGAATTTCTGGCTCAAAATAGTTTAACACAAATTAGTGTAATTTATAAAATATAGATCACATCACAAATTAATATCCCATGTCAAAATATGTTCCCCACAAATATTATAATATATTATATTACAATCATATTAATAATTTAATAATATATTCTAATATATTATTACCATTATAATGGTATATTATAATTTAATAATTTAACTTTTGGAGAGAGTCAAATTAGTAATATGGTCATTTGGGTTAAAAGAGGGGATATCCTATTTTTTATTTCATTCAAAAGCTAGGATAAACATATTCGGATAAATTCTCTTAATCTCGTTTTTCTATCCAGGCCAGTTTTTTTATCTCTTGTTTGACAAGATTTTCTAAGATAAATAGGGGTTTGTTCTGAATAAACCCCTTTATCCCATCTCTTCAAATGATTAAGTATTTACGTTTGAAGTAAATGTAAGTAAGATTGAAATCTGGCTAATCCAATTTCTCCATTAATTATTATACTTGTCTAATATAGTGTCAATAACAATAATAATAAATGAAGGCTTGTCTATTTCCTTTAAATTCCCCTTGAATCAATGTCACCATAATGGTCCTTCCCTGTAAGCAAAAGGAATGAATGTTAGCCCGTACCCCTATTAAAGATCTTGTGATATCTGTTGATATTTGTATGATATTCTCTTGGTGTACCAAACTCACTGTAAGTTACGTCTCTCTTATGTCTCTTTCTCTCTCTCTATCTATCTATTATCTATCCATCCATGATCATCTTACCAAAAATTGTCTTGCTATCGTCAGCAACAAATTAATGAACACATCTTTCTTCAGAATGTAGAGAATGTGTAAGTAAGTAGATGGTATGGTTAAAATTGTTCAAACAATTCAATTCACACAAGTGCACCTTAATTCTCAAGTTGTTGAACCAATTATGATATATATCGTGGGGCAACTCACTTTCAACGAATTTTTTGCTGGCGAGGGGAGTCAAATATACAAGATCATATCATACAAGAAAAAAGAAGAAAAAGAAAGTTCATATATTGTTGTATTAACTCTTACCTAGCTGCGAGGAATTCAGGTTATCTTCCATCGGCAAACTGGTATTGGATGGATTTTCTGGCGAGAATGGTGAAAAACCTGGCGAAGGAGAGCGAGGTTGTCGTAAAACTTCTATAGATGCTCAAGTATGTGTGGCTTGAGATCTATGGACTTAATTAATGTTTGCTAGAATCTGGAGCTCCAGATTGCGAGAAGGAGAGCGAGGTTATAGTTTACTTACCAGCAAGAGCACGAATATTGAACTGGTCCGACGCCGTGAAGTAGGTCAGTAAAACCAAGAACATTCCGACGAGCAATGCGGCGCCGACGTGAGCCTGAGTGAAGGTCCGGCCGAAGTTCTTGATCACCTCGGACCCCATCTTCTTGATCTTCCACCATATAAGGATCAAGCACTTTGTCCTTCCTTGGAAGAAGGCTTATATATATATATATATGTATGTATGTATATAACTCTAGCTCTTTAGCTATAGTTTGGTAGTTAGTGCTTAGTAATTTCTGTGGGAGTTGCCAACTTTGCAACGCTGTTAGTCTGATCAAATAAATGCCTTCTTTTTGTGCAAACAATTCGTGGAGAACTCCGGTAGAAGCTTAGTTATGACCACCGTAGAAAAAAATGTGAAGTGTTAAATGCTTGACGTGGGAATCACTTACTATTCCAACGTGGAAAAAGAAGAATTACTCTTTTTATGCTATATACCCAACCAATGTTAATGTAAATCTAACTAAGATAATATTCTACAAATATTTAGTAATTAATTAAACTTTCGTGGTTTCATTGTTTGGATTCAAGGTGAAAGTTCAGAACAAGTATATTCTGAGATTTTTAATTGTTTGTATTAGATCTTATTTTGTCACTTCAAGTTGTGGACACTTTAATCTAATGACAGCGAAGCTCCTAAATGTCTTTTTATTTTGTATGTTAGAAGATATATATCCAACTACCAGTCAACTTAATTGGGATTGTCTCCTAATAAGACAATTAATTGAACTTTCGTCAAGTTTCAAGAAATAAAAACCTATATATCTGTCATGTTTCTTATACTTCCTCTTGAGAATTTTATATAATTGTCACCAAAAACTTTTAAAATATCATAATTATCACTTCATTCTTCAAAATATAATTATATTTATTAAAACGGTTCAAACACTATCCAATGTTAACTAAATATCAGAGCACCAAAATTTGAAATTCTTTTATGCAAGACAAAATTATTGAAAATACTCCACATTCTAATAGGATATAAAATACTATAGAAAATAGTATAGAAAATTTTATCAATAATTTTTTATTGCATAAAAAAAGATTTTTTTTGTTGTAGTACTATGAAATATTATAGAAAATTCAAAAGAATTAACTATTTCAAGATTTTGGGCTAAAATTTAATTGCAAGATAATGTGACCCATTGATATTTAACATAATCCACTTTTGTCCATTGTTTTGTTCGTATTTTTCTTTTGTATACATGAAAAATATTATCCAATACTCTATAATTTCATGTGTCCCAAAGATTTTCAAATTTGATATTTTCAGTGGCTAAAAAATTCATCGGAATATAAGTATATTTTTAAAGAAATTTGTTCAATATATCTTTAGGCAAATACCCAAATAACATAAATATAGAAAAATTGATTAGTAGGCTTATGAGCTTGTATATAGTTTATTAAGATAATAATGATAAGTTTATTTAGATAGAATTATGGAAGAGAAAGATGAAGAAAAATAATAATAAGAAGAAGAGAAATAATATTTAATTCACTGAATTTAAAAAGGTACTATTTTATTTGAGAAAATTAATATTTCTTTCTAGAAAAGGACAAATTATATTAAAAAGAAAGCATAACTTTCTCTCTCAAAATAAAGCAAGGGAAAATTGTATCAATAATATTTTATTGCATAAAAAAGGATTTTTTTCTAGTACTATGAAATATTATAGAAAATTCAAAAGAATTAACTATTTCAAGATTTTGGGCTAAAATTTAATTGCAAGATAATGTGACCCATTAATATTTAACATAATCCACTTTTGTCCATTGTTTTGTTCGTATTTTTTTGTATACATGTAAAATATTATCCAATACTCTATAATTTCATGTGTCCCAAAGATTTTCAAATTTGATATTTTCAGTGGCTAAAAAATTCATTGGTATATTGATACAATCTCCCCTTTAGGCTAAGGTTCGATATCTTCCAATTCTATGATCTGGACTAAATCCTCTCATGTGATATCTCCTTCTCCTTGGCTCCACCTCTTTCCCTCTTTTCCATTTTTGTAATATACTTCTCTCTTGCTAAACATCGATGTTGTTACCTCTACCATTCTAATTGTCACCGTCGCTACCATCGCCATCATCTTTGTTGTCATCGCTATCATCATATTGCTACAGTCGCATCATTATCATTGCTGCCACCACACTATTGTCATCATCATCTCTCTTCCTTCATTGTCTCTTCCCTGTCTCATATTGTAGCCGATGACTACTATGAACATAGGGGCAATAGGTGGGGTGTTGGGTGGAAGGGTATTGCACGGTGGGTTTGGGCAAATTTTTGTCGTCATTCCCACTTTAGGTCAGCGCACCACCGAATCTCACTTGCTTGGGCTACAATGTATGTGTTCCTCTCTCCCCCCACTTGGTTCTTCAGCAAAAAGAGCATGCCCTTCGGCCTTTGTATCTTCTTTTGTTGTTCATTGTTGGTTTGCCATAATTTGAGAGTGGGGTATTTATCAACATCAACCAGTGATTCATACTTTTCCTACCTTTCGGGTTTCACATGGTTATGAGCCTTTTAACTATTGGATCACAATGGAGCTGTAGGTTGATTTAAAGTCTTTGTGTCTGCTATTTTTTACTAGAGTTGTGATTTCTTTATTTTTTTATCTATATCTTTTTATTTGATACTTTACTTTTTTTTCATAGTGCTATCTAATTATAGTATTCATGTCCAAGGGTTGTCACTCTACTTCTCATCTCATTCTGATATTTGAGTTAATTAACTACTTGCCTATGACATTCTCCTGAAAAATAAAAGGAAAAGGTTTTACCCAAAATTTATCCCCCAAAATCTTTTCTCTCACTCTAACCTCCATTTTTTTTGTAATAACCCAAGTAGGGTATATATAAAAAAAAAACTAAAGCTTGCTGGGCACGACGTGACCGGCCACGCTGTGGTTGGCCTCGTGCCTAGCATGCCATGCATGCCATGGCAGCGGTGGGGGTGCCACGCACCTCCACCGAGCCACTCTTCTCCACGCCACGACGATGTGTGGAGGTGGGACCCAGCCCACCGGCCACTCCGCCGCCGCCGTGTGACCTTCTCTTTCTCTCTCTAATATTCTTTCTCTCTCTTTCTCTCTCTATCTCTCTCTTTTCCCCGCATTCTCTCGATCTCTCTCTAGTTCACAAGTAGTCATCGACCGCAGGGAAGAGCCGCCGTCGGCCCTTCTATCCACCGGTGAGTCTCTCTCTCCCTCTCTCTCTCTCCCTCTCTCTCTCTCTTAGTTTCATCTCGGGGCCGCCGGAGGTTTGAGCCGCCGGTGAGAGGCCGGTCATTGAGTGGCCATCAGCGGCCGTACCCCTCCCCTACGGCCCAACCCTCTTCCCCGTTTTCTTCTTCTTTTTCTTCTTCTTCTTCTTCTTCTCCTTCCCTTCTTTCCTTCTCTCGGGCAGCACTGTTGCGAGGTGCTGGGCTCAGCACCTACTAGGTTAAGGTGTTGGGCTGAGCCTAGTACTGTTTATAGTTATATATATGTATATATATATATATATATATGCATATTATTGATAATATTCAAATTATATTTGATATATTATTAATTATTTAATTAGTTTAGTTAATATAATGTATTTAATTTATATGAGTTAAATCTAATTACATCATAGTTAGTAAATAAATCTAATTATATCATGTCTAGCAAAATACCTGCAACATAAATTACTATTTTAATCCTAGGTAGGTAATAGTAATTATTAGGGTTATGTACATATATTCTTACGTAATTATTTGCAGTAACTTAATTCTTACTTTTCTTAATTATCAAAAAGAATAATAGGCAGAAAATTATATTTTGAATACACTATTAAATAATATAATTATGGTTAATAAATAACAAAACAAATATAGAAATGAAGAGTACATGATTACAACAAAAAAATATCTTTTAGCCAGGTTAATTTTAATTAATAAAAATATTGACATTATTTGTTATAAATAATTTTAGATCCCAACCCCACTATTCAAGACCCCATGGATTTAGCTATCGAGGCTTGATCGTTGTCGTAGCAGCGTGAACGAGTGGTTGTTTGGTATTTACAGTGGTGGTGAGTAGTCTTATCCCCTAGACGCCTTTTTCAAATTATGTTATATTATATATTATGTACATACATGTTTTGGCCTCCAGCATAATTATATGACTTTATCTAGAGATAATTTCAGTCAAACATATTTTATTATGCATTCGATTAGGCTAATCTAGGATATCAATATATTGGTGATATATAGAGATGATTGGAGGTGATTATATTGTTATGATTTTTTTTACCAAGATGATTTTTAACATGAGTCTGCATGTGATAAACTAGCAGGAGTATGCATGTGTTAACTATATAGTTGGAGACTACATTGCATCATTTTTCTCTTAATTTCCGTTCCACCTAAATTCATATTATGCATTGACTCGTTATTGTACTAGATATATGTATATGATCTGTCATTTAGAAGGAAAGAATGAAATGTAATTAATAGGATAGTTGATAGAAAGCGTGAGGATACCAGAGTAGGTGCGAGGGTTAGGACGCGCTTGGTGGATGATTGATCGCTCAACATAGTCGCGATCCTATGCGCAGTAGACATTCGGATACATGTCGTTCGCTAGGGCATATGTGACGATTTATCCTCACGAGATTTCTATCAGCTAGAAGGGTGTCCGGTCTGGATAGATGTTGATATCCTTAGCGGATGGCAGGGTATGGTTATATTTGAGATGCTCATTGTGGATGGCAGAGTATGCTCTAAGCTTTCAGGTATGATGTTAAGACCGGACACCGGGTGTTGACTGTGCATAATGGTCTAGTATGATGGTGGTATATCGAGATGTCAATGATGATTGTGATACGGAGAGTTCCATATGATTATTGAGTAATTATCATAATTTATACACCATTGTATTTGACATCATGACATAATCGGCATGCATCATATGTGTCATATTTGAGAGAAAGTTATGATGATAGTATGACATGGTGATTTATTTATTCATTGTCAAGGTTTATATACTTTTATTAGTTATGACATATTATCTACTTTTTAATTATGTATTATTGAGGAACATTCATATACTCTTTCTGATTTATATTATCCAATACTTGATTTAATTTTTGTTTGGCTTCACTGATTCATATTCTCTTTGTTTTCTCCTTTCTAAAAACTCAGATGAACGAGTGGAGCAGGATACTCCCTTAGAGGTCTTGCCAGTGAATGAAGAGTAGAGTGTGGTTAGTGTTATATGCTAGATGAGTTATCGTATTTGATGTATTAGTGGACATCCTCTAAAGTATGTCTGTATCTTTGTCTTATATTCTAGAAGATGATTTTATACTTGTATAATTATGCATATACCATTGTTGTGTATATATAGTTGTGAAAAGCTCTTGATAATGTGTTGTGACTTGTGTGGGGCCCAAGTAGGGTTATCTATATACTATTGCCAGTTAGAGTTGAGTTATTCTTAGTTTAAATGTTGTAGATAAAATTATGATGTTGATACAGATTTATTTGATTATCAGTAACTAACTAAATGGTCATGTGCCACGCATGTGCCGTGTGGGCTCGTGCCATGCACGTGTTTAGGGTTAGAGTGTTACATTTTAGAGTGGTATCAGAGCCTAGGTTTGTTAAGTATTTGGCATATCATCGAGAGCTTTTGTACATTGTCAAAATGGAATTAGAATAAGGAGAAAAAGAAATTAAAAAAGGGAAATGAAAAGGAAAAAAAATAAAAACTAAAATAAAAATGAAAATGTAAATAATGTTGTGAGTCGAAACAAGGAAAGTAAAAAAAAAAAAAGAAAAACAATCACAAGCAAAGGAGACAAATTTTATATGGCCCATCAAATTAAAACTACTTGAACCAAAAGAGATTACAAAGGAGAGAAAGTCCTCTCAACCAAAAACCAAAAATTTTGCATTCTTCCTCTTAATCTTTTCCCTCTCTACAAAGCTTTTTAGGTAATTTACAATGTTGTCACGACTCCTTTAGAGATACAAATAATATATAGATTTTTTAGAAAACCTAACCTGACCAATCAGGATTTGCCAAGGCATTCGGATGCCAAATAAAAAATCTGTGTATCGCAAAATACATTCAAAGCCTATTTGAATATTAGTAAAATGTTTGCTATTTGGAAACACTCATTTGAATGCTCAAAGGCCCATTCGAACACATGGAACAACAAACTCATCCAAAATTTGAAGTATTGGAGTCTGTTCGAATACTTTAAGAACTGGTTGAATGTTAGACTAAAGAAGACTTTGATTTGTCTCCACACCTCAACAAATAATCTACTAGGAGATGAGCACCCACATGTCATCAAAGCCCACTAGCGAATGGTGTAAGAAAGAGAGCCTTCATTGCTAACATCCTTTCTCTTGAAAATTCTACAATTTTGTTCCTACCAAAGGATCATCGCGACAACCCAAGAGGTGGTTGGTTACTCGTCGGAGAAGAAAGGAGATAAAGGCTCGCCTCCAATGAGCCTAGTAAGCCGCTATTGACGAGGGAAGAGAGGCAATGCCCAGTGATGAGCGGAAGGAATCCCATAATGGCCAGATGAACTCAGAGAGATAGGAGGCAATTAAGGGATTCTAGAGCTTCTTCACACAAAGGGCAATGGTAAGATCTTGCTAACCCTTTCCTAGCAAAAATGTTATTAATATGTATCCTGTTTAAGATTGTCAACTAGAAAAAGGTCTTGACTTTTGTAGGTAGGGACTTTCAGAGGATGAGGGCTCAATCATGTTAGTTGAACTAGCTGCAAGAGGGGAGGTAGGTGAGAAGGATTTGTTGGAGGAAAAATGCCATGAAAATGCTATAAAATGGGAGTTAGACGAGGAAGTGGGTTTGAGGAGATAGTGTTCTCAAATTGCAACTAAGAAAAACTATTCTCACGGAAATCCAACACCAATTTTAAGAAGCTTGGTATCAGATTAATAGCCGACTTGAAAATTTTACTAAATTTTTAGGTGTTCACAATACTGAGCTGTGTTCTAGATAGTAGAAATTTCGATTAAAAGAATTATTGCAGAATTGTCGAGCATGTCCTAACGAAATGGGCTGTATTTGCCATTGTGGTGTAATGGGCTGAATCAAAATGTCCAATAATCGTTTATGTTTCCACTTAATTTCCCCACTAAAAAGGTCTTATATATCATCCAAATATACGAGACATTTCAAAATTAAAAACAAAAGATTTTCTATTAAGAGTTAGAAAATCTAACCATCACCCAAATATAAGATAAAATTAGAAAATAAAAATATCTGTAAATCATAATTTTCATAAAATAACTTTATGTTATATTTTAAATATGATTAATATTTGTTCTGATAACTAAACAGATCCTGTCTCTGGCCACTAGTACTAGACCAACAAAAGCCTAATTAGATTTTCGTTATTGGCGCAGGAGCTCGAGTGCATTCAGGAGCACAGGAGCAAACCTCCTCACATCAAGGGTCACATTCTGGCCCGCCATGTAGTACTCCCCCACCTTCCTCCACCCACTCTTGTGGATTGCATCCGGATCCTTCACGATCGGATCATCCCACCCGTACTTCTCCAGCAGCGAGGTCTCCTCCGCACCAATGCTGTACTCCAGGTACCGCAGTTTCATGTCCTTCGCCGGCCGCCCGAAGAATGCCATGCACATGCGCTCCAACTTACCGTAAGGCACGATCTGAATGAATATGGCGTTCGTCCGGAGGAAGATGATGTTCGTCAGCCCGGCGCCATGCACGCCCATGAACACGTCGAACGTGTTGACGAGCTTGGCGAAGCTGGCGAGGTCGTCGTCGAACTTGGGGTCGACGGTCACCACCTCGAACCCTGACCTCTCCGCGGATCGAACGACCTCTGGAAGATTTGTTAGCGTACGGATGCGCCTTCTTGAGATGAGTAGTAGCCTCGGCTTCCTCTTCTCGCCCTTCTCTAGCTTGACTGGTACATCCGGGCCGAGAGAGTAGGTCTTCCTTACGAACAGCCTGAAGTCGACCATGGTGTAGCCGTTTGGAGCTCGGGAAGGGTCGATATCGAGGTCGCGGTGGCTGCGTAAACCGACGGTCACCCTCGGGAAGCATCTGATCTCTTTGTCTTTATCGAAATTTATGATTCCGTATCGCGATAATTGCTTGAGGATCACGTCGAACTTGGCGACCCACGGCGGGCGGAAGTCGGTAAGGAGGAACTGGACTTCGCCGTCGAAGGCGCGGGAGTTGATGAAAAGGGGGATGATGAGGTCGGTGAAGGAGTGCCAGAAGTTATCGATGAGGCCCCCGACGGAGAAGACGATGGCGGGGACGGTGTGGTTGACGGTGCAGCGAGGGGCCTCGTGGGAACTACGGAGGTGCTTGACGGTTACCTCTTTGATGCCGCGGACGACCTTGCGGGACTGGGTGCGGATCGTCCATTCCTGGGAGTTGAAGGTAGGGGTTTGAGGGGGAGGGACGAACAACACCACGGAGAAGTTCCCGAGCGTGCGGGCGTCGCCGACCATGTCGCAGACGTCGTACCGTCGATCGCTTAGGTCGCAAATCGGCTTTGGAGAAGGATGCTGAGGAGGAGGTGGAGGACGAGAAGAAGGAAGCGACGGTGGTGGCGGAGGAGGAGGAGGAGGAGGAGGAGGAGGCGGAGAAGGAGGAGGAGGACTAGAAGAAGGAGGAGGAGGAGGAGGACTAGAAGAAGGAGGAGGTGGAGGAGGACTAGAAGAAGGAGGAGGTGGAGGAGGGGGCGGAGGAGCTTGGCTGCTATTCTTAGACGCTGCACCTGCACGAGAAGGAACTAATAGGAGTTTAAAGTTAATGTGTCAGACTTTATTCTTCCCAGATAAATACTTAACCTCTAATCCTCCTTTAACAATCATCACCACTGTTCTACCATGGACCTCTCTCATGTCATTCATTGTAGGTCTGGTTGTCCAATCTTATATCTGAGATGTTATTAATCCAAGTTTATTATATACGAGGGTGGGCTAATCTCTTGAATAACTCGTTAATAATATATGTCATAAAAAATTATTTTTAAACAATGGAATTTAACCTTATAGACTAATAGCAACTGAGGAAATAGAGAATAGTTTATTATTTTTAAATAAAAAAATTAAAATTTCTAAAGTACCTCTCAATAAAGTTGTTTCCACTCTTATTGTTGTAAAAATGAGTAGGGGCAGACTAACTTACACATAGGTATAACAGCCATAACCCATATATAATTTACCTTTTATATATATAATATATAAAAGGTAAATTAATATCCCATCACAAATTAATATCCCATGTCAAAATGTGTTCCCCCACAAATATTATAATATATTATATTACAATCATATTATAATTAATAATATATTCTAATATATTATTGCCATTATAATGGTATATTATAATTTAATAATTTAACTTTTGGAGAGAGTCAAATTAGTAATATGGTCATTTGGGTTAAAAGGGTGGGATATCCTATTTTTTATTTCATTGAAAAGCTAGGATAAACATATTCGGATAAATTCTCTTAATCTCGTTTTTCTATCCAGGCCACTTTTTTTATCTCTTGTTTGACAAGATTTTCTAAGATAAATGGGGGTTTGTTTTGAATAAACCCCTTTATCCCATTTTATCAAATGATTAAGTATTTAGGTTTGAAGTAAATGTAAGTAAGATTAAAATCTGGCTAATCCAATTTCTCCAATAATTATTATACTTGTCTAATATAGTGTCAATAACAATAATAATAATAATAAATAATAATAATAATAATAAATGAAGGCTTGTCTGTTTCCTTTAAATTCCCCTGGAATCAATGTCACGATAATGGTCCTTCCCTGTAAGCAAAAGGAATGAATGGTAGCCCGTTCCCCTATTAAAGATCTTGTGATATCTGTTGATATTTGATTGATATTCTCTTGGTGTACCAAACTCACTCTAAGATACGTCTCTCTTATCTCTCTCTCTCTCTCTCTCTATCTACCTATCTAAGCATCTCTCTACTATCTATCCATCCATGATCATCTTACGAAAAATTGTCTTGCTGTCGTCAGCAACAAATTAATGAACACATCTTTCTTCAGAATGTAGAGAATGTGTAAGTAAGTAGATGGTATGGTTAAAATTGTTCAAACAATTCAATTCACACAAGTGCACCTTAATTCTCAAGTTGTTGAACCAATTATGATATATATCGTGGGGCAACTCACTTTCAACGAATTTTTTGCTGGCGAGGGGAGTCAAATATACAAGATCATATCATACAAGAAAAAAGAAGAAAAAGAAAGTTCATATATTGTTGTATTAACTCTTACCTAGCTGCGAGGAATTCAGGTT
Organism: Typha angustifolia; assembly: GCF_048772165.1. Lineage (NCBI taxonomy): Eukaryota > Viridiplantae > Streptophyta > Magnoliopsida > Poales > Typhaceae > Typha > Typha angustifolia. The sequence goes on along the minus strand of NC_133246.1, from coordinate 5,960,629 downwards.
ATCTTCCATCGGCAAACTGGTATTGGATGGATTTTGTGGCGAGAATGGTGAAAAACCTGGCGAAGGAGAGCGAGGTTGTTGTATAACTTCTATAGATGCTCAAGTATGTGTGAGTTGAGATCTATGGACTTAATTAATGTTTGCTAGAATCTGGAGCTCCAGATTGCGAGAAGGAGAGCGAGGTTATAGTTTACTTACCAGCAAGAGCACGAATATTGAACTGGTCCGACGCCGTGAAGTAGGTCAGTAAAACCAAGAACATTCCGACGAGCAATGCGGCGCCGACGTGAGCCTGAGTGAAGGTCCGGCCGAAGTTCTTGATCACCTCGGACCCCATCTTCTTGATCTTCCACCATATAAGGATCAAGCACTTTGTTCTTCCTTGGAAGAAGGCTTATATATATATATATATGTATGTATATATATAACTCTAGCTCATTAGCTATAGTTTGGTAGTTAGTGCTTAGTAATTTCTGTGGGAGTTGCCAACTTTGCAACGCTGTTAGTCTGATCAAATAAATGCCTTCGTTTTGTGCAAAGAATTCGTGGAGAACTCCAGTAGAAGCTTAGTTATGACCACCGTAGAAAAAAATGTGAAGTGTTAAATGCTTGACGTGGGAATCACTTACTATTCCAACGTGGAAAAAGAAGAATAACTCTTTTTATGCTATATACCCAACCAATGTTAATGTAAATCTAACTAAGATAATATTCTACAAATATTTATAATTAATTAAACTTTCGTGGTTTCATTGTTTGGATTCAAGGTGAAAGTTCAGAACAAGTATATTCTGAGATTTTTAATTGTTTGTATTAGATCTTATTTTGTCACTTCAAGTTGTGGACACTTTAATCTAATGACAGCGAAGCTCCTAAATGTCTTTTTATTTTGTATGTTAGAAGTTATATATCCAACTACCAGTCAACTTAATTGGGATTGTCTCCTAATAAGACAATTAATTGAACTTTCGTCAAGTTTCAAGAAGTAAAAACCTATATATCTGTCATGTTTCTTATACTTCCTCTTGAGAATTTTATATAAAACTTTTAAAATATCATAATTATCACTTCTTTCTTCAAAATATCATTATATTATTAAATCTAAGTAATCATAATTAGAACCTTACATTCAGGAAAAGACTATTTTGACCTCATAGAAATAGTTTAAAACGGTTCAAACACTATCCAATGTTAACCAAATATCATAGCACCAAAATTTGAAATTCTTTTATGCAAGACAAAATTATTGAAAATACTCCACATTCTAATAGTATATAAAATACTATAGAAAATTGTATCAATAATTTTTTATTGCATAAAAAAAGGATTTTTTTTTTGTTGTAGTACTATGAAATATTATAGAAAATTCAAAAGAATTAACTATTTCTAGATTTGGGCTAAAATTTAATTGCAAGATAATGTGACCCATTGATATTTAACATAATCCACTTTTGTCCATTGTTTTGTTCGTATTTTTCTTTTGTATACATGAAAAATATTATCCAATACTCTATAATTTCATGTGTCCCAAAGATTTTCAAATTTGATATTTTCAGCTAAAAAATTCATTGGAATATAAGTATATTTTTAAAGAAATTTGTTCAATATATCTTTAGGCAAATACCCAAATAACATAAATATAGAAAAATTGATTAGTAGGCTTATGAGCTTGTATATAGTTTATTAAGATAATAATGATAAGTTTATTTAGATAGAATTATGGAAGAGAAAGACGAAGAAAAATAATAATAAGAAGAGAAATAATATTTAATTCACTGAATTTAGAAAGGTACTATTTTATTTGAGAAAATTAATATTTCTTTCTAGAAAAGGACAAATTATATTAAATAAAAAGCAAAACTTTCTCTCTCAAAATAAAGCAAGGAAAAATTAGTCTAAAAATATTGAAATTAGGTGATTTTGTAACGAAAAAATGAAATAAAAAAATCAAACTTATCTCAGATTTATCCCGTAAAACGATCTGACGATTAAATCTTCTATTTTATTTTTGCAAGTTAAAATATTAAATTGATAAGTATAACTACCGTCTAAATACTGACTTTGAATTATCTTATTTTATAAAATAAAATGAGGCCAAAACTTAGGAAAGATAGTTCTTCCCTCTCCAGTGCAATGACAATGTTTTAAATAATATAACTTTTAATAATTAATAGTTAATCTTGAAATAGTATATATAATGGAATAAAACAATTTGAGGTAGACTACTATAAGAAAATTAGCTAAATTTTCTGAATTTATAATAAGCTGAGTAGGGAAGCTCATGCAAATACTTTTACTCGCAATTTCCCCTCCTGCATGTAAAAGTAGTTAACCATCAATTACTTTGAAAGTTCATGCTATTAGGGAACGATATGGGTTGTAATTTTATATTTTAAAACAACATATGAATCTTATTAAATTTGAACTCAAGATTTATGTTCTAATATCTTGATAATTTACTAATTATTTTGAAAATTTAAGTCACTAGAGAATAATGATTTTATATCTTATATTAACAAAGATATTAGGGATACAAGACTAAATCTGATAGTTAGTTATAGTTGTTACATTTTCATATTAATTTTTTTTGATAGATATGAAGGATATATGGATAGGTGCTAAAAGTTATGTTGGCTCTAAGCTCTGCTAAGGTATTTCTTTCTCTCTTTTCTTCTCACTCTTGTGATTCTCCATTGTAAGAAACCTACTCCCTTTCTCCTTCCCTGGTTGGAGTTTTTCTCTCCTTTATAATAAGAGGTTTTCTCACTTCCTCTCATCTTCTCTTCTTTCGCTCCCTCCCTTTCCTTCTCCTTTCCTCTCATGCAATATCTCCTTCTCTTTGGTTCCACCTCTTTCCCTCTTTTTCATTTTTGTAATATACTTCTCTCTTACTAAACATTGATGTTGTTATCTCTATCATTCTAATTGTCACCATCGCTACTATCATCGTCATCATCATCATTGCTACAGTCGCATCATTACCATTGCTGCCACCACACTATTGTCATCATCGACGTGCTCTCTTCCTTCATTGTCTCTTCTCTGTCTCGTATTGTAGCCAACGACCACTATGAACATGGGGGCGACAGGTGGGGTGTTGAGTGGGAGGGTATTGCAAGGTGGGTTTGGGCAAATTTTTGTTGCCATCCCCACTTCAGGTCAGTGCACCACCGAACCTCACTAACCTGGGCTACAATGTATGTGTTCCTCTCTCTCTCTCTCTCTCCCCCCACTTGGTTGTTCAGCAAAAAGAGCATGCCCTCTGAGCTTTGTATCTTCTTTTGTTGCTCATTGTAGGTTTGCCATAAGTGAGGAGTGGGATATTTATCAACATCAACTAGTGATTCATACTTTTCTTGCCTTCGGGGTTTTACATGGTTATGAGCCTTTAACTATTGGATTACAATGGAGTTGTAGGTTGATTTAAAGTCTTTGTGTCTACTAATTTTCACTAGAGTCATGATTTCTTTGTTTTTTTTATCTATATACCCTTATATTTGATACTTTACTTTTTTTCGTAGTGCTATCTATAGTGTTCGTGCTTAAGAGTTGTCACCCTATTTCTCCTTTCATTTTGATATTTGAGTTAATAAACTACTTACCTATGATATTCTCTTGAAAAATAAAAAGGAAAAGGTTTTACACAAAATTTATCTCCCAAAATCTCTTTTCTCAGTTTGACCTCTATTTTTTTAAGAGAGGAACAATAAAGCTCATTTACATAATCCATGCTACAACAACAATGGATTTGTCAAAGTTAATAAAATCTTGAAGAGCCTAAGGTATTCCCCCTAAACCTATTCTCAAAAACCAATCACCCCCTATTTTAGATAGGTTTGTAGCTTATTTAGCTTTCATATTCCCTTATTTATAAGTGTGAGTTATAATAGCATTTACAAAGAGTGTAAAGGAATGTAGCATATCCAAAGGACTAGCTGTGGCAAAATTAAGTGTTCCTATTAGGTCTAGGGAATCCGATTTAACGATGAGATGCTCCACTTATTACACTATTTCTATCTTCAACCCTTTCCAAAACTATCATCATCTCCATCTTGAGGAGAGAATCTCAACTGCTGAAGGCCATCAATAGATCCTGTCCCGTAAAGAGTCCCTTAATATGTAGTTGATACCTCCTAATTAGACTAATAGATCAAATGAGTCGTCAGTATTTAATTTGGTCCATTCAGGAGATCGAGCTACCCATGAGACCAATTAAGCTTGGGGACAAAATCACTCACTCGCAGGAGAGGAGCCCACTAAGGCCTCATTTGCTATGAACATATCTTTTTGGGATGTAGAAGATGTAGAAGCCTTCGGTCTTCCAAAATAAAAATCCTCAAGACCATAAGCAGAAAAGAAAGATAAGCTCCCATATTTAAGTTTTTTTTTTAATTTTATTTTGGGTAGGGAGGGGGGCAACTATTCTCTAACCATGTGGAGATGAGAAAGGGAGAAACAGTGTTCCTACGCGAGCACTTAAAAGAAATTATACATCTCATATGTATTTGTAATATAAAAAAAAAGGTGTAAAGAGTTTTCAATTATAACCCACACATAGAGTAGGAGATATCAAAAAGGGAAAAGATTTTGGAGGTACAACCTAGTGGGTAGTCTCTCATGGATCAACTTCCATAGGAATATATTATCTCGAGGGCTAGCCTATATTTTACAAATACTAGTCCATCCTTGTCGTCTAGTAGGCTTACCTCTAACTAAGAATGAGTAAAAAAATTTCATTGTGGGTTCATTTTCAGGAGTAGAGCTCGAATGCAGATCCATATGGGTTGGCAAACCCTATAAGGGCATTAAGGATTTGGACCACTAGGGTTAACCCAAACAAACAAGAGATTTAGCTGTTACCTCACCTCCTTGCTCTGATTAGATCATCTATGGTAGAATGATTTAGAGAGGCAGCAGTATGCACATGATGGGCAACCAGCGCATGGGTAGGTTTGAGAGACAAGGGGCTCCTAGAATGCTAATCTAGTTACTACACCTACAAAGCATCTCAATTTAGGGTGAAGTACCTGAGCTATCTTCAAAATGGCTCGAAATGCTAAACAGCATTTCCCACAACTTTTAGTAGCCCAAAGGTCAAAAACAGTATATTTAGTCGTCATGATATGCACCCAAAGAAAGTTCATCCCATTAAGTAGTTTAAAAACATTTTTACCCATACGAAAAGCGTTAGCCTATCTTAGGTTGTGAATTTTATAAACCTGTCAGACTTGTCTCCCAATGAATTAAATGCAACCCCCTTTTGTTAGCTCCAATCTCCCAAAGGAAATTCCTAGCAGTACATGTAACTTTATCTAAGACAGTATCTAGGATCCAAGTTGAACAAAGCCAAAAATTTGGGATGATTCTATCATAGAGTAGAGTTTACCAATGTTAATTGCTTAGTCATGGACAGAGCACCCCTCTTCCATCCAGTCAGCTTTTTAACAATGTTGGTCGTGAGATCTTTGTGAGAGTCAATCCTAACCCTACTAAAGAAGATATTGGTACTAAGATAACTGAATAAAGAATCCCTCTCATAAAGGTGTAATGACAAGCAAAGATTTCACCAAATATCTTACTCTATAAGGAGAACAGTAGTCAGCTGATTTCCAACTATTAACCTTTTGGTTGGTGAGTTGACAATAATGATTCAATAGGTCTAAAGAACTAGTAAAGCTTGAGTGATTGTGGTATGCAACAAAACATCATTAACATAAAAAGGATATGTCAAATCACTCTGACCTCCAATAAGGGGAAACCTAATGGAAATACCTTGGGTATATATTAGCCAACTTCAAAATACCCAACAAAACTTGAGAGATTGACATGAATAGGTATGAAGATAGTTGATCTTCTTGTCTAACACCACGGGTGGGTTGAACCAAATCGTAGGTGTAACATTGGTCAAGAAGGCATATTAGGCAACAAAATACAAGCTTGAATTCAGGTGCACCATTGCCTAGAAAAATGTTGTTAACCGACCTCACCTACCCGATCAAGCTTGGATGCAAGGAAGTAGTCCACGTAATCAGAGAAAAATATTAATTAAATATTCTCATGTAGTCAAAAAATTACAAAATTAGATGAGTTCATTCCATATCTTTCTGATCTACATTTTTTAGATTCATGCCCTTCATAGATTCTGACCAAAGCTAGGGCAAAAATAGGAAAAGTTATGGTGGAGGTGGAGATGACAAGTGATGGTGATGATGGTAGTGATAGTGGTGATGGAATAGTTGCACGAGACGCTATTGGGTGAAGGAAAAGGGAAAAGAAGGTGGTCAAGATCTCAAGGAGAAGGGAGGACACGACAATTGAAGGAGGCTAAGAGTAACTAGCATCGAGGTGGCACACGGCTAGGATTTGAACGAGGAGAGAGAAGATTTAGAATAGAGGAAAAAGAAAGGTTAACACAATATTCATTGATAATCCTAATAAGGTTGCTATCCACATATTAAGAGGCTAACCTAACAAGCGAAACTAACAAATATTAAACTAAGAAAGAGTGCATTCTCGCCGAGAGCATTCAAACTAGGTCGAGCGTGTTCATATGGGCAATTCACGTTCTTTATATATGCGAACGTATGCAAGCATTTGAACACGACCTCCCCACATTCGAATGGGCAATTCGCATTATTTATATGTGCAAACGTATGCAGGCATTCGAATGCGATAGTCAGAATTCTTATTCCTCAAGAAAATTAAGAAACCAAAACAGGGAAAGAGTCCATAGGTCGTATCTATGCACAAAATAACTTAGTGTAGTCCAAATCATATCACTCTATCATGCTTCCGCTCACTTTATCCTCAAAATGCAAATCCAGAATAACGGTCCATCAATGTCACCTCGGGTACCCATATAGGCTTGATCCTGTGTTTCACCGGCTCAGCTCACCAACACCTCTGTGACTATTCATCTATCACATCTGACCTTCCTTTACGCTAGGACATTCTCTAAAGTGAGCTCAGTTGCCTCTGATTCGAGGTTCAAATAGTTTTGCCATAACCTACTCAACTGAACCAACCCATGCTCTCAAGCTAGATACATGGATCACACTTGGTGTGGCCTCTCCTAAAGCCGAGAAGAGCCCACTAAGAGCCCCAATCATGAGAGCTTCACGAGATGAAGCTCGCAGGACCAGCGTGGCGGCAACACTTGAGGTTGTCGATGGACCAACCGATTAACGAGACCGAAAGAGAAAGGAAGGAGGACAAAACACCATGGGGCTAAATTAAAGTAAAAAAATAACTTCACATAATGGGATGGGAGAGGACTCATCGATGAGCATCTCAATGGCGATAGAAGTACCGGCGATGCTCCAACACAACAAGGAGCTAAAAGGGGAAACGGCTGCGAAGAGGGATGGAAGGAAAGAAGGAAAAGAGAAAAAAATAAGAAAAAAAAGAGGGAGGGAGAAAAGAAGACAGGCACGCACACGATTTTTTTGTTTTCCTTTTTTGTAAGGATGTTACAAAAATGAGCAATCCTTTAGGATTTCTAGGTGTAATCATAGCATTTTAGTCATTAAAAAATTAATAAATTTATACGGAAGGGTATATATTGTGATAATTTGGCTACCATTATAGATGGTCGAGTCAAACCTACGATAGACGTCATTAATTTAATAACTCACATAGATATTATGATTGATATTTGATGGATTTTTGATTGAAACACTATACATGCATAATTTGAAGCTAATTTTTTAGGAAGATTTTCTTAATATTTAATATCTATATTAAAAAAAGAGGCTAACAGTTTATCTAATCTATGATTAGCTTACTACAAATGTTGTCTACATAATGACAACTAACCAAAAATGATTTCCTTTCCCCCTCAACTAACAAGAAAATGTAAAGCTCAATCTGAAATTTATTGGAAGTATTATTTTGGTTTGGCAGGTAGGTGGTGTCTCCTTACATAAAAACCCTACTTGGAAGACTGTCTGGTGTAGAAATTAATAGTGACATATGTAGTCATTTCAAGGCCTTGGAATTACTTTGGGAGGTCCTGATCAAGAATGGCATCTTTCTAAGGTTGCCATTCTTATGAGAAATAAAATTAAATTCATTTGGAAAATCAAAACCTACTGGGTTTAAAAAAAAGTTAATTAAGAATTGTATTTAGAAAACGGTTGTCACTTGGTCATAACTTATTTTACTTAATAATTATTACAGTTAATTCATTTTATTCCTACTAATATAGGAAAGTCATTGTGATTAGCATAGATAAGTGGTTATCTTAATTATAGTTGTTCAAAGCAGAACCAAGTACTAGATTTTCTTATCCAAGGTCCTCAATTTATTAAAACCATTGTATCTAAATTTATGCACAATAAATTGAAGATTTATCCTGCACTTTAGTGGACTATAAGAACAAATAAATTTTAATTCAAAATGAACAACAGATGCATCTGCTAATGATAGAAGCATCCCATCATATCCTAAGTAGTCGGTGTTATAAAGTAATTTTCACAACCTTTGTCAGTCAATAAAGGGCATTACTCAGCTCGTAGGAAAATCCTAAAGAGGAATGTTAATATGCTAAGGTATGCATCACCAACACTTAAACATAAAGCTTTGTGTATTTCTGTAACAAGGAGGCATATGGTTTAATATCAATTATTAATGCGGGAAAGTATGCATTAAAGATAGTATAATACGAATTTATAGAGTTCATTAAACTATATTGTGTTAATTATGTTGGGCCAATTCGGGTCAAATTATTAGAGTTGTAATTAAGCCTAAGCCCAGCCCGGTAGAGTAAATTTTTTTCTTTTTATTTCGAGCTACCCATGAAGGCCTCTTGTTTCCTCGTCTCATGTAGAGAAGTTGGGTTGCCAACTCTTGCTCTCTTGATAACTATCAAACTAATATTTTTTGTAACCAGTAAATGAACAGAGGTAGTTTATTCGATCCACTCTCTAATATAAAACAAAAGAAGAGGAGAAGGTGAAGGAGTGGAACGACGTGGGCTACATATAGCGAGATATATATATATAATACAAAAGTAGGCTCCTTGGAAGTTCCTCCCCCATGTGATTCTAACTTAGAAGTTTGATCCGAATCTTGTTTCAAGGTCATGGGTCTTGGAGTGTGGCAGGGAGAGAGGAACTTCTCCACTTGCATCTCCCAAAATTAATTACAAATTGATTACCAAATATGATGACTCTTATTCGTATCGTACTAGTGACTATCACATTTGCTTCGGATATACTAATAATAATAAGATTTTCGTCAACTTTGTTAGATTGTTATTGTTTTTAAACACAAAGCTCATTTTTGTATTATAGTAATGATATATTATACTCTTTTTATTTTTCTTTTCACTGGAATGATTTTTAAATCAAGATTGCTTTCTCTTTTTATTATGTGTTTTAACAATATGTATAACTTTTATCATTTCTATAGTTTTTACGGTATTGTCTCAAAGTTTTAACTCTTCCTCAATTCTAAGTTAATGTTGAAGAGACTCAATTGTAAAATTATCACATTTTCACCTAAGAAACATGGAGTAGTCCTTCAACCTTTACGGTAATTTGGCAATGAAGCACCAACGTGAAGTTTCTCTTCTACAGAAATACTCTCATAATATTTATGTTGCATAATAAGTTGTAAATCATAGACTTATAAAATAATAGGCTTATCGTCAACTATTTTAAAATCAAGGTAATTAGAGATAAGATAGTTTTTCTTATTAGAGTCTTCTATTTTGTACTTAATCTTGATAGTTTATTTTACTAGAGTCTTCTATTTTGTACTTAATCTTCAAAGTTAACCAAATCTTTTTCGCATTCTTTATATGAAAGTATATATATCAAACAAGTGGTTGGTGAGAGATTCAAGAACAGTACAATGACACAAGACTTGAAGACAGTACAATGACACAAGACTTAAAGATTGAGCAAGAAGATTGATATGAAGACAAATCATCCAGACATTCAATTGATATGGAACCAGAGACATTGGAACTCTATTTCATGATACCACCACCTAAATTTTTATAATTTTCTTATATCCAAATCGATTCAGATCTAATTCGTAACATCATCTTCCTTCCCATAGACCCCTCTTGTCCTTAAGAAATGATCCCCCTTCCCCCTCCTTTTAAAAAGCTTTGAGAAGCAACCTATTCTCCACATCATTACCACCTTTATTCCCATTGATCGTAGCCAAGTTCCACCCTCCACCACTCAGCCACCATCTTATTCGTTTCGGTAGATTAGCTCCTCCATCCGTGATCTACCAAATCTCCCCAAATATCAACTAATACCAACAGTCACATCTCTACTCAGTCATCTTCCTTCCCATAGGCCCCTCTTGTCCTTAAGAAATGATCCCCCTTCCCCCTCCTTTTAAAAAGCTTCGAGAAGCAACCTATTCTCCACGTCATTATCACCTTTATTCCCATCGATCGTAGCCAAGTTCCACCCTCCACCACTCAGCCACCATCTTATTCGTTTCGGTAGATTAGCTCCTCCATCCGTGATCTACCAAATCTCCCCAAATATCAACTAATTCCAACAGTCAAATCTCTACTTAGCCCTTAACCTCATTATTTGTGAATACTTATGGGTTTCATATTACTCATCGAAATCCAATTCTAAAACCATATCCGTAATTTTGTGAGTCAGAATCTATAATTAGAAAGAGATTACGGTATCATCGAGACTGGATCGTATCATTTGGTATTAGAGCCAATCGGACCTTAGACCACCATTAACAACACAAACACGGTCTATGGAAGCTATGAGACATTCTGACAACTCCACCACATCCACCACAACAGAGGAGAACTCACCCAAGACTACCCCAAGCTGTGGAAAAGAGCGACCGCAGGCGGCAACAAGAATCTAGCTTGCCAGATCTGATAAGTGGAGACTTGGTGACTCCACTTGGCGGAAGCCTTAGGACCTACCAACTAGCTGCTGACCCAAATGCTATGATGCATGGAGAAGATGCAAGAGAGTCAAGAGGAGATGTGAGAAATCCTCCTCAATCATTCCATGCTAGCTACACCTCGTCGAAACACAGAACTGCAAGGAGCCTTTTCGACGGTTCCACCACCGATGGAAACTCCACCTCAAGAGCCAAACACAATTGTTCTGGAGCCATTGCTGCCCACACCCACTGACTTCAAGCCTACACTAGCAGCTATCTAAGAACCAACCACTGCTAAAACATATCATCTCATAAATCTGGTTTGATACGTTGAAGAACAATCTTGACCTGTTCAGAAATGATCTTGAACATGGGAGAGACTACCAAAGGGCTAAACCACATCTTCAAGTTTCAAACCTGAACCTAGAGTCACTCTAAACATCAACAACTTTGTTAGGGGCCGGAGAGCGCATTTGGATTTGTCAAAGCTCAAAGGAGTTGATCTAACTAATTGGTCATTCCAAGCTGATCAATACCTCGACTGTCAAGGGACAACAGAGGAGATGAAGGTACGAATGGCAAGCTTCCACCTTCAAGCGACCATGCTCTATTGGTATCAATCCATAATTTGTAGCCGCACATTTGATAGATAGGCTAATTTTTTTAGGAGCATATCTAGGCGATTTGGGACAGTGCATTTTGATGATTTTCGTGCCATCTTTAGTAAGATAGTCTAGTAGACCATGGTGGCTAAGTACCAAGTGAAGTTTGAAAAGGTGAGTAGTCAATGCATATTGTTGTGGCCGAATATGACGTTGAGGAGTACCTTCATTTTAGGGCCGTGAGAGGAGATTCGAACGGACGTGCAGGCTCTCAGCTCTCTCACCCTTGAGGAGGCCTTTGAGAAAGCTATGAGAATGAAACAAAAGCATAAAGCTCTAAGACAAGCTATGAGGATGACTTGGACCAACCAAGATAGCTGACACCTATCTCAACCAACCAATGTGTTCGAGAGTGATGGCTTGGATTTGGGACTAGCACCAGCAATTTCTAGATCGAGGACCCAACTCTATGAGTTCATGTGCTGATGTGAATGAAGGCACATGAACTCATGTCTAGACTCTCACACCTGCTCAAGTGGAGGAACAAAGAGCAAAACGATTATGTTTTTGATGCAACGAGAGCTTTACATCCAGCCATTGATGCGCCATACCAGTAGGGAGTGTTGTGCTTATATATGGCCTTGACGATGTAGAAGTTAATGTAGCTGAGGAGGAGAGCACAGTCGAGCATCAAAAAAGGCCCTAAATGGGTATGCAGAAGAGGACGTGTATGTGGAAATTTTATTACATGCGTAAATCGGGCATAGCCATGCTGAAAACTCAACAAATGAACGGCTTGATGAAGAAGTAATGTACACATCCTAATCGACTTGGCAAGTATGCATAACTTATTTGATGAGCGATAGTCCAAAAGATTATATTGGATGCCGAGTCTGATAGTAGGACTTGATGTGACGATCAACGATGACACTAGGCTATTGACAGATAGCTTATGCCGTCGGGCAGGAATTCGAGTGCAAGGCTAAAATTTTATTGTAGACTTGTATCCGCTAGTCTGATGGGCAGCTAATGTGATCCTAGTAATACAATGGTTGTAGAGCCTAAGGTCGGTGACGTTTGATTCAACAACATATGGATGATATTTCGACTGGATGGTATGGTGGTGCGATTTGACGGAGTGAGATCACAACTAAGCCCGACCTTGCATCTAATGGTGGGGCTGCCTCAGCCATCTTGGATAGGGAAAGACATGCTAGAGATGCCTAGGCTACTAGCAGCTCTACCGTTGCCACAATAGAAATGACAACACAGTAGCCCAAGTTAGGCTTGCATCAAACCAACTTAGAGCGTTTCCCGATTTCACACCTTAAGGACAAGGTGGGGAAAGCAAAGTGGACTAATATGGTTCGACCAGATCAAGCTCTATTCTAGCTAGGGGTGGCAATCGGGTCGGGTTAAGCGGGTTCGGGTCGGGTCAGATTCGGGTCGGGTCAACTTTACCAACACGACCCGATTAATAAACGGGTTGTATTTATTAGACACGAACACGACCCGATTATTAAACGGGTAACATGACATGAGCCGTCTAACCCATTTAATAAATGGGTCGTGTTAACACGACATAGTAACACGACCCATCTAACCCGTTAAATAAACGGGTCGTCTTAACACGACCCGATAACATGACCTGTCTAACCCGATTACCCCGTATAAAATTTAAAATTTATTAATTTATTCTATATAAATAATGTGTTAAACAAACAAACAAACAAATTAACCTATTATCATTTCAAAACTCATTCAAACATAAAGCTGCAATAACTAAAGCAATCGATGTTCAACAATCATTTCCTTCTTTCGTCCATAATAACAATTTCTTCAGTAATTAAAGTTGTAGTAGGCTTTGGTGCACAAGAAGCACTAAAGGTTCCAGCTAATATGGAGTTCGATGTATGTTCCAAGGACCGCCTGCGCTTTGAGTTCTTTCTATTGTATCAAAATGCAAAGTTTCTACTTCCAGCTGGTAATGTATTAATGGCTTCAACAGTAGCTCCAACATGTTTAGCTATTTTAGAGGAAATATTGTCAACTTTGATCAAGGATGTCTCCTTGCCAAAAATAAAATGATGAGATTTAGAAAGCAGAACATAAAAATGTTAGAACCAGATGTTATTATACAAGCTGCATAGCCTGCATAGCGTCATACAATAGCAAAGTAATAACAATGAACAAATCGTAAATACATGTTAAAGCAATATGGCAGCCCACAGTAATATCTAACCAAGGAAGTGAGGAACTATTAGGAATACATGAACAAATGCTGCTACCTCGCTGCAGTAATCTCAAGCCAAAATGCCAAATTGTTAAGCACAAAAGAGGAGACACATCTGGAAAACACATCTCAACTAGACCGCCGACGTAGCAAGCGCCACCGACGACGATTAGGTTCGGCTGCTGGTTACGGTGAAGGACAGCAGCGAAGGTGAAGGCGGTAGGCAGCGGCGGTAAAGGTTAGGGCAAATGGGGAAGAGATCCGACGAGGGTGAGGGGGTTCGAGAGATTCGGAGAGAGAGGAGGTGAGAGGCACTCAGACGGAGGCGGAGACGGAGGTAGGAGTTGGGAGGCACCGCGGATGGAGGCAGTTGGAGAGATTCGGAGACAGAGGAGGCGCGGAGGCACTGTGGACGGACGCCGGTGAACTCTCGGGGCAGATGGCAGGTGGAGACTAAGGGGAGGCACCACGGCAGGCGGTAGACGGCGGCCAGAGAGATTGGAGAGAGAGAGAGAGGAGGCGCGGCGAAATCTTCTTGCGGTGAGATGAGGCGGCTGCGGGCTGCGGCTATGATGGAGAGTGGAGAGAGTGGGTGAATGATTTAGGTTTTAGAGTTTAGTTAGCTTATATATATATATATATATGGGTTGACAGGTTGACGGGTTAACCCGACCTGACCCAACCCGTATACTTAAACGGGTCAAAACGGGTTAGCTATATAAATCCGAACACGACCCGATTATTAAATGGGTTAGGCGGGTTGACCCGTTTATGACCCGAACCCGATTATACTAAACCCAATTCCGATTAAAAGCCGGGTTATCATGTCGGGTTATCGGGTCGGGTCAAGATTTGCCACCCCTAATTCTAGCCTATGGTGGCTAATATGGAACAACTAGCACTAGCATGACTTGAAGAGCAACATCACATTGGGTTTGACGCCCCATGAGTCAGGGGATTATGATTTACACATTGGTATTTGTCCATTTACTTATTGCACTTGTTTTGCTTATTTAGATGATCTATTTCATATTAGACCTTAACAGTATTGTTATTTGCTTATGAGTGTTAAGTCATTTGTGTTAGTCATATTCATGCCATTCTGGCGAGGTCAACTAGATCATAGGTAGCCACCTATAAATAATTATGGTGCACACCTGATTAATCATCTAATACGATTCGGACATCACAGATGTCATCTCGAGCATGAATACACTTTAAGGTGTCCTTTATTCTTATTTTAGTGTTTTGAAAAATAAGTTTTCTATATGTCGCATTCGAACGTGCTTACAAACGCCTACACCAGGTTCGCAAATATAAAGAATGCAAAATGTGTGTTCGAACGCGCTTGCGAACGTCTGCATTAAGTTCGCATATACAGAGAACGCAAAATGTGCATTCGAATGCGATCGGCGAAAGTCTACTGTTTTTAGGGTTAATAATTGTTATTTTTGAATTGTTTGGTTAGCCTCTAAAGATGTGGATGGCAACAATGAGATCATTATTGAATGAATTGAGTTTTCCCCTAGTCTCCTTCATCTTCTTCTCTCTCATTCTCTCATTCCCCAACATCACCGCTTCTAACCTCCCTCGACCGGCCACTCACCCTAGTCCATTAGGGTCGGCCCACTCCTCCCCCTTCTTTCAATCTATCTATCACCTTGCCCTAACCCTTTCCATTATCCATAATCATTTCATCTCCACTTACTCACCAGTACTACCCCATTAACGTCGGTCCACCACCACCCATCATCACTCAGGATTTAGTGCCTCCATCCACGGATCCTTAGATGGAGTCCTTGATGTTCATCTACTTCTCAGATAATATCTCGAGATCTCACCATCCGACTTCCCTGAAACTAGATTTGTTGGAAATCTCTTTTCTAGGGTTACGACATATCAAAAATTCACGTCGATCTGACGACTACATATTTTGCGATCTATTTTCAAAGTTCTATATCAGATCTTGTTCAGATATGAAAATCGGGATAGATCGAGCCTTAGCCTAAGGGGAGATCGTATCATCATCTTAGATTATTGGATTCATCTTCTTTCCCTTTCATCACCTTCTCTCCCTCAAATACCTTCAACCTAGCTTGACCAAATCCATTGGTGATCGAGCTCCCTTCCCCCAAATTTGGTTGACATGTCTTGTTCCTAAGAAATGACCCCCTTCCACTTCCTCTTCTCTACTTTGAGTATGAACGGTAGCCATTACCACCTTCATCCCCACTAATCCTAGCCGAGTTTCACCCTCCACCACTCGGCCACCATCTCACTAATTTATTCTAGTAGATTAGCTCCTCCATACCTAATCTACTAAACCCCTAAATATCAACCGATTCCAATAGTCAAATTTCTACTTAGTTCTTAACCCCATTATTTGCAGATACATTTGGGTTTTGTAGTACTCATCAAAATCAAATTATAGGACCAGATCCGTACTCCCATAATTTGAGAGTTGAAATCTGTAATTAGAAAGGGATTACAGTGTCATCAAGATCGAATCATATAATTCATTCTTAAGTTTACATGTGATAGTCACATGACAATAATATGACGAAAATACTTCTCATATGCACGTGCAAGTTATGTGCAACTCAAGAGAAAATTTTATCAATGACGAAAGTACCCTTATCTTGTTAAATACCCCACCATCCTCTTTAAATTTCTACTGCATCCCACAGCCTTCTCTTGTCTTTCCAACCTCCCACCACCATTAAAAATTCACTTCCTTTCATTCTTCAATCTGTAACACTTTCAAGCTGCGCTACCAACCCACATCTTTATCCTCCCACCTCCATCGTATCTTCAAGCTAACATAGAGAGAAGAGAGAGAAGAGAGAGAAAGAGAGAAAGAGAGGAAGAGAGGAGAAGAGGACATCACGGGGTGGGGATGTTGCTCAAAGTAGCGGAGACGAGAAACGAGAAGAGCTCGGGGTGGGATGTGCTCGGGATAGATAGAGAAGAGGAAGAGATAAGAGGAAGAGAGTAGATGAAGAATCTATAAAGGAGAAAGGGGGATTAGAGCACAATGGTAATAAAGAAATTTAATAAATAAATAAAAAGTATATAAGCTAAGCCACATAACTATCCTACAACTATATTTACCCTTATGTTTTGTTTTGGAAGGAAAAAAGAGAACTTTTAGTTTACAAAAATACCTTGATCTTGGGGGTATCTTGGTCTTTTAGTTTTTTCGTTTTTGACGTCAGAGGGAAGAGACACTTTCAATAGTTTGGGAAGTCTCTATGCCATAAAAAATGTTCAAATCTAGAAAGTATGTGTAAAATAATAATAGTTTAGGGGACTAACTATAATTATCCCATAAATTTACAAGTTAAACTTTAAAGTTCAAGCTTTGATTAAGTTTTATTCATCTTAACCTCAAATTATGATATTATTATGGGAGGAAGCCTCGGAAGTTACGGATCTAATGATTTTTCTTTTACGTGATTTTGAGGTAGGAGTAGAAAGACAAAATTAAAATAATGGATGAATGTCAAAACTAGGTAGATTGGTAATATTCCAACATTGCGGCAGTCGTCGAAGGGTAGCGGACTGCCAAGGGTTAGTGGTGGATTATGGAGGAAGGTAGTGGCTAAGGTTGTACGCTTAAAAGAGTTCTACGAATAAGATCTACTCCTATAAAGATAAAGATGATATAACAACTATAATAAAACGTAAATGTGATAAAAATAAATTAGCTAAACTCAATAATTTTTTAATGCTTGAAATGATTAAACAAAGGAGCTTACTCCTTTTATATAGAAAGGTCGGGTATAATGAGTCCTATTAGGACTAGCCTTAAAGGCTTATACGACTTGAATTAGAATTTGTCTTAAGGGCTTACATGACTTAATTAAATTTATCTTAAAGATTTACTTGACTTAACTAGACTTATTTTAAGAGATTATATGACTTAATTAGACTTACCTTTAGGGCTCACATGGCTTAACTAGACTTATCTTAAAGAGCTTACATTATGGATTAAATAAAAGATAAATAAACTCGATCCATCGAGCCTAATATCCCTGTGAGTCGACCCAATTAATGCTAGATTGTATCAATCTATCACGCTTTCGACACCTTGTCCTCAAGGTGACTAATTTGTGATGTCTTTATACTCGTAGAGTTGATCATGCCAACCAGTGGACTTAGGTTCTCTTCATGACTGCCTAAGAACATGACATGGGTTGGCTGGCATTTACATTTTAGGACCGATGGTAAAACGATGTCAAGTTTGGCAACCCGATAGTCGTCCACGGCTGCGGCGGCCACTAGTGGCTGGCCGTCGGCCTGAAAAAGCCAAATGTGGCTGTCGATGGTCATAGAAGCATCGAACCCGCAGTCACTAATTATAGGTTGGTTACAACAACAGTGGCCATCAACAGTAGTCTTTCGACCGGTGCTGGCGTGAATAATAGCCATGATTTAGGTACGGGTGGTCCAAGGAAGGTATCAGATGTGATGGTTGGGGCCGATGGAGGCTTGGATTGTTGCAAGTGGAAAGTTAGGGTTTTCAGCCCTAGCTTTCACCGTAAGTAGGAAGACGGCCCTAAAACTACTGTTGTAGGTGGCTTTGGCATTCCTCTAGTGGTTCGGCTGGTTTGTAAGGTTGGAAGGGTCTCCATTATGGCTGAAGGTGGGGTTATGGGGGCAATTTGGGCTAGCTTGTTCTCTCCCTCATGGTTTGAATCATGCTCTCCATGAGGGTTGTTTTAGTCGTGACCAGCAATGTAGGATAGTGGAGAGAGGCTAGTAGGGCCTCTACCAAGACCTAGATCAAATCCTTGAGGGAGGTTTGCATCTCCTTCAAATTCTCCTTTAATGATTCTCTCAACTAGTTGACAGGCTTTATCAGTGCATTCACCCATGCGGGTGGTTCATTGTTGGAGGCTGTTGGTGGTATCAAATAAACTCCCATAAGAATAGAGATGCGTTCCTGATCCTCCATGGTTGCTTCTTCTTCGTTTATCTTCCTCGATCTCGTGTTAACCATCGTCTAAGGAATGTCGGCTTTAATACCACTATTTCAAATTAGATATCGAACAATCTAGACGTAAACAAATTATGATATTTTTATGGGAGAAAGCCTCGAATGTATGGATCTAATGGCTTTTGTTTCACGTGATTTCGACGTCAAAGTGAAAAGATAAAATTAAAATAGTAGAAAAAGATCAAAATTGAACATATCGGTAATAATTCAATATTGCGGCAATAGTCGGAGGATAGCAGACGACCATGAGTGGTGGTGAATTGTGGAGGAAGGTGGTGGCTAGGGTTTATAACCTTGAAGGGTTTATGGGTAAAATCTATTCCTATGAAGATAAAGATGATTTACCAGCTATAAATAAAAGAGTAAATGTGAATTAATAAATAAGCTAGACTCAATAATTTCTTAATGCTGGGATGAACCCCTCTATATATAGAGGTCGGGTACAGTAAGTCCTACTAGAACTAGCATTTTCGAATTTGGATTTAGCTTAATGGCTTATACAACTTAATTAAACTTATCTTAAAGGTTTACTTGACTTAAGTAGATTTGTCTTAAGGCTTATATGACTGAATTAGATTTATTTTAGGGACTCACATGACTTAACTAGACTTATCTTAAGAGTTTACATCATGAATTAATTAAAATATAAATATACTCGATCAATCGAGTCCAATATCTCCATGTGTCAATCCAGTCAAACCTGAATTATATCACAAGCTTGATCCAACTTTCTTGAATAAGACTTGAATTGGACTTCTTTAATACTTGTAATGGGCTTGTTTAAGCTCTAGCTCTAGTTAGACTTGGAATTGAGCTTGGCTTAAAATAAAAGGTTTAACTGAGCTAATCTAAAGTTCAATCTCAAATTAGTCTTTCTTCAAACTCAGCTTAAAATTAACTAAGTGGGAGCTTGAGCAAAAACGTAGCCTCAAAATTAATTCCAAACTAAACTTGAACCGATCCAGGCCCAGTCAAGCTTGGCTCTTTTGTACCACTACGTCCAACTATGACAAACAAGTTTAGCTTGGTGTTAATAACAAGTATCCATCCGTCCAGGTATAAAACAATGAACTTGAATGATTGACTATATATATTAGGATTATAATTCATGTAGACGACTTTGTTCCTTGGATCGTAACATATGGTAGTCCACCCACGGCTTTGAGTTCCTGGTTTGCAACTACTTTGTCTTTTTAATTTAGCAATACCAAGTACTAAATAAACTTGTTCCCTATCTCTCCTTCACCAATTAATAAGTTAAGAAGGTTAGGTATAAGAGAATTTGTTATTATTATTAAGAATCATCTTCCTGGAACCCCATTAGCTTCTTTTCTTTTTTGATCAACATTCTAGGAAGTTAACTAGTAATTCTAAAATTGTAAAACTACTCACATTTGCAAACAAGCTAATCAAGTTGATTGTATAGTCTTGTATATATTTGATTCATGACATTGTTTATTGTGCATCAGGGTTATCTATAAATTTACTTTTTTAAATAAAATTATAAAAAATATACTATATTTTAATATTATTAAAAGGTTAGTTTAACTTCTAAAATAGTTTAAACTATCCAAATTATCAATTTCTAAGAAAATGATCAAATCAAGCCTCTCAAATACTAAAATCACATCTAATACTGAATCGAAATGGTGAACAGATCTAAAACTATTATTATTTAATCTCAAAAGTCATATTAAAATAACGAGATAATGGTAATTTAAGAAATATATAAATATTTTTAAGTGAAGGAAACATACGGTGTTTCTTGTTATCATTATTTAGCAAATAGAAGACTTTATTTATAAATAAAGGAGGGCTTAGTTTATATTTATAATTTTATTTATTTTAATTTAAATTTAGAACCTCTGATATGATATTATAATAACTCATCTAACTACACTAAGAACTTAAATTGCTAGAGAAAGATAACTTTTATATTTTACATCCAAATAAAAATAATTTGGAATAAAAGAGTAAAATATTGTCACAACATTTTAGTTATTAATCTATGGTTTTTCTCAGCCAAGAGAAGGTGATGTTTGACATTAATGCAGTGGCATGGATGTCCTAATTAAAGGCACTCCTAATAGCTTTGACAACAAATGCTCTCATTGTGAAATGGACCTTTGACAACAAATGCATTGGATCAATGTTGCTTCTGACCTAATTAATTGGCACAAATTACTTCTTATTATTTCTTTTCTTAAATTTCTTTAAAAGAAAATCAAGTATCATAGTCACTAAAAAAATTCCAAAGTTTTGAGCCCTATTTAATTTATAATTTTACAATTTACTTTGATATATTGTCGAGGTGCATGATGCTCATACTCATATCTATCATTTTATCAATATGTTCAATATAAGAGATTTTTATAAATCATACCCTATATTTTGTTTATTTTATGATTCGTATTCCGTCTCTGGGGATTTTATAACGCGACATCTCCTTTTTTCTAGAATGTCCATTTAACACCCTGAGTCAACTTAATCTAACCATAATCAAACTGAATAATACCAGAAAAAGAATATTCTGTTATAATCCACTATGTAATTTATTACATTTCTAAATTACCATTATACTTATTTCTAATTTTATTCATAACCTGAACATTCATATTTGTTGTTTTTTCTTAAATCATGGAGAACATCACTTAAATGCCAAGCCAATCTTAGAGCTTTCAAACTCTAAGCCATGGAGATCTTAGAGCTCTCCAAAGGCCAAGCCGATTTTGTTGCATGCGATCTGAAAGATGGGAAGGGAGATGATTGGAAAAAGATGGAGAAAAAAAAGTTTGAGCTAGAGAGATAGAGAAAAATAGGTAAAGTTGGGGAAAACTTCTAAGGCTTGTACGTGGTAGGGATTTTGGGGGATTTTTATAGGTCGTGAGTTCTGATATAATTTTGTAAGATAGGGTTTAATTATAGCTAAAAAGATTTAGATTTTGTAGGGTTAGGGTTTAGTTTAAAGAAAAAGGATTTTATATGGATTTAGATTAGGTTAAGAACTTTTAAGGATATTTTAGTTATTTTTAAATTAGAGTTGTATAAACTATATAATATGGTTAATATCAGTTAGTTAAAGTGATGTTAGAGTGTTAAATGAACATTATAAAAAATAATAAGAACGAGTGTAATAAAATTTTAAAGACGAGGTGTAAATTATAAAATAGATAAAATATAAGATGTAATTTATAAATATCACTAGATATAAAGTCTCACGTGAGACGTATGTAAAAAGTTATATATATATATATATATATATTAATCAAACATCATCTTCTTGGTTTGTTCCAGTAATAATACCACTCCAAGTTTTAATATAGTATTTCAAAAGATCCGTATGCCAATCACTTGTCACGTCTTGTCTCTAAACAGCTCCTGTTACTTTTAAAGTCTTTAACCTGTCACATTCGACCATCTTATCAAGTTATTAAAATATTAAATCACACTTGACCTAGTCCTACCTAAAATAAGGTAAACATATTATACTACTTATGTAAATGAAAGGAAAGTAACACATTTGTCATTAAATATACAATGAATAGGAATATATATATAAATATATTTCATTGAATGATTCAATCCAACTAGCCCATGTCAAAAATCTTATTACATTTGTTTGGGGTTAATGTGTAAGCCTCATTCATGAAAAATATTATTGTTCTGATATTATCTCCTTTTACTAATATAACAAATAAATAACTATTTATTTAATATTAATATAGTATTACCTTCTTCTCTCTTGTCTCTTTCTCTTTTGTTCTATTCAATATTTTTAAATTTACTAAACTATTATCATACCTTTAGAAATATATTAATTTAATCAACTATCACTTTAATTACTCTCTTGTTTCTTTTTACTATCATATCTTTAGAAATATATTAATTTAATCAACTATCACTTTAATTACTCTGTCGTTTCTTTTTCTATCATGATATGAGTGAAAACGAATAAGATAGTGATAAATTCACATCCATATCGATATTTTGGTTTTGATATAGATTAAAATACTTATATTTAATGGATAATAAAACTTAAAATCATATCATAGCTATATAGATATGAATAATTTTTTGATCGAGGACTAGATTTTAAACGAATGTAATCAAATTTTAAATAAATTATATTTATTTTTTAAAATAATTAACACAAAATATTAAAATTTTTAAATAAATAAATTTCTTACATGTTAATTATATATAAAGTTAGCAAAACATTATACAAATAATATATAACACATTACTAGTAATAATATTAATATTTATCATTTAAATAAACAAATTAAAAGCTATAAATTATTCAAAAATATGCAAATAATCCGATATCCCTATTATATTCGATTTTTTGAAAAAGCCCTAACCATATTTGAATCTGTATCCTACTTATCTTTATAGAAAAAAAAAACCCTAATAGTATTCGAGTTAGGTAGAATTTTTCCACCTAAATTCAATCTGAATCAAGTTAAAGTTAATCTGACCCATTTTCGGCCATTCTCTGTCATCAAGCTATTAAAAAAATATATTTTGGTCATTTATCAAATTATCATTTCAACCGTCATATTAAGTGTAATTATTTCACAGTATGCTAGTTTATAGAAAACCACAAGAACAACTTATACTAGAATGACATGTCTTATTATAATATTAACAATAAGCATGGCTACACTAGTATTAAATTTACTCTACAAGTGAATTGGCTAAATGAATATAGTTTAAATTTATTATGACTCATTTATTTGAGAGAATTGACCTAAATTAAATAAACTATGTTTAAAAAATGACTAATATTTTATTTAATTAGCTTATAATTAGTCTTTCCATTTATCACGTTAGTATATATCTATATATTAAATTCTCTAGAAACTATGGAACATAGTGACTACTAACCAAAAAGTAATTTCTTTCTCCCCACAACTAACCAAAATGGAGAGTTGAATTTTGTTCAAATTATTATTATTATTTTGTTCCACAGGTAGGAATCCATTTGCACAAAAACCCTAATTGGAAGAACTATATTGTACGTCTCAAGGGCCACTTTGGAAGGTTTTGGTCAAGAAAAGTACCTACAACTCCAAGAGGAGCTGTCTCTTTGTAGCCCTCATATGAGCCAAAACTAAGAAAATTGCATGTAAGTTAGTGATTGGTAGGTTGACGCAATTATGTCCAATTCATATGGTTTCTTTATTAAAGAAATAGGAACGTGAATGTCATATGTTATTTAATTATGTTCTAAGGTCACTATCTTCTTTCCAAACAAAAAATAATAATCACTATCTATGGTGGCCTTCATTTTCTCAAAAATTAAAATTAAAATTAAAAAGAATTTGTGGTCCTCTCGGGCTTATCAAATTTACAGTTTCACCTTAGCCTCTCCATAAAATTAGAAACAATAATATCTACAAAGCATGAGACAAAATGGTTACAAACAAAAGAAAGACATTTTAATCTTTTTTATTCTGAAATTAATATTTATTAAACAGTTACTTATGATGTAAAATTATAAAAAAATTTAAAAATTTAGCCAAACTCTATAGATATGTGAATTATATATATATATTTTCCCCTTAATTCGTAGTATTTGCAGGAATCTTGCACCATACTTGAATTTTTCGTCTGTAGCCTGCCTTAGCTCTACGATCAGGAATCTGCCAGGTCCCGAATTGATTCGTACTTTAGGTTTCAAAGTTGAACAGTATTATTAATGATGGCATATGATCCCTTCCATTATTTCTACATCAATTGGTAGTTGTATCATTAAATAGTCAATGATGCGCACCATGTATTAGAAACGGTCATTAGACCCAGTAAACTAAGCTCATGCACGATACTTTTGACGACTTCCGTAGAGAGTTCATGTAGCAATTAATAATTAATAAGCAGAAGAAGTACAAGGTTTTATGAGGGGCAGTACATCACCCATCTTCTGAAAAGTTCTCTTTTACATCTCTGGAGGAGGATTGAACGAGGATGGGGTCTGAGGTGATCAAGAACCTGACCAGGACCTTCACCCAGGTTCACATCGGCGGCGTGCTGCTCGTCGGATTCTTCTTGATCTTGCTGACCTACTTCACCGTGTCGGAGCAGTTTGATATTCGCCTCCCGAGCGGTTAGTCTTCTCTTCTCTTCTCTTCTCTTCTCATCTTCTTGCTTGCTTTTGATCCTATGTTTAAGAGTTCATGGTGTAACTACTGCAATTTGGAACTAAGAGAGAGTGTAATGGTACAATAAGTCAATGGAAGCATCTGCTAGAGCTTATAATTTCTGTCTTCTTTCTTTCACAGTTTTTTCAGGATCATCACCTGCAAATCCAGACAATAATAATAATAATAGCACCAGTCCATCTCTGCAAGAGAAGCTGAATTCTCCACCGCAGCCAGGTAATAAGAGTCATTTTTTTTCCTTGGCCAAGAATATATGATCTTGGAAGTTGAATATGAATGCTTAGTAGTACTTTCATAAAAATGCCCAAAAAGCTTGTATGTGAGTATTTCATGTCCATTAAAGACAAAGGAGGAAGATGAAAGCAAGGTGTCAAACAAAACAAAAACCTTCACCCATGTCATATCAAATGATGCAGACAAGAATCAAACTATAGATCTGTCTTTATATTTGGAAAAAATTAGGGAAAATTCTATGGAGGAAATCAAATCTCATGCAGGGTTAGACTAAACTCTTGGTCTTTGGTCTTAGTTTCTAGCAAATTGGCAGATTTAGGGGCTGACTCTAAGCCATGTTACCAGGTCAGTCAGGGATATTTAAGTGAAAAATGGTGCAGTAGTGCCTCTTTAATTATATGGACATTATGAAACAGGAGCTATAAAAAGAATGACGTCCCTGTGATTACTTTATGAATGAAGGACAAGGTTCTAGTAGTTAACCTCAAGAAAAGTCCAATGTTTGGTTCCCTAGATGGTCAGAGTAATTAGACTATTCTACTCCTAACCAGTTTTAGGAATCCAATGTTCTTTAACTATTACTACTGCCAAGTGCCAAAGGGGGTAGAGTAGAGTACCAAGTAAAATAATTTGCCTTGTAAAAAAATAGTACTGCCATAGACTTTAGGGTCGATGCAGAGATGCCATGTTTCATGAGAAGTTTCCGGGCTCCATCTTCTTTCATTATTTTTCCTCATCGAGTCCAATTTGGAAACCAATGCTTGACCTTTTCAAGTAACAATTCTTGGGTCCCTCGTAACTAGCTAGAATCATAAATGATCAGGAAAAAGAGAATGAGTAATAAATGATAACTTCTATTTGTTTGCCCTTTATAAGTTACATCCACCATTGACCTGTGTATTGGATTATTAAATATACTATAGATAGAGAAATTTAGTATTGTGATTCCGTGGGAAGTCTGTTTTTTCACATATTAGTGTTATGTTATCGAAGACAAATAAGCCCGGCCCAAGCTCGATTTAATCATCTCGGACTGGTCCACATTATAGCTCGGCTCGAAATTGGACCGATTCAATTGCAGCCTATCCGAATTTGGCCCAAAAAATTGTCTATATGATTGGAAAGAGTAGATAATAACCGGTTAGGAGTCACAATTCTACTTCAATTACAATCATAATACATCGATGATTCCAATATTTATTGGAAACCAATGCAGCCCCAAAAACTTGAGGATCTAGCGTACGAACTGCATCTTGAATTGTATCATCTCTTTTAATTCGGTGGAGCATGAATCATATTAAATTATACACCTCTATCGCCATTACATTTGCATCTCCTTTTCTCGCATTATTGATGCTAAATTAAGCTCTTCCCTTCTACCTCAGGAAACGAAACAAAGGCAGAGGAGGGACAAGAAAAAGGTCAAGCGAAGAAGCCACCCGAGCTTTCTCCTCTTCCTCCTCCTCCTCCTCCTCCTCCTAAAGAAGATAATGGTGTCAAACAACCAGGTGGATCTTTATTCTCCCTAGCTGACTACTATTGAAATCATTCTATATTTTATTTCTTCTGACCTCCTGCTTCTTTCTACGTACGCATGCACGCAGCTGGTGGACTCCCGACGGAGCCGATCTGCGACCTACGGGACTTCCGGTACGACGTCTGTGATATGACCGGCGACGCCCGGGTCCTGGCAAAGTTCTCCACCGTGCTCTTCGTCCCAAGCTCACCCAATTCAGAAGCCCAAGAGTGGAAGATTAAGACCCAATCTCGCAAGTACGTGGGCACCGAGGAAGTGACCGTAAAACAATTGCACGGCCCGCACGAAGCCCCTCCCTGCTCCGCCAACCACTCTGTCCCCGCCGTCATCTTCTCCGTCGGCGCCCTCACCGGCAACTTCTGGCACGACTTCAGCGACGTCATCGTCCCCCTCTTCATCACCTCCCGAGAATTCAACGGTGACGTGCAGTTCCTGATCGCCGACGTCGTCATGCGCCAGTGGTTTGTCGTCAAGTACGCGCCCATCCTCAAGGCGCTCTCGCGCTTCGACTTCATCGACTTCGACAGGGACGACGCGATCCGCTGCTTCCCGCGCGTCACCGTCGCGCTTCGGAGCCACGGCGACCTATGGATCGACCCCAAGAGATCTCCCAACGGTTACACCTTGGTCGACTTCCGGAGGCTCGTAAGGAACGCCTACGCCCTCGGCCCGGACACGCCGGTCAAGCTGGAGAAGGACAAGAAGCCGAGGCTAATGCTAATCGCGAGGGGCGGCTCCCGCAAGATAACCAACGTCCCGGAGGTGGTCGAATTGGCGGACAGGTTGGGATTCGAGGTGGCAGTGGTCGACCCCAAGGGCGACCACAACATGACCGAGTTTGCGAAGAAGGTGAACTCGTCGGACGTGTTCATGGGCGTGCACGGTGCGGGGATGACGAACATGGTGTTCCTCCGGATGAAGGCGGTGATGATCCAAGTGGTACCATACGGGAAGCTGGAAGGCATGGCGGAGGGGTTCATCGGCGACCCGGCGAAAGGGATGGGGATGAAGTACTTGCAGTACAGCATCGCGGTGGAGGAGAGCTCGTTGCTGGATAAGTACGGGAGGGATGATCCGATCGTTAAGGATCCGGAGTCGGTTCACAAGGCCGGTTGGAAGGCGGTGGGGGATTACTACATGTGGAACCAGGACGTGAGGCTGGATATCAACAGATTTCAACCTGTGCTCGTGAAAGCTCTGGAGCTTCTAAAAGAGTAAAAATACTCCATTGATCACTTTCTTCTTCTTCTTCTTCTTCTTCTTTCTTAATTAATTATATTGATCAATAAATATTGATAGGCATATATATATGACTTGGTATTCTTTTTAATTAGTACGTATTACTATATATATATATATATATGTAAACATCTTCAGAGGAAATTAAGGAAATTGTTGTAATTCAATCTCAGTTGAGTTATATTTCATGTGTATAAGTAAGTAGTAGTCCAAGTGAAGTCATGAAGATTATCTGACCCATAAAGTGGCGGGAAGGCACCTAAGAAAACCAATTAACTCTGACATTCTAGATACTAATTACTGTTATTATAGAAATATGATCAATTACAAATTATCCCATTTTATTATGTCTAAAATCATGGATGTAGTGGTCTGCTCTTGTATGGTCTAGACTAATGTAAAATTATTATATTTTCTATTAAAACTTAACAAAGAAAGGTGCCATAAATTATTTTTTGAAAAATTGGAGAATATTTTAAGCCAAAATGTACATCAAATTATGGTAATTATCTTCCTCCATTTATTATATATGTATATTTACTCATTAGATCACATTCTTCAAACTTACAAATGCATTTTCCCCCTTTATATAATCTCCTACCTAGATTATAAGCACCAACTTTGTCAAAATTTATCTTCTTTTAAATACATGATCATTGAATAAAATACTTATCTTAAAAAAATGAATAGAAATTATTTATAATTGCTCAAATAATGAATAAAAAGGAGCAAAATGATACGGATAAATTTCGAGAAAACTACATGGGCTTAATTTGTAATTAACCCATAGGAATAACATATAATTACCTAATATAAGCCTTGTTTGCCATTCCACCTGAAGATAGATCTACCGAAAGAGGTTCTTTTTTTGTTAAAAGAAAATTTAATTAATCACAAAAAGAGACGTAAAAATACAACAAATATTTAAGGCAGTACTTGGTGTATCCCTTATATAACGTTTGGTTGTTTTCCCCAAAAAAATAAGAGAACTAATTCAATGAATTAAAGGGCCAGAGGCCCAACATTATAATCATCAACATTTGGGATCCTATCCCTAAGTCTTGATGGGCAACGCCGGCCCACAAAAAATTAAATTAAAATTTTAAAGTTAGATAAGACAACTATTTGATAAGAATTGGCTCCGATATTATGTTAGACAATTAATTAAGCTTAATAGTTTAAGAGAAAATTATAAATAACACTATATTACAAATAAAGTCAGCTATACTAGGCCACCCCTTTTCGTTTAATAAATAGATATAATCTAATCCGAGAATTAGGTCATCTTAACTATAGAATTAACTCAAGCTTCACCACAGTTTGGAGATAAACCAAAATATCTAGTTTTATCGAAAGAGAACTAAATTAAGCCTTTAAAAAACACTAAAAATCCAAGGATTGAGTCCTCTAAGATTAGAAATTCTAGAACTACCATTAAAGAATTAAAATAATGATAATTTAAATTATAAATAAAGAGATTATAGGGTGTGTGTTGGTGTCTTTTTAACATATATATGTGCAAGTATTTGTTATTAGAAAAAGAAGAAGAGAAGGCTGTATTTATTATATAGTCAAAATAAAGGGTGTTATTTATAATTTTCTCTGTTTTTTTATTTTGTAGTAATAGCTGGAGTTCTGGACTCCCGAAACGACGAGGAGAGTTATTACACCCACTCCCAATATTGGAAATAAAATATTGTCCATTTGAATGCTAGTGGAACATGTGATGAGAGTCCAATTCCTAGTCTGATAGACTGATAGCATATGGATGGAAGTACATAATTGAGATGCTGCTCTTTAGATATTAGCAAGTCAAACTTATAAACTCATTTCAATATTCCAAGTTTCCCAGCTGCTTTTATAATTCAAAAATAAATAAAAAAGAAGAAGAAGAACAAGAAGATAAAGTCTTCTTATCTGCTTTACTCATTAGAATAGTTCAAAGTTCAGTAGCCAATAGAAGAGAGGTTAGCATTTGGATCTAATCCTTCTTTTAATCAAAGAAGAGATGGAAGGAGTGCAAAAACGTGGGTTGTGAATTCCGCCAGATAAGAAGTAGCAGACTCCTCCCATGGGAGTTTAGGAGCTCTTAAAGCTTAAGGAGAACTAAGTTTCAGGAGGTGGGGAGATAGCAAAAAGAACAAGATGGGCTCTGAGATGAAGGTGATCAAGAATCTAGCGAGGATTTTATCTCAAAGTCGTCTTGGGTTTGGATTAGTGGTTGTTTTCTTGCTGGTCTTACTGACATACTTCACCATGTCAGAACAATTTGCTATGAATGCCTCAAATGGTACCTCCTCCTCCTTTAATTTGTTGTTTTGGTTTTTTTTATCCTAAGTTTTAGAGAAAAGGATTCAGGAGTCATGAGATTATTCGTTCTGTAGCTTTTCCGGCATCTTCGCCAAAATATGAAGCTGAGAAGACTAGTCCATCGACTCAAAGTAAGATGATTTTGAGTAATCTGAGGGGTTACTTTAATTTATTTTTTTGCCCTCCTTTTTGGGTCTTGTGATTGAATGAATAATTTGATCAGGATTGGATGATGCTCCTCACGACGACAACAAGCCAAGAACTGATGATGCCGGCATCAAATCAAAGCCTTCCAATAAGGAAGAAGTGATCAGAGTGAAGGAAAATGATCCACCTGTGAAATTTGATGACACTCAAGAATTAGGTGAGAGAAAACTATCTTATAGCTTGTTAGATTAACAACTCAGAACGCACCCAATTCTGGATTATTGCAGAAAGATTGAATGATTAATGATGCAAATATTAGTATTCACTGCTCCTAGTCGGTTTCAGAGGAGCTGATCATATCTAGCAGTGACCAATTTAAAATACTTTCTTCTTTTCGATGGTAGGATTTGCAAGAAATGGACGGGAAAAGGATGAAAGCAAGAATTTCCAACAAGAAACTACCCTACCGATGAAAGATGATACTCCGAAGAAAGACGCGGTCGATTTCGGGCAATTTGGTATGTTGTTTTCTTCTCTGCAATTTGATCTAGATCTTTTTTTGCAACTAAATGTATTCAACTGCAGTACGAGTAAGGCTTACTTGTCTCTCTATGTAGGTGGAAGAACTGAGAACTTTTATCGAGCACCTGAAACAAAGCCAATTTGCGATACATCAGACCCCAAATCTGATATCTGTGATATAAAAGGTGATGTTCGAACAATCGGAACCTCTTCTGCGGTGTTGTTAGTACCTCCAAATCAGATAAGTGATTCAGATGCTCATGAATGGAAAATTAAGCCTTATTCTCGCAAATACTTGCCAGACTTTAAGGAAGTTACTGTAAAATTACTGAGGGGTCCCCATGAAGCTCCTCCTTGTTCAATTAAGAATCACATTCCTGCAGTTGTTTTTGCCCTCGGGGGGCTCACGGGGAATTACTGGCATGACTTTACTGATGTGTTGATCCCTCTCTTTGTGGATTCTCATCAATTCAATGGCGAAGTCCAGTTTCTCATAACCAACA
The DNA here is from genome assembly GCF_048772165.1 of Typha angustifolia. Lineage (NCBI taxonomy): Eukaryota > Viridiplantae > Streptophyta > Magnoliopsida > Poales > Typhaceae > Typha > Typha angustifolia. The sequence continues at coordinate 5,929,261 of NC_133246.1, read as the reverse complement.
TCCAGTCTTGGTGGATGGGCAAGTATAGTGCGATCCTCAAGAAGTTGTCGCGCTATGAAATAATCGATTTCGATAAGGACAGTCAGATCCGTTGTTACCCGCATGTGATCGTCGGCATACCGATCCATAAGGAGTTCAGCATTGATCCTTCAAGAACTCCAAAAGGCTACTCTATGGTTGATTTCAGAAAATTCTTAAGGACCACCTTCTCACTGGATAGAGAATATCCAATTAAGCTGAGAGAAAATCCTGGCAGGAAGCCAAAGCTTTTGATAGTAGCAAGAGCTCTCAGTCGTAGGTTCACTAATGTTCCAGAGATTGTTCAGTCTGCAGAAAGGTTGGGCTTCGAAGTGATAGTTTCAGACGCCAAGTTTGATGCAGAAATTTCTGAATTTGCGAAGATTGTGAACTCATGCGACGTGATGATAGGTGTGCATGGAGCTGGGCTTACGAACTGCGTCTTCCTGCCGACGAATGCTGTGATGATCCAAGTAGTCCCTTACGGTAAGTTGGAGCACATGGCTAAGATGGATTTTGGAGACCCTGCCATTGACATGCAGTTGCGGTACTTGGAGTATAGCATAAGTGCAGAGGAGAGCACACTGATGGATATGTTTGGAAAAGATCATCCTATCATCAAGGATCCAGCTGCAATTCACCAAAGTGGATGGGAGAAAGTGGGGGAGTTTTACCTAGGAAAGCAAGACATCAGGATTGATACAAGAAGGTTTGCACCTGTCCTCCTGAAAGCACTTGAGAATCTCCAATAGAGTATGAAGGAGTGGTCAATTGTAGGATTTTGTCTTGCCTGTTCTTTTCAAATTTTGTTCATCTGATTTATTTTTTTTCGCTGTGATTCCTTCTTGTACTGTATAGCCACCATCTCAATCAGTAACAGACAAGCACTTGATCCTTACAATGTCAAATATTCACATTGGTCAGGAAGATTTATATGAGATGCAATCTATGTTATTGTTTTATCTCCTTTCCCCCCACTCAAAGCTGGAAAGCAATTTTCAGCAGATGTGTGTGTGTGTGTTTTTTTTTCTTTTTTCATCTTTTTGGAGGAATATTGATCACAATTTTTTTCGCAGCGAAAAAGAACACAAGAATATCTTCTTGTTGATTTGTAAAGCAAATATGGATGATATATTTTGAAGCAAATTGGCAGCTCATCAGAAGAAAATATAACTCACCTGATTCTAGTCATACTTACAATCACATTAGACCATTGAAGTTGCTACTGATAATTGTATATCATCTGGCCTTCATATCTGGATCTGGACTTGGGATTCTAAGATTAACACTTCTGGCAGCTCTGAAGCAGACCTTTCAGCAGCCAATTAAGTGACAGAAGATGCTTCAATTCTAAGTGATCAAGTAGGAGGAACTAAAATGTAGTAAAGAAGCTTTGACTTAATCAAGTAGATTGCAGATTAGTTTGGCATGCCATGATCTACGGCAGGCTACTAATTAGGAGAATCTTGTCTAGAACTGGCAAGATCTTAGATAGGATTAGGTGAGAGTTAACAGCATAGGTATTCTTTCTCTTCTCTTTTTAGTTCCATGCCATGTTTGTATAGGTTGGAGATTATCTTCTCGGTCTTCCAAAACTTTGCATGACCGTGTCTTCGACTGTCGTAACTAAGTATGAAGCTTGTGTTTATATATAAATAAATAAAGAGAAAGTTGTCAACTTTAAAAGCTGGAAATTTCAATTGTTGGCCCTCTTTGGAATCTCTACCAACACTGGCCAGGACCATAACAAAAGCATGCTTTGATATGCATGACAACTTAAAACTAAAAAAAGCTTAGCTGTGTTGGATGACTGGATCAAGAAATGTCTGAGATGATGTTTCATCTGATTTGATGTGGATCATATCGTGATCGAAAACTTCGTAGGAATTTATTTTTATAAGCAAAGTAACTCCATTTTCAGCATTATATTTATCATTATAAGATCGATAGGTGTGCTAAATAGAAGAAATATATAGTTCATGGTGTATAGTCTTTTCTACTCTCTTTGATCATTTTCGCCGACACTTTATATTCTTCCGGAACTTTTTAGTATTGTAGTTGAAGAGAAGACATCATCTTTAGTAACGCATAAACTTTATCAATAGTATCTTTAACAAAAGAAAACCTTGCCTTTCTGTGCTTCTAAGAGAAGCTCCAATTCAATAACCAAACTAGTTTTTATTAGATTAATATATATATATTTTTAATTTTGATAGATCATGAGCAGCATATAGACTATTTATAGGTGAGACAAAAGAACTAATTAAGTCACTATGATACATAAATTGATTTCGATTAAAAATGAATGAATGAATTCTTTCTTTGGAAAAATGATGAAATTTATCCGATCTTGTCGTTTGGAATCCACCCAAATCTAATGAAATCAATTAAATTTCACATCACTCCTCAGTTCTAGACAACAAATTGAAGAAATAGGGCGCCAGTGTGGTAAATCTAGCAATTAAGTTCCTACAACCTGAGCTGCAGAGGATCCCCTTCCAAGGATGTAACGGTCAACTTTTCTTTTTTTTTAAAAAAAAAAAGAAAAACTCTCGGGCAAAGTCGTGGTGTCTTCAAACCCAGCATCCAAGAAACTCCCCATTCTTATCCATTTGATTTCACTCTAACAATTTTATTAGCATCTAGAATGTATTTTTATTCATACTGTCACCAAACACCCACCCGGTACACGGTTTTCCAAGCGAAATCTCTCGCCTTGTTTGACCAATCCAATTTCCTCCTCCTTTTTCTCATTTTTCTTACAACCCCCAATACTCCATAACTCTCGTATAAACTTCCAATCCGTCACCACTTTGCACCCATCACCTAATCGAGCATGGCAGATTGCTCTCATGGAAGGTGAGGTGTCAATTTATTTTAAAACTGATGGGCTTCAAAGTGGTGCAGTTGAGGCCATGACTTCACCCCTCCCTACCACCAGAATAGACCATTTCCCGTAGACAGTGTGTCTCTTATTAGTTGCTCATGAGATATTTGTTTTTTTTTTTTTTCCCTTGTAATCCCAAACCACTTGTTCTTTGACATCTTCCTTGTGCTAGGCCCACCATTGTAGATGGATAGATAGATACCAGTTCAATTATTATTGTTAGTATTACTATTATTATTATTATTCTTTTCCCTCTCAACTAACAGCTCAGGATAGAATATATTTTCCAGCTCAGCCTTGGAGAGGAGCTGCAGCCGAGGTAGAGTGTCCAAGTGGCCAACTCTTTAAGTCTTCTATGACTTCTTAAAATAATAGAATTACCAAAGTAATTTAGAGAGATTATGGAGGAGTAATTAGTCTTGTAAATTGGAAGAGTCAAAGGTTGGCAGAGGGGGGGGGAAGGGAAGGTTTAATCTAGTTATATGGTATTGAATAATATGAGATTGGTGAGGAGTAATGAGCTACAAATGAATGCGGAGTAGCGGTTAGTTTGTCTTCTCTCTCTCCCCCTCCCTCTCCCTCTCCCTCTCCCTCCCCCCCTGAGCATTCCTCTGCTGCAAAGTATGTCTTCTACTGCTTACGCGCGAGTTCCAAAGACATCAGGGGAGAGGAAATCGAGGTATGACGGCAAATTGGTGAAGAATTTAAGCAAGATTGAGCCCAAGAAGCTCGGCCTTGGATTGGTTGCAGGGTGTTGCTTTGTTTTGCTCACCTATATCTCTCTGGCAAAGCTCTTCACCATCTATTCCCCTGTTTTTGGTGAGTTTTTTTTTCCCTCCCCTGAACTCCTTATTCATGACTCTTCTCTTTCCTGTTGATCTTGATGTCTTCTTACAATTCTCGTTCTTTATTCAGCTAGTAGCACAATAACCTTGTCGGAGACTTTAATCGTTCCGAAGAATGATACGACATCGAATCCTGAGTCGCGAGGTTGGAATTGTTCATGCGATTGAAAACTAGTATCTTTTGTGATTTGAATTGTTCCAATAATTGGTTTCTTCTTCTATGGAACAGTTGAGACCAAGGTGAGTTCAGAAGAGGAAGAGGCTATAACGGATCTTGCAGAGAGGAATGACTTCGTCAAAATGGAAGAGATCTCCGCAAACGAATTAGAGAAAAAGGATATTCCTCAATTAGGTGAAGAATTAATCTTTGCATTAAGTTTAGACTAATTTTTTTTGCAAGATAAAGATGTTTAATTTACTTAGAATTCATTCCTTTCTTTTAATTTAATTTTAATACAGACGAGAAGTTGGAGAACAAGCTCACTTGTGATGAGAACAGTGTAGACGAAGGCTTCCCCTACGCCCGGCCGGTCGTCTGCGAGATGACCGGCGAAGTCCGAATCAGCCCGAAAGCATCCTCGGTCTTCTTCGTTGACCCGAAAAGCCCCGGCGACGGCCAACCGGAGCGTCGCGTCCGGCCGTACGCCCGGAAGGACAACTTCCTCCTGCCGGGCGTCCACGAGGTCGTCTTGAAAACGGTCCCGCCCGGCGCTGCCGAAGCCCCCGTCTGCGCCGTAAACTACAACGTCCCCGCCGTGATCTTCTCAGTGGCGGGCTACACCGGCAACTTTTTCCACGACATGGCGGACGTGCTCATCCCCTTGTTCCTCACCTCCTCCCACTTTAAAGGAGAAGTGCAGTACTTCGTCACCAACTACAAGCCTTGGTGGATCCAAAAGTACTCCCCCGTACTAAAGAAGCTCTCGAACTACGAGGTGATCAACTTCGATTCCGACGACCGTGTGCATTGCTTCCCCCACGCATTCCTGGGCTTGATAAGAGACCGCGACCTCATCATCTACCCGCACGCCACAAGGAATCCTAGGAACTATTCCATGGTCGACTTCACCAGATTCCTCCGCGGCGCCTACGGGCTACCCAAAGATTCTCCGGTGGCCCTCGGCCTTCAACCGGCGAAGAAGCCGCGGATGCTGATCATCTCGCGGACCGGAACGAGGAAGCTACTAAACCTCAACGAGGTCATCGCCGTGTCCGAGGAGCTCGGCTTCGAGGTGGTGGTGTCTGAGGCCGGCGGCGACGTGGCCCAGTTCGCAAAGCTCGTGAACTCCGCCGACGCGATGCTCGCCGTGCACGGCGCCGGGATTACCAACCAAATCTTCCTACCGACTCAGGCCGTCATGATCCAGATTGTTCCGTGGGGGAAGATGGACTGGATGGCCACGAATTTTTACGGGCAACCGGCGAGGGACATGAAGCTGCGGTACGTGGAGTACTACATCGAGAAGGAGGAGAGCACTCTCATCGAAAAGTACCCAAAAGACCACCTCTTGTTCACCAATCCGTTAGCCGTCCACGGCCAAGGGTGGACAGCGATAGCCGATACGATTATGAAGCAGGATGTGAAGATCAACCTGTGGCGGTTTAAGCCTTCTCTTCTTGAAGCTCTCAATCTTCTCCAGGAGTAGTACTACGTAGTAGCAGTACATAGATTGATCGAGTTGGATCATCTCTCTCTCGTTGTTGAATTATTTGTTGTTTGATACGATCGAGCACTCATTTTACTCAAAATTTTTTCCCCCGGCTGGATGGGTGCCCGGCCATTTCGAAAGTTTCTTAAAAACCGTATTATTATCATCATTATCATCATCATCATTATTTAGATCAAATCCATAAAAGATGTGGAGGTTTGGATGTCTCTTTAATTTCTTTATGTTGGCATCCGTAAAGTTAATGTAAGCTTCACGAGTTCATCTCCTCCCTCTTCTACCTATTGAATTAATGCTGTTTATATTATGCCTCCCCTTTGCTTCTAATTTACTAAACGCCAATTTGCCAAATACGCCATTAATCCCCAAAAGTGCAAGTAGAATATAACTCGGTGCACTGGGAGGAATCAAGATCCATTCTTTTTGTTTCAATCATTCACCAGTGTGCTCTATAACATACGTAATTGGAGTCAAATACAAGTATAGCACTTCCTATTGGTGTCAGGACTTTTAGAGCTGGTCTTCCAGGTTGTATTTCTAATGGTTAGACGAGAGTGGTAGCTAGTCTCCATCCCTACCGACTTAATAACTACTTTACTTCGTCAGAATGCAACAAACTCATCTTACCAACCATATTAAAAGAATTATTTTTTAATCTTTTCTTCTTCTTTTTTACAGTATAAAACACGATCGTACTCGCTCCAATCTTATGATTCTTTATATTTAACTTTAAACGTGATCGAGATCGTTAATTACACTCAACGGTCATTCAGCAATGCACCTAAACTGGATTGACCTAGAACTTAGAATTATTTTACATAGTATAAATGGGAGTAATATTTTGTAATTAAACGTGTACTAAGTCAATGGAAATTTTACCCTCTCCTTGTAAACATGCACATGGACATAGACATGGACATGCACATGCACATGCACATGCACATGCACATGCCATAGCTAACATCAAATTAATATATATATAAATACCACCAGTTTTAGTACCTTCATTTATAACAATACTTTCTTCTATGTTTTGATGTAGCTTCTCATTTGGTGGTCTTGGTTTTATAAAATAAATGCGAATTAATTTCTCCTAAACATATTTTAATATCCATTGTGACAAAAAGAAGAAGGAGAAGAAATTAAATATGATTAAGACGATAAACGAAACGTGGCTAGCAGCCCATTATGTTCCCAATGCATGGTTGTGTCCTGCATTAACTTCCAACATATAATAAACCCTTCTTGGGGACGTGGCACTGCCGTTTGGAAGTTTCTTATAATAATATATATATATATATATATATACGATTGATAGTAGTCCGAAGTTGAGTTTTTTACCAGACTACCCCTCTCCCAAACTATTCCCTGAATTTAATACCAAAGTGAGTGTTTCAGTCTTAAAACACTGATCTTATTAAAATTTTATTTTTTTAAATAGAAAATTTAGTGTTTATATCTGTAAATTAACAAAATAAAATGCTAATTTTGTTGACAACTTATTAGCATTTTCTTTCTCAGATAAAATGTCGATGAATTTATTATTTTCGGAATAATTACAGTGAAAAATATCATTTTGGGTATTATAATATTTAGAAGAGAGCAAGTTTGGTCAAAATCTCTTCAGAACTTTACCTTAGGCGGAATTTGTTGTGGTAATTAATGTGAATTAGTATTAATAAATAAAGATCACGGATTTTGATGCACAAAAAGGAGTTTACCAATTTACCCCTACAGTAAAAAAAGAAAAGAAAAGAAGGGTGGCAGGGTATCTGCGTCTCATTTAATTATCACTTGGATTCTCACATGGCCAAGTTGGTACTTTGCCCAAAGTTTTAAGGCCATCAATTAAACTCTGGATTGCTATGATTGGAGTGAGTTTGTCTTGTGTTGTGGCTTTACTTGTTCACCTCTTTGTTGCCATGCTAATTATTTTATCAGGAGCTAATTATTTTAGAGTTTGTATGACTGATGGATCCAAGAAAGAGTGGCTGCCATGCAAGTGCAGTGTTAACATCACATCATGAGAACAAGGAATAGTTAATTAATTAATTCTATCAATGCCCTCTTCACCTATTTATGGTAGCATATTGATCTATAATTTTATTTTTTTTAACAAACATATGTTGTGATTGGTTTTAGAACTTCAGGAACTATTTTATCTGGATTAGAAGAAAGAAAAAGGAAAAAAAAATTGAAGGATAAGATGAATACTTCTTCATCAATACTATCAGAGAGAGAGATATATATATATATATATAAAAGTATCACAAAGTTAAATGAGATGATCTAAGGCAATAGTTTTTTAGTAGCCTGTCATATTCCTCTCAGCAAACCTCCATCCCAATTGGAGAAGCTTTTTATTTATTTTATAGAGTCAAAAGTTGTTCTAATTAAGTTGCATGGAAGACTTTTATTTAAAAATTATATAAAAAAAAGGTTGCCTGGAAGAACATGTTGGATTCTCTTTGTCGAGCTGTAGTATACATTTTATATATAAAACAACTGCATGACTGCACCAATATATTCTTAGTGACATATTTGCACTCTTGGACCATCACATAAGAAGCTCTTAAATGTGTAGATTAATGAATTAAGCTCTTAGGTTTATACTAAAAAGCTTCCAAAACAATGCTATGAAAGTGATAGGAAGAAAATAACCTTGCACTTTGTAGTAATGGAATGTTAGTCCCACTGGAAGCCAATCTTTCTGGTGGATAACCCGACAAGGGGAGCATAAGCTTATTCTCTCATATTCCCATGCTGTGACACCAAATGCTTGCTTTTATCTCCTCAGAGCGATCAGAGCCAATGAGATGCGTCCTGAATAATTGCAGCAATTACGCAAGCAGCTTTGTTCATATCTGAGGAGGATAAAATAGCGTTTTGTGGCTGCCAAAGATTCCCACTTCCGGACTTGTGGCCGTGAACAAGATGCCAAGATCAACGCTATTATACTCTTTCTCGAGCAAAGTGGGGGTGGATATGCTCTAATTTCCATGGAAAAAGAGGACCTGTGCATACAAACTGCTCCACCACATCAGATGGCAGGATATAAATTAAGGAACTTTGTATTATAACACTCTGGTTTTTAACAAAATTATAATTTATACTTTATATTTTATTATTTATAAATTAAGCTATATAATTTAACGAATACTTGCAAAAAAAAAAATTCTGAATTAGATTTGAACTAATACTGTGAGAATATTGTGTTAAGTAAAGATATTTTATTTCTAAAATAACTAAAATCTTTTTAGTATGGTTTGATTGAGGGTAATTTTTTTAATTTTTTATTACAATTAATTTAACTCAGATGTCAATCACAGGAAGCGGTGAATTATAGATTCTAATGAGCAAGACTGAGAGAAATAAAGTCGTAGAGATCGATGTGTTGTTATGTAAGTTAGTCTTGTAACTGCTATAAGTTTAGTGATTGATTTTGATCCGAGTTTAGATCTGTAATTTTTTTCTATTTAGGTTTTTTCACGTAAAAATCTTAGTGTTTATTTTTTTGCTTTACTCTTTAATATTTATTCCGTATTTATTTGAGCAATATCATTACCTAGAATTTAGATACATACACGTGTTAAATTTTTTTCAATAATGAGTTAAAAACTCATGATTTTTTGCTCTTAAAGCACACCGTGAGCTCATAAAGTAGCATATTTACTTATATTTTGAGCCTTATGCTTTCTTTTATTCTCACAAAACACTCGGGAACTATCTCTAGAGGGAAGAAATTTTCTTTTTGATAATTTAAAAACATATAAGCTATAAGTCGGACAATAAGATTAGTCGTCCTCTATAATTAAGTTAAACAATTGAACCAATTCTCCTATTAAAATAGGCTACAAGAAGCTAATTTCGGTCACAATGCACTCCGTGCATGCAATCATCCTAACAAGAAAAATTTTCTCATCGTCTAAAGTGAGAATTTGAAACCCTAATGTCTTGATTTATAAGATAAGATCTCAATGACTTATGCTAGTGGTTGAACATAACATAGAAATTTAACATTATATATTTTGAAGAAAAAAAGACCTCCTAAACTTAAAAAAGCAAGTACTCTTACAAAACTATTCTTGATTCCCACGAATTATTCTACTTTCATACTTTATATATCAAAGTCTAATGTAGGACTCCAAATGTAAACAATGCAAAGGTGTTTATAAATCATCGACTTGTGAAATGTAAGTTATCTTTGGTATGCTTCCATTAATGTTTACGCCTTCTTTGAACTCTTTCCTCCACCGCATTCAATAAGGCTCCTTACGTATATACTGCACATTTATTGCTAGAGATGAATTTCAACTGAGCAACATTTATGTCTAGTGAAGTGAAATATATATACAATAAATATGTTACCACTTTGAAGCATAACTTTGGATGACACGGTGGTCCTCTTTGCCTACTATTCACACTTTGCGGCCAGATGAGGTTGATTGCTTGTAAAAATTCAAGGGAAATAGGATTCTTCGTTTGACTATGATTTAGAGACATAGGAAATAAACGGGCAAATCAAAATTCAATGTCAACAATTAAAAATCATATCCCACTAGGTGTAGAAAACCAATTAAGGATTGAAACTTTAAACTCGAAACTAAGTAGGAGATAGAAATTTGCATACTTCTCTATCTATCAAAACTTGAGTAGGAAGCAAAAATCTGAATACTACTTACCACCAAACACGAGCCCCTCATGTGTGTAGAACCAATGTGATTACCACATGACTTACGGGTCAATATTTTAATACAATATACAAATGAAAAATTCACATTTGTACAAATTAAACCGACAAAAAAACCCATAACACCAAAGCCACAATAAACTCAAATTACATATCCATAAAAATATAAGTCAAAACCTATGTAGGAAAATATTCGTTAGATATACATAGCCACAATAAACCTACAAGCCATTTAGCTTAATTTACATGAATAGAATAAAAATACGAATTAGAAGACTAAAAGCCAATCTTCATGAGATCCTCCACGGGCTCGGGCCATTTACTAATCTAGAAATAATCCACCAGACGGTGGTGAACATAAAGCCCAGTGATAGGCTTTGATACCAATTGATAGGCTCTGATACCAAATTGATAGGATCTGGAACCAAAAGATCGGCTAAAAACAATTCATTAAGATCTGAATTTATTGCAGGTTGTAGTCTATGTAACCATGGGAAAATATTCGTTAGATATTCTTCGATAGTCAAAAAATTACAAAATTAATTGGGTTGGATTTGTAACTTCCTAATCTACAACTTTTGTATTTACACCCTTCGTAGATTGGAACTGTAGTAGAGAAGAAAACACGGAATAACATGGGTGATAGTGGTGGTGACGGGTGGAGTGGATGTTAGGGTTATGGATGGGTATGGAGACGAGGGAGGATTGTGGAAGTGGTTAAGGGAAGTAGATGAAGTGAACGAAGTGGTCGAGATCTCAAAGAAGAGGGGTGGCTCGACAGTCAAGGGAGATTAGAAGCGAGGAGAAACCTTGCCAACGGTAGATGTGGAAGGATGGTGAAGAGGGAGAAGTAGGGGTAAAAATGGATCGGATACGGATTGGATAGTGCTCAACCCATATCCGGATCCGTATTTTTAGTTCGGATACGGATTCAGATACGAATATTGGACGGATAGCAAAATTTAAAACCATATCCTAACTAAACGGATACGGATAATTTTCGGATAAAGGATCGGATCTTAAACAGATATTGATTAAATTTAAAATAATTATAATATTTTATTTAAATATAATTAACACAAAATTATTAAGAGTTTTACAACAAATAATTTTTTTGTATGTCAAATATATAAAATTAGATAAATTAATCTCTATAAATAATATATAACGTATTATTAGTAATAATATTAATACTTACTATTTAAATAAGCAAACTAAAAACTGTAAATCATTTAAAAAAATATGCGGATAAACGGATATCTGATAACCGTATCCGAATCTGAAAAATATATCCGATCCGTATCCGAATTTTTTTCAAAAATTCTATCCGTATCCGAATCCAAATCCGATCCAAGTCGGGTCGGATAGCGGGTCGGGTCGATCGTTTTTACCCCTAGGGAGGAGTCTAAAGAAAAGATAGGAGGCAAGAAATCAAGAATCCAATAACATTATGAAGTTGGTTACCATCCACATATTTATAGAGGCTAGCCAACAAGTCCTAAAACAATATGAAACCATAATTCTAGAGGATTCCCGTCGATCGCGTTCGAACACACTCAAAAAAGCCCTTTCTCTGGATTTGTAAACGCAACACAGGCGTTCAAACGCGGGTGTTCGAACTCGCCTGATTGCGTTCGAACGCGGGCATTCACAAGGGCATTTGAACGCGAGTACGCAACTCCACCTACGTTCGAACGCGACCTACAAGAATTTTATTTTAATAAAAATAAACACCTAATGCAATAAGAAAATATCATAACTAAGTGTATCACCTAGCAAGTATCTGCTGCTATAGTTTAAAAGTAGTGCAATATAAGATACAATAATATGTAAATATGAATATATGCATCATGATTAAATAGAATACATCAGTACCACATACTCGTCATGCTCATCAAATGTGCACATGTATTAGTAATCGATAACCTACCATGCATGTCAAACTCAAGCTCGCATTGAGCTCCGCCTAGAGGCCATGTTAATATTACATCACATAACATGCATTCTCTCATACTATCAAATCTATAACTTAGGTTTTTGTAGAGCTACGCTTGTAAGATACATTATCATCTCACAACCGATCACATGCATACCCCAAGGAAGGGTAGATCCTAGCAGTAGAATCATCAGCCCATCACCTAATAAACAGCATGGCTAATTATTCGCCAACGTAGACTAAGGACCTCAGTTGTGAGCCCATCATATAGGTCTATCGCATATCGATAATACCATCCGAGCCCTCTGCTCCATATCCTCGTACCACCATACTGAAATCATAAGCCATCGCTCACGGATGCCCTCACCTTACATCATCGGGTACTGCTAGATCTATATCATCATACCATTCTCTATATCTTAAATACCCTAAAGGTATAACTCTCGTAGTCGACAGTAAATCACTCATCACCCAACGAAACAGCTACATGATTATCTGTGATCAATAAACTAAGACCTCAGGCGTGGGTCCTAATATGTATATAAGTATAATAGTATCTCTCACCCCTAACTCTGGTTGGGGAGGTATCAAGTGTTATCGAGATGTAGTGGTGACCCCCTTTATGGTCGTGCATGTGTGCAAGTGACATGATATTATACAACACAAACATAATGTAACACATGCCATTATTATATTTTGCGTGCTAACACATATGTTCATGCGCAATAAATATGAGCAGAAATCATGAAATACAAAATCTTATCGAACAACAATATAAAATTATCATAGATGACGTGCAATAATAACGATAAGAAAAATGTATGCACATGCATGTTATGAATATGACGATGTCATAAAGTAAGTTATTTTATTCTCTACACTACTCCTAGATTATAGGTGTTTTATTTGCCTGAATTATTTTTCTAATACTAACTGCAACTACGCCATGGTATCATTTTCATATGGTACAAAGTCCACCTTGATAAAGAAAGTAAATAAAAAATATAAGCATAATATTCATATCACTAATTAGCTAAATAATCTTACTGACGTTCATTATAGGCTTGGGTAGGTCCATCTCACAATTTCCTATCTTTATTAATCAAGTAGAGTTGGCACAGCTATACCAATGCCTGACGCGTTATTAAATATGAAATAAAATATTCTACTCAAATTATTGCCCAAATCGCTATTATCAAATTTACAGAAGATTGTAGAGACAACATTTAATTAATAAGTTTTGTTAAATAATGCAACTTGCTTAATATTATTTTTCTACATTGATTTGTATTTTTCTATAAAATTATAATAAACAAATATTAATATCCAATTAGAGCAAGTTCCTATTATGTGTTATTCGTAACGACACTCTTAAGCTATGGTCTAATTCATTAAAATTAATTTATAAAATAATTAATATAGCGAACACTACTATCAGCTAAAAAGGATACATGATTAATTAAGGCTCACGGTTACTAGCACTAAAAATAATTAAAAATAATTTAAGTAGTTTAAAGGGATAATTAGAGGATAATTACTTGGGTTGGGCTACACCCAACTTGACCCGGCACTCGGGCTAGCTACACCTAGCCCGAGCTATAGACACCCCCTTTCCTTCCTCACCAACACTTGGGCTGGCTACATGCTCCCCTCAACAAGCAAAAGCCTACCGAGGGGAAGCCCAGTTGCACGAGGTGACCGGCGACGAGAATCCACCTCTCCTCAATCAATAATAGAAAATTAAGTTCGTAAAGAGAATTAGAGAACTCTTTAAGTTAAACTTGAATTGCCTTGCATTCTCTCTTGGATGGATGCCTTTCCCTCTGTCTTTAGTTCACTTAAATATAAATGAGGAACATCTCTATTTTGTACTAGGAAAGTTCCATAAGAAGTTTCTATTTTCTTATTAGACTGTCATGTATGCACTTGACTTACTAGAAGTGTAACCAATTTTGAATTATAGATAGACTCAATGCACATTTTTTGCCAGAGTATGTACCACACTATATTGACTTGATTTTAGTTTTCTTCTTCACACAAGCATTCTTTCATAAATCATATATCTTGATTTAACATTAAGACTAGATTGTACACTATATTATAGATTGTTTTGCACCCACGAACTTGTCATTACATAAATTTGCAATTATAGCTTGCATGCATTAGTTTTTGTGAGGAGATCAAAGCTGCTTTGTGGAGTTTGCCCAAAGCAAGGCTCTAGGCTTGGATAGTTTGCAAGTCAAGTTGGACAAGCAATATTGGGATACGATGAGTAGGAGCTTGTGTGATATTGTTGCTTAGTTTTTCTTGTAGTGTGCCATGCATATGTTGTGCAATCATAATTATATTACCTTGATCCCTATAAAGGAAAATTCCACTCATGTCAAAGACTACTGACTTATTTTCCTATGTAATGTTGCCTATAAGATAACAATCACAATTCTGGTTGGCAGGTTGAAACCACTGGTTCTTAATTTTGTCAAGACAGAGCAAATGCCATTCGTAGTGGGTAGGAATAACCAAGATAATTTTCTTGTTGCCTAAGAAGTTGCACACTCTCTAATCAATGATAGGTAGACCATCAATGATAATGGCGTAGATGGACATAGAATGTATCTTAGGAGATAGTTCTCCATATCTTGTCCCATATATGGTTGCCCCCTTCCCTAATAGTGCTTCTGGGTTCGGGCGTGCATCTAGTCCTCCCATTTCTAGCTTCTCATTAATGGATTACTCTTCATTAATGAATGGATTACTCTCCCTTGTGGGCACAAGGTGACCCACTATCCCAATACCTGTTCATTTTACTTCTATTCTCAATTCTTTATTGGCTGATGGACATATAGAGGGATTGCTTAAGTTTGTTTGATGTGGGTGTATAGGGGGGTTGCTCAAGTTTGTAGTCGGGAGAGCTATGGCTGGGTCTGTCAGCCATCTCCTCCTGCATTCGTCGCCAGCCTAGCTTAAGTGCAGAGGACCCAAGAAGGAGACCGAATGTGGTGGTTTGGCCTAGAGGGGAGGGGCTGGATCAATACCAACTGAAAACTAGAGTTTTGGGCCCTAGCTTCCACTATGGTTGGGGAAGACAACATCGAGCCTGTCACTTGTGCGACTAGGAGGGTCTGTGAGTTGGACTTGTCGCTTGTGAGGGGAGGAAAGCCGCCTATGGCGCACATTAGTGTGCTTTCTACTAGTTTTTAATTTCTATCTTTTTTTCGAAGGGTAAAAATAGCTCACACTTATAGAGAAGGGAATTGGGCTACTGATTGGGCAGCCACTTTTGAGAGGTAGGCAAGATGATGCATGTTTTGTGTGTGTGAGGGGTAGGGTAATAGTTTCCTAGGTTTCTCGATTTCCCTATAACTCAGGAACTAGCTTCCATTCTTTTGATTTACTCTATTAGTGTTGGCTTCATTTGTAAGTTATGGCTAATTTCTCAACTCCTTTAATAAAAAGAAACTTTGGATGATACTACTAGAAGAGGATATGGATATCAAGAAAAATCAAGAGTTCCTTTATCTATTTTTTCTTTCCTTTATAGGATAATTTTGCCATGTTGCGAGAAGTATAATTACCGTATATGTAAGAAAATTTTGTTTCTTTATCATGTGATATATGTTCTCTTTTAATAATTATTGATGAATTGTAACTTAACATTTTGTACTTCAAACTTAAGAAATTAATTTCTCTGTAGCCTTTTATAATTTATAACTATTTGAATTTTCATCCAAAATTTATGGTGTAAATGCCCTAATTAATGTGGTTTATTTGTTGGCACCAATATTTTTGGCTATAATTAAGTTTCTAAATAACTAAACTATCTCTACCATCCTTAAATCAAAATTGTATTGCTGTGAAAGTAAGTTTTTTTTTCTTTTTGTTTTTGTCTTTGTCAATGGAACATAGTGTTCAATTAGTTAAAAGGGTACATGTTGTATAGGATTTTCTAAATTTGAATTCTAGTGGCATCAATATTTAGTAGAACATCGTTAAGTTTTTACTTCTCCCAAAAAAAAAGAAAAGAAAAGTAATTAAGTATTTTTATTACAACTTAATATATACAAGGATAAGTTCTTAAATTTTAAATACCTACAGATTAACTCTTCAGCGCACTTCTAAAATTTATTTCTAAATGTGCATCCTGTTAGTAACTAAAGCTTTAAACAACATGATTTCTATCTTAAAAAAAATAGATAAAAAATTATAATTGACTGTCATATTTAAATTCAAATTCAAATAATTGAAAAAAAATGTTAGATAATTACCTGATTAACTGATGTTGTCATTGTTGTTTTCCAGAAGAAATCATCTTACTCGCTGTTGCCCCTTATATTGATGGAATAATGATTTAGCTCCCTTTCACTTTATAAAATAGGAATAATTTTTTTTCAGAATAAGTCTCTTTGTTTTAGTATAGCAACTAAATAATAACATAACTTCTTTTGGTATACTTATTCATCATTCTCTCTCCTCCTATTTGTGAAACTTTTAAAAATTAATTTAATAATAATCTAAAATTATTATTTTCCCTTTAGATTGGACACCATCTAATTACTACTACTATTTTATATCCAATATTTTCATTATTTATTTTAAATATCATTAATTCTGAACATAAATTTACTATTATTTATTACTTTAATATTTACTTTATGTATATTGGTTGAAGTTTGGCTCAAATTCAATTTTTCAGCATTTTTCAGTTTTATTGTGCCAGTGCGTAAGAACGGGCCTTAGGGGCATTCAAACGCAGTATCCCGAGAGTAAATACTTTTGTAGGCATTCAAACTCAATATCCCAAAAGAAAATGTTTCTATAGGCGTTCGAACAAGGCCCTGGCATTCAAACGCCAGTCTGCATTCCACATTTGAATTCTGAGGGCGTTCAAACGGGCCTCGCAGGCGTTTGAAAACCCCAGGGGATTTTCTAACTTAAACCAGCTCTATAAATTCTGAAGGAGGTTTTTTAAGGCTTTGAAAATGCTTGAGGGAAAAGAAAATTAAGAGAGCTAGCCATCATTGTATTGAGGAAATTAGAGTTAGGTAACTCTTTGTAATTGGATATTTGTATAGTGAAGGAAAATTGCTTCGCCCGTAGACATAGGCACATCGCCGAAACATATAAATTTTGTCTCACTTTTTCTATATTGTCTCTATTATTTCTATTCTTGATATTACTTGCATTAGGATGTCTAATATGTGATTAGAAGTTGTTTATTGCTATTCCATCACTATTAGCATCATATTAGAGTTTTTCCCAAATTGTTTGGCTTTGCCATTACTATTCCATTAGTAACATTTAGGGGTGAAGGTTTTGCTTCCGCTTCCTTCACCCATTGGGCATTTAGCACAACAATATCAAATATAATTATTATCCCTTATACTAGTATTCAATTAAATAATAGAATAATTTATACTAATATTAGCTCTCTTCTTTTGATATTAAAAATTAGACTACTTCTAGAATTAGCCTTATTTCATAAGTAAACAATGTCTTAACAACATTTTATTTCCATACTTCTTTGAAGACAAAAGGAAAATCATTGGTGCACTGAGCTTAAGGGCCCGACACGTGTGCTGAGCTTAAGGGCGTGCATGTGCGGGGCAGTTGCACCCCTTTCCTTCCCCTCACTCTCTCTTCTTTCTTCTCTTTCTTACCTTCTTTCTTTTTTCCTTCTCCCCGCCAGCAATCCTCACCACATCTCCTTCCCGTCGCATCGGAGCGCCATCAAAACCAGCGACCCCTAAATCAAAGCGCCAGAGTTCTCTCATCCTCCAAGTAAGTGTGATTTGCAATTCATTGGTTAATTAGAATTTTCCTTTGATCTTTCTCCTCCTCTCGGTCACGTTGTGATCCGACCAATCGGTAGCCTCATGCCCTGCCACGTTAGTCTGCTGAGCTTCCCTATTTCGCAAGGATGCCCCTAGTGGCTACTTTCGACGCCCTCATGGCTTCTTTTAGCGCCCTCGTGGTCGAAGCCATTGGCTTCTTCTTATCGAGGGGAGCGTGTCGGTGGGTTCGACAAGGTTGCTGGTGGCTGTGTTAGCCGATGGCCCTCCTCCCCCCTCCACTCACCGATTAGGTTCTTGCCATCGGTGGGTGGTCCCCGTCTTCCCCACAGTCGAGTAGGCACACTGGGTGCCTTCCTCCGTTGGAGAGGCATTAATTGGTTTATCTCCTATCTTTTGATCGAGGTGAGGAAGGAGAGATGGGAGTGCCTCGAGGCTCGAGCTAGGTGCAGCTAGCCTGAGCGCTAGGTCGAGCTGGGTGCAGCCAACCTGAGTACTAAGTCTAGCTGGGTGCGGCCTAGCCCAGGGCCTGCGTACCATGCCAAGCTCAATGTAGTCCAACCCGAGGCTTGCATGCCGGGCTGGGCTAGGTGCACTACATGGAGCCCAGTCTAGGTTTCTATTGGGGTGTGGTTGGGCTGCATGCAGCCCAGCCCAGCCCATGTGTTGGGTTTAGGCTGTAGGCAGCCCAACCTATGTGACGAGTTTGGGCCCTGGCAGCCTAGCACAAGCTATGTTAGGTTTGGGCTGCGACCCAGCCCATGAGGTCTTTAGACCTAGTTCTCTTAGGGCTTTGGCCCATTTTTTTTGTTGGTTTATGCTTGGCCTTGAGCTGGCCAAGCCAATTAATTGCTTAATAATCTTTTTTAATTTATGGTAGTTATCTTATTCTTTTATTTTTGTCAACCTAAACCCTAATCATTAATCATTTTTAGTGAATAATAGTGTTTGCTTTATTATTATCTTATAAATTAATTTTAATGAATTAGATCGTGGCCTGAGAGTGCCATTATAAATAACACATAAAAGAAGCTAACCCTAATTGAGATTTAGTGTGGTCAAGTATACTTGGTTAACTTAATTCTAGCAACCTGGGTGTATCTGTATTAATTGCTTCTATCGGAGTATTAATACAGATTACTATAGGGAAAGTATATTAAGCAGATTATCTAGTACGATCTCCTCGTAGGCCAAGGCTCAATTTATCTCAAATTTTAGATCCGGACATTTAACACGAAACTTTGAAAATAGATCCTGAAAGATGCAGTCGTCGGATCGACGTGAAATTTTGATATGTTGAATCTCTAGAAAAGATCTTTCTTACAAATCTAGTTTCAGGTGAATCGGACGGTGGGATATCTAGATATCATCCAATTAATAGACGGACGTTAAGAAATTCGTCTTTGGATCCGTGGATGGAGGCACGAGATCCCAGGTGATGATGGATGGTGGTGGACCAACAGTAGTGGGGTGGCACCAGTGAATACGTGGAGGTGAAAGGGTTATGGGTGATGGTAGGGGTTAGGGCAAGGTGATAGATAGATTGAAAGAAAGGGATGGAGTGGGCCGCCCCTAAGGGACTAGGGTGATTGGTCAGTCGAGGGAGGTTAGAAGCGGCGATGCCGGGGAACGAGAGAATGAGAGTGAAGAAGACGAAGAAGACAAAGGCAATACTCCATTCATTCCATTCATGATTCCATGGTTGCCATCTACACTTTTAGTGGCTAACCAACAATTCAAAAATAGCAATTATTAATCCTAGATTTTCGCCGACCGTGTTCAAACGCGCCTTGATCGCGTTCGAATGCACATTTTGCATTCTTTGTATGTGTGAATGCGATGTAGGCGTTCGTAGGTGCGTTCGAACGCAATGTTTGAACGCACATTTTGCATTCTCTGTATGTGCGAACTTGATGTAGGCGTTCACAAGCGTATTTGAACGCACTCCATCCGTGTTCGAACGCGACATACAGAAAACTTACTTTTCTATGAATTAAACACTAAAACAAGAATAAAAGACATCCCTAAAGTGTATCCATGCTTGAGACGACATCGGTGAAACCCAAATTGTATCATTATCTTAATTAGCGAAGCAGATTAATTCAGTGTCACCCATGTGATTTACTTAAGTGATAATAATTAGTGGACGGAGAATTTGAGATAAATTAATTTAAATTGATTTTAATAACGTGCTAGGCGCCAGTACAACTATGCTAGCTAAACCTAATTAATAAATATAAGAATCCATAGATGAACCTACTTAAGCCTATAGTGAACATTAATATAGTTATTTAATTAATCAATGGAAATTATTTGTGCTTATGCTTTTTATTCCTCTTCTTGTCGATGTGGACTCCATACCCTATGAGGATGATCCCGTGGCGCAGTGGCGGCTAATATCAAGAAAGCAGTTCAGACAAATAAAACTCATATAATCTAATAGTAGTATAGAGAATGAAATAACTTACCTTATGACATTATCTCATTCATAGCATGCATGTGCATATATTTTCCTTACTGTTACTATTGTATGCAATGTATGATAATTTATTTTGTTGTTCGGTAAAATTTCATATATCACGAGTTTTGCGCATATTTATTAGGCATAAACATGTGTGTTAGCACGTAAATATTATGCCACTTGTACACGTGTAGGGCCATAAAGGAGGTGACTACTACGTCTCCATAGTACCCGACACCTCTCTAATTAGAATTAGGGGCGAGGGATATTCTTATACTTATACTTATATATATTAGGGCCCACGCTTGAGATCTTAGTTTATTGATCACAGACAATCAGACAGCCATTTCACCGGACGATGGGCGATTTACTGTTGATCAACGAGAGTCATACTCTTTAGAGTATGTAAGATAGAGAAAGAGAAAGGTAGGATGATATAGACCTAGTAGTACTCGATGACATAGGGTGGGGGTGTCCGTGAGCGATGACTCATGATTTCTACATGGTGATGCGATGATGTGGAGCCAAGGGCTCGGATGGTAGTATCGATGTGCGATACTGACTTATGTGATGGGCTTACGATTGGGGTTCTTAGTCTATGGCGGCAGAAAATTAGTCGTACTGTTCGCTAGGTGATGAGCTGGCAATTCTATTACTAGGATCTACCCTCTCTTGGGGGTGGCGAAGACTGACTTGAGTCTTTTAATTCTTATTCCTATTTTATTCTTGTAAATTAAGGTAAATGGCTTGTAGCTCCTGCGTAGGCTTTGTCTTATTTTGTTATGGATATATATTTTGGGTTTATTGTGGCCTTGGTGTTATGGACTTCTTTGTCTGTATTATTTATGGAAATATGAATTTTTTTGTTTGTATATTATGTTGAAATATTGACCAGCATGTGGATTTACCCAGAGACACGTGTTTGGTGGTGGATGTTTACATATTAGCTCTGTTCTTCTGATATTAAAAATTAGACTACTTCTATAATTAGCCTTATTTCATAAGTGAACAGCAGCTTAAAAACATTTTATTTCCGTACTTCTTTGAAAACAAAAGGAAAATCCTATTTTCAAAGTACATTTTTTAATCATATCATCTTCTACCTATTTATAAAAATCCAAGAGAAGAACTTGGATTTTTTTTTAGCACCTAAATTTTCTGATTCTTTCTAATTTAACTTTCTATCTCCATGAATTAAAAAAAAAAGTTAAATATATTTTATCATCATGTATTTATGCCCAAAATTATTTTACTCTATGTATTTTAAAAAAAATCTCAAATTAGTCTATGTACTTATGACTATAGTAAAACCGCTAATTTTTCTATTAAATTTAATTACGCATCATAGCTATTTTAGTCATTTAGCAGTATTATCTCAAAAACCCACATGTCTTGTCTAACAAATACAATGAAATATTTTAATTTTTTTGGTGCTAAAATTTTTAATGGTTTTAAAGTACAACAAGGTAAAATAATTTGGGATAGTAAAATATATTTAACCAAAAAAAATCATATCGTAGTTAAGTGAGTGAGGACCACATGATTAGAGATAAAATAGAAAAACATAATATCGGTTTTTTTTCCTCTTATTTCCTTTGATCAAAGTCCGAAGACAAGAATGAATGCAACTTTTTAACACTATTTAGCTACTAGTGAAAACGTAGGAGAGTCCCACATGAATCAAAAGAGAAAGGTGTTGCCTTTTCTTTTCTTTTCTTTTTCTTTTTCTTTTTCTTTGAAAGGGATTGCCTTTAACCTGTAAAAGGATGCCAATCTTGAGATATATGCTGTTCTTCTTTACTGCAGAGAGGACAAGATTGCGACACACATGATATCCACAGCAACGTACACCGTTGTGCAGCCATCAGAATTGGCTGGCAGAAGGACTAAATATCTATGAGGGTTTGCACATTTGTAGTTATCACTAAAAAATACTTCTAACTCTCCACCTACCTTCTTAACAGCATGCATGTCACAATAGGAGTACATCAAATTAAAATGGTATATAGATATCATGTTAGATTTTTTTATTATTTTTAATTTGATTGATCACCGGACTTCGATAAAAGAGTCGATCCGACTTCCTTTTAATATATAGATTGGACAGTTGAGTTAACTCTTTTAAGAAATGGATCAACTATATGTGTTGTTGTTTTCTTCATTCAAAATTAGACTACCTATGAAACCAAGTGTTATAATTATGTTTACCTCTCAGGATTTTTTGTGTTACTATTGGTGCTCCTTCCGCTCTCAATGTTTCTTCCACGCAACTACTTTCTCCTAATCAGTGAATTATTCTATTACTATTGCTATCAATTTAAGATGCTATATATATATATATATATATATTGGAAAAGGCCATTAATTTCCTTGGCTCAAACGACAAACAGTAACAAGATTCACAGTGACGGTGGTGATAAGGAAAAGTGTTAGCTTCTTCTTTCTGCAGGGCTTTTAGGACGTCAAAGGGGAAGAAATTATTGCAATGCCTGCCGAGTGGCGAATGAGGTATCCATCCCTCCATCTATCTATCTATCCACTTGTTTCTTGGACGTTCAAGGAGTATTGTGGGACCTACAAGTGGAGGTGGTCAGTTTTGTTCTCCATTACTTCATAACAACCACCCTAACCCCACCTCACAAGGTTACAAAGGCCATCTGTTCGCCATCTTATGAGTTCCCATACCACTTTGATGAGACAGCTTTTTTTTTTATATATATAATTTTTGAGTCCATACCTACCAAAATATATTTATTTGTTTTTTTTTTGGGCATAGATGGCATTGATACTAATTGTTTTAATGAATTATAAGGTAAAATGTTAATTATTTAAAGAAAATGCTTCATATCCTCCCAAGTGTCATTCTTTGTAAGTGCTACCCATTTATAAGGTGTTCTACGTGGCAAATTTGTTATCATAATATTTTATTTATATATATATATATTTTTTTTATCTTTATTGACATTCAATATCTTTTTATGCATTATATTTTACACTCATTTTATTAATAACTTAATACTTTTCTTTGATTAAAAAAAGGAGCTACTAACCTAACTAAAAAATAATTAAAACAGTTGGGATAAAAAGCCCTAAGGGTGTCAATAGAGAGGATACAATCAAGTTTAGAAGGAAACAGTAGTACTCAGCCTCTTAGAACATTCCAAGTCTATATATGCTTATAATGTCCCGAATGACCCAAGAGGGATTTTTCTGGGTTTCTCATAACATCAATGACTATGCTAGAGTCATGTAGGTAAATAAGAATATGCATATTCAAACATTTTTATAGTTAAATTAATTAAATTTTAATGGTTAATAGGGATTTCTTTTAAAAATAAAAATAAAAATAGGGGGTTTTGGTAGGTTACATAAACAAATATTAACTTTAAATGGATATAAACGTAAATAAGAGAATTTAGAAGG
Source organism: Typha angustifolia (assembly GCF_048772165.1). Classification (NCBI taxonomy): domain Eukaryota; kingdom Viridiplantae; phylum Streptophyta; class Magnoliopsida; order Poales; family Typhaceae; genus Typha; species Typha angustifolia. Next base: position 5,905,545 of record NC_133246.1, on the reverse strand, counting down.
GTATATATGTAAAACTACTTTAGCTCCAACCAAATTGTTCAGTCCATTATTTGGCTAAAAGGTAAGAGGTGGGATGAGGGTGGAAATAGTCGTTCTTACCTTGTTGCAGTCTTTGTCAACTATGGCAGTCATGTAGGATTCCAAATCAGTGAGTTGAACAACTCATGCAGAATAATAAAAGAAAAAGGAAAAAAAAAATCTGGCTCTCATTATTCAACCAAGCCATAGGCAAGCAGGTAGGAAGCTCAACTCCCTGAAGGTCAATACAAAGATGCTTATTCTTCCACATCTCTTCTCCTCCACATCTCCTTGGTAGTAATAGGATCATTATAGGAACAGGCAGAAGAAGATCCAGAACTCTTTGCCAGTGCCAAGATGGGGGACAAGTCCAAGCTGGTTAGAAATCTCAGGGTTGAATCACAGAGATTTAGGCTGCTTGTGATTGTTATTGGGTGTTTTCTTGTCACCTTAACCTTCATTGTGGTGTCCAAGCCTGAAGCAATTCTTTTCACCAGCTGTAAGTTTTCTGAGATCCTTGTCATGTTCTTGGATGCACATCTTCCTGTTTTGAGCTAATTCTGAACACCTGTTTCAGCAAGCACAAAGCTTTCACTGGATGAATCTTTGCCTGATTTCACTGACACAGAAACCATCACTCATCAAGACCCAAGTGAGTTTCTTGTTGTTCTGAAAATCCTTATCTAAGCTAGAAATATGCCATGAATCATTTTTTTCACCCCCATTTTTTGGTCTTTTTCAGGTGAAGATTCTGAGGCAGGGATTGAAGTAGAAGAGAGCAAACCCAAATGTAATGGTTTTCTCAATTCTTGATTTGGTTTAGTCCAAAGTTTTTGATTTCTTAAAGGCCTTAAAAATTTTACAGGGAGCAACAATGAAGCTGAGCAGAAAATTGAAGATGTGCCAAAGCATAAACTTACTCTCCCAACAGTTTCAAACTACACCATCAAAGACTCAGATCAAGAGGAGAAAACATTTGAGTTAGATCAGCCAGGTTACAAGTTTCATGCAGTCTTAAAATTAATTTTCATGCCAAATATTTTCTCCTCTGCAGCTCTCTTGATGAGTCCCGATTTTGTGACTAATCTTTTACAAACATCACAGGGACTAAAAGAGAGGCCGAGGAGAAGAGTGACCAATGTAATGATCCAGGATCTTGTGTAGATAAAGAAAAGCATAAAGTTACACTCCCAACTGTCTCGAATTATACAATCAACGAGTCAGACCAGGTGGAATTAACTGAGACCAAGCAACCAGGTATCCTATGATCATTCTTTATTTGCTTTGTTTTCTTTAAGGAAATCATGATTGCATACTTGATGAGATAAGTCCTCCAAATCTTTACAGAGAGTGAGAGAGAAGAGACAGCAGAATCCAGGCAGCCAGGTATGTTTCATCAGAAAAATTTACTGCCTACATCTCAGCAAGTGATCAAGGTGTCCTAATTTGGAGGTACAACAACAGGCATGAAGCTGGAGATGAAGCAGCTTTGCGATTTTTCAGACTTCAGATCGAATATCTGCGAGATGGACGGCGATATCAGGATTCAGCCAAAATCTTCGTCGATTTTATTTATGGAGTCCTCTGACTCACAAAGGGATGAATTGTGGAAAATTAAACCTTATCCTCGTAAGGGCGATGAGTTTTGCCTGAGCCATGTCACAGAGCTGACAGTGAAATCAAGCAAAGAAGCTCCTCAATGTACCAAGTATCACAACGTGCCTGCCTTAGTCTTCTCGATCAGCGGTTACACCGGAAACCTATTCCATGACTTCACCGACGTGATGGTACCGCTATTTACGACGGCCAACCAATTCAATGGTGAAGTCCAATTCCTCTTAACTGATATGCATCCTTGGTGGGTAATTAAGTACGAAAAAGTTCTTCAAAAGCTGTCAAACTACCCTGTAATTGACTTCAGCAAGGATGATCAAGTGCATTGCTTCAAGCATGCCATTGTTGGTCTTCGAGCTTACAAGGAATTCACCATTGATTCATCGAAATCTCCTAATGGTTATTCCATGATCGACTTCAATCGGTTCATGAGGCGCGCATTCTCATTGGAGAGGGAAGCAACAACTGTGGTAGGGGAAGTCCCTAACAAGAAGCCAAGGCTTCTTATCATATCAAGGAAGCGAACTCGAGCTTTTACCAATCTTAATGAGATTGCTGCAATGGCTGAAGACTTAGGCTATGAAGTTGTTATCAATGAAGCAGATGTCGGCTCAGATATCTCAAAATTCGCAGAGATAGTTAATTCTTGCGATGTTATGATGGGTGTCCATGGTGCTGGACTAACCAACTGTGTGTTCCTTCCTCCGAACGCGACATTGATTCAGATTGTTCCATGGGGTGGACTAGATTGGATAGCTAGGCTGGACTTTGGAGATCCTGCCAATGCCATGGGTATTCGATACTCGCAGTATAGTATTACAGTAGATGAGAGCACTCTTCTCGAGCAATATCCAAGAGACCATGAGATCTTCACAAATCCGTTTGCATTCCACAAGCGCGGTTTCGACTTCATCAGGAAGACATTCATGGATCAGCAAAATGTGAAGCTTGATGTCAGGAGGTTTAGGAGTGTTCTGTTGGAAGCACTTGATCATCTTCACTCTTAGACTAGTCTGAGGCATTCTATTTGGATGATTCTTGTAAAAGTTAATTTCAATTCATTTTTTGGTTTCTTTCCAACCCATTAGTTTCAGTCTTCTGTTCAGTCACAAGAAAGATGATATTTATTGATGTAAAATTTTACTACTGGAACATGAATCAAATTATTACTGGCTCAAACTCACTAGAAAGATCAAACTCTATGACTTCTCAATTCAGCTTTCACACCGAAATTCCGAGGAAAATCTTCAGCAAATAAGAGTAATTGTGACTCTTTGGTAAAAAGTCAGTAAATCTAGCTGAACTGGTTGATATTTTCACAGCTTTTAAGTCTAGCAAACAACTCATGTTGTGCCACGAAAGAAGTTAAAAAAGAGGAATTCCTGAGTAGACTTATTCCTGTATACATTTCATCACCAAATTGAGGACTTATTCCTGTATCATCTTTTTCCTTTTGAAGTGGTAAATAAAGTCTTTACCTACTCTTATCTTTCTTCTCTAAGAAAACAATTGAAGGAGAAGAGTAACAACTATGCTTTTCTAAAGTGGAGGTACATTTAAAGCAATTCAACTTCATTACAAACTCTTAGTTCTATATTAGAGTATGGACTCCTTTGTCATCTAGGTAACAATAGTCATTTAAGTTCGAACTAATTAAATTCATGTAGATCATGCTGGCCTTCACTTGCTACTTAGTCAAACTTCAATTATTCATAGTTTTGTATATACATCAATGAAGGAAATAGAGATAGATCTACAAGTAAAATATCAATGACTGGTAGGAAGAAAGTAGTATCTCCTTGAAGAGGTCATAATTTATTTGGGTAGGTTTGGGTCGACTTTCAACATTGTTTTCAGAGCTTAACTTGAAGTTGTCAATGGAAAATAATAGTTTAAAAAAATATAAAAAATAATGAGTCAAATACCAGCTATAGTTATCTGTAACCGTTAAATTATACAACATGAGCACATCAAGCTAGACCATGCTCATATTTAATTCGAGATCTACGCGTTGAACCGCTAGCTTAATTCTTCATTTATGTCCATAGTTTCATAGAATATACTTCTTAGGAAAACAAAATTTAGCCTAACGGCATAAAATTTATTGAGCGTTATGTTTGTGTCAAAGTCTGTTTCACTGAGATTGATCGAGATCAATCGCACGTCTCCTCCTCCTTCATGAAGCAAAGCATTAATATGAAAAATATGTATTTTGTTGCATGTGATGCAAGATTGACCTAACTTGTTCACATAGGAAAAGACTAAGTGATTCATATGCGACAAAAAAATATAAAAATAAATCAAATTGCTGGCCATGAACTTAAAAACGAGGGCATTGTACTTTGTTGACATAGTCTAAGCCAAAATTATGTCATGGTGGTTAGCATGGCATTGTCTCCAAGAGATTGATTGAATGCAACATCCACCGTTTTGGTTTAACTATATATCTAACTCGGTCTAATTAATATCTCCATCCATATTCTTCTCCCATACACGCTTAACTACTCACCAAGTAGAATGAGCTGTTAATTTATGTATAGTTTCTAGTCAAATTTGATGGCTCATCTGCACCACTAATAGGGACAAAGAGCTGGATTTTTGTGCAAAGATGATATAATATTTTACTGCAAGAGAAAGAAAGAGAAAGAGAGAGAATAAATTGCTAGCTATTTGCCTTGGGAGATGGAATCTTAGCATAAGGCAACTAGGAGAGAGGAGGATGGGAAGAGCACGCAAAGAACCAAAATTTGTGCTCCAAATTGATACAAAAATAAAGTAGTCCTTTTTTAAGGATCAAAGCATGAAAGTGCTGAAAATGCTCAAGTGTACATGTCTCTTTATTGTTATGTTCCTTTAATGATCATCTTTTTCTCTCTCTCTCTGTCCATGAGATTAGAGTGCATCAAGTTTAGGTTAAACTTGGGTTAATATTTTTAATCACATTACTTCATTAAGATACATACATCACTTGACTATGAGAAGATGATTTTTAGTTCTACTGTTGGAATATGTGTAGAAATAGATAAAAAAAAGTACTCTTTGTTCTTTAATAATTTTCGCAATTGAAAGTACTCATTGGTAATAGAAAAAAAAGGGGAAAAGGATGTTGATGTTGATATGTGATTGAAAGAGAGAAATTAAGTTTTGATATTGTAAAGCATTGATATCTTTCTCATCAAGTTTATATATGCATTTTTTTATCTCTATCATATCAGATACTAATATATCAATAAAGATAGATTTTGATTTTTAGTATTTGTAATATGACAAAGCCCAAATAGTTCTTGATATCAATTATGACAAATTTTTTGGAAGCTTGATTAATCTATGGATGGCTTTTTCTAAAGCAATTCACTCAATTCTTATGAGGATCATTTTAGATGTCAATTGTTACAAGTTTGTCACACATGTACCTGACAAGAACTTGCATTAATCTCTTCTTCTTTAGTAATAATAAAAAATTTGAAAAGATAGTGTGCACAAGAATAAAGTATTGAGACTAATTCGGTTCTAAGACTCAGTCGTCTGAAAGAAAAAGAGAAAAAAAACAAAAGAATTTCCTATTAGGTAAGGAAAATAATATGAAAATATGTGGTCATTTTCGCATAAATTGACATGTAGTTTACTCCTTCGTCTATAAGCCTGTGAATTCTAATTGACCAAGGTTACACGGCAATGCTCCTATAAGATATTTTACATTCATAAAATATCTTTTATTTCTATAAGAATTGCTTATCTATTTTTCTGACTTAGTGTCTCCGGACAATTTAAAAATAAAAATCATGAAAAGATTTTGATATGCTATTTCATTTAGGTTTTTGTTAGATTTTTCTGTTAAGTGAGCAGAATGTGATCACCTGTTACCTTTCTAGATATGATTTACTATTGAGGATAAAATAATTATTTGATGTTTTCTATTTACATAATATCATTATAGGGGGAAAACGTTTTAAATAGTTTAGAGTTTTAGTGTAATTATTTAAATATATATTCTTGGTCTACTTGTTAGTGTGGCCCCTTTATTTGTTTGCCAGCCAATAAATTTGATAATAATTCAAACAATAATAATTGTAAAAGATGATATCCTCTCATACAAGAACATATACACTTCTTCTTAAGAAGAAGAAGAAGAAGAAGAAGAAGAAGAAGAAGAAGAAGAAGAAGAAGAAGAAGAAGAAGAAGAAGAAGAAGAAGAAGAAGAAGAAGAAGTGGGTACACACTTCAAAAAATATGTAGAAAAAAGAAAGAAAGAAAGAAAGAAAGAAAAATAAACAAAATTAAAGTTTCTCTACTCTTAGCACAATGTAATAAGACAGATGAAGTAAAACTTTAATCTGTTTGTGGACATTTACACCGAAAAAGCTTAATCGTCTTATAAACGAAACAATTCAAAACGAATTTGGAAAAGAAAAGAAGAAGAGAAGGAATTAAAATGGATGGTAATTATATAATTAATGGGTATGGGGCAAGAGCCTGAGCGCCTCCATTAGAGTGTTCTTGAGCCTCCCGAGGTGAGGCCTCACATTCTGCCTGTCCAAGTAGACGGTCTTGAGAGCATCCCATCCTTGCTTGTGAATTGAATCAGGATCCTTGAGCACTGGGTGATCCTTTGGATACTGCTCGCTTAGCGTAGTCTCATCCAATTGAATCATATACTCCAAGTAGTTGATCTCCATGTCCTTGGATGGATCTTTGAACGTTCCTCTGGCCAGCCATTCCAGCCCACCGAAAGGAACTACCTGTATCAGCACCGCCCCTGCGGGGAGGAACACCATGTTGGTCAGCCCGGCGCCGTGCACTCCGATCATCACGTCGGCGGAGTTCACCAGCCTCGCGAACTTGGCCACGTCGGTGTTCATGTCCGGCTCCCCGATCCGCACGTCGAACCCGAGGCTCGTCGCCATGTCCACCATCGCCCGCTCGTTGAGGAAAGTCCTCGTGTTCTTCCGTGAGATGATGAGGAGCCTCGGCTTCCGCCTGATGTCCCAGTTGTCTCCCGTGGGCTCCGCCGTCGCCCGCTCCAGCCCGAACGAGTCGCGGAGCAGCTTCTTGAAGTCGGCCGCGCCGTACCCGGTGGGCGTCTTGGCCGCGTCGACGCCTAGTTCCTTGTGGAAGGTCGGGCCCACCACGGCGCGGGGGAAGCAGCGGATCTCCTGGTCGTTGTCGATGTCGATGATTTCGTACTTGCTGAGTTGCTTGAAGATTAGGATGAATTTGTTCACCCACCAGGACTTGAGACTACTGACCAAGAACTGGACTTCGCCGTGGAAGTGGTAGGAGCTAATGAAGACGGGGACTAACACATCCGTGTAGTCGTGGAAGAGGTTGCCGGTGAATCCTCCGTTGGAGAAGACCATGGCAGGGACGGAGTGGTTCTTGGTGCACTGCGGCGGCGACTGTTCGCGGGACAACGGCTTTAAAGTCCATTCCTTGACGTGGCCCAGAGCGAAGGGGTCGTGTTTCCGGCAGTAAGGTTTGATCTTCCATTCTTGATCCATTGGATCGACGAAGATGGTTTGGGAGATCCCCTGCACTCTTATCTCGCCCTGCGCCTCGCACGTATCCGACCGCCGGCTCGTTTCGAAGCATGTCGGCTTGCCAAGCTCTATTGGATTACTCTTCCCTTCATCTTCTCCTCCTTCTCCTCCTTCGTCCTCCTCTGCATTAAGATAGAATTTTTGGCTACTTTCTTTTGTTTGCTAATCTTCTGCACTACTTCATATAAAATTTTTGCAGAATTTAGACTAACCTGTAACTGTAGACTCTGTTTCTCCTGTTTCCAGCTTCAAGCTATCCTCCTTCTCTGGCCCAAAGTTCGGAGTTTCATCTGATTGCCCTGCAATGGTGACTCATAATACTTTAAAGAAATCCTCAAGTAGAGAAAGAGAGAGAGAGGACTCAAGAGGAGCGAAGTTATGCATACCAGTAGGAGCAAAGTGAGCCTTGATGAGAGAAAGAATACAAAGAGAGACAAGCATAGATACTATGATGATAACATTTCCAACCCTTCTGGGCTCTGGTCTGGAATAATTCCTCTGCGACTTCATCTCTTCTCCCTTCTTCCTCCCACTCCCCCTTCCAGATTTCCCCTCTCTCTCTCTCGATGCTTCCAAGCTTTGAGTCTTATACCAAGTTTAGCTTGTTTTTAATTGACAAAGCCTAAGTTGCTGATTGCACATCAGGGTTGACTATGACCCAACTACCAATAACATGTACAAGGCGCAAACTTATAAACAATTCCTTAAATAAATTGGAAAGCATAAGATCTGCAGGTTTTTTTGTTTCTATGCTAACTGTAAGTACATCCTTAATCATGTTTTAAGGCAATCCCTTATTCCCAATTTCCATCTTGTGGTCTGGGATTTTCCTCTCCTTATCTTTGACTTTTCAAAGTTTTTAATCACCTAGAAGATCCTTAACCAAGTCGTTACAATGGGCCTTTGATGTTGAGATAGAGATAATGCGAAGTTAAATAGATCCCAATTACCACAGAGATATTAGAGCAGAGGGCTCATTTGTTTTTCTCTACTTATGATTATTTTTTGTTTTGTCATTTCAATTTCAAATCAAATTAAGCCAGTTGGGAAAAGTAAATAACGAGAAATGAACTGGTAAAAGGGTTGACATTTTCATCACAAATTTATATACCATGTGAATGCTCTTCATCTTCAAAGACCTAGTCATACCATCAATTTTGAAATTAGTGGAGTCTAGGGATGTTAATTATTATGCTTCTTGAATGATATATATATATATATATAAAGATATATGTATTGGCATCCAAAGCTACAAGATTCCACTTGTGCACTGTTGGTATGTATTAGCATAGACGGCTCAAAACCCATGCTCATTTGCCTGTGGTTTTTGTACAGGAAACAACCAGGAAGATCAACACATAGGTCACTGGAAAATTTTTTATTTGCACATCAACACTTTCAGTTCAGTCTTAATGTTAGATATATTTTGCAAATATTTGTGAAAAAAAAGCGTCCTGTTCAGAAAACTAAAATGCTCTTAAGGTAGTGTTTCTCTCTCTCTCTCTCTCTCTCTTTTTTTTTGGGTTTCCAAAGGTTAAATAATGTTTTCTTGGTGATATTGATTAAGTATAAATTTTCAGAAAATGACTTAATTCTGTAGAAGAATGAAAAAAAATAATAAAATTACCTCTTAATATATATATTTTTTCTCAGTTTCTCCATTTTTGGATCTAGATGCAAGTTTTACAATGTGATCCTCATTGCCATGCAATCTTTTTATCCTCTTAATTAAAGTTTTTGTAATCAGGAGCTCGCTCCCTCTTAATATCAAAAAGTTTAACAGCAGTAAACATGTGATATATTCAGAAACGCACAAGTTCATTGTCAGAATCTCTAATAGCAGTGAGCAACTTGATGCCAAAAGGTCTAATGGAATACGTCATTATCATTCTTTTGGACACATAACAGGTGGAAAGATGATATGAGACCATTTGATTATGTTCAAGTACAGCGAAGGGAGCATCTTGTCCTATTGACGTATCCATACAAACTGGCAAATGCATGATACACAAATAACAACAATGGTGATGCAGATCTGCAACTCCAAGCATGAATTCTTTGTGGACTTAATGAAGTTAATCTGCAAACAAGTTTCCAGTAAAATGAAAGGGAAAGAGTAGAAAGTTTTCGCATATATCCACCCATCTTTCATGCTAATTTACAGCCTAAGAAGAGAGAGGTCTATGATAAATAACTCAACTTGAAATGGTATTGCAGATAAACTGCAAGGCAGGTAACAAACAAAAAGAAAGAAAGAAAGAAAGAAAGAAAGAAAGGAATTGTTGAAGAATGAGTGCAAAGGTACTTCTTTTCAAAGAAAAGTTAAAAGAGTACAGAGGAACTGGCCCAGTTATTATTGTAGTTGGGAGTCAGTGATTTTCATGTGTGTGGTACTAAGTTTTGGAATTTCTAAGCGGAAGGAAGAATCATGAATCTGAAACCTGTCAGATCTTTGATGGAATCAGCTACAATTTCTAGAACTATACTCCCAAGGTGTAGATCCATGTAGCCATGTAGGTGGCAATGAGCAACTATGATCCTTTGAATAAACTATTGAAATCTACACCCTCTTCCAATATTCCAATTGCACACCCAATAATTTCACTGGAAACTTTTAAATGCAAGCCTTCATAGGTGGTGAAGTGTTCAAACTATTACTTAATTGCTGTCTACCAAATGCTACCAACCCCTTTTGGATTCTTCTTCATAGACGTAAAGAATTGGGTGCCTTTCTTCTAAACACTAAATGCTTATCATCTATGATCTTTATCGATCTGATAGCTTGGCTCTGTGGGACCATTAGTTACAGCTATAACTTAGCTACATATATTGGAATCAATGGGCAGCCTTTGGTAGATGTTTGGTCATCCTCTGCCAACTCCAAAAGGAATGGATCAATATGATAACTATATTAGACAGGAGGTGGGCTTCCACATGGTACATGGAATTTTGAGGTTTAATGATATCAACATGGCATCATTCAATTCAAGTAGAGATAATGAAGTAAATTTGTTAGATTGGTTCTTTTTTTTTTTCACTTTTTTAAAGAAAAAGAAGTTAACGAAAAAAGCTTAATGCGTATCTTGAACTGTGACTCATAACCCAATACATTTCTAGGATTAAAAGTGTTGCAGTTTGATTCATCTTAGGTAGAATGTGATAATGTTAAGGAGTGAAAGTATAACTAACCCTAAATTTATCACTACATTAAGCTAATTTTTATTTTCACAAATAACAAAACTATCCCTGAAAAAGAAGAAGAAAGCATCCTTACATCCACTTCTTAGCACTATTTATAAGAGAAGTCCTTGATACATTAAATAGCCCATCTTTCCTAGAGACGACCACAGCTAAAGTTGATCCTTTCCACAATTTCCTTGGACCACCGTACCAATGAAGTTCAAATCATGTGAAGTAGCCAAAGCATTGAGAGGAACAGTGGCATGACATAAATGTTTCCTGTCATTTTCTTAGCCCTCTTCCTCAACGCACAGTAATTGACAAATCATTGAAGGGGACAGCAATGGACTACATACAGTAATCATTGTTTTTGGGGGGATATAGAAGAGCTGGAAACTCACCTAAGACTTATTGTATACTGTCAGAGAATACCTACAGGTTGAGTCCCAACAAATGATGTTAGCTAAGCTAGCTCATTGAGATATGGGGGCCAGGTCCACCCCAGGAAAATTTTCTTTTCAATAGGTGTGAAGAATTTTTACACACTCAAAAGAAGAGAAGAGAAGAGAAGAGAAGAGAAGAAAAGCATTCAAAAACTTATGTTGCAGATGAGCCAAGGGCTTAATTCCTCACCCGTAAGCACCCTTAGTATTTCAGGTTTCTTGAAAGCTTTTAAGCACTGGTCTTCACTTAGAATAGGAGAGACATTTAAGGGCAGAAGTTTGAAGAAAAGAAGCTGCACCAACCATAGATTAGAACAGTTCTGCCAATGGTGGTATCATAAGTGTCAAAAAGGAGCAGATTACGTAACTCTTGGGGGAGCCCCTCAGCAGACCCCAAAATGCACCCTTGGGAGGCGGCTTTACCCTAGTTTGCTGCTCACTCCGTTACCTAATTCCTTTTCCTAAATACATGAGAAACCTACAAACGCATTAATAAGGCAGAAACTCTCATTCATCAGTCTCCATTAAACATCTTCTTTTTTAATTGAAAAGTTCTCCCGTTACTTTTTTTTGAAGGCTAGATATAGCCTAGATAGAAAGCATCTTTCATGAATATAGAGATACTTAGGCCTCACTAAACATATGAACTATCTAGCTTAGACTTTAAATTATGTATATTATTGAGTTATTGTTCCAAGCTAAATACAACCAGAATATCAATCCAAAGTATTACGCTGCTAAGCTATTTCTCTAAACTACTGTACTATTGATCCATTAAACGAGCCAGATCATTGAGCCATCGAGCCATCAAACAAGCAAGGCCTCCAACTCCACTAAGCAATTTTCTCAATAATAATTATTTGAAATTAAAGTAGATGAGGTCGTTAATGAGGTTACCTACAAACTATACAAGAGTTAGTTGTCCATTAAACATCCTTGTCGGGGCAGCAGGTCTCTTTGACAAAGTGAAAGTGAAAGGGAGCAGAGAGAAGATACTGCAGAAATTTCCTGCTTCACAGTGCTGCCAACAATATATCTTTAAACTAATTCGTCTTCCTATCAGAGAGAATGGAAAACCCAAAATCTAATTGCAACCTCAAGATCATGATGTTTTCCTAATACTCCTATATGATTGATTAAAACTTCACCAACACGAAAGAGAATACAACAATAACTATAAGCAATGACAAACTCAGAATTACACGCAACAATGATACGTTTTACGGTGACATTTCATCTTGGGGCTGTCATAAATCCTATGGATGCAAAAATTTATTAAATCTAAATGTTGTAATTTTGTTAACTAAAGCAATAATGAAGCTTCAAAGGTCCAATTGGCCCAACCTCAGTATATTAATCCAAATCAGATTAATTTTCATCTATGGTAGAGTTTACTCCAACAAGGTTGCTTCAATCAAATAAATAATATCACATCATCTTAGTTCAAAATCAGTGATTTAAAATCACATTAGCAAGCATGGTTCAAAATTCAAAATCCATATTTTCTGATAAAGTCTACTCTGGCTTTCCTACTGTTCTCATTTCATGTCTACTAAGTATTCACTTTTTAAAGAACTGAGCATTCTTCTTATGTGTAGTGTGTTATTGTAATTGATGGGAGTACTGCTCTTTTTATTTACACCCTAACATATACAGTGTATACATGTACAAGACACCATTACAATAAGTAGACCTTGTTTGCAAGCAATATGGGTTTCGGTCCACCTTTAATGATACGATTATAAAGTGGAAGTATCTTACAAAATATTTCCAAAATCAGATTAAACATAATAGATACATCATAAATCTAGGATTCTCTGTCCATAAAACAAGAATAGGTGAAAAAAGGGGAATGTTGCATTACAAGAATAGATGCTGCAACCACAAAAGGCGCAAAGAGAAAAAAAATAAATAAAGAAAAAGAACACCCTCAAAAGTTTGCACACTTTATCAGTCTAAGAAATAGATCGTGAATTTACAGAATTGAAGATGATGTTTATGTACATGATACATGAAGAAAGGGAGAATAAGAAGAAAAGAATCAATTATAAGAATGATGGTTATCATGACCTCTTTCTTGTAATTGTTCGATGAATTTGTAATGACCAAACAAGCAGGAAAGTAATCAGAACTAAGCCCACAGATGTCCAGAACCTTATCAGCCAGGGAGGCATTGTGTTGGGGTATAGACCTGCACAGAAATATTTAGTTAGATTGTCTCAAAACAATTTAGTACCATTTATGATACGAGCACAGAGAAAAATAGCACTCACCATGGCCAAACTTGATGCAAATTAGAAGCTCCACAATGCATATTGCCAAAGCAAGCCAACAGAATGCTCCTACCTTCTTCACTGGTTTCCTAAGATTGCATTCATCATTTGCAGCTATATCAAATATTTGTGAGCACAACTGTCTTAGGGAAAAGTATTGTCCTCTATCTTGAATGTGTTAATATCAGAATGTAAAATAAATAATAAAAGCACTAAGACACAAAATTAATTTCTTAGACACATACCAACTTTAGGAAATGATTTCATTCTCTCAAACTAAGTGTCCAGACTTACATAAGAGCCCACCTGTCTTGCAAGTAGGTATTATACTCGCGGATAGTTGGTATTGCAATTAGCCACCAAAGGATCAATCTATATACAATCAACGGGTTTCGAGGGGGAATCCAGAGACAAAATTTGAGGAAAAATGTGTTGAGCTCCACAGTCATAAATGCAACACAGAGGCTTAGAACTTGGATAAACCTCCAAGGGCCAAGTAGAGGATGCCACTCATCTTTGTCCCATCGTGCAGGTGTGAACTGGCCCAATGTTCTTTTCACCTAAGAAGACAAACAGAAAATGAAAACATGGATAGATATGGTACAACCTCACATCCTCTTCAATTACAAGGGATGTAATAATAGGATAGTGTAATAATCATGTCCGAGTTACTTTAGACTTAAGAATGACACCTTACATTCTCTCTAAGCATGTATGTTAATGGTCGGGATAATATTTTACACCTTTCTAGCCATTCAATGGCCCCTTGAGATCCAAAATACCTTCCCAAAGGTGCATTAAATGGTGAAAAAGTGTTAATTCATTTGCCAAAGCTCTAAAATTAAAGTTTGCAATGCAATGTTATATAAAATAAAGTTTGGAAATATTGATACTTTCATCAGATACTTTACTATGTGTGGAATACTTCCTTTTACGTATCCAATCTTTTGAAAATAAAGATTAAAGAAAAGGACAGATACCTTAAGATACTTCTTAGATGCTTTTGAGAGTTCAAAGGCAAGTCAAATTTGAGATTTTCTATTAAGGTAAGAAGGTTGTATTCATAACAATGTTAATCCCAAGATGCAATTTTATTATGCATGATCTATGAAGCTGAAGGGTATCAATATTAAGATTTCATGCCACAATGCATAATCAGCTCATTTATAGACCAAGCCTTTACTCTTAATGTTGATGTCCAGCAATTTGTTATAAATGATTAGCTTTATTGACGAATAAGTTATAGAGATGCTGAAGCATATACTATCACAATAGTATAATTTTAATTCAAAATAATACAATACACACACGCCGACACGTAGATATACACCCTACGTCATATTGTTTCTTTTTAACATTTGCCTTCATGTACATGTATCATGTTGCATTCGTAGCAAAATGCTATAGGGGTTAAGATGATATTATTTGGTCCAAATCAATAATTGCTTATGCATGATCCCATAGGTTTAAAGAGTGTGTTTTAAGTATATTGAGGCCATTTATTGTGCCAGCAGAATACTGATTTGGCATGAGACATGCTATGCCGAGCTAAGATCTGCACGCCCTCTGGCACAACAATCAGTGAGTTTAGATTTTAGAGTTACACATATTATGATATTACACTCAGATATGAGAGTATTCATCTCACTAGTCAGAGTCTGATTGTATGACTTTCTTCAAACTTGGTATGTTTCTTACTTTAGTACAAGTCTTACAGTCTAATTCTCTTTTTTCTACCAAGAATTCTAGATTGATGGAGAGCACTTTCCATATCTAAACTAGGAGTCTTAGGAAGAACCATTTGGCAGAGTAACTTTGATAGAAGATTGTTGGGCTCAACCTTGATTTACACAATCCTATTGGGGGTTCCAATGTAAATATTACTATTAAAAAGGTGGTCTGTTAATACAATAAGCTGCTACATGACGGCATCCTATGAACTTTGTAACTTCAATGACAAGAAATGAAGCTTCCAACCATAATCAAAGAATCATGATGTGCAAGAATCAACCAAAGATACTTATCTATCAAAATGAAATGCAATATTTGAAGATACAGAAAGGTATATAGAAGATCATTGAGGAAATCGGAAGGACTCAAGAATACGTTAAAGGCATATCAAAGAGATATGAGGACAAAGCTTAAAAGAAAGGGAATAAGGAAATATGATATGAGCTTATGATGATCTATTTCTTCCTTTAATTTTCTTTTTTCATATGGTCTCCGCTTTGATGTATGGTAGGGTCACAAATAAGGGGTGACGGGTGTATGGAAAAGCATCAACGAATGAAGCTTTCTATTTTTGACACATGAGAGTTTATTGTGAGACCTTCCCATTTGGAGTGAGTCCAGATTACTTGGGAGTGATTCTAAGGTGTTTCCAGCTTTCCTCTTAGCCTCAATCTCTCTCTTTCCCTTTTCCTAGACATTCCAAAATGCAGCAACCACCCAAAAAACCCATGTTTCCCAAACACCTGCCCACCTAATTCCTACAACATACAACCTTTCCTCACCCAATAGAGTATGGAATACCAACTTTTATCCCTGCTGTCCTGTATCAAAGACAACAAGAAAGCTCTTCCCAATGTCCTGTTTAGTGATATCACTCTGAGGACTACACGAACAGAGGACAGGACAGCAAGAAGACAAGGAGATGTGACTTGAGATTCCTCAACAATATTTTCTTCCTTAATCCATGTAAAGCTTTGTAATCGATCGCTGTGCTAGTCTTTCATTCTTGGATTATATGTTTCACTAAATCTATGCAGTATGCTTGATCCCTTCCACATTCTCTTAAGCCTAACCAAGGAAATGAAACAGAGCAGGAAGACAAACCCAAAATTTATATCCATTTGTCATGATATTAATAGAACATGAGTCTAAACTCTAAAGTAACTGGGACATCGATCACCAATGTCCATAATCAATCTTATAACTCCAGCATACCAATTCCTCCAAAACAACACAGAAACCCAAACATTACAATTCAGTTCTAACTGTCATAATTACTGGTTTAAGATCTGAGTTCGAATAGTGAGATGAAAAGAGATCAAATTAGAGATGCAGGTAACTTTAATAAGATGAAATCAATAAGATAAGCATGAGTAAAAGGAACAATGTCTGTTATAGAAAATGGAAAAATGACTAACATTCAAGAATTTGAGAAGCGATAGATCATGGGCTGCAAGCATCTAACAAAGCGGATATAAATTATGTTCTCTAAAAGGAGTTGCTTAACCAACACCTACTGAGAAGTTTAATTCTTTTTTCTTTTGCCTATTTATCTTTCCAAATTGTTAGTTACTACAAATCCTCCGCCTTCTTTAAAGTACTGTTGTCAAGTTTTTGTTTACAGTTTGAAGTCTATAGTAAACTCATAGAGATTATTCTTTTTCTTTTATAGATCCTTTTTAATTTTTAACCTCCATTCATTATGGGTATTTTGCATAAAATAAAAGGATGCCAAATGACTGTTCAAATCCTTGCTAGTCTCTCTAGAAAATAAATTTGGAGCTAGAAGAGAAGCTAATATTGCTAATTTGTAAATGAGAGTTTTATTTTTCACAAATACCTATAAAGAATTAGCTTATGGGAAAAGAGGTTGTAATCACTAATGGCCCCTTGCCGATATCCGATCGGCACATCCCTACATGCCACTGGTGCTCCTTTGGTATGCCTCCAATATATTTTTTGAGATTTTCATACATGTTTTTGGTTTGAATATAAGCATTAAAGCCTAAAATATATCTTTTATCTTTAGATATTGTTGTAAATGATTCATTTTATTGAAGATATAGCAGTTGTCAAGTAGAAAGATAATTCAAAATCTAATACGACTAAATACATTTTAATTGACAATAGCTCAATAATTAAAACTAATACCTAGTTAAACATAATTAATCTAACATGTTTCTATATCAATTTTGACCTAATTTGAATAAATTTGACACATTAATTTTAAAATTTTGAAATATAGGAAAAAATATAAGTAAAATTTAATCATATTGAAATCTTAGCTAAAAAATTATAAAATTTGAATTCAAATCAACTCTTATGGAGTTAATCTAATATGTTTATATATCAATTTTGACAAAATCTAATCATACTAAAATTTTAGCTTAAAATTATAAAATTTGAGTTCAAATCAACTCTAATGGACTTAATCTAATATGTTCATATATCAATTTTGACCCAATTTAAATGAATTTGACATATTAATTTTGAACTTTTTAAATTTAGGGAAAAATTGTGGGAAATAAAATTTTCCCCATGATTCCTATATTTTAAAGAGTATTTTCTTTTTATACATTTAGAACCAAGATGCTAGATCTATGTAGAAAAACTCTTACAAACAATAAATCTAGCAAATTGAGTTAGATCTATTATTTTTACACCCCAAAATAGATCTACTCAGTTGTGTTGAGTTGCATCTAATTTGGCAAGTTCTAATGTTGCGGCTCACATAACTTACCTATTATTTAACTCAAACTCTATTTCGGCCAATTAGATGGTTCGAATTTGGAGGGCTGGTTTCACATAAATTGGATTCATAAACCTAAACCAGTTAAACCTACATTGGTTATGGGCCCTCCTTTTCTTCTAAATTTCTATGCAACAATCAAGAGAAAAAGAAATAATAGGGCGGAAGCACTGTAGCAGTATACTACAGTGCCAAAGAATAAGTTAGAGATAGGGAGAAAGAGAAGAAGAAAACAATGTCATCTTCTACCACGAGTATCTCTCCATCTTATATTAAATGATAATAGATTTAGCGTGAGAAGTAGGATCTCAGTATCTATATTGTGGTCACGTTCTTTAATCAATCAATGCGAATTAAAAATTGTTTTAAATCTGATTATAAGAAAAAATGTGAGATAAATTCTGTTTATTGTTAAATTAAAATATGAATTTGTTTACGAATAAAGGTGTGGATATTTCATCACACTTGGATTATTGATTCGACTTATTCCGTGTTTACGACAAGCCAATGGATTTACTTATGTTTTCCTCCATCATGTATTTTGTGAATATGTATATGTACTATCATATTAGCTTCATGCAAAACTTCATCATGATTATCTAACAAAACCATGTTATAAAATAAGTTTGACTATAGACAAGTCCTAGCATAGATTCGCTCCATGACTTTTCATGGTGACTCGAGTCTACTTTGAAATACAAGGAATAAATTTATTCTAAATCACTATGCTGACTTGTTTGGGTGACTCTGTAGAAGTAGGGAATAATTCCCAGCTAGATCAAAGAATTTCTTGTGGTGACTTTACTCTCTCCTAATGGTTAAAAAAAAATATAAAGTATGTTTATCATTTAGTGATACCAATTGATGACTCTAATTGATCAGGGAAAAAAAATTAGTATTATCTTGAAGGTGACTGTTATGAACCAGATTTAGAATGATCCGTTCGTAAGAGAATTATAAAAATTTAAGTGGAGGTAGCCTCATGAGTTAGGCTTCTAATGGTTTTGGTTTCACCTAAATCGGAGATCAGGATGAAAAGTTAAAAATAAAATAGTGGGAATAGGTCAGAGAGAGCAGAACGGTAAATATCCGATGTTGTGGCGGTCGTCGGAGGATGGTAGATGGCCAAGGGTAGTGGTGGATGACCGTATTGTAGGGTGGTTACTAGAGGTAGGAGGTGGCTAGGGTTTGGATGCTTGAAAGGGATCTACGGTTATGATCTACTCCTACGAAGATAAAGACAATCTAACGGCTAAGGTAAAAAGAAAAGGACAAAAATAATAACTGGCTAAACTCAGATTTCTCTCAATGATCTTAATGATTCTTATCAGCACATGTCCACTCCTATTTATAGGAGTAAAATCCCTAGCAGATCGGATCCACATGTGGATTATTCGATTTATTTAAAATTCAAAACAATAAGATAAAGCTAAGTAACTAATTTGATTCGACTCGACTTAACCCATGTGGTCGGATCGTAACAATCCATCATGCTTCCGACACCTTGTCCTCAAGGTGACTAGCACGCGAATTGGATTTTCTGATTTACATCGTGCTCGTAGGCTTACAAGTTTGCATACAGATACGACTCAGTCCGATAGCACAGGCCCACTGATTCGTTCCACTAGTTGTCCTTGAGCTCCAGGTTGTGCTCATGACCTCCCAACTGGTTCGCGCAAGTTGATCGAACTGGATCGCGAAAATTTAGTACGCCTCAAGATATCTGCACTTCATCTCTCTCATAGGATTGCCCTAACCCTAACCATAGGGCTAAAATTAGATTTCAGCCAGTGACGACTACTAGGTTTGGTCGGGGGTCACTAGCAATTGACCCCTGGCTGATCCTTGCGGTGGTGGAATGGCGGCGAGCGATGGAAGAAGGCTAAACTCGAGCTCGAGCTCAACCTGGTGCAAGGGCAGCCATGGTGCGTCGCCGACAGATCCATCGACCCCCGACGGCTGCGGAAGGGACTAGAGGCCCCATTGTAGGGGGAGCAGCGGTGGCGGAAAGCCACGGTAGAGCAACCCCCACGTAGGGGAAACTTCCTGCGACTATGGCAATCGGATTCGACCACCCAACTATCGCCGGCGGCTGCGGCGGCCACCACTGGCCAATAGTCGACCTGAGGAAGTCAGTTGTGGCCGCCGGTGGGCGTGGGAGAGTCGGACCCGCGACCACTAGCCGTGGGTTTGCCGTAGCATGAACCGCCGTCGCTGGCAATCTTCTAGCCGGTGCCAGTGCGAATGGGGTCGAGGCTCGGGTGCGGGGGTCCCATGGGAGGGACCAGACGTGGCGGCGGGGACCAAGAGCAACCGGAGGGCCGTCGGTGGGAGGCTAGGGTTTTCAGCCCTAGCTCCCACCGCAGGTGGGGAAAACAACTCGAAGGCTGTTTGTGGCGGTTGCTTCGGCTTCGATGCGGCGACGGGCTCGGCCTGCAAAGATGGAAGGTGTTCCTCCACGACCAGAGGAAGGGTTCTCGCCGGCGGTTGGGTCTCCTCTCCACCTCCTTCACGATTTGAATTTGGTGGCCGTGGCTGGGCTATTTCCATTGGGCTAGGAGAACGGTCGTCAAGATTTCCGTTAAGATTTGGATTGCCTTCTCGATCCTTTCAAAACTTTTTGTAGCTCTTCTCGATGATTCACACAGCAAGCCCATGGACTCTACCCATGCCTTCGCCTACGCCGGCAGCTCGTTGTCAACTGTTGGTGGTGGTGGTGGGGGCGCCAGATCCACTCCCACAGAAACGAAGATGAGATCGCGGTCCTCCATGGTCGATCCCTTCTTGTGGGTCTTGAAACGTGTGTTAACCATCGTCCGAGGAACGTCGGCTCTGATACCAGTGTTACGAACTAGATCTGGAATGATCCGTTCGTAAGAAAATTATGAAAATTTAGGTGGAGGTAGTCTCGTGAGTTAGGGTTCTAATGGCTTTGGTTTCACCTAAAACGGAGATCGAGATGAAAAGTTAAAAATAAAATAATGGGTATTAGAGTTATTAGATTTATATATTATCAAATTATCTTATTTCATGGTGACTTTGTATAAATAGGGGTCAACCCCTCTTTGATCAAATGTGAAATACAAAACATTTTTCATCACTTCCTCTCCACTCTCTTCTCTTCTCTCTCTTCTCCTTTAACCCAATCTAGGGTAATCCCACTATCGTTTCATGGTATCTGAGCGTCTCGATCGCTAGCTCTTATTCTCCAATAGTCATCTCCCTCTTCGATCGTTTTTCACCATCGTTGAGCTTGGGAGCTACCGCCTCACTCCTCGAGCTCGCTGACGCTACAGCAACCACTGCCGCAACCTCCATCACCACAGCCACTACAGCAGTAGCCGCAGCCCCGCCAGCAACAGCAGCAACGATAGCTGTAGCTGCCCCTATTTTCAGCAGCAACAGCACATTCATTCTTCCTCGCGAGTTCCTACAAGTGCAGCAGCAGCAGCAGCACAGGTATCATTCTCCTTCCTTTTCTTAGTTCAGCAGCAACAGTGCAGCAACCACCCTTCAAGCTGTTGTTCTTGATTGAGCTGCCTTTCATCTCTTTTAATTCTGATAGCTCGGCACCACTGTTTTGGTTAGCGCCCACCAGGTGTTCGGCGAAAGTTACCTACCTCCACAGCCCTCTTTTTCCTACAATTCTTTGATTCTGCACTTGCAACATTATATTTTCACCTACTGCCCACCAAGTATTCGACGAAAATTTATTGTATTCTCAGCTCTTTCTGCTGTTTTGTTCAAAAGTTATGCTCACCAGGTGTTCGACGAAAGACTTGAGTGGGCTAAGTGGAAAATCTTACATCTCTCAAGGTGGCTGATCAATTGTCGTTCCTTCCAATAGCATATTATGTTCCGGTCGATCATGAGAGTGTATCATTAGTCAGTTTTCTACTTGTCACCGAGCGGGATTGGATCACATGGGCATCATCTTCTATTGAGACAGTCCTTCGCGAGCGATGTCTTCTCGAGCACATTGACGACATCTCTACGGGATGTGCTCCCCCTCGCACTATCATTCAGATCACCACTGTGACCTCTACTGAGTCTGACACACCCAAGGTTGTTCAGTTGAAGGTTCCGTCTTCAGAGTATGATGAGTGGGAGCTACGTGACATGGAGGTTTGCACCTACCTTATCTTGTAGGTTGATCTATCGTTCGACCTCAGCTTCAGACCTTATTTTCTGCTCAGGCCATTTGGGCTTATCTTAGTCGTCGATTTGTTCAATCGATTTTGATGCGTCGCTTTCAGCTCCGTCGCGATGCTCAGGAGGTCAGACAAGGTCAACTCTCTATCTAAGACTTTTACGCCCGCATGACTAACATATAGTGTGAGCTTACGTCAATGGAGCCCACTTTCAGCCACCCCTTTGACTTAATGTCCGCTCAGCGCCACCGTGACGAGGATCATCTGATGGATTTCCTAAATGCTCTTTGGCCGAAATTTGGGGATTTGACTCGTCATCTATTGCATCGCTCCACTCTTCCGAGCCTGGACAGTGCCATAGCTAAGTTACAGGCTGAGGAGCTTAGGCAGCGTCTTACACCACCTTCTTTAGCCATAGAGAGTGTGCTTGGTATTGCTCCTACTCCTATATCAGTCACGCCTGATATTTCGACTGCTGCTCGCGTCACTCATGTGCCTGGACGAGATCACCACTCATCGCGTCCTATGTGCACTTATTATGGTCGTCCTGGTCATCTTGCCGCTCGCTACTATCGACTTCAGCCTGAGCTTGTCCCCGTTCTGGCAAAAGGGGATCAAGCAAGGATAGGAGTCATCACTTAGCTTCCTCTACCGCTCAGTCTATCTGATCACTCCAGCAATCTCACCTTTAGCAGTGCGCAGCTCCAGCGAATTCAGCAGCTCATTCATGGAGCTCTCAACTTCACTGGTACCTCTACTTCTGCATCTGTTGTCTCTGGTATGACTAAACGCTGGATTTTTTATTCTCGCCTCACATCATATGACTGGTGACCCTTCCATCTTTACTAGCCTCACCTCTGCCCCTATCACTCTTCCTTATGTTCATATAGCTAATGGGACCTATTACCCTATCTCTCATATTGGTTACATTACTCCTACCACGGATCCCACAAGTCGTCTTACTTTATCTAATGTTTGGCTTATTTCCGGCCTAACCATGAGTCTTATTTCTATTACTCAGTTTTCTGACTCTGATTACACTGTATCCTTCTCTTCTACTTCTTGTGTTGTGCATGACCCGTCTACAGGCTAGAGGATTGGAATTGGTAGTCGGATACATGGGCTTTATTACCTACATCAGCTTCACCTTCCATCATCCTATCCCAGTGCTTGTCCAGTCACTTCTCTCTCTCCTTCAGACCTGTGGCATCGACGTCTAGGTCATGTATCGAGTCAGCGTCTCAAGACCTTGTCCCGGTCTGGATGTTTAGGCAGTGATCATTTTTCTTGTTTGTCCCCTTGTACTAGCTACAGGTTGGCAAAACACCGAGCCCTTCCGTTTCCTCTTAGTACGAATATCTCTGATTTCCCTTTTCACCTTGTGCACTCCGATATTTAGGGACCCGCTCTACTCTCTTCGGGTCTTGGTTTTCTCTACTATGTGTGTTTCATTAATAATTTTTCTTATTTCACTTGAGTTTACCTTATGCGTCAGCGTTCTGAAGTGTGTCAGATTTATCGTGATTTCTCTTCTATAGTTTGTACTCAATTTGATCGATCCATTAAGATCTTCCAATCTGATGGTGCTTGTGAGTATCTTTCCTCTGAGTTTCGTTCCATTCATGCTTTTGCCGGTACTCAACCTCAGCAGTTGTGTCCCTATACCCCTGCTCAGAATGGAGTTGCCGAACGAAAACATCGTCATCTTCTTGAGACCACTCAAACTCTTCTCTTTGAGGCTTCTGTTTCTCATTCTTATTGGGCTGAAGTCTTTCTTATTGCTCTCTATCTCATCAATCGAACTCCATCATTTGTCCTTGATGGTTTGACTCCATACGATCGTCTCTATGGTACTTCCCCCTTGTATGGTAATCTTCGTATTTTTGGGTGCACATGTTTGTTCTTCTTCCTCCGCCGAGTGAAGGTAACAAGTTATCCCCTAAGGCAACTAAGTATGTCTTTCTAGGATATAGTCCTGAGCATAAAGGCTATCGTTGCTATGACACTTCTGCTCATCGTCTTAGGATATCGCGCCATGTCACTTTTCTGAAAGAGATACCTTTCTTTACCACTGATATCTTAGCTCCCTCGGATTTATCTTTTCTAGATCTCCCTACTCCTAGTCTATCCTCCATCCCCTTCGAGATGCTAGGTTCAGCCCCACCATTTATATCCCACATGCCTCAAATTTTTCTACCCATCGACACGTCTTTACTATCAGTTCCTTCTCTTCCACCGGACTGCTCTCTTGTTGAGTTCCCAGCCCCCCCAGAGAAGTACCCCTCTCCCATGACGACTTTGCCCTACTTCTATACTCACAGGTCCTGTCCTCCTTCTACAACTGAGCCTCCCACTCTTGATAGTATCTCCCCGATCGTCCCATCTTCTACTGTGATGGCTCCTACGCCCGCTTGTCGTTACCCCCAGAGCGTGAGCATCACCCTCCTGGCTGGTATGGTTTTAAATGTCTTCCGCTACATACTCCCCCTAATTTCACACTATTTTTACAGCCATCCACTCCACCCCTCAGCCTAAGTCCTATCATGAGGCAGTCTAGGTTCCAGAGTGGCAGTAGGCCATGGCAGATGAGCTTCAGGCCCTTCAACAGATGCATACTTGGGATATTGTCCCTCGCCCACCGGACATTATGCCTGTCAGCTGTAAATGGATCTTCAAGGTCAAATATCGACCTGATGGATCCATTGCCAGGTACAAAGCTCGTCTGGTTGCTTGGAGTTTTACTCAAGAATACGGGATAGATTATGTGGAGACTTTTGCTCCAGTTGCCTGAATAACTTCTGTCTGCACTCTTCTAGCTGTTGTTTCAAGTCGCCAGTGGCCTTTACATCAGATGGATGTGAAGAATGCATTTCTTTATGGCATTCTTGACGAGTTATACATGGACCCTCCACGTGGTTTCCCTTTTCCTCCAGGTCACATCTGTTGATTGCGACGAGCTATCTATGGACTCAATTAGGCCCCTCGTGCCTGGTTTGATTGTTTTCATAGTATTATCAGCCTACGGATTTCAGAAGAGCCCCTCTGAGCCATCTATGTTTCTACGGTCTTCTACGGAGAGTCGGGTCATCCTTCTATATGTCGATGATATGATTTTCACCAAAGATGACTCAACTGAAATCCGCTCCCTTCAATAGCATCTTCAGAGTCAGTTTGAGATGAAGGACCTCGGTCCTCTTGGGTACTTTCTGGGTATTGAAATTGCTCAGTCATCCCATGGTCTTTTACTGTCCCAATAGAAGTATATTACAGACATTCTTAGTCGTGTTACTATCACTAACACTCGTCCCGCTGCTACCCCAGTTGAGCTTCATGTGAAGCTTCAGCCTGATGACGATCAACTTTTTCCAGATCCGACTAGATATCATCAACTGGTTGGGGCACTCGTCTACCTGACCATTTCTTGGCCTAATATCTCTCATGCAGTTAGTCTTGTCACTCTATTCATGCAGACTCCTCGATCTGCTCATTATGCTGCTCTTATACGTATTCTTCGATACCTTCGTGGCACCATCACTCGCTCTCTTTTCATACCATCGACTTCCATCTTGGTTCTACGAGCTTATTGCGATGCGGATTATGCTGGTGACAAGTCTGAACGAAAGTTTACTACTGGCTTCTGCATTTTTCTAGGAGATTCTCTAATTTCTTGGCGTAGCAAGAAACAGAATGTGGTCTCTCTCTAGTATTAAGTCAGAGTATCATGCTATGTGTGCGGCAACTAAGGGGATTGTTTGGCTCCGTTGTCTCCTTAGTGAAATGGGTGTTCCCTTACCCATCCCAACTCCTCTTCATGTCAGCAATGATAGTACTAAAAAGCTTGCTGAAAATCCTATTTTTCATGAGAGGATGAAACACATTGAAGTCGATATGCACTACACTCGGCAGCAATATTGAGCTGGTATCATTTTGCTCCATCACCTCAGCACTGAGGAGCAGATTGTCGATTTTTTTACGAAGTCTCTTCCCCTTCCGCGCTTTGTGCATTTAGTTGGCAAACTCTCGGTTTATAATCCACCTTGAGTTTGAGGAGGGGTATTAGAGTTATTAGATTTATATATTATCAAATTATCTTATTTCATGATGACTTTGTATAAATAGGTGCCAACCTCTCTTTCATCAAATGTGAAATACAAAGTATTTTTCACCACTTCCTCTCCTCTCTCTTCTCTCTTCTCTCTCTTCTCCTTCAACCCAATCTAAGATAATCCTACTATTGTTTTAGTGGGGATAGGTCAGAGAGAGCAAAACGGTAAATATCCGATGTTGTGGCGGTCGTCGGAGGGTGGCGAACGGCCAAAGATGGCGGTAGACGGCCGTATTATAGGGTGGCTGCTGGAGGTAGGAGGTAGCTAGGATTTGGATGCTTGAAAGAGATCTACGGTTATGATCTACTCCTATGAAGATAAAGCTAATCTAACGGCTAAGGTAAAAAGATAAGGACGAAAATAATAACTAGCTAAACTTAGATTTCTCTCAATGATCTCAATAATTCTTATCAACACATGTCAACCCCTATTTATAAAAGTAAAATCCCTAACGGATCAAATCCACATACGAATTATTTGATTTATTTGAAATTCAAAACAATAAGATAAACTTAAGTAACTAACTTGACTCGACTTAATCCATATGGTTGGATCGTAACAATAACTTCTATTTGATGTGGATTCACAAGCAGACACAAAAAAGAAAAATGATATTTATTGAACTTAAGAAGTTTCATATAATGAAATTTGAGCATGTTATTAGTTTGTTAATAGCATTGTCAGTACTTGTGCCTTATTATTCATGTCATGAGTATGCTTCGTTTATATCATTTATTATTCATGTATTATAAATTGCTGAATTTTGGAGTCTAAAATCATGCATTATAGATCATGATTTTCACTTGCTGTTATATATTTACAAAGTGGGTTAAATCACTGGGTTCTAAAACTCTCTTAAAGTTGTTAGCACTAGAATTTTTTGTCACATTAATTGTTATCTCCACGTAGTACTTTGATTTTCCCTTAAGTCGCATTAGTTGTTTAAAAAAATATTGGTTGTCTCACTTTGTACTTTTTTTTATTAACCTTTAGAGTTTTAATTAAATAACTTGTAGTTAACGATAAAAATTTAATTCATTTATTTGTTTGGACTCTAGGATTAAATGTTTAAACTTTAAAGCTTATGCATCTCAAGCTCTACTGAGGTACATGGTCATGATTTTGAATTCTGGTCAAGACACATGTATGATAATATTTGGAAGCCCACTATATAATTTATAAAAGGTATGACATACATTGTTAGTTTATCATCTAGTAGCTTAAGTTTTAGAGAAGATGGTGAATTAACATTGTATCAAAGTCAGTTTTCTTAGACATCAAAAGTTCGTACCTTGTCTAGCCTCATTTACTCTCTATTTTCTAGAATTTTTTTGATGCGGTGTTAAAGGGCCGCACATATCTATATTTGTCTATGTATAAAGATATAATATACAGTGTTGATTCGTTACCTAGTGGCTTAAACTTTAGAGAACATGGTGAATTAACATGATTAAATTTTTAAAAGATTTAATACATATCAAAAAGCAGAAAAACATAATATTCTAGAAAACCGAGTTCCACATTGCGGCAACTCACTTGTCCTAGTAAGGTAGTAAAGACATGTCCCAAACCAATTCAGGACAGAAAAAGTATAAACCCCACAAAAGTGACTCATATTTAACAAAACAGGCATACCAAATCATGCAAGAGGTAAAATAGAACAGCCATCCTATCATTGGAAAAGAATGAAGTATTCTCCATTGTAACTTTGTGGACATTGCATTAGTTTCACATGATGATCATACTACATGACCTGGCTATCCATTTCCTTAAGTAAAATATTGTAACTTTTAATGGAATTCAATGACTTGCATATATCTATAGTGATAAAATATACAACAGCAAAGGAACTCTCAAAAGAATAACTGGAGGCCCAATTTCATGAACACTGGGAAACTATCATAAAATGTACCTTATCAATGAGATTTGGTTGGCGGCTTATACCAACCCATTGATATGTCTTCCCATCAAAATACCTAACAGTATGCATTCCTGCCCAAATACCTGCATCACAGACAAGATGTTTACCCTCAGAACAAGTAGAAGAATTAACAATTAGATAAGTACAACTGATATGAGACAAGATTAATCTTCTGTAGAGATTAAATATGTTTTTAAGGTTTCAATAAAACGAGGGCCATGGCCTGTATGTCAAAAAAAAAAAAGACTTTTATACTTGGAAGTGAGAAGCACATAATAAACATATGACACATGAAAGGAAAAAGGAAATTGAAAATAAAGTTGCCTCTGCCTTCAGCCCTTCACAAGATATAAGAGGGCTACTTGGAAGAATTATCAAAGAGCTTGTATCTGAAAAAGTTGACAAATTGCAGGATTATCCCAAATGAAAGCTCCAAGAATCAATGCAAGAGGTTCAAAAGTTTTTCTTGCTGAACAAAGACAAGTAATATTATCCATTCTGGAAATTCGACTGTTCAGACTTCAGAGAAAGTTCAATCTTTTAGCAGGATCATGATAAGTTGTATAATTGTAGCAACTTGAAGGTTTCCAAAATAAAAACCAATCTTGTGAAAGAGAGCTATGCTGGAGGTCAAGCCACCATATAGTGCATATGCAACATCCAGGGCCCATCTCCAGGTGCAGGTACAGTCTAGTGATAAAGGGAATTATAAACTTATACAGAAATACCTTAAGGAAAAATCCTGTCATGAATAAGATTGAAAAGGAAAGAGAGATACCAGAAATTGTAACTTATAATTATTAAATACATATGAGGGCACTTATTTGCACATATTCATATGCGGTCCATGAGGATTGATGTGCCATAGGCATGCACTTCCCAGCCAATATGGCAAATGGCAAGAAAGGAGAAATTGAAGGAGAGAAAGAGGGAGGAAGTTGATCATACACCTCTTCCGCCTCTTTGCATGCGCATGCCCTAAATTGGAGAAGTTGTTCTTCTCACTTATCGGAGTTGTTCTTCTCACTCATCGAAGTTGTTCTTCTCTTCACTCAATTGCAGAAGAGGACTTTTGAACAGATTATCTTAATTGACAATCCACTTCAATGGATTATAATTGGATTGCCTTAAGCATATCAAACTTATTTAAGTTAAACCCGCTTATAATTGGATCCACTTCTCCAAAGGGTTGTATAGCAGTCCTATCCTTCTTCAATAGCCGTTGGAGGGCTCATGGAGATTCTTATGGCTATAGAACATAGTTCCCAGTGTCGGCCAATTCCGATCCTGGCCGAAACCAGCTGAGATATCGGCCGAACCGCCGATACTCGATCTATTTCGAATAGAATCGGCCGATCCGACCCCACCCCTCCATAGTAGATCTCCGGCAACTTTGACCTTCGACGATATTCTCTGACAAAGATCCGACGACCTCAACCTCCAACGACCTCGGATGAGTTTTTTATTTTTTATTTTTTAGTTTTTAATTCCTCTCATTCTCTCTCTTTTTCTCTTCATGCACCGAGTAGATCCAACGACCTCTACTGTTGCTGCTGCAGTGAAGCAGCAGCACTAGTTGCTAAAAGCTTGAGAGAGAGAGAGAAAGAGAGAGAAAGAGAGAGAGAGAGAGAGAGGAAGGGAAGAAATAAAGAAAAAATAGGAACCTTATCTATGTGAGTAATTTTTGAGTAAATTTTAAATTTTGAGAGAGATGAGAGGAGAAAGAGCTCAATATTCATCAAAATTTTAAATTTTAAGTACGTTAACATTTTTAAAATTTTTAGGCTTCATATGTGAGTAATTTTTCTTTTCTTATTTTCCTCTCATTTTTTCTAAATTTTTAGAAATTTTTCTGCATTTTAAATAATATTTAGAATTTTACATAATTAAAACATAGTCTGATTTGATACGAGCGGCCGATATGGCCAATACTACCAATACGGCCAATTCATATTATTTTTCCAGACGGCCAATTCTCATCTCGATCCAAATTTCAATACTGGGAACTTTGCTATAGAACATTGTTAAAGGCATTTTGCAGCCTTCCACATCAATTATTGGGGATTATCACCGACACCTTCTATGCCACATGCTCACCTAGCATCAATGCGGTAAGTGCTGGTGGGCATGGTCCGAGCCAACCAGCATGACCATCCATGGAGATCCATAGGTAGTAGATGTGGGTCATGCAAATGCTATACAACCCCATGTGATTGTATCCACTTAGAAAAAACTATATAATGCATATGTTGGGGGCTTTATCCACAGCCAGATTCTATTGGGTTGCATATGTAGCCTGTTATGCCACATGCTAAATATTTTCTGGTTAGAACGGACCTCAACTTCTTGATCAAGTCAAGGATCATCCCAGCCAAGCAGGGCAATTTATGTCTCATGTTTAATAATTTCTTATAATGAAAAAGATGAATTACTGTCTATCTCTTTATTTCTTCAATGCTCTTATCTGCTGCTATTTTTTAATGAAAATAAGGAATCTTAGCATGGTTGGTTAATCTAACTGCATCAATAACAAACAAGGTGTTTCCTTCTTTAAGTTTCTATATATAGGCTTATGATGTGAAGGTTGGACTTACCTACATTCTATATTAAGGTCACTATGGTTTGTCAATAAGTGCAGATCATGGGTTTTTTAATTCTGATGTAATCTAATACATGATGTAGCAATGTTCACACCTGTACGAGAACTTATCTTCTTTCCTAATAATTCAAGGCCATTAACTAGGGTAGACCACCACACTTAAAATATGACTCTGGAACACAAACAAAGGAGAAAAGAATGAGAAAATCGGAATTAGGAAATATTTCACATAGAAAGAATACATACAGTATTAGACAACACAATGATTAATAGGAAAGAACCATTCTCTGCATCACAATAATTAATCATTATCAATTTTATGCGTTGAAATATATCACAAAGCATTTCATAAAGCACAGGCCCCAAAGTTTAAGTACATATTTCCACTTAAAGGCAATTAGTTCCAAATGTAACATGCTGTAAATGACCTATTGGTTCTACGTAATAACTAAAATTCATAAAAGTGAGCTTGGGCAGAAACATTTACAAATCCAAGGAAACAGAGGTAGAGTCTCACCGAACCAATTGCAGAGAAGAATATCCAGAATAATACTATCCCACCAGCACTCATTAAAGTTTGGCAACATATGACGAAAAGTTAGCTGCAAATTTTGAATAAAGTTACAAAGTATTGCATGTGATTAATCATTCAAGAAGAACTTAGATTCACCTCCATCAATTCGAATCCAATTGACAATACCCACAGAAGAGGTTGATTCCGTATCATTATAGCTTTGCCCCACCATCCAAAAATATGTGCAAGAACAAACTCATCAAACAATGTCTCCTATATAAATCAAATACTCAAATCAATATCTAGTGAAACCTCAGCTATTTTATATGAATAAAGAGGAAAAATCAAGATAGCTTGGTGAATAAAGTCATCATACATAAACGTTGATAAACCTGCTTTTTGGATTCTCAGGTACATAAATACGACAATCAGTTCCATAAGATCTCTCAGGTAGCTCTGCAGTAATGCAAACAAAGCAGATAGACTTATTCAACTAGTGAAATGAGCCCATATAATTCATAACTCACAATTATCAAATTTTCTAAAATTGAGTGTTACCAACACCAAGATCAGGGTGGAGATACTTCATGAACTGTCGGGCATCATCACGGTTCTAGAAGAGAGAAGTAAATTTTACAGAGTTAATGACCTTCAGGGAAAAGAAAGAAGCCAAATGCTTGGCAATCATATATCTTTAATGTTTATCTATTGCCTGAGTAAAGCCAAGAAAATAAATGGTAAGATTAACATGACAGGTGTGTATGCAGAAGCCATAACCACAACATGAAACGATGAAAAGACTTAATAAGTTAAGAGTTCCATAGACTGTAGCATCCTTTTGAAAACATGAATTATAAGTTTCAAGAAACCCTATGATATGACAATAAAATGGTATCATACTCCTATAGTTATCCAAAAGGCTACATTGACACATGACGTGGTGCAATAACAAGATGATAAAAGAAACAAAGTATCGGTAGACCTTTTCTAAGTTGAAGTCATGTGCCTCAATGTCATTCAAATCATCAGTTTCAAGACATCTGTGATGTTTTATTACTTAATATAACAGTTTTTAGTTAGTAAAAATTTGCAAAGCCATCTTCCATGGCAATCAAATCTGCCCTTCATAATTAACAAAAAGAGGATCACGAAAGAACCTGGAATAATAAAAAGGTAAGGGCAACAAGGTAAACAACAGCCATCCCATGAACCAACCGCCAAATGGCAGGATGTGGCCTACTAAGAACCCTGTAATATTCAAAGGCACGAAACTATCAGTGTTTATTCAAGTAATACACCAGAAACTACTGTGTAATGTAGAAAATAAATAGGCAAAAAATTTCTTTCTCAAATGCTAAGTCTTTCAATTCTTTGCTATAGTGAGAATCACCGATTCATTTGTTGGGTGATACATATCATGCCAGCAGCCGGCAAAGCTTGGCATTGTAAAGGCAGGCAATGGTATAGTGTACACAAGCTGTCTGCACACTAGCATGCCAACAAGATAACACATATATTTAACATGATAAGAAGCCAGTCTAATAGTTTATTTCTATCATAAAGTCATGTGGCTAATCCTGAACAAAGAACAAAAGGATCAATTGTTCAGAGAAAAAAGAAAAGAACGTTTGAGCATAGGCTGTTTTTTGCTTAAAAAAGAAGAAACAAGCTACAACGAGCCAATAATAACTTGAAATCCTCAACATCATTTTCCCCATTTTTTTTTTTTTACTTATGTTGAATCCAACAAAGTGACTTTACATTGCACCAACATAGTGATAAGGCTTACTAGTTCCTATACTAAGATGATCAGAACATATAGTATGCTTCAAAGACAAATAATTTGTACAGCAAAATCTAATGTCCCTATTGTGTCAACTCATCAGAATCAATACTAGGGAAGCTGCAACTCACGTTGAAGGTGCTTGAAGCAATGAATAGGCTAAAAAAATTGCAACCATTGCCCACAGACCACTGCACATAGAAAAATGAGGGTATGAGAATAGATATCCTTACGAACCACCAAAGAATAAATACAGCTATAAAGATATGGAAGGATATCAAGACCAACTAATTACTGTCAGGGCAGTGAACAGGAAATATGAAAAATAAAAAATCACACAAAGTGGATGAAAGAATATCGGAGACTTCAAATAGACAATCAAGATACATTGTCATAAAAAGGAAGCATGCAACAGTTACAGTTAAGAATATATGTACATATCTTAAAACTGTGTTGCAACATGTTGCCATACCTCTTAGTAGATGAGACATGACCACTAGAACCGGTGCTTTCTGGATCAATAGCCCCACTAGCCCAACTGAAAAAGAAATTATCTGTCAAGTATGGAACTAACTAATAGACCCTCCAAGAATAATAATTATTCCACATTATCTTGGATTTTCAGGAAATTTTGAAATATGTATTATGATAATCCTCAAGTTTCAGTCCCTCCAAAAAAAAAATTATCCCACAAAGAAAAGTCTGCATATAAACTAAACAAGTAATCTAATCATACATAAGTAAAAAAAACTTCTCAATATCCTAAATATAGTGAAATTTGAATGTTGATGTACCTCATCGGTTGTGAAGCAGTTGAGAGAAAAAATTAGTATAAAGTAGTTCCAGGCCCCACAGATTACGCAATTATAATGTTATGATACATAAAAAGGTTAAAAGAGTAGGTTATTTCTTAATCCATCAAAGCATCTTAAAATGCCAATTCATTACTAAACCTCCCAAAAGAACAAGATAAAGAAACCTGTCTGGATAAACTTAAACATCTCAAGTTTTGGTGCAATTTTGACCGAAACAATGAGATATAGCAACCAAAGTCCTTGATAGCTATACATTTGAGAAAAGCTAAATGTAGCCAAATAAAAGACACTAGCATTGTGGTGCTAGTTCAAGCAAGAAGCAGCTTATGATGAAAAATCCATAACAAATTTTTGAGTTCCCAAAGAAACCATGAGCCTAAATACTACTTAAGAAATGCTTTCATTAATTTAGGCCCCAGTTGATCCATATCATATAATTATAAAAGAAAGCATTCTCTAACTAAAGCTATGGATGCTTTTGTTTTTATTTTGTTTTCTTTTTTATAATTGTTTACATCCTATATGATAGTGGGTTTTGACAAAAATTTCCTGCATAATACTCCCTAGGACACCAAGGAGGAATCCAACCCAGCATAGGTGCTTAAAGACACCCTTCCAGGTGGTACACCACAATGATTGTCATGCTAATACTCGGTTGACACAAGGCATGCTAGCTCAGCACCCCCTTACACGCCAGTGACACATACTAACACACCTCTCATATATTTTTTAGGGTCCTTATACATGATTTTAGTTAAATATATATATTAAAACCTACATTAGTGTCTTTTATTCTTAGATAATAGTGTAAATGACTTAATACAACATATAATATGATTAAATATATGCATTAATCAATAATAGTTCAATAATAAAAATCAAACTAGTTGAATGCAGAATGACTAGAAAGATCAAAAACTTTATTTGCAGACACAAAAGTAATGCGAGAATGTTGCACAATAATCTATAAAGCTCATTTATTGATGGTAATGATCATTGTAACATCTCATATACTCGTCATACTAATATGGAGCTCGCAATTCTCGTATGACGTAATATACATAATGAACATGAACGAGAATGATTGACACTGGAATAGGCACAAGCATACCATAGATCTAGCACCAGCATACTACATTTATGTAGGAAGACACTAAAAAATAATAAATTAGCAAAATTAAACTAGATCTATCGCAAAGCAAGGAAAATACTTAAGAGAATGAAAAGAAAATTAATTTTTTGATGGGATTTGAAGAAGAAATCTTTAAATCCTTTTCTTCTCCTCTTTCTTTGTCTCACTTCAATCTCTCTTTCTTTAGTAAAGTGGCTACCAATAGGTCTCTTTGCCTTGCCCTTAATGGTTTAGTGTGTTTCAGGGGGCACCTTACCCATGCCAAGTGGCATGACTCTGCACAAAGCTAAGTCAGTTCGCACACACCCGTGCCGACCATCCCAGTGATATGCCACTAGCACAGTCCATGTCAAGTGTCGTTTCTTCATCAATATGAAGTGTGCCAACTGGCATGGCCATCCTTGGTTCACCATATATTATCAATGTAATGGATATTTCCAAGTTTGGTTCATCTCAAAACTAAGCCCTTATTACAAGGTTAAAGCTTTACTTCATTACGCTATAAGCTTCTACTTTCTTAGTCTAGATTCTTTTATAAGAGGAGGCCTAATATTCATCTTAACCTTGGTACCAAACCAATAAATGCATTATCAGTGATACAACAAGTCATATATGAAAGTCCTTGGCAATTTGCATTATTCATATGTGTTGTCCAGAGGAAATTTGGTCACAACTCACAAGGTGATAGAATTGCGGATTTCAAAGTATGGAGTTGATCGTACACTATGTGACGTACTACCCTTTTATAACTTTGAACTGAAAGTCTGAAACTGCTCTAATTCTCTTTCAATATTTGTGATCTCATAAGCCCTTGTCGAGCAAATGCATCCATGTATCGTTGTCTGGATTGTCAAGCCTTTGTCATTCAGCTAGTCATTTGGAGTAAGACTGCACCTAATGTTGTCATTTATCTAGAGGATCTGAACTTCTGATCACTTTAAAGGTATTAACTTTTCTATTATCAACCTCAAATTAATCTAGTTGTATATTCATGCATGAACTTTAGTTCCTAGCTAAATGCGATGATATATGCCCTGTATTGGTTCGCTTCTTAGGTTTTACATACTTTTTACAGACCGCCACATTTGAACTTCCTAACACCTCATTCTAATGATAGTCACATAGTGGACAATGCTAAAAGAACTATTTGAAGTTGGTTGCACCTCTTACCTCCAGGCAACACTCTCCTAAGAATCTTTGAGCCTCATGGGTGTCTTAAAAGATGAAAAGCACATATCGCATAGGGAAGCATGTGACAAGTATTTAGTTTAGAACTTGTGTCTACTATCTTGCCTTATGTGAGAGGCAGCCTTCTTTTGTTGCATTTGTATTAATGGGGATAAGAAAATGGAATTATTTTATCATTGTTTGATATTTCCTCCAAAATTTTGATTAAATTTAGCTGAATATCTTGATGTAGAGCAAATAATTATGTGTATATCTTAATCCTTCTTCCAAGCTTTGAACTAGTTATACTAAGATATATTTTTACTTATGCTTCTTGGTGATGGAAACTTTAAGGGTATTGAGTATGCCATAAAATATGTGAGGATTAGGCATTGTTATGGCTCATGTCACCGTGATTCCAACTGCCTTAAGCCGCTAGCTTCTCAAATAATGACAAAAGATATGTCAAGGGTTCTCCTCCTCTAACCACTATTCTGCAGAACTTTTTCACTCCACCTCAAGCATCGTTTTAGAAGAAAGCTATATGACGTCCTTGTATGTGGCACAACTGCATATGATCTGCCTATTCTAGATTAAAGATTTTGACTTGGTCCTCATTTTCAAGCCTTTATCCTTTTGATCTGTTAAAATTTTCTTCTATTTTCAAACAGGAAAGGAATCGGCTTCCAAGTGAAACCCGGCTGATCTAGGCAGCAATCCACATATCCTTACTCTTAATATTTTACAACATAATTGTAATTCTTCTCTAGATTGTTACATGTAGAGACACATATTTTACTAGTAAATCTAAATGAACTCTTTGTATTTTGAACATCCAACTTATCTCTGTTTAACATGCACTCCTTTTCTATAAAACTGTTTATTTTATATTTTCAGGAATATTAAATAAATGGATCTAAAATAATCACAAAAAATATGATTTTGGTGGCAAGAACTACTGAATATTGACAAATTAAAAGAAAAACTAAAGGGCATAAGAACCTTGAGACTGAAATCAAGAAAAATAGTAACCCTAAAAATGGTAATAACCTGAAAATTGGCAAACATAAGGAATCAAGACTTACACTAGAAGACATGTGCCAAATATTAATAAGGAAACAGTGTGAGGCGTGTATGCCCATTCTGTCCATGGATCAACTTCAACAAAATCATTTAGTGACTTCAGATTATAATCCCATTGAGCAATATAATCCCTTCTTATTTTTCTCCCTCCATTGACTTCCATGAGACCTTCAGATTTGCTTAAGCAGCTCTTTGAAGGAGTAACTGATGAGACACAGAATACTTTAGTCATGACGTACTATGATCAAACAGAAATTATCATGTCTCAGTTTGCAGAAACAGAGGAAATGCAGAACTTGTATATAGCAAAAAAATAGCTAGTAATAGACTATTGAAGAAAACTACATTCTTCTAGTTCAAAATGCGGAGGTTTTCTGCAGATATCAAGAGAAGCAATTAAGGAAGAAAATGCATGCTAGTAAACATGCTGAAATAAATTTCCAGAGACGACTACAACATCTTACCAACCACACAACATCAGAGGATAAAAGAAAGAAATTGTTCTTCCAATTAATATAGTGAACGAAATATACTAAAAGGGAACTGATTAATCAACAAGAGAGAAACCGAACAAAGTATGAGATCAACAAATCTAAAGCACATTTCCAACAATATGGCAGCATTAGAAAGCATGAGATAAGCAAATCCAAAGTACAAGTCCCTCAGAGGATCTAATATCATAAATAGCAGTAAAGCATTTCAAAACTGATGATGACAAACGAAACCATGTTCACCTCACTCAGAAATTAGAGGTCTCCACTCATAGCATTACAACTGGAATGCTCATTCACATTATTTGGAAAGTATGGCAGGAGAAAGAAACCCCAAGTTTACATGGTACCCCCCAAAAAGTTGCTTTTACAGGTGCAAGACAGTCACACCATCATGAGAAAGATAGACAAAAAGTTCACTTTAGGATTCAACATTAACTATCAAATGAGAGCTGACCAATAGAAAAGGCCTATGCAGGTAACCAAAAAGAATACACCTTCTCAAGTGTAATTTAAATTCACAAAGTAGAATTAAAAGATTAAGAACAAAAAAACGTTGGCCCAGATTCCGGGATCAATAAAACCAAAAGGAAAAAGGTAAAATAGAAGCAAAAATTTAAAAAAAACAAAACAAAAAACGAAAGAATAACATTAAAAGAGGTGACAGCTGCTTGCAAATCAAAATAACCAACATGTCTTATAATCAAACAGCACATTAGACATCGTAATGAGATCAAATTAAAGCACCAGAATACTAAGATTGAGATAGAATCTGAACTGAGCATCGAAATACAAACATCAATAGATGCAATGTACATAAAAATGACCTTTTTATAAGCAATAAGAATCTGGCTTCACCCCAGAGACCAATCAAATGCCAAAGTTCGTCGAAAAATCACCAGAAAATAAGGGAAAATGATTAAAAAATAGAAACCATAGTGTCAGAAGATAGGGAAGTCTGATTCGGTATTTGGGTCGGATAATAAATTAAAGAATCATATAAAAATGACAATTAAATGGGGAGAACTGTTAGAGAAGGGGAAAGAGAGGCAGTTCCTTTTTTCCGCTATATGAATAATTACTCACGTACAAGAAGCCGACAATGTCGCCCCGGCCGTACGGTCGCGAGACGAGGAGATCCTGGCCGCCGAGGGTAATCAAAGGGTCACCATTTTTCACTCTCCTTTTCCCCCTTTTTTCTCCTCTCCTTTTCTTCTTGATGGAGAGAGAGAGAGAGAGAGAGAGAGAGAGAGAGAGAGAGGGGAGGGAGAAAGGAGCACAAATAGAACAGAGAGTCCATAGAATATAAATGACGAAGAGAGCGACCGAGAGAGAGAGAGTACGACGGTCAAAGAGAGGTTCAAGATTTGGGAAGAGAGTAAAAGTTCGGTACCCCTGGCTAGAGAGATATTTACTTGGCAGGCCATTCATTTGGATTTTTTTTTCTAAATTATTAATGCTTTTAGCACTTTTTTAATAAAGTATTACTCTTCATGCATGCCGGTTAAGGCCCGAAAACTGATGCTACAGTGCTAAACTCATATTTTTATATAATTTGGTTGGATTGAATCCACTCAAAATATTAGGTTTATTAGGATGAGCCTATTTATTTAGTTTGTTTTTGTTTGTAAGAATAAGATCTTTTACTAAAGAGGTGTTTGAACGCCAGTGACCCGCGTTTGAACAGGACCGTACGTACGCCTGAACGCGTTCACAACGACAGAGAAAGGAATTTGCACGTTTGAACGCAATCTGGCGCGTTTAAATGTATCGCGACGAGAATTGTTGGTTTATCAGGATTTTAATTTAGTTATTTGAGTCACAAAGGTGAGCCTCTATAAATATCTGGAGAAAACCCTAATTGAAAATCGCACTGTGCTTTTATCTCCTTCTCTTCTTGCTCTAGCCATTGGCACTCACTCCCTTCTCCTTCCTTCCACCGCCCAAGTTTTTGGTCGGCTTCCTCTAACTCCTAATGCCCATCTTCTACAGCAACTTCTCCCCCTTCATACCAAGAAATTAACCTAGCACCTATCTAATCATTGAAGAGCTATCAAGCTAGGATTTATCTGACCTTCGGCTACTGTTCAGTTTATATCTTAAGATTTAACTATCCAAACTCTACGATCTTGGAGTCGTTGGAAAGCTCTTTTTAAAGGCGACAAGATATTCAAAATTTAGGAAGATCTAACGGTTAGATTATCCGCAGCTTCCTTCAAAAGTCACATTCACAATTTAGTACAAAACCATTTTGGATTGGATCAAACCGGTTCGAAATATATTCAATTTTATATTTTTTTTGTTTAGATAAGAATTCAAGATATTGGGGCACAAAATTTAAAAAATTATCCTAATTATATTACGGATAATTTTTAAATAGGAATTAGATTTTAAAAAGATATGAATCGAGGTTTAAACGAATTATTACCTTTTTCGGGGACACAATTAGCACAAAATATTAATAGTCTCAAAAAAAGTAATTTCTAGTATGTGAAACACATATAAAGTTAGCAAAATCAATCTTTATAGATAATATAAAATATATCATTAGTAATAATATCAATATTCACTATTTAAATAAGCAAATTAAAAACTATAAATTATTCAGAAAATATGCAGTTAAATGGATATTCGGTATCCAAATCTGTATCAAAAAATATACCCCACCTATATCCAAAGTTTTTTAAAAAAACCTACACGTATCTGAATCCATATGCCTACTTTTTTCAAAAGCTCTACCTGAGCTGAATTCATATCAGAATTGGATAGAAATTTTTCACTTTCATCCGATCCGGATAGGATCGGATAGCTAGTTGGGTCAGAGTTAATGTGACCTTCACCCTAATGCCTATCCGTAATTTTTTTTGTTTCAATCTCAGTCTTCAGTGAAGAAAGTCCCTCTTTTTCATTTTCCTTTTTTTTGTTAAAAAAGGCAATTAATATTAGCTCAAAGGGCACTAATAGTTTTTGACCAAACTAATTTTCTCTCAAATTTTATGTACCGAAATTAACCGTACCCCAACTCAATACAAAAAAAGGTATGTTTTACACTATAATTGTCAGAAAAAACACTGAACTTATTAATATTCTCTTTTAGATGAGTTTAGCAATTTACCTTCATAGTAAAATGCTAAATTTATCAGCATTTAAGAAAACGCCGAAGAGTTTAGCATCTTACTTTTTGATAAACGCAAAAAAATAGACAAAAACTTCAAAATTAAAATCTTGAGGAACTATTGTTCTTTTTTCTTTTTTTGCAATCTAAGCTGACCTTGTCACATGGAATGGAATGGCATCATTCCAACTCATAGGTCTTTTTTATATCTTCATAATGCTATATTTTAGAGAAATTGATCGAAAAAACTTTGCATTTTGCTTTTATTATTATTTACATCCTACCTTATCAATATTTATCAATCGATCCCTATATTATGGATTTAATCCTCAAAGTATCCCGAGTTAAATTTAACCTGACAACATCTAATGGGATAGAGAATATTCTATTATTTTTGAAAGAAATTTAAATACCTAAATTATCTTTCTTCTTTCCTAACTCTCGCACCTATTCTTCTTCCCTAATCCCACTTACGTCCTTAGCCTTTTGGAATTAGGGTTTTGCTATAGTGAAGAGAGAGAGGAAAAGAGAGATCAACAAACCCTTAACTTTTCAGAGATCTTTCAACGATTACCACAAAGAAAAAGGGTTTTAGGAAGTAGTATTTTGGGAGAGAAAGTGTTTTCCAAGAGAAATAGGAAAGTTACTAAAGGGCATTTTAAACTTTTCTTCACCTATAGTTATCTATCGTATATAGTCAGGTTCAATTAAGAAAATTAATGATAGGGTGTTTTTGAGGATTGAATCCATAATGTAGGGGTCAATTGGTAAATATTGATAAGGTAGGGTGTAAAATATAATAAAAGCAAAAGACAGGATGTCTTTTTATCAATTTCCTTATATTTTATAACCAAAATAAGCAAAATTCTCAAAAAATTTCTTTATATTTTCATCTATATCTTTCTTATTTGAGGTTCAATTAAGGTTTGATTAAATCATTACATTTATTTCTCTTTCATCTTTGTTATAGCATATCATATATTCAAAATGGACTATTTGTTATAAAATTATAATTTTCCAAACTTATTAACATCTTAATAAAATGCTAAATAAGTTAGCATTTTTAACAATAAGACGTTTAATTGCTTAAAATTTTATGTGGAAAAAATAGAATCTTCTTTACCTTTAATAAATTACTAAATTGTCCAGCATTTTCTATTACATAAAAATATTTACAAGATCATTAGTTTACTTAGAAGATAAGATGCTGAATTTTATCTAAAAGTAAAATGATGTTAAGTTCAACACTTTATTGATAACTACAATAAAATAAACACATTTCTGTGATCTATTTCAGTAAATAAAGTTTAAAAGACGGCTACTTTAGTTACAAAAATCTTAAGACTAGTACCTTGAGTATTCCTATATAGAATATTTAGCAAATAAAAAGGGTAGCATAGTAGAAAAAATATGATCGCTTCCTCGGTTGGATAACCAGTCCTAGCATAATTATCCTCCCGAATGCAATGAGAAAAGATAGGAGGAAGGATTAAGGATTTACCCGATGTGAGATATCACATTGTTCGAGGAACCCTATTTCATCAAAAATTTGTTTGCACTTTCACAGAACAACAATTGAGTGGTATTGAGGCATGAGCACGGGCTAATAAAAGTGCACCATCAGACAGCCTGAACCTTAGCTTAAAAAGAGTCCTTGCACCTTGCAAAACCAAATCCTGCTAGAAGGAACCTACCAATGCGAAGTTTAGCATAAAATTTGGAGTTAGAGAGGAATCTATCACAATTAACTTTGGTGAGTCTTTCAATGGGCTTGGCCCACTTAGTAATATGTGAAGATTCACTAGGGTTTCTAGAGACGGAGCGATGGCATGAATACTCACTAGCTAAGGGTGGCAAAAATTGAGTTAGTCTCATAACTTGACACAGAACTCCAATTTTAAATAGGTCTAGCTAGTTTTAGTCTAATCAGGTCAAGGTCATAAATGGACCTACCTAATTCGATTAATACTTGATTTGTGTTTAAATTTACACCACTAACACGTTTAACTATACAGGTCAGGCAAAGTCGATCTACCAACTTGCATATGCACACACACACACATACTTTATAACCCTAATCCTTGACTCACTTTCACAATTTCTCATTTGAAAGATAGCCATTGTGATTTTATATCATTCATTCTCCTCAAATCTCCTTACAGCCTTACCCTAGCTTTCCTTTTTTCCTTTGCTCCTCTCTTTCTCATTTTTCAGCATCCGCCTCCAACATCCTATGACAACATCTATTAATAGTGCCCCTCTCCCCCGACATCTTGTGAAGACGACATCTTCTAATGGTATCTTGCTTGCTTGTTTATTGATGATTGGGGCTCAAGCCATCTACTCTTCTCAGGGTCACAATAAATAGATAAATAGTCAAACATCTTTTGTGTAAGATTTTTATAAAAGTTAGAATTATAGGCAACAATTAAGCCACACTTCTTTTCTTTAAATCAGATCATTGTGTTGGCAACTAAGGGAATCAAAAACAAATTTCTAATTATCCAAGCTTATCATTGCAGTTGATTTGCCAACTCCATAATATCATAATGCACGTGAGTTTCTGTTTATTCATCTATGTCTTGGCATGATGGATAATGGATCTAGAATATTGAATAGTTTTTATGTTGTAGGCATATGTTGAAATAGATCAAGTCTATGCACAAATGACGCTACAATTGTTAAGCTTTATAAGTCTAGTTTTAGATCATTGTTGTCTACTTGGGATTTTGTCTTTAATATCACATGAATTTGAGAATGGTTGCTAATTCATATAGTGGAATTAAAATATAGTTACTAACTTATGGTGATAGGTCTCATAAGCAAGCAGCTAACAAACCAAATCAATGCAAAATCTCAGTAATGTTTGAAAAAATTCCACATAGTATTCATCATGCCTAAGTTCTTTTCCCCAAGGCATAGGCCACAGGGTAGCCCAGATCTCATTCAAAGAAAAAGATCTAATAAGTTCATCATTGCTAGTTAGCGTAAGAGAATGCAACTCAAACCAGAGAGTAGGTTGAAGAGATAGTCCATTGGACTTCCAAATTTTACTATAAAATTTAAAAAGTAATTGACAAACACATTTAAGTTATCTAAACAAGCACTATTTTCATGCATTAAGATACTATGTGATTATGTCAATGTCTAACAAAAATAGAAGTTTATTTATTTTCTAATAATTCTATCATGGAGGATCCAATTAGTCATAACCTTAACTTTCCACTTATAGTCAATCTGTTGTAATAAAGCAATAAGCTTCTTGTATGTAATCTGGAACTCGATAGACTCACTAGGCTGAAGCCCCCCTTCACAGTCATCTACCTCTAAAGAGGTAATGTGAGCTATAATGCTCTCAACATGGTTCTCAATTTTACACAAGCCATGCTTATTCCAATACAACCATTTATAGTTAAGCTTATTGAAATTGTGCAATCACATAGTATAAGAGATTAGCAGCATTGACATTCCATTACTCAGAAATCAAGTTATTCACATCATCGTACTCAAATCTAAAAAGGCCCATTAGTTTTAGGGTTAGAATTAAATAGGTTGAGCAACAAAGACGAATGATTCAACCTAGTCCTCTCAAGATGCTTATTATAACAATGAGAAAAATATTTAAGCCTGCTCCCATAGCCAGACCACAGTCAAGCCTAGCCTAGACCCTAGCTCTACCATCTTTGCTATTGTTCCAAGTGAATGGGGGCATGTACAAGCCATGTCTATTAGGTCATTTTCAGAGACAAAAGAGCAAAAATCCTTAACTTTGATATTAACTTAAGAAAGTTTACCCTTTTTCTTTTACTCTATTTCTTTTGTCCTCTAATCAAAGATAGTGTTAAAATCACCAATACAAATGCAAGGAGCATTAGTAGAAATCACACATGAAAGTTCAATCCACAGATTCCTTCGAAGCAGCATAAACTTTAGAAAGAGTCCAACAAGATATACCTCTGAGGCTGATTGTAGCACGTAAGATTTGTGAATTTTAAAAGAATAAGGTAACTCGTATTTCAACTTCTCTTCAAGCCAAAGGGATTCGACCCAACATGCCACGACTCGATATCACCATAACCTTCTAACCTCATCCAAATTTGCGAACAAATGACATGACCTTAGTAATATCAATTCTTATTTTTAGTAAATAAACATGAGTGGGTTGTAAATGCTACTCAACTCTCTACACAAGTTTAGAATGTCTTACTTTGTTGTAGTTCTATACCATGATGGACATAAAACTAGTTTTGGTTGTTTAGCGTCTTAG
Source organism: Typha angustifolia (assembly GCF_048772165.1). Taxonomy (NCBI): domain Eukaryota; kingdom Viridiplantae; phylum Streptophyta; class Magnoliopsida; order Poales; family Typhaceae; genus Typha; species Typha angustifolia. Next base: position 5,860,856 of record NC_133246.1, on the reverse strand, counting down.
CTAGACAAGAATCCTTTTTCGGTCCTTTAACCTTTTTGTAAGGTTTAGAAGCTTTCTAATTTGGTTTCTTCCTGATGACCTACCTACCTGGCCCATCATTAACACTAGCACCGAGGAAGAAGCTCCTACCTTTTTGAGTTCGCATCCATGGGCTCATTATGGCTGGCCCATTCATCCTTAGAGTCTTCAATATCCAAAGCTAGCCCAATTTTCTCTTGCTCAAACTAATGGATCACAATAGCTACCCTACCTAGCGGTGATCAAGCATGAGGTTCTCCACCTCCATAGCACGAAGAGGAGGCATAGGAGTCGAAAAAGGTAAGAGAGGATCACCATAAGGCTGGTAGAAAAGGGAGGGAGAGGAAAGTCGAGAAACTTGGTCAAATGGAGACAAGCTAGGGGAGGAGCGGATAGGAATGTCTTGGTCCGCGATAAGAGTCAGAGTAGAGAAACATCATGATACTAGCCTCCACATTCGAAGTAGATGAGAGGAGCAGTAAGAGGAGATTTGCATTTGGGCAATAGTGAGGGTTACGACGCCAACTTTAACTAAAGAAGAGGAGTACGGAGATGTATTCAAGAGAAAAGAGGATTAGGGAGAAGTCAATAAAGGCAAAGAAATGCCAAATGTCACCATAAGCATAGGTGAGTTGACAAGCTGGGACAGCATAGCAGAGGAGGAACCCCATCTAAATTCTCCAATAGCCACTCCAAGCAGACAGCAGTTGCCTGAGATTCTTGTAAAAGTCAAAGGCAAATGCACATGCATGCATATTAGCTTTTAGTAGGCAGCAAGTCTTTGAACCTAACCTATACCATGGCCAATTTAATGACCTTATTGGACACTTGAAAATCAAGTTTCTAAGAAATTAGGTCTAGATTTGGTCACCGAAAATCAAAGGACTCTATCTCAAGACCCTTATAAATCATCTTCAAAAGCTAAGCGAAAAAGATAAAAGTCTGCATCCATGTTCGATGCTAGCAAGAGAGATAACACTGACCAAATTTAAGGCAAGATACCTCTTAGAATAGTAATAGGAATGGGTTTTCTAAGGATTTCTAATATAGACCAAATTTTCAATCTTAGCCCAATCAAAAGAATCAGAATTTATAATTTCCAGAATATGGCAAAGAATCATTCTTGGAGGCTAAGGTTGATGAAAGAGCCTTCCTCTCTATTACTAAAGAAAGATGTGAGACAAAGGCCTAGGGGTTTTTGCCAAAGATCAACATGAGATGCTAATAGACCTCGTTGTGGTAGTCATTTGGGAAATCTTTTGAATTAGGCACCTCGATCGAATCAAAAGATGAATAAGAGGCCCAAGGCAGTAGATATATAAGCTAAAAGTACATTACATGCCTCGACGCCGCGGAGTTATATAAGAAGGTGAAGAGAAGTAGAGAGTAAAATATGGCAAAATTCCACTCTCTTCTACCTAGCTAATGCTGGACATTGTCTGAAATTGTCATAAGGTGACTAATAAGGATATCTTCAATCGATGTAAAGAATTATACTTTCTGGATAACCCTACATTGGTATGTTTAGTGGAAACTAGAATTGATTCTAAATAAGGGTATGATTTTGGCATTATGCTTGGTGATGCATAGAGGACTTTTGCCATCCCTACCCATGGATTGTCAAGAGGTATTTTGCTAGATTGATGTGAAAATAAAATTAGAGTCACTCATTTCTCATTGCACTTTCAATCTCTACAAGCTACTATCAGCCTTTAAGGTATGACCTCTTGGATTACGTTTGGTATTTATATTAGCACTAGCTTCTTAACTCATAGAATATTATCGAATGATTTATCAACTTTGGTTAATATTTCTACCCCATACTACTTTATTGGAGATTATGATATAATTCTTGGTGCTGAGAAGAGAAAAAATAGGGAAAACTCTTCACAATTAATTGTAAGTTTAGAGAATTTAGAACATTTTTCTATCAAAATGAGCTAATAAATGTTGAATTCTATGACCCTCCCTTTATCTTGAGCAATAACAAGGTAGAGCTAGGTTTGAACTAGGCTTGCGGTGCTCTAACCACTTAGCAATAGCTCAGTGCTTTCTTGTAATGTTCTTTTAGGTATTGTAAAATAACAGTGTATGATCATGCCCCTCTACTACTTAATCTATATAATTTTAATCCTCATTTGATTCGGCTTTTTTGATTTGAGCCATTCTGGTTTGAGTATGATGATCTTTAATCTCTTATTGCTACTATGTGGAATATGGATACCTATACTCCGTTTTTACTACGAGTAATTTAAAAAGTTTTAAAGTTAAATAATTGTATTGGAATAAAATTTCTCTAGGTAGAATTAAGAATCGAGTGAGGGTGTTAGGACTCGGATTGTCTCCTTGGAGGCTAGAGACTATCATGAGGGTTGAACTTGCAGGAGTCTCTCAAGCTCCAAAGTGCCTACAAAGAGCATATGCCTTTGCTTTGCCAAATTGACTGTAAATGGTGTGCTAAGACCAAATCAATTGGATTAATAAAGGTGATCATAATACTTAGTTGTTCCAAATAATTGTGCTTATTTGTGGTAGACAAAATAGAATCATTTCCCTTAAGAATGACCTTAAATTTTTTAGTTGATGATTGGAGTGATGTAATGAAGTATTTGCTGATTTTCTTTTTGCTATGATATGAAATTCCAATGATAGTTCTCCTAAATCTAGTGTATGGCCTTCTATGTCCACCCTTGAGATCCCTTGAGAGGATGAGCTCATCGAACCCTTTTCGATTAAGGTCGATCTTTACAGTTTTTATGCTAAGTTTTATAGAAATTATTAGATTATTATGGTTAAGTCAATATGTGATGCACTTATTCAATTTCAACTTATTGCTTCTCTGCCTATTGAGTGGGGAAGAACCCATATTGCTTTAATCCCTAAGACACTTCATCTTATCTCTATTAATAATTTTAAATCAATCTTATTATGCAATGTTATCTATCACCTCTTAGCTAAGCTCTTGATTAATATGATGAAACTTTTGATCTAAAGTCGGCTACATCTTTCTTATGAGGCAAAGGGGAGTTAGAGAAAGGGTTACATCTTGTCAATTGGGACACTTGTCGCTAGCCAGATAAGGAGGGGACTTGGTTTTCGTTGCTTGTCTTGAACTACCATGTCTGGGCTCGAGCAATAGACCTTCTTTGCTAGTCTTCCAAGCTATGAGTTTAACTTATGAATCACAACTTTAAGACACTTAGCCCTTGGAAGAAAATCTAGAATAAGCCTATGAAGTCATTTCTTTTTAAGCATTTCGTTGACTTTCTTTATGCTATTTGGCTTGGGATGTTCTACCTTATTAGGAATTACTATTCCACTTCATTTGTGGATGACCCCTAGTCGTTTGACATTCTCTTGGCTTTTAAACCCACTTTTGTGAAAATTAGCAATATCCTTAAACAAAAGAAGCTTGTCTGGTTCATCTTGAACTAGAACAAGAATGAGAGTTAAGTCAAGTCTAATTTTGGTTATGTAATAGCTAAAAACATCATGACCTATCCATTACCTTTGAACTTGTCCATTAATGAATGGGTGTGGGCTCCCAATCTGATGGGCAATCTGATCTCTACCTGTATTGCTAGATTCTTGGATGACTCTAAGGACGATAGCTTAGTTGATAGGTTGGTTGGTCAGTACTATGGAGTCTACCAATTGCTCCAAAATTAAGTTTTTTTTTAGGAAGATGTTATAGGACGGCTCCTCACCAATGCTTGTCTCCACAACATCACGCTTTCTGAAAATAACATTTGCTCATACTACTCCACGCAAAAGGAGATTGTGGGCCATCTCTTACCCTAGGGCTACAGACCAGTGGTATGCGTTGACATTATTTTCAGGCTCAAAGATTGGTGGTTCTAGAGGAATTGGTTACAAGAAGGTGAATATCTAAAAAATTAAGATATTATTGCATTGTAGTATACCATTGCCCATGGCATATGGCAGCTAATGGAAGGCCTACAATACACTTGTGTTCTCTACAAGGAAAATGACCATGAATATAATCCTCTTTAGGTCTCGCCATGACCTTAGAAGAGCCCAAGCTAGCTTGCAGCCTTAGCCTAATTGAAACGATATTAAATTCTATTTATTTATTATCTATGTTACGTTAGATGTTCTATGAAGCAACCCACTCAATCAACTGCTTAAACTAGGTCGCTTAAAGGTACCATCAAGCTCAATTGCGATGGCACCTTCCTTAACCCTTCCTTGGTTGGTCTATGTTTCATTGTGCATAATTCTCTTCGCATGCCTATTCTAATGGAGACAGCCTCAACTATTATGGATGATCAATTCATTGCTAAAGAGAGAGCTTTGTTGTTCACTCTCTCTTAGGCTCGGGACAATCACTATACAACCTTGCTCATGGGATCCAACTCTAAGGTCCTAATTAACATCATTTACCACAAGTGTATAGTCATGTGGAACTGTAAACATCTTTGTTCTAATACCCTTCACACCTTAGCTCATTTGTCTCTATTTTGTTATCCCACTGCCCTAGGGCTAGCAATCACGCCACTCTTTGGCTGGCAAAGTTGGAGCAATCTTAGGGATATTTTATTATTTGGGTATTGCTCGCCTGTTGTGGTTTATATAAAATCTTATATAGGGATACACTAAGTATTGTTATAAATGCCTCATATTTTGTGTCCTCCTTTTAGGATTAATAGAAATTATTGTCTAACAAAAACATATAAAGATTTTACCTAGATTATTAATGTGAGCTATTCCATGTAGGCCAAAATTAGTGGATCACTCGTGTTTTTATTCATCTCGTATTTTGTGTTATTATATCATTACGTTATTTTCGTGCAATATTATACCCCCATGCATTATTATCTTTCATGCTATTATTATGTACTTTGTTGAAATGTTTGCTTTCGTGCATCTAACAAAATATTGGTTATAATGATATATGACTTGGAGAATAATCTCAGTGTAGATCGCTCTATGACTTTACTGGTGACTTAAGTTTATTTGAAAATCTAGGGAACAAACTTATTTTAGATCATTGTAGTGTATTTCTTAGGTAACTCTGACAGGATTAGAAAATAGTCTTAGATTAAATCAGAAAATTTTATATGGTAATTTAAATATCTCAACGACTAGAGAAAAGGACATAGTGTGTTTAATACTTAATGACACTTGCTAGCGACTTAATCGAATCAGCTATGAGAAAAAGATCCAAGCATTATCTCGAGAGTGACTTCTAATTAATGTAGAACCAACGACACAGGCTTAAAATGAGAAATTTTGAGATTGAAAAGTTAGCATGATATTATTATTAATTGCTGAGTTTTGATTTCATGTTTTACAAATTCTAAGTTTTACTAGCTTTTGGGTACCAACTGAGCCAAAGCTGTTAGCTCATAAAACTCTCTTAATATTTTAAGTATTAGTTAGCATGACAAAAGAACATGGTGCATCGAAACTCATTTTTCACTTAGAATTTAGTTTTTCCTTTAGTTTGCATTAGTTGTTTTAAAGATATTAAACTTGAGCATCTTTATTTCCTTGAGAACCCTTATTTATTGACTCGGGAGTTATAATTTCAACGAGTTCTTCTATATTTATAAATTTTTAAAAATAAACGTTAAATTTTTGCATATCTCAATTTTACCGGGGTACATGGTAGGTTATGATTTTAATTTCGGATCATGACATTGATAATCTAGAAAACTTTATTTAATTAGAAAGGTAAAAAGAATGAGGGTAATTGTGGAATTTTATTTTAATTTTCTGTATGGATAGGGAGAGAGAGAGAGAGAGAGAGAGAGAGGGGACATAGTCTAAATAGATGGGATAAGAGAGGCAGACCACAAAATCGTCCTATCTTTCCACGCCTCTGACACCAAACAGTGCTCACTCTGAGATTCTGACCCTTCCTACAGGTCTCAAATCTGCGCAAGAACTACTGCTCCAATAAAAAATATATAGCTTCCCTTCCTTACATACCCTTCCATGCATAAATTAAAAAGGTTTTTAAGTAAACCTAATTACTAATACTCGTGAAGTTTCTCCCAAGGTTGGTAGTATTAAAATAGTTTGTGGAGATTCTCCCAATGTATTTATTTCCAGCATCAGGTGAAGTGTATTTATGTTTAATATTGTGTCAATATCACTATTGACACGAGCATTCATCTTAGCAGAAGGTTAGGCAATTCCAGGATAATGACCACCATACAAAATTGTCTTTTATATACGAGATAGAAATATATATTATTTATCTATACATCTACAAAACACAATCGAATAAGACATCACTATTGACACTAGCTGTTCAATCTCAACAGCATCCACGTTCCGTCCATGCACTAGCAGTCAGAGCTTTCTTCTTGATCATCTCTCTCTTTTAAGTCTGTCTATCAGATAAACAAATCATTAATTCAATAGATGAGCTCTCGAGGTATCTCGGGCTTTAGAATTACTTTTTCTCTTTTAAGTGGTCATTCTTATAAATTATCTCATATATATATATATACGGTGATGCCAATGAAGCTGTGGATGGACTCCCGAGTATCATAAATATAGCTAATAACCAATACAAACTTCTCTTTATTTTTCTCAAAAGCTCTTAAAAGCTTATAGGAGGCTAAGAAGAGTCCAAAATTCGTACAGTGGTCCAATTTCTCTTTTTCCTTTTGGGGCTGCCAGCTGCCTGAAAAAATGGCAATATAAGTGGAGCACGGATTGTTCACAGTGGTGCTGAGCAGATCTATAAATAGAAAAAGGTCAAAATTTGGGATTACCTTTTATCATAAATGACAATGGAGATCAATTAATTAGAGTCTTTTATTTAAAAAATAAAATTAAGATCGAGTATCTAAACTTTAAGAAGATGAAAGGGCCCCCATATGGTAGTAATGCCAGATGTTTGCCAGCTTAATTATAGGATAATAAAGCCTCTTAATCACTCTTCTGGTTCTCTTGGATTAAAATTTGATCCTCGTCGTCGACTAAGTCAGCGACTTTGATAAAGAAATTTTAAATTTCTTAAAGGTTTGCTAATTTTTATGAAGAAATTTGTGTATAAATTGCTTTTCGATTAGTTATACAGACATTTTACAGAGCAATTACTATGGACTTGGCAAATTTTTCTAGAGGATTTAAAATTTTAATGTATATATCAGCAATTCATATTGGGGAGAACTAATATGATCAAAAGACTTAAGACATTGACTTCTTTTTCTTTTTTTTATCCTTCTCTTTTCCCCCTCTTGTGTGTGTGTGTGTGTGTGTGTGTCTGTGCCTATTCTTATTCCAGAATTGCTTTAGAAACTGATGCTTATAAGAGAATTAAGTACAGCAAGACTTAAAGTTTACAGGTACACTTAGATTTAGGACCCAGTTTAGGGGATAAAATGTACTTTTAACTCTTTGTTGTCTAGTGTGTTAGATGACAATTAATGATCTAATTTTGGGTCATCTCACTTTCCTAAATAAATAAATAATAAGCATATCCACAATTAAGGCTACCAAGCTGGTGCTTAAATAGTTATTCAATAACACCAGTTTAGCTAGGATACCATTAAATTTCTGCATCTCTTTATATGAATAAGTTAAGTATTCCCTCATTTTAATTCTACCAGTATCTATCATCCCTGTGTCTAATGATGGGTCCTTTTTAACCTGGGATGTACAAACCATTAAGCCTGGTAGATGGTGGTCCTTATTTATCAAAAGTAACCACACTGTCAAACTAATTCTTTTAGACAAATCTTCAAAGTTCTGAAATCAAAATTCAGAATCAAAATTGGACGAAAAAAAATCTAAATTTGAAGATCTGGTGAGGAGTCCTAATCTCTATGTGTTACTGTGCACAAAGATATGGCTACTGTTGTGAGAATCCTTGCCCTCTTTTCTATGCAGGCAGGGAGGAAGGAGCTCCAGAGAGCCTATTTTCTCCTTTTAAATTCAGAATTATAGACGTTGGAGCTCACCCTCCCAAATTCAAAGCGCTTGAGCATAGTGTATAAGATATGCATATAAAATTTAAAATTTGATCAAATATATTATGCCCCCTATTATCATTCGCATATATGGATAATTTATAAGTCAGATACTATATTTTATTCAAAATGAAATTTATATACGACACCTTGCTTTTTAGCGAAATTATAATTTACATCCTATATTTTCACCATTTGCGGATTGAGTGTCTGTGATTTAATAAATATATATAGAAAATACTTTGGATTAGATCTAAACTAACACTTTAAAAATATTCCGTTAAGTAGAAATACTTTATTTCTAAAATAACTAAAATGCCATTAGTATGACTTGTTGAGAATATTTTTATAATTCTTTTAGTATAGTTAACTTAGTCTAGATTTAGTTAAATTTAACTAATAGATCTAACAGTATGATGTTTTTTACACATATTCACTAAATTATAGAGCTCGATTTATAAATAATAAAAAATATAAGGTGTAAATCATAATTTTATATACAAATTTCTCTTACTTAAAATGCTTCCTGTATAAATGAGTTAAAATTAAATATAAATAATTTTAATATCTTTCAATAACCTTAAATAAGTCTTTTTAGATTAAGATACAAATAAAGTGAGTTAGATTTTAACGTAAGAAAAAAGGGAGTCTATTGTAGATATTTTAATTGTTTTAATTTTTAAAAAAGTAACAAAATATTCTCTATTATGTTAGCTATTGTTACGAAAACTATAGGGAGTTAAATAGTAAATATCTATATTCTAGAGTGGGAATAAAAGTAAAAGTAAAATAAATAAATAACAGAACCTTAAAAATATGAACCACTCCTTCAAACAGTACTCTACTCTCCTGTATTGATTCTACCAAGGATTTTAAACTTTTACTAAGGTGAGAATTATGTGGTGATAGGTTGATAGAACTCTACCAAATGACTGCATCTGTGAATTAATACCTACAATTAAGTGATGTTACAGCAATATAGCTGCCTTAAACTACTTATTAGGAGAAGAAACGCCGTATAAACCGAAATATAAGTATGTCGGCAAAACTCGAGAGTGTTAAAATATAAAATATAAAAAATAAATATAACGGTTTAACTTCTAAGAGTAGTTGTTAATAAAACCAGTGAGACTTATTTGTTATTGAAAATATAAAACCTCTGATAAGATTAAGATTAGATGGTTGGTTGCAGTGACTGTAAATAATAGATAGTGATAGTAGTGAGTGGCAAAAAAAAAGCTATTAATGAAATATTCCCAATTTAATTTCTGAGGAAAGGGACAGAAAAGAGGCCGGCAAAAAGAGTCTAGAGACAAAGCTACCGACAACATTTACGTGATAACGGCAACAATAACCTACGAAGGAGTGTTAGGGTCCCCATGACTTTGAACATGATAAAAAACAATGGAATAGTCATCTTACTAAAAGGTAGGTAAGGTAGTGATTTTGCTCTCTTGCTGGCAATTGATTTCTATCACTGCCCATTTTACCATGGCATTCTTGGAAGGAAACAATTGGTAGATGAAAGTCCTAAGAAAATGGAAAACAAAACATGGTAGATGAAAGTTTAGTAAAATTCCATAGAGTTTGTAAATATATCGAGCTTGAGTGAGCCAGCTATTGCTCTTTAAACTATAATTTAGGCTCAACTCGAGTGAAACTGAACTCGAGCCTTAGCTTGAGGATAAAACCGAGCTAGTCCTATCAAACTGAGCCAGGCTGAGCCCTCTATGTTAAGTTGAGTTATTGGATCTTTGAGCCGAGCCTAAGTGAGTCGGCTCTAACTTAGACTCGGCATGAAATTTACTTTTTAAGTCCAAAGCATTACTTAGACTTCTTTCAGCTACGCATGAACCGAGTTGCTTTGCCACCCCTACCTACTCCTGTTTGGCAATTACTACAAAACAACATATTTTTTTTTTATTATCCAAAGAAATAAAGTACAAAAATTAATATCACATCTACCTACTTAATTGATGTAGGATGAAAGAAGGCCATAAAAAAGGAGTTCCATTATTGATCAAAAAGAGTATCTTGCTCACTAGATGCTTCCTGTTCCTAATATATCCAAGGCGGACAACCAAAACACTAGCAATAGAATTCGCAGGAAGTGGGATATGCTTCTTACTGCTTAGGAAAGGAAGAATCTGATGAACTTTGTAGTACATAAAATGGTGTCCTGGACCATCAACCATGATACAACAACCGAACTCGAGCCGGCTGTCAGACAGAGACAACCACAGCCTGGAAATAAAACTCATGGACCATTGGATATAAATAAGCCATTGGAGTCGTAATGGAGGACCGCGGCTGGGCTGGCGGAAAAATAATTGTCCACTCAAATATCAATGATCTCTTCTGGTGGCCCTCTCCAGTAGTAGTTTCCATTGATCCATGCCATGCGTGATCGATTTTTTACTCGTTGCATGGTACACTGCTGACCGTATATGTCGATCCAACTTGCGTTCTATGCCATAGGACGTGCGATTCACACTTGAGAATTTACAAACAGTAGGTGAAACACTCAGTTGATAATTGAATGGGCGTGCAGCATCTCCAGGTGAAGGTGAATATGTGGACGTTTACTTCGTCTTGTCAGAAGATGTAGTAGGCCAGGGACTTTTACCGACATAAAAGATGTAGAAGAGTTTGACAGAAATGGAGGAAAGTAAACAACCTACTATTTGCTCTTCCCCATTCACTGTAAGAGATGTACGATTTATCCCTTGTGGTTAGGTGTTAATTGATTTCACTCCTCTATAATTTTATTTATATCATTTTATCATAGTCTACGTGCAACCGATAACATCTTTATAATATTTCACTAAACTATATGTCAAATTTAAATATATTTATTAGATATAAAATTATAGAAAATTGAATAAACTTTTCGACACATTTTAAATAAGACCGATTGAATTTCATATGACAAAAATAATATAAAGTATTTACAACAGCACTACACTGGAGAATTATTTCTGATACTGCTTGCGAGGAGGTATATACAAAGAAGATGATTACACCTTGTCCTCTATCTCTCTCTCTCAAAAATGAGGGGGAAAAAAAGAGAGCAGATACATTAAGCAGTTCATGTCAAGGATATATACAAGGGATTATGTCTGTCCGTCCTTATGATTCTGTCAACTACCAGATCTAAGAGAACCAGTACTGTCCAGTGCAACAGCTCTATCTTTCCTGCTCACCAATACTACGAGCAAACTCCAATGCCCTCTAACATTGCAGGTGCAAAACCAAACTCATTTCTATGAGTTATCTATTGCTTCTTGACCTTTTGACAGACTTCCAATTCTTGATGGCAAATAATGTGCTATAAATGCTCTGGCTGAACATATTGTTGGGAGACCTGAAATTCGTCTTCTGAATCTCAGTCTATCTAAATGGAAAAACTAGAAAAAAGAAAATAAAACCCAACTAAAATCTAACTTCTGATATCAACAACAAGGTCAATTTCGAATTTTCAATGCTTCTTATCAAGTCCTGTGATGCTTTTTCCTGCGAACATTAAGTAGGGTCGGCATGTGATCATCGTCTTGCGAGCTTGGAGAGGACTCACCCATGAGCCACTCCAGTGCTTCAGCTGCCGCTTCCTTCTCTGCGAGCTTCTTGTTGTTGCAAGGCTGCCCAACAAACTGCATGCTGTTAAATTCAACCATTGCTCTAAACTGGTTGTTTTTGAGCTGCTTCGTCTTATAAATCGGATTGTTATGGCCAGCTCTAGTTAGCAGTGTCTGAAGCTGGCTCTTGGGGTTATCACCTCCGACACAAGATCTTGTAGGAAGCAGCGACTTCACTTTCTTAGGTTTTAGCTCCTGGCGACCAAAGACAAATTGGCCACTGCATGGATCCTCTGTGACTAGTAGACGAATGGCTGATAGGAGTTCTTCACTGTTTTGGATGTCCATTCTAGGATTTTGAAGCTGTTGTCAGGAACATAAACCAGAACCAGGTCATTCATTACTCATTATAATAAGGTTACAAATAGTAGAGCCAGAGTAGAATTTAACATATACGTACATTGAAGTGGAACAGTAAACTAGCTAGATGCAACTGAATGAATTTTCTGTGACATCGGATATTCTCAACTTGGACTTTCATATAAAATGAGTATAACAATTAAAATTTTAGTTTAAGTGCATGGATAGATCAACTATGTAATATTGCAGAGGTGCTCATTGTGAGTACCCTGTTCCATTTTCTAAGAAGAGTAGACAAATGTACAGATTTCAATGCAATCTCTGAGGATAATCAAATTCAGTTCTCCTTTCTGTGGCGAACAGGAGAGGGTCAACAATCATTCCTTTGCAATCATATATAGGACAACTATCATAATTTAAGGAAAATCAACAACTAAACTTCTTGCGCTAACAAACGAAACATCTTTTAGTTATTAATCTCCACCTTATTGTTAAGTAGCCTAGACCAGGAAGTTCTTACTTATAGGTCACACTGAAGGATCACTTACTTTATGGTGGATTAGGTCCTCCAGCTCTCTCTTAAGGTTCAGATATGTAAATGCTAGATCAGCTTTCATAAAGAACTCCAAGTAACCCCCAAACATTTTCAAGTGTCCATCCTACAAAAGATGAAAAAGATCGCATAACAAATCATAAGATGCAAATAGGAGATACACTTGCATGTTCAGATTTATTGATGTTAGCCAGCAAACAAAAACTTACTAAGCCCCCTTGTGAGATGTTTCCTCCAAAGAGCATCAGCACAGAATCTGATACTGCTGTGGAGTCACGAAGAAACACCGAATTTACCTTCACCTTCTCATTAAATACTAACCACGGGTATGGTATCTTAGCCTCCCGACCATTGACAGAATTCTGAGCAACAGGAGCAAAATGAACAGGACTATTACCAAAATGGGAAATAAGTCACATTAAATAGAAAAGAGTTCAATTCACTGCAGCGTATCATGGAATTAAGACTACACCTAAATATAAATTAGGAAATCCACTTACCGAGTAAAGCATGACTTGCCCGTCCTCCATTGTCTTCAAAGATATGGACTTTTCCTTATTCTATGAAGCAGCAACAGAGTCAATTAGTTTCTTATGGATAAAAAAGTCAAGAAAAGATGTTGCGCTTTAACACTGCCATTAGCATTAACTTAACAGTTCTAATTGGCCAGTCAACTGCATCACTGACAACTCTGGCTTCGTAGGAATTGAAGATGGCTGGGTAATAAATTACGAAAACAAAAATTTCTCCATACTGAATGACTGAAAATAGGCTCAGTATGTTTGAAAATTCAACTTGAAATAGAACCAGTGACTCTAAATACATCATACTGGATAACTAAATTGATTCATTATGTTTGATCAACTAACCAGGAACTGGCATGATAAAAGGTATTAAGGTCTCAATGTCTAGAACTTGTGGACACATGAAAATGATAGTGATTAAACACAACTCACCACAACTGAGCAAACTCCAGGATACAGGCCTGCACATATAACTGCCCGGATGAGATTCTCATCACGACTCCACTTGTTGCACACGCTGAAATTCTCATCAACCAAGCCAGTATCCTTCAGCAGAAAGAGAAATTGCTTTCGAAGTGAGTCGATTGCCTTTAATGTCTGAGCTGAAAGAAAATTCCTCCAGCAATACTCATATCCAGAATGCTCTCTTTCAGAATCCTTCCATCCTTCATATGCTCGAATCAAAGCAAGATGGTCACTGTAATCTCCGCAAGAGAACTGTGCTTTTGCAGAATCTGCAAGCTGCACAGGGAAAGCTGCATTAATAAGGAACTACAATTGAATAAATTAACAGACTGAAATGGACTAAATAATTTGTCAATAGAGTCGTAAATTCTGAAAGTTTAGAGACTAAAGATTTCTTGTTCATAAAGTCACACAATAGAATTCCTAGTTAAAGTTCATATAATATTAAATTCCTAGAAATTCAAGTGTCACAATGCAAGAATCATTAATGACTGAAATATACATGCATCAAACATTAAACAAGTGATTTCAGATGAATCATTTGATACTTTGATTGATGCCGCACAATTTAGGATTAGCACAGTTTAATGGTAGCAACAGAATCTTTCGAAAAGAGATCTGACTGGAACTGAAATCAATAAATACCCTTGACACCTCCACTATGAAGTCAGTGGAGGAATTTTAGGGTCTGGTCGTAATTCCCAGCAGTAAATTGAACGCATGAATATGTTTGATTCCATGACTCTGTAAGTTTCTTATTGGTCAAAGTAAAGGATAATTGCCAGGAAAGGAATAAGTGAATAACCAAAGCTTTGGAAAGAAAGATATCAAATTTATCCGAATTCCCTATTCTTTAATAATGATGTTGCTGCCAAGTGGCAATTTTCCTACTAGAAAGATAGCTAAGAGATCATTACACCATGTGTGGCAAGAGAGGAAAATCAGAGCACTTAAGTTACTCATAAGATTTTACTTACATCCTTCTTATCATATGGAGTCAAAAATGGATCCCTGACACTGAGACCAGCAACAATTGTCAATACTGGATCAAGACAATTGAATATAGCCCCAAAAATAAGCATCTTTCCTAATTTTGGTTCCACCGGAAGCATTGACAAGTGGCTTCCTGTCAACAGAGTCGAATAGTTGAAATGACAGTTGACTGCACTGCCTTAAAAAGCTACAGCAAGGATGAGTTAAAAGCTATCTTGAAAAAGGGAATCTGTACCTAGGAGAGTTAATTCTTCTTTCTCGTCCAGTGCTCCAATTACTTTTAGATATTCAATGGCATTCTCTACCTGCAATATAAGTACAGACGGGTAATTTTACAATAAGCTAACAACAGTACATTATTGAGATTATTAAGGTAGAATAAGACAGGTAAAGATAAATAAGAAGCCAGATCATGAGATATACTGGTAAAACATTGATAGGCTACATATTTAAATAATTTGTTACCAGTAAAATGAATATGTAAAATGAATGAATAGAAGTACAAAAAAAATTTTCCAGCCAAGGATACCGATAGTGGTTCTGGTGATTGTAAAGCTCTGGATAATAACTCCGAGATGCTTCCAAGCCGTAAACTTTTTATTTGCAAGCAAAGAGATTGTAATGGTGTTCTTAGAAGCTCTGGCAACTGGTAATCAGCAAACACATCATATACACATCGTGGATAAAGATGGTAACATTCCCCTGGCTGGACACGACCGGCTCTTCCTCTTCTCTATATGACCATATAGAAGAAAACAATACTTTTTATGTATCAAAAAAAATTGCAGAACTAAGGTGACTGGAAAAAAAAACCTATGAAACTAATATATTTCAGAAAATCAGATAACAATAAGCAGCCTGTAATTATCTTCCAGTTAGTTGGTCTGCCATAACTATGAAAAAGATGAGTGGCATAATATATTTCTTACTTGTCGAGCAGAAGCCTTAGATATCCATGTAGGAAGCAAACAAGGAGTGTTGTTTAGGGCATCATAAGATGTCTCTTTCGCCTTTCCACAGTCAACAACAAACACCACATCGTTGATTGTAATACTAGTCTCAGCCAAGTTCGTTGCAAGAACAATTTTCCTTGCAGCATTTTCAGGCTTGTTGAATATTAGTTTCTGCATTCCAGAAAAGAAGAAAAAAAAACTCAGAATCATGGGCATAAAATGCAAGCAGAAAAAGGTAAAGGAGAAAAAGTAAAAGAACACAACAGTAAGGTGATAGTGATATAAGTTCTGGGGATATGAGTCTGCACAAAAAGGAAGCTTTAGGCTGAGGGAAATTAGCATGCAAATACTTGCAACAAACCTGAAAGTACTCAAAATAAAATCTAGTAGAGAACCTTATCATAATCACTTTCAACTGTACACCAAAACAATGTTTAAGCAGGCACTTCTCTAGCCAATGTCTATGTATAGTTAAGAAATAAGCCATATAAATAGATTTCCTTCAATATTTATTCAGTATGTATAAATGTCAAATTCATCTTAGCTAGATTCATAAAATGGTGTAATCTTGTATTGATGAAAAAGATTCAGCAGCTTAATGCACATTGAGTTGAGTCAGCTCAACGTATAGAAATTAGAACAATCCATTAATGACTTCTCTCGCATCTGGATTTTTGATTTGAACTACTTTCACATAGGCGAGGAAAGTCACCCATATTTTTCCTTATTTTCATACTTATATGGGAAAACACATGCATGTTATTTTGCCGTGTTTTAAGGTAGTTCCTCTTAAAAGACCTTGTCCAGGTGGAGTTGAAAAGAATCAACTACAGAGTTCTGAGGATGACCCTTAAATTTGAGAATGAAAATTATTTAAAAACTGAATATAAAGATTCTCCACAATAGATGATTGATCAGCCGATATCTTGTTATCCAAGGGTTCTGCTGCTCGTGAGGTAGTAAGATAAGCAAACAATAGTAGTACCCAGCAGTGGATTTGTACTTCTTTTATATGATATATGTTGAGTAATGGATTCCAACATACATGGTAATTTTAATTTGTATAGTAAAGTGCATATTACAGGTTCACGAGATTCCCACAAGAATAGTCAGCATGCAAAATACATGGCTGAAGTACCAAAGTAAAGAAGCAAACACTCACCTAACCTTCAAATTAGTAGCAAAACAAATCTAGCAATAAATAGAGCTAAATAAAATGCTAGAAGACTCTCCACTAAAAGAATTTGCATTAAACCAATTTGTATAAGAAACAAAAAGAAAAGTTGACTCAGTTTTACTTCTATGAGTCCTCATCTTGTCCACAATATAAGTTGGATTTATCTCATAGTCAGAATGCATTGGCATTATTTAGGACTTGCACTAAATTTGAGAAACAATGTTACACTGACATAACTAACAAATATGAGCATTCTCATCAGAATATAAGTTCAAAAGCAATTATGAAAAAGCAGAACAGAAAGTGTTTCTGATGGAGCTTGACCAAGGCTAACCATAACAGATAACTCGAGAATCAGATCGGATAATCAGAGAAGATGAGAAGTTAGAATATCACACCTGTTCTGAACTAGCCATGGAACCATGACATGCAAGAAGCAAAACTTTGGTGGGATCTCCAAGAAAGGGATTAGCTTGCAGCTGCTCTTTCAGAGAATTAATGTCATCCCACCCAGTCATGAACACTAAAACTGCACCAGGTCTTTCTTTTTGGCATATATGACATAAGACACTCTCTATTAAGTTGAAGCCAATCGAATCAGGATTCCAACATGATAATGATTCACGAGTTCTTAAACTATACTCCCTAAAGTCAGCCGCTTCCAGTGCATCCTGTTTAATCAAAGTTAGTAAGAAATAAAATCTTTTATGCGAGTAGCTAGAGTTCGCATACCTCAACAACAGAGGCAATTTGGCTCTTCCTCTTCCTCAGAGCTTGCTTTTGCATTTTCCATGATTTTTCTTGTCCATAGTCATCAATCTGATTGTATGGTGTCAATCTATGCCCAGTCATTTCCAGGACATTTTCCAGAAAATGAATTCGAACAGGGTACGTAAAACCCTACATAAAAATCAGGAAAAAGATAAGTCACATATCTCGTCTCAGAGCAATAGTTCATGTACTATATGCAACAAAACAAAGGGAATGCAACTCAGCTCAAGAATGAAACTTTTCTATTACATGTGCACCAAGGAAAAAAAAGGAGAGAACATTGAATAAAATTATAAATAAGTTCCATGGAAAAGGCAAACTCCTTCATGAACACAATAAGGCTGATCTAAGGCGCTTTAGATGATCAAAGCATCTTCACTAAAAGGTAAAACACAAACTGGTGTTACCATATTATCTCCGGATAAGGAACTATCTTAACTTTCCAATTCAGGAGGTAGCACATACATAGGCGGCAAGAAATGGTACTCCCCTGTGACAAATAGCATGTGATAGTTCGGAACCTTGTTGGCTTGGGTTTACACACAACACATACGGTCAGCATGGAGTTGGCTTGGGTGGGCACGGGTAGCTAAAGTGGTGTATGAAGATACAATCCATGTATTGGTGCCAATAATTTAATTGCATGACACATATCGACCAATGTAGACTTTGCCGACTGACACAACAATCCACGCTTAGGTGCCTCCAATTATGAGTCTTCTTATCTTTTCTCTTTGCTGGTACACTTTCTCCAAAAGCCATTATCTTCTTTACTGGGAACTATAAGAAATTGTCAGCTACCTATCCTCCTACAGATGTACTTCAGTTAGATCCTACATAAGCAACCAAGCAATTGCACCACCTAGTTTCAAGGTTACATCGAAAAGACTTCTAAAGCATAATTTCACTTTCATTAACATTTTATCCTCTTTAATAGAATTATTTAGACTATGTGACATTAAAAGATTCAAAGATAAATCTTGGATGTAAGAGGAAAAGGTACCTAAGTACATGAACTATTAAACTCCATTAGTGAACCAAAAATATACTTGCATTCCACCTTCCTAGATAATCATTCTTGAAGAAGAGAATTGTTACATTAGGACCATATCACATTCATTCTGTTGCTTCTTTTACCAAATTTTTTCATCCTGAGAAGATACAGTCAGCTATTGTCTAGGCAAGACACATTGATGCTTAGGCTTGCTAAGGAAGCACGACTAGAAGAGTACAATATATGACTCCTACCATATACAATTCTTCCTAAACAACTGAACTGAGGAATCTCTTTCCAACAATTACATATAGTTATTTCACTTAAGTAATTATACATAAGCACTAAGTGCTAGGAAACTATCTTATCTTAATGACTGGTAACCACATATTGACACTGCATCTGAGGAGCAGCAAACGAGAGCTAAATGTTTTCTTGTATTTAACTGTATTTGTTTATCTAATAGCTGCATTCAAAACTTGAAGAAAGAACCTACCTATCAATCTTGTGTAAAGCATGCTGAGTTGGAGGGGAGGACCCCTTTGGTAACCAATTCTATCAAACAGTACCAGTCTACCAGATACTAGACTTGATAAGACACTACATGTCCATTTATTTTGAGCACTGAGATACAAACCTCTTCTTGAGTTTGAAGAAAGAACCTACCTATCAATCTTGTGTAAAGCATACTGAGTTGGAGGGGAGGACCCCTTTGCTAACCAATTCTATCAAACAGTATCAGATATTAGACTTGATAAGACACTACATGTCCATTTATTTTGAGCTCTGAGATACAAACCTCTTCTTGAGTTTGACAGAGTCCTCCGTTTGCCAAGATGACGAATTATCCAAATAAAAAAGATCAAAAACATAGAATGCTTTAACATATGCCAATATTATTGTACAATCTAAAGACATGAAGAATAAAACCACAGAAGCATGTGCTGATATGCTTATGGGTATTTAATAAAACCTACTGAAGCTTATATTTCAAGTGCATTTCTAAAACACAGTTGATGATCACCACTCTAGAAGTTAATATGATATTAGTCAATTAAAATCACTTGATCTACCGTATAAAGATATCCAAGACCTACAGTAATATGGTTTGTCTTTTATGTACTACAATAAAATGCAAGGAATGTCATTTCTTCTTTCAAAGAAATATGCTATGAGCCAACATATATGGCATCAATTTCCAATCTGATTTCTCGTCAACAGTTTTTGATTTCAACAATTTCAAAAGCATGACCTCTCCCTTCCTCAGAATGTCCACTGCATTATCAATTTTATATCTATCATCTATGCTTGTGTCTTTCTCCGACATATAAATAATATCTTTCTATAGTATGACACTGTCACATGGAAAACATATCAGAAGTAATTTCACACTTGGAAGTAGTCTATAGTCTATTTGCATTCACAACCCATCAAATATCCCTCCCTCCTTATAGCTCTTCTAGTTAAAATAACAAATAAAAACTGGCATGAACTTCTAATGAGCCATCTGGCCCCTTCCATAGAGCAATATTATGGCACCATCCAATTAGGTAGGTGCAATATGCAATATTGCAATACCATGCAGTGCACAACTTATGAATGACAGGAGATCCAAATAAATCATTAAATATTTAAATCATGGTCTCTTACTGATTTGAGATATGACATCTCACAATCAAGCATAATCATATAGTAAATTGATTAGAGAATAAGTCAAACAGAATAAAGATAAATGAACAAACTTATGACAGAAGAATCAGGCTTAACTTATGGAATATTTAAGTAACAAAAATAAAGGGCAGAATATAGACAATAAGACTGGTATTGCTTTCAGAAATCTAGACCAATGTGCTTACAGGTATGTGTATCATTGGAGCCCCGCCAAAGTAGGAAGAGAATAGCTCAGCATTGAGGGTTGCACTCATCAATACTAGCCTAAGTTCAGGCCGACGTTGAAGGAGGTCCTTTAGGACAATGAGAAGGAAATCTGGCAACAAGTCAAAACAATAGATCAACTTCACTCTCCTGGAAATTAAGATCTAGCTTCACATCATAACAGCGACGTATTATGAATGAACAGAAGCACCTTCATTCATGCCACGTTCATGGATTTCATCTACAATAACATGTGTTATGCCTTTCAAGTTTCTGTCCACTAGCAATCTCCTTAACAGGATTCCTGTAGTACAGAATAGTAGTCGAGTATCTCTCCCTTTCATACCTTCTAGGCGAACTTTATAGCCAACCTATAAAAATTCATTCCCACAAGGTGCATTGCATAACCAGAAACCATACAAAGGGCATTGGACAGAACATAATTTGTTATACCCAAACTAAAAGTGAAAAGTACATGACCTTCAAAGCCATTTAAGGATAAAAGAAACTGACCGATTCACCCAACTTTTCTCCTCTTTCAGCTGCAACTCTTTCAGATACAGCCATAGCAGATATTCGTCTAGGCTGAGTACAGATAATATTACAGGAAGCTCCACGAGCAGCATCTATCTCAGACTCTAAAATGTACTGAGGAAGTTGAGTTGTCTTTCCACAGCCTGTTTCACCTGAAACAACAACAACCTGCACCATCAAAATAGAAATTATTAATACTTTAATAATTGACAAGACCAAAGTTGCTCTAAAAACTCAGTATCAGAAAAAAAAAAAAAAGAGGATACATCAACTGCAACTTTATAAGAAGGGGGGAAAGAACATGTAATGCAAGCAACAAAACGCTAGACCCTGCATCTTCATGAGTATGAAAAAAAGAATACTTGGAGACAGAAGAAACATTCATAATTAAATATTAACAGCCAAGTCAAATAACTATCAACAGGCAGAAGACATCTCCTAGATAGCAAGACCAACACAACCTTACGGATGAAGTTTGTACTAACTATGGACTTCAATTTACATATTTCTGCTATATGAGATTGAAAATTCTGAACTAGGATGGTTTCAGTCTTTCGGATAGGTTGCCACTGAGAATTTAATGCATGATATAGTCATATAGTAATACTGGCCCTAGATAATCTAGTCATTCTATTGCGTATCTTTTAGTACAAGATCTTGTCCATAACTTTAATTACTCTGGATTTAATATAAACAACATGTGGTTGACATTGAAAAGCTAAGAAGCGACAAAAGTATATCATAAATGATGCTTATATAAAAAACATATTAGCAACAATAGTTTCAGTCTCAGATCAGGCGAAGCTCTAGAGAGAAATGTATTGTGAAATTTTTCAGAAGAATGCCACAACAGAAATCTTTTCCATGTGGATTGCAGTTTTACATCAGTACCAATCAAAACCAAAATGGTAATATTTGAACAAAACCATTATACATTTAGGATAACCACATTTGTCAACACAGAGTCAAAAACATTTTAAGAGTCCAAAAGAAGAAGATATAACCCAACAAAAATAGTGATAATATGCACTTGCATCAGGTGGAAAGCATGCTTAATGCTTTTAACTGATCATAATTTCATCAACAGCATTGATGCAATAACTTCATGCTACAATAGCTAATGCATCAAATGTGGGGGATTACAATTCTATAAAGATTTGGATACAACTTATCATGTGTAACAGTAGATATAGCTTCTACTATCTAATGACGAAAAAATCTGTCTACTTGTAAGATTCTAAAAGCATTGTTGCAAATTAAAAGACAGTTGACATGATTCGTCAAAACAAATACCTGATTTTGAGATATAGCAGCTAAAAGTGACTCTCTTTCTTTGTAAGCAGGAAGACTTCTTCGAAATTCTATCATCCTTTGACCTTCTGGTGATTCCTACAGAAGTAAAATTTGTCAAAAGCTGCATGGTTTAATTAGGGTGGTTGCTAATGAAAAGATATACTTGAGCATTCAAATATTCAATTATCTCAGAAGTTAATTCTGCCAATAATATGAAAAGCAAAAGGACATTTACAATAACCATGTCAAAAGAAGGTCAACAGTGTTTAGATAATTACAGCAGATAATATCGATGAGTACCTAGCATTCTATTTAACAAGCCAATTACAAATTTGAATGCAGCATTGGCTTACTAAACTTGAATTTCATTAGAAAGAAACAGAATATCTACGAGCACCAGAAAGAAGCAATCAGTTGTAACCAAATTAAGGGATAGATTATAAAAAGCCAAAAGTTTATACAGGACAAGCAAGAAATTGGAAGTCTTAATGAATATTGATCTGTAATTCTGCATATTTGATGCAATTCGCCATATAAGCATCACCAATATAACTAGCTTGATCTACAAATATTATTGAGTAGTTTACTGATAATCTTCAAGAAGTTCCACAAGATGTAAAAGAAAAGCAATAATTTGCTAATATCTGAAAACATCGAAAAGTAGAAATGAAGATAAATGTGTCAGTTGAAGGCATAACCAAACAAAACCAAGCTAATGTATCTAGCAACAATAAATAATACAACAAGATGTTAGTTTCATGCATTTGCAGACCAGAATTGCATAGACACAAGCAAAAGTGTTGGACTAGGGTGTATCCAATATTGCTTGTGAAGAGGTAAAGGAATCTTAGAAGAATTCATGCTTAGTAAACATTAATATTTTAAAATCAAATTCATTTCAATTTTATAACATGGTAAAAGCACCATACTCTACTAGTCTAGTACTAATAAAAAAAAAATCTCCCGCAAAGTGTTTCATATTCTATGATATGTATGATTAGTAAATTGAATTCCTTTCAGATTTACAACATAAAGTATGTGGATATTTTGTCAAAGAAAATATCTACACATTTAATGCCAGCAGATTTACAGCTTTGACAATTATAATTATATAGATTTATTCCTTCCTTAATTAGGATATACTAGCTGTATGGTATATTTAAATAGGTGTATATATGGTAGGGGCTGAATATATTTAGATAGATGTACATAGAGTAGGGGCTAAAAATCAGCTTGTATCTCTTTCCAAAGATAATTTGTAAATTGTCCATATAATGGGAGATTGTCAATGAAGAAACACAGACAATTTTTTAAAACTCTAAACTGTCATATTTAGTTTGAGAAGGCACTGCAAATTCCATAGCAATATTATAGTTGTATATAATCAGATTCAGCATCGTCACTATACCCTGTTACCCTTGAGTGCAATATTATGGATCATACACATAATATTGCCACCTAAAATTGACCAGTCAGTCAAAGCTATGAAACTCTATGAAAATGCAGAAAGTTTTTCATCTCCACACTCCATCCTCCAACATCATTATCATGGGCATCACGTCAAGGAAGTTGCAAACTATTTGGCCAAAATTAGCTCTTTCCTTTGCCCTGTGATGCATATCTAAGACACAAGTTATGCATATAACCAGACAAAGTTGGATATTAGCCAAATCAATGTAAACCAGCTAGTTGCAGATAGTATAATGCAATTCTAGCTGACATAAACCTGCCAAGACTGTTGCTGACTACGTAATTGCAAGCTCCTTCTTCTTAGAATCTTCTCCATCACAGCACTAGTGGAAGTGTGTGGGTCTTGCTGCTCAAAGAGGCCTTCATCAGTAGCAAAACTGTCAGAGCTGCTTGATCTTGAAAAGGGAACACTTGGTAAACTTCCTCTGTTTGTACACTTTCGAGCAAGATACTCTTCAAGCAAAGCATCCACTTCTCTATGCAAACCAACAGGTAAAGACACCTACCAAAAATAGGTTCAGTAACATAAAATAACATATAATGTTATTCCATCATTACTACAACTCCCTCAATCCATACCATAAGAGAATTCAATAGAGATAATAGTCTTGGAAAACAAAATAAACTGACAAGAAGCTTGAAAAGAAAACAAAAATATATAAAGTATAAATAGCTGTTTGGAAGTACCTCCCGTTGAGGCCTTCTGTCATCTAAATCTGATCTGTAGTTAGGAAGTGGCGCCTTACTGAAAACAACTACCTTCACATACTGGCGACTACAAAACAACATTGGTCATGCCTAATAAGTGACAAATCTCTGAAAGGATGCTAATATTAGATGAAAGAATGCAAAAGTACCTATATAAGCCCATTCTGTTAGCTAAAGCTGCAAGTTGCTCATAGTCACGTCTATCCTTTCTTTCCCTTGATACCACTTCTTGCTCACTTTCATTACGCAGAAGCATGCTTAGTTTCCATTTCCATTCATCAACATTATCAAGAGTGGAGGCACCCTAATAGATTATTTATACATGAGTCTTAAAAATTAAATAAAAGTACAAGCTTACTTAAAAGTCAAAATCCAATGAATACCAAGTTATCTCTCATAAATTTCTATAATCGTCATTATAATCACCATAATTTTGAAAATAATAATGTCTAGGGTCTAATGCTCCAAAGAGTAATTGCATCACATCATTCATATCAAATAGATCTTGTTGTTTTTGAGGAAAATAATAATTAATATGTGGATCTTGTGTTTGAGGATACTGAGGAGGATAATAACTAGCATATGGATTATGTGATTGTTTCAAACAATGAATACTTGATGAACTATAATTTGTTGGAGTTAGCTGGAGTGAGATTTGCATCGCCGGAGTTCGTCGGAACTAGATCTCTCCGTTAGAAAGTGAGAGTGAGAATAAAAAAAGAAATGAGTGAAAGAAAGAGAGAGTGAGAAGAAAAGAATAAAGAGAGAAAAAGAAAGAGCTTAGGGACATTAATAATTGATGTCTTCGGGTCAGATCCATAATAGATCTGGCCGGTTTGTTCAAAACCGACGGATCCTGATCCGGATCGGGATTGGCTTTGATCCAACGAACCTTGCATACACCTAATTACTTTCTACATAATTTTTAATCAACTTAGAAAAGGAAGACATTGGGCAAGCTGCAAGCAATCTATGAGAAAACTGATAATTCTACATGACCTATGTTTGAATTTGCTGACTGTTACGTTTTGGCATTAATACAAGTAATTACTTTACTATACTAGTATCTTTATTGTTTATACTTTATTCTCAGTGTGTCACTCAGTATTATGACACCATGAGTTCCTCTAAGCCAATTTGGCAGATATGCTAGAAGCATCCCTTGTTCCCTACCAATTTTAACCGAAGCTTGTTTTTTTTTTTTCATTTCAGATTCTGATGGTGTTTGCAACTTTGCATGACCAAACTTAGGTGTTTCATCTAGGTTTCAAAGTATCAAACAGATCTTCAGTAGATGAATCGACTCGTGAAACTTTTGAAATTGCGATATATTTCCATAAAATGTCTTCACATGACTTTTGTGTGTTCAGGTATATTGATTTTTGTTAAACGTTGGTGCATTTAATGGCATAAATTAAGTGGAACAGAGAGCACAATTTTACAAAATATAGTTTATGCATAAGTAAATTTGGAAAGACAGCCGCACTATATAAAGGTAACAACCCGAATGTCATATTTGAGTCAAGTAGCTAAGTTGATTTCAACCATAATTATACCAAATACATCAACTACCATCACTGATAGAGTGTCATCACCCTAGGACTCCAGAAAACAACAGGAAGATGTCAATTCAATACTAGCAGGCAGAGTCCGTTATAAGTTTTTTCTCCAGTTAGCTACCTCCAAAAATACCCAGGCAATAAGCTAAATAATAACTATTTAGTTTTCTTTGTTCCACCAAAATCAATCGATTGGAGCACTGTAGAACATCTAAGTTAATTCAGAAATGTAATGTAAGCTATATTAGGTTAGCAAAGAAACCCCGATGTTATAACTGGCTCAAGTAGCTCACTCGATTTTTTATTTAGAAATGCATCAAAGTTACTGTCAAATACTGGAGAAAAAGAATCAGAAAACTACTAGCAGTAATTAAAAAATCAACATAATAAGTGATCACTCTTTTATTCCAAAACGGAAAAAAGCTTATAAATTCATTCCAAAGTGGAAGTATGGAAGAAAGGATTCTTTATCGTAATGCCTTGTTACGTGTTAAACTTAAGACAAAGCCAAACGTTTCAGCTTAAATTCATCAAAACCCGACCTTCCCGGACGTGGATGAGCGCTCCAAATCCCGATCCGAATCATCCTCCGACCACTCATCGTAAGTGTACCGTGAGTAGTTCGAGCTCTGCTGCCGGAAGCACGGGAATCCGGAAGTGGCGGAAGCCGCATCGGCCGTCGGCGACTGCGGGTTCAGCGCAAAGCCGCCCTGGCCGCATCCGTCGCGCCAATCGAATCCGACGGATCGGGCGGAGACGATCACGGAGCGGAGGCGGGGTATGGGCGGCACGTAGACGCCTCCGGCGGGGGAGTTGCCCTTCATCGCCGCGGTGGAGCAGGAGCTAGCGCTAGGGTTTCGAGGAGGTCTGGGGTTAAGGCTAGGGTTTGGGAGGAGACGGGGACGAGAGCGGAGGCGGCCGCGGAGAAGAGCGGCGAAGAGCATGATATGGCTGCTCGTTCACATCACGTGAGCTCAGCAGCCTTTTATATGCCCAAGAACGAGGAGTGGTGAGGGATTGTTTGTAATTTTAAAATTGGATTTTGAAATAGTCTTTTCCCCTGTTTTTTTCTTTTCTTTTTTTGAAGGTTAAAAAATGGAGGGGAGAGGGGGAAAGGCGAAGGATGTGGTAACTGGTAACGGTGGTCGTAGAGGATCCGGTGCTTTGGGATGGGGAGGGAAATTGGAGTAGTGGTGAGTAGGATTTGATGACGTGGTATGATTTGAGTGGGGAGAGAAGAAGTTTGATATTAGTAATGAGGCTGCCGATGAAACCGTGAAAGGTAGTTTTACCTGTTAGTGTGTGGATCTCGTTGTGGAAGTTAACGACATAAATCCGACCTAATTTTTCATTTAGCTTTTCCTAAAAGTTTAGCCCGTGTTTTGAGTTGAACTTGGTCGAGACTCCATACACTAAGTTGAGTAACTAAATATTTTTTTATTTATTTTAAGAAAATTTATATATAATATTTTGCATTGCTTCATGATTTAGTGAATATATGTAGAAAATATTCTAAGTTAGATCTAAACTAATACCGTAAAAATATTCCGTTAAGTGGAGACTTTTTTTTGTAATGACTAAAATGTCTTTATTTCTAAAATAACTAAAATATCCTTAGTATGACTTAATTGAGAGTATTTTTATAATTTTCTTAATACAGTTCACTTAATTTATAGATTTGATTAAATTTAAGTAACTGATATAACGTCAGGATATTTTCTACATACATTCGCTAAATTATAAGATTTGATTTGTAAATAGTAAATATATATGACGTAAATTATAATTTTATTAAAAGACAGTGTTATATGCAAATTTTCTTTTATTTTATTACTAATCAAATTTACTACCTAATAAATTAGATATAAATAATATAAATTCAAATGGGTTCCAACTTTATCTTAACATAATTTAAATTTATCAATTTCATTGTTCTCAGGTTCTCTCTCCCTTCCTCTCTCTCTCTCCTCTCATTCTCTTTCATTATGGCTCACAAAAAAATAACATTGAAAAAATAAAATTTGTACACACCAGTTATCCAAAAAATTTAAAATATATTATTTAATATAATTTACTGATAAATTTAATATGGGTTCAAAATGAAAACCCTGTATTTATATTTTAAATTTAATAATAATATTTTGATAATATTTGCATAAGACCTACCTATTTTTTCTTTAAAAAAACATTTTTATTTTTTTATATCACATCAAAATAATAATTACACTCCTATTTCAAATGTCCACTCATCTATTTTGTATCAAGATTGGTCGTTTTTGTCTGTATTTCGTAGTCCAGTCAAGATTTTTTCAATTTGTAAAGATTTGTGGAATCATTTATTGAAAAAATCATCTTGATTTCGTGAGACCATTTAGTGAGAAAGTCATTTCGATTTTGTGGGACAATTTAATTAGATTTCTATTTTTTTCAATTAAGAATATTTGAACCAGTAGTTTGTATAGTTATATTTATATTTTAGAAATTATTAGTGAATGTGAGAAGATATGAATAGTGGTAATGTTGCTTTTTATAATTAATAAAGTGCTTGTTGTAATTATAGTTTCCCAGTTTATTGATAAAATTCGTTTTTATTATTTTAGTTTCATACCTTATTGCAACTTGTTATTTTAGTTTCGTAGTTTATTGACAACATTTTTACTTGTTATTTATATTTTAATTACCAAATGAGACATATATCTTATATATTGTATACATATTCATGCTAATTGTTTGAAATCTTATATTTTTATGATTTATGCAGATAGTTTAAATTAATTTAATGACAAAGACCGAGAAGAGAGATTTCATTAATTGCGATGATAATGAAATATGTGAATTGAAGGAACTTTAACAAAGTTAAACCCTTATATCAAAGAAAATGAGAGACTCTGATGATAAATTTCAAACCAGTTAAACCCTTCCATAAAAGAAAAAATTTGATAAGATCACGAGGGATTTAATTCTAAAAGTTGGTGGAGAAAATACATGATCTTTAAATCATGCATATTTACTTTATGATGTTATACAAGTACAATAAATGAGATGTTCAAGTCGGTTTAAGATTGACATATGGAGGTCGAATCGAAAACACCTTTTTTTATTTGATTTTTCTCAAGTTGCATAGAACATATCACTCTTTCGAGAAGTAATTAAAGATGAAGGACTAGAACAATATTTGTTTATGAAAAATTTAAGTTTTAGTTGAAGGTAGTGAAAACTACTATAATTCTTAGATTACCTATGAACAGTGAAAAGTGTAGTTTTCGGTATGAGCAATCTAAAGAATGAAAAAATGAATGACGAATGATATAACATTTCTTTTATAAAGAGATATTTCATTTGTAAAATGATAATAACGGAAAAGTAAATAGAGATTGTAATGAAAAAGGTGTCACCCTTAGACAATAAATAGAGCATTATGATTTTGTTAAAGTGTATATTTTATTGATTTTTAAATGATAATAACGGAAAAGTATAAAGATTGTAATAAAAAAGTTGTCACCCTTAGACGATAAATAGAGCATTATGAATTTATTAAAGTGTACATTTTATTAATTTTCAGTACTATTTTATTTTAGTATAGTAATTATACTTGCCCCTTAGCTTATCGCATATATTAAAAGACTTCAATATATTTGTAAATATAATTGGAGATTTATTGTCCATGAGTTTCTCTTTTATTCACTTTGATTGACAATTGAGAATGTCAACTCTATAAAAACAATAAGGAGTATAGTAAATAAAGTGTACATAAGTAAATATTGTTGTATTGACAATAATCATGATTATGTGGATGGTTATAATTTTTTATTTTAAATTCTTTAACTATCTTTACTTTTCTCATCATAGGTTTTATACATTGTTAAATTTGAAATTCAAGTTTCCTGATATGACCCCATAATATTTCAATAGGCTAGTGTTATAGAATTTAGGAAAATCACTCTCAATACCGCAATGCATTCTTATGTAAACTTTATCTTTTGCAGATCCTTCCTCCCATTTATTTTACTTAAGAAGTAAAAATAAATGGTTAAATGATCAAATCATGGCTTAGGTGAAATTTTGCATGAAAAAAATTTATATGCTGCCCAAACTTCAAAGTCAATCTTCACTAAGCAAAGCACTCTCCAAGTTGAGAAAAGAAAAAGAACCATCCATGTAAAAATTGAGTTTTACACTAAATTATTTGTATTAGATTATCAATAATATAATATATAAGCAAAATTTATTTTCTTTAGGAGGAATCCAAATTAGGGCTCCCGAATGAGTAAAAATTATTATCTGTACGAGCCAAATGGGACAAGAATCATCTATCCGCAATTTAGTTGAAGTTGTGGATGATTTGAAAAGAGAGATAAGCTAAATGTCACAAGAAATTATCAAATTGAAGGCCAAAAATATCGATATATTTTGAGGAGATAGAAAATGACAA
Source organism: Typha angustifolia (assembly GCF_048772165.1). Taxonomy (NCBI): domain Eukaryota; kingdom Viridiplantae; phylum Streptophyta; class Magnoliopsida; order Poales; family Typhaceae; genus Typha; species Typha angustifolia. Next base: position 5,830,653 of record NC_133246.1, on the reverse strand, counting down.
GACAAATAGGATTGCTTAGAGGATTGGTTCAACTAGTGAGACATCTATGGTGGATCTAAAGGAAATGTTCAGACTTCGAAGAAGTCTTTACATGCTTCGTAGCAGATCCACCAATATTGAGGTGCTTGAATATCATTTTATGTTGGCGGAAGATGAAGGAGAAGAGGAAGAGAATGATGGTGAATAACACTAGGAAAATGAAAAGAAGGAAGAGAAGGAACATTGAAGAGAAAGAATAGAAGGAACATGAAGAGAATGAATATAAAGAGAAAGAAGAGAAGGAAGGGGAAGATGAGAAAGAGAAGAAGATAAAGGAAGGGAGGAAGGGAAGAAGAGATAGAATAATTTGATTTATCTTTGGTGGACTTAGAATCTTATGGCAAAGTGAGGAAAGTTGATATATTTGCAAACCGAATCTATTAGTTATTGCCAAACTAATTAAATCAATAGAGAACATTCTCTCCGATAAATAGAAAATTTCTTTGAGAGACAAAGATGACAAGGGAATGAAAATTTATTCTAAAGTTAAAAAAAAAGTGTTACATTTGATTATACTAGAACATTCTCTTCAATAAATAGGAAATTTCTTTCTTTATTAAAGTAAGCAAAGTAAGTTTGCTGCATATGTTCAATGTAATTATGAAAATTTGATTATCCTAAAAATCCTTCTATTTACTCATTCCAAACCTTTGTATAACTCAACAAAATAATGACGACAGATTATGCATCTCTACAATATCATTATCTTTAAAGATATCGACAAATATATTATGGTTGTCCGAAAGAAATATGTACTTTAAATCAACTTATAACTTACCTAAAAAGATTCACATTACTTTGGAAAACTTCGACTTCAAATCTAACAAATTGCATTATCTATTTATAATTTCGTGAACGATACTATCACCCTCGTAGTGCAAAAATATTTTCTTATTATCTAAAGTAATAACATCATTATAGTGAAATAAATCCTTACATTATAGCTAGATAGATGTTTCATTCTTATAAATATAATGAATAAATAAGGGTGGGACAAGATGATAAAAATAAATTTCTAAATTTGAATAACATAAAAAGAAAAAAGAAGAACAAGAACAAGAACAAGAAGAAAAGGAAAAGAATGGTAGCTCTCTCCATTCTTAAATGTCCAATCATATTGCCTTTTACATAAAAGAATATTGCTTTCTTTGTCTGTAGCATTTTATGAGACACTCGAGTAAAAAACGAGTAAAAAAAGAGTAGGTTGAAAGAAAAGGAGAGAAAAAACTTAAGTACAAAGGAAATTGAAAAAGGACTTGACTCACAAAAAATAAAAACTAAGCGAGTTTTTAGTGCAAATATTTTCAAACATATTTGTGTGGCCCTCGATATGTTCCTCGTAAATATTCTTTTATGGGTTTTAACTTAATTAATATATACTATGGAAAAACTTAGTCAAAGCTATGAAAATTCACCTAATGTAATAGTATTGTAAAAAGCTTATTTGATATTTAGTCCTGAGGTTAAGTTTTGAACTTGATTAGCTAATCCGATTTCTTAGTTTTGATTTAGATACCTTAAAATTATGCTAAGAACATATAATATTTGGCTGTGAACTAGACTAAAATATAATTATTACTTTTGATATAATATAAAAAAGTGAAAAATATATTGATTTTAAAAGAAAATAAATGATATATGAAATTAATGGACCAAAATACCATTTGACTTTACTAATAAAATTTAAGAATATATATTTTTAATTAATTAATTTTTTTAATTACTAATTTATGCGTTTATATGTATATGCCCGTAAATGGGCTTAAGCTCACAAGCAGCGTGTGTAAACTTGCAAGTGGACTTACATACTATTATCTTTATTATTGTTAGTATTGCAGACTTTTATTAAAATAGATTTAAGTTATCGTAGGCTTAAAAGTTCTCAAGCTTGCAATAACTTTATAATTTATTATGAACTAACTAAATCTTTTAAAAAAAATTAGAGGCAAATGTATTTATTTTGAATGGCTTCAAGTACGAAAGAACAAATGAACAAATAATTTTTTTTTATTCAATACTCGAATATAAAAGGGAAAAGTTGAAAGGAAAAGAAGAAAAATATAAGTGTAAAGGAAACTAAAAGCAGACTTGACTTGCAAAAATAAAACCCAAATGAGTTTTTGGTGCAAAATAATCCTAACTATTGTGGTAACTATTTATCTTAAACCTTTTAAAAGAAAAAAAAAGGTTAAGTTCAATTATACTAAAAAAGAGAAAGGGAAAGATATCGAGACGTAATCAAAGGTTACACAAAAGGAAGAGAAGATGCATCCCATCATCCCATGACTATAATTTAGTTGGCTGTTGGTGGCATGCGGATATACTCTAATATGTATGATTTATAAAAGGTATCCTTAAGCATTGGGAAAGACTATCAAGCCTTACCACTCTTTCAAGTGTTTTCTTCAAAGACACTGTTTCAAGTGCAAGCTTAGTCAGAGAGTTGGAAACAAAACACCAAAGGCTATGGGCTCATGTGAAAAATGGACAAATCATTACATTGAAAAATTATTATCTCGAGATGAGAAAATGGTTAAAACCTTTAATAAAAAAAATTAACGTCACAAACCCAAGGTGAATCCATGGTTACAGAAGTCAGGCTCAAAAGAAATATTCATCAAATTCCTCAGGGAAATAATTCTTGTTCCTCGAAAAGAAACTACCTATTTTCTCCATAATGTAATTAATGATCAAATGCTAAAGAAGAAGAAGGAAAAAAATACTAGGGAGAGAGATTCCCTCACAAGCAATTTTCTCCATCTTTCAACTTGAATATTTCTGGAGAGCCTGTTATGCTTATGCTTACAGAATACATCTTTGCTAAGACAAGCCAACTGCTACGGTCGTAGCAGTTCTCTACTACCACGAAGACCAACAGCCCAAGTAGTAATTTATTTTCTTCTGGAAGTCAATATCAAAAAATGCACTAATTATCAAACCATCAACCATGGGTGCCAGGACAAGCTGAAAGGTCCGGTGACCATCTCTTACCTTAATAGGTGTACCCCTTTTGGAACATTCCAGACTTAGCCCCCTCGCTCTCACCCTCGGCAGAGTAGCGCCCAAGTTGAGCTTGGGAGTTCGCCTTGGCACGTACAAGCAGTGCTTTCTGCGCAGATTCCACATTCTCAGGACGTCCCTTCCATGTCTTCAAGACTGTGTTCTGGAGAGCTCGTGCATAGGAGAAGGAAACATGCCATGGGTTGGGGGCTTGATTCATCGCATTCAAGTTTAGTGTTGCCTCCATTTCAGATTGCCCTCCTGACAGAAACTGCACATAAAAGTATAAACAATACTCATAACTATCTTGATTACGCAACACCATTGATTATTGTATTATCACTACTGAAGATCTACTCAGAATGGTTAGCACTACAGACTTTCCAGTTATCAAACAAATAAAGTGTAGTCTAACACCAAAGTATAGTTAGTTCTAGAGTTCTAGGGACTTGCACACTCCAGAAGTCAATGAACCAATTGGTATTATATTCTGGGACTGTCTTTTGAAATGTTTTGCATCTCTGAGTGGGTAAAAAAGTAGGCAATGAAACAAAACTTTGCTGCACAATTAACTGGTAATAGGATGTGATTCAAGAGTATACCATGATTCCAGGAACAGCAGGTGGCACCCTCCTCTTCAGCATCTTGAGAGTGTATTTTGCAATGGTCTCTGGGGATGCCTTCTCCTTGTGTTCAGCACCAGGGGTAACCATACTGGGCTTCAGCAGAATTCCCTCGAATACCACATTGTTCTGTGCCAAATAGTAGAATACCTCTGCCCAGACTTTCTCTGCTACGTCAAAAGTCCTTTCAATTGGGTGGTCTCCATCGAGAAGAATCTCAGGCTCCACGATCGGCACCAGTCCATTGTCCTGCAGATGTTCATCATATTAAATTATAGAAACACCTTTTATGTACTAAAAGGATGATAGATTTATATAAAGTACAAGTTGGCAGAAAAGTTTATACTATGGGAACAAATGAATGGAGGGAGAGATTCGATATTGTGATGGAACTGACAATGAAAACTCTCTGTTAGAGATCTGTTATGCAGAAACATGCAACAGAATTATTAACACATACTATGATGGAATTACTAAGTTTGCAGATAAATTTTATATTACAGGAACAAACCAATGAGTAAGTTCTTGATATGGAGATCATGAGATGAAACAAATGACAGAAAAGTTCTCTGTTAAAGATCTGTTATGCAGAAACATGCAACATAAATATTAGCACATACTGTGATGGAATTACTAAGATAAAAATAGTAACTCAAAAGTGACATGGTTTTTCTAATAGATAAAACAAAGTAGATACATAAAATTGCAGAAATTATCATAAAAGCAAATCTCGGAGTCTAAATTATCATAAAATTGAAACTATTAGTCAGGCCTTACAACTTTGAAGAGATTAAACAAAGTTCGAAATGCAAAGCAAATGCAGAATATCAATTGGTTTTATATCGAGTAAGATGAACTAGCAAATCTATTTGCACACTAAATAATTGGATAAAAAGAGAAAAGGATAGAGAATATCATATGATACTTACTGATTGAAAATTGTCTTAGGGTACAGTGCAGTTGGTTTTGAAGAGAAAATGAGTACCTATTGTAATCACAATAACAAGTAGAGCTAGATCCAATGTAAGGGTAATTGATGAAGAGACACAAGTGATTTTCCATGGCAACAGGATTATAGCAATGTTTAAGTTTCATTCTCTTTAGCTTGCATTAGTTATAAATGAACTATACTGTTCAAATTGAGGTTCCACATAGGATGTGATTTCTTAATTGTAGATAGGATAGAGAAATTTGTCAAAATTATAAATAAGAAATCAGAACATTCAGAACATTCAGAACAAATAGGTCCAAGATTTAGTGTAAGAAATAAAACGATAATAAAATGTTCAATTGTATATACTTTTAGTACCAATGTACCGACATGCATAGGCTGACCCTACCTGAGATATAGCGGCATAACGAGCAAGTCCCCATGCAGCCTCCTTTACAGCCAGTGCAGAAGGACCACAAGGAATGCTAACTACTGTTCTCCTGAAATTGTAATAGTAGCAAAAATTGATTAATGAGGTCATGTTCCATTTGCTTCAACATACATTCAGCATTTAATATGAATTAAAAAAAAAAGAGCATAAAACTTGGATTTAGACTAACCATTTAGCAAAACGAGCCCCTTGTTTATAGTATTCAGCACATCTTGAAGCCAATCCATCCAACCCTTGGCACCAAGACTCATTATTTGATCCTGGTAAGGGGACCAAACCCTTGATGGGCAAAGTAAAGAGGATCAGCAAACAATATACAGAGAGAACATTCGGGCATATTATTTGTGCTCACATTGTCAACAATTTAAAAAAAGTACAAGTACCTTGTCAACTTTAATCCCAGGCATTATTTTCCCATCACGCAAGCAATCAACGAACTTCTTTCCGTCTGTTGTTGCCTGGTAAAGAGTTTCCTCAAATAGAATAGCACCTGAAATATATTCACCTAGACCAGGAGTGGTCAGCAAAAGCTGCCTGTAGGCTTGGCGATTTTCTTCCGTATTGTCCAGACCAATTGAACCAAGCCTCTTTCCACATGTTGCATTTGACTCATCAATTGCAAGGATTCCGCGTCCAGGGGAAGCAATGGATTTCTACAAATACAAATACCTAGCGATTAGTAGTGGATGAGAGGACTTTGTTAAGATCAACAGAAAGGCACAAAAAAAGCATGAGAAAACTGATTGGAAACTAAACTTCTAAGATACACAAAAATTTAGTAAGTTCGATAGATTGCTGGATTTTATAGCTACAATCTTTTCATTCCAACTTTCGTTTTCCATAATTCTCTTCTAGTGCATAATTAAATTTTATGATAGAGGTAATAGGAACACTCTTTTTCACATCGTGGCAGAGGATGCTAAAACAGCCTTAAAACCAACGACTATACTTTTAAGATCTAAATTTCTTCCCGAGATGAATAATGCTCTATGCCTGGTTCTATAAGAGGTTTTATTGGTACTTATTCATTTCTTCAAAGAGCCTATCACTAGAATGTCTGCTTTTATTGTCTAAGAGGATTACTAGGTCCTTATCCTTTGTTTCAACCACCTTATTCCTAAAACTTCTGCATTTAATGCCTGAGTTTTGATCAATGTAGGCATCCATGTAGAGTCTACAACCAACAATTCGACCACTATTATTGACTCTCCATCCAAGAACAATACATTTGATATCCTCGGTATTTGCACTGGCACTATTTCATACATGGCATAATCCAGGTGATTTCTCTTCTCATCTTCATTTGGATGCTAACACTGTTGTCTCGCCATGGCGGAACTATACCCATTATAACTGTTTTATATCAATTTCAATTGCTATTTTTCATCTTCCAAACACTTCTCACATGCAGCTAAATAACAATAGAAATGCCCAGTGAAAGGAATCAATACTAATCCCCTAAAATCTAATTCTTCATAGTTATTCAAGCTTATGCATGTAGCTGTCCTGATTCTAGAAACCCTTAATTTTCACATTTTCAGTTTGATTAAAAGATGCAAACTTAATGGTCCAAAATTAACTCGGACTATCTAATCTTAAAAAAAAAACAGTATAAACATATCTCTATGGAGCAAACTGTTGAAACTTGATATACAATCATTTCAATCTTGTAATGTATGATTCCAGAGAAATATGATCTTCCACTGCAATATGCAATAAATCAATTCATCTCTTTTCTTCGTTCTTCCACTGCGATCTTTTTGTTTGATCACAAATTTCAGAGACATATGATCTCTTTATTTTAAAGATCAGATTAGAATTCAATATTAGATCCACAAGAAATACAAATTTCAAGTAGTCTTTCCTTGTTATAGTCATAGATTTTACATAATTTCAACTTGTCACCAGTGTTTGATATTTAACAACCCTGTTCATTACCACGATCAAAGAAACAAATCACAGAAGCACCAAAATGTAAAACTAACAGGAGAAAGTCTAGAACAGCGATCATGACCAAATAAAAAATCGAATCTTTATGAATCCCCGCAGACCCCTATAGGAGTTTAAGATCACGAATATTATTCACGAGATTATATTTAGGGTCCGGAGGTGCTTACAGCGGTCTGAACGAGCTCGTCGGCGTAGGATCCGGCCCGGATCGGTCCCGCAACGCGAACCATCACAGTCCGGAGGGATGATCGCCGGAGATCCGGGGACTTCCTGCCGCCTACCACCCATTGGCTCGCGGAAGCGCTCAACGTTGCCGTTGCCATCTCTGTCTCTACAATCCTACTGCGAACTTCGTGTGACAAGAAAAACGGACGGCAAATAAGAAAACAAGGCAGAGAGATGTCGTTAAAACATGGGGTTTCTTCGCATCAATGTCCTTCTCATTCTCTTATTTGTATGTATACCCCAAGCAACACACGCGCGCGGGCAATTTGCATTAAAAAAGTACTTCGTAGAGTTTTTAGTAATTATTATAAGACTGGAATTTTTTATATTAATTATCAATATGCATAAGTGCGCAAAAAGACTCATTTTTACGCCCACACACTCTTAAGATCAGGACAAAGGTTGCCATTTATTTATTTATTTATTTTTCTCTCATCAGATCTACATTATTTTCATGCATATATATATATATATATATATATATATATATATATATATATACATATAATCTTCCCCCTCACCAGTCTAAACTTGAATAAAAGATAGAGAAATTTGACATCATATCTTTAATTAAATTAACTACACATTATGCCTCGGAAGAAGTGGAAAATCATTTTAATTTTTTTTTAACAGATAGTAAGTAACACATAGATCAATTTTTAGCATATGGATTCCATGAAATATTTTTTTTCTAAGAGCTAAAATTGGGTCATGTACAATATCTTGACCTTCACTTTAATTGAGTAGATATAAAAAATATATTCTCTCAATTTTTAATTAAAGTTAGTAAATATATAAAACTTTTATTTACGTTGACCCTTAAACTATTTTTTCATTACAATGTTCTCTTCAAATAATTTTAATGTCATTCTCCTATTGGCTTTGCTCTTAACTAAAGACGACTCTATTTATCCTAGTACATTATATACTAAATGACCTAAATGTGCTCCTTCTTTTGATGGCCAACTCATCTTAGGCCTTACACCATTTGCTGATGACTCTAGAGGTGGGGCGGTGAAGAGGAGTATAATAGTTATTAGGTATTTCTTTTGTCACGGTCGTTAGTTATATTATTTTAATCCAAAGTTTAAAGAGATATTATAATAAAAAATAGTTTAGGGTTCTTCATGAAAATTAAGTATAGTTTAAAAACAAAGTGAAGGTGTAATAATCCAAAAATTTTAAAAAAAAAGAAAAATGTTTGCCACCTTTCTTTCTTGTGATCTGTGTATTAAAGGAGTGAGTAGGGACCACCATCGTCTCATAGTCATAGGCTGTGGCATAATTACTTATACGTCCCCTCGGCATAATTAGTTAGTGCTTTCTTTCCGCAATTCAAAATATAAAATTAGGAGACATTTTAAATAACACCTTACAATTTCATCATTTTTCGATCAACTCTCTTCTTCTTTTTCTTATATTTTTCATCTTCTAACACCCTGATTAAATTACTAAAATACTAACCAGCCGTACACCATTTTAAAGCTATATCTCACCCTATCTATCTATTCCACTAAATAAAAAAGCTTCTTCGTGGATCTAATCAAAATCCTGTTAACATCTCCGTTAGCTTTCTTTTTACACTATAGTCTATTATCTTTCCTCAAACCAAACTCGTATCCTATTGAAAGAGGATGGACGACATAACTATGAATGTTAGTTAAAACCTTAAGCAAAATGGAGAAGAGAGTAAAAGGTAATTAATTTATTTTAAAAATTACACTTACTAATCTAAAGGAATATTTCTTGACTGATAACTTTTTATTTGAAAATGATTGGGTTAAGTATGAAAATTTATATTTAACACCTTATATTTTGACTTATTTGTGATTTATACTATGTATTTTTAATATTTACATGAAAAAAAAATGAAAATATATGAAAAAGTTAGTTATGTTAACTAAACTTAATTTAACTAAACTAGAAACAAGAGTTCGATTTGTAAATATTGAACAATAGCGTGTAAGCCGTAAATATGCAAAAAGACAGGTATTAAGTGCAAATTTTTCCTGAAAAATTAAAATGAAAATTACGTTCCACGCCCTATTCTTTCACTAATAATAGTTTACACCCTGGTTTTAAGCCCGAAAGTTTCCACGTAGCTCTCCAAGGCTAGAGTGAAACAGAATCCTCGGTCCGGCCCATCCACAGCGAATTCACCAAATCGGGCCTTCATTCTTGGTCGACCCGACACAACACAACAGGCTCAAAATTCACGAAATATTCCAAGTCGGACTAGTTAACGTCTACTAGGATTAGAGTTGATCAAATGGCCCAGCCGCTCGTGCCCGGACCAGTTTGGACTGGGCTAGGCCCGGCCCGAGCCCGAACTACCCATGGGCAGCACGGGCCAACCCTTTGCCCACCCGACCGCACCTGGAAGCTCGCCCCTATGGCCCACAACTAGGCCCGCCCGTTTTACTACAGTATTTACCCATTCTGCTACAGTAAAAACCAAATAAAATTTTGGTACTAAACCGTTTTACATTTTTTAAAGCACACATTTAAAATGTTTAAACTTATTATTAGTTTTTTAATAGAGGAACATAAATATTTTTTTAAAAGATAAGCTAATAGTAAAAAAAATTCTAAAAATAGCTAAAATGTGGGTTAGGTTGAATGATTGGTGAGTCGGGCCGGGATCTCTCATGGGCCGACAGACGGTAATGGACTAGACTATTCTAGCTCGGCCCGAACCTGACCCGGTCCGGCTAGAGTGATTGGTGCGTTGGGTCGTAAACAAATACTTAAGCTCAATTGGTCCGAAAAGCCCGGCCCGACCTGGCTCAGCCTGCCCGACGATCATGTCTAACTAGGATATGGATATGAATGTGAATTTGATTTGTTTCAAGAGAACAATACTCTCTATAGACTACACTTAGTACTAGCTTATACTATTAAGTTCATGGGAGATGGGCTGTTATTAAGAACGACGTACTTAGATTCCCCCACCTTTAGATTAATTAAAAAACTTATCCTGATGTCCTCAAGTAATTTCGAGAATGATCGTCAGTAATGGTGATGAAAATAAGTTTTTGATTGTGGATGCACCCTAATTAATTTTGAGCTGAAACTTTTGTTTTAGCTTTGCCTAGTTCAATCTAGGCATGATCATTAGGAGTGACCCGCCTAACTCAGTTCGAACTCACCCAGTTTTAATCGGACTAAGTCTGGCTCGACTCCGATTTAGGGCTAGCCAGACCCGAGCCTGAGATGATAGCAGGTGACATGAGCTAAGCCTTTGCTCGTTCGGCCCGACCTGAGAGCCCGATCCATTATTCTCATCTATGACCCAACTCATAATGCTTACATATTTCTATAATATTTTTAGTTTCACATTGAATATTTAGTAAACTATATATTAATATATAAATATGTTCTCTGAAAGATAATTAAAATATCTTCATATAAATCCATTAAACTTGGCCTAATAAGATATAATATATTTTATATTTATCCATTATGTTAGATTTATTATACTTAACTCAAGCTCAATATCTAATAAACTAGTGAGCGATAATGGCTAGAATATTCTAGCCTGACATGAACCTAGCTCGGCCTGTCCGATGATCATGTTTAGGTCAATCTTGAGTTGAGGCGCAGCAGAGCTCGAGCCTAGCCCTAGTTGTAAATGAGCCGAGCTCATCAAATCTTAAACGAGTCTATCGGCTCCAAGTTGAATTTCAAGGCTGAATTAACGACTCTGGCTTGACTTAGTTAATTTATGTCAAGCCGTTGTTAAGTTGAGGTGGAGCCGAGCCAGAACTACTTGTTTATTTTGCTACCATTAATTCACAGTGATTCTTTCTGAAAATAATAAATGAAAAAAAGAAAGAAGAAAAGAAGGACTCATGATAGGATGGGGCCATACAGTTGTATCCAAACCAATATCATTGCCCAGCCAGCCCAAAGAGACACCATTGATGACAAAACATACCAACTGCATCCAGATCTGCCCATACCTCACTGTTGACCTTTCAATTCTGGAAAATATATTAAAAACATCTCCAGATTTCCCTTCATCATTTATTAACATCCTACCGTCAGAGTACTTAACCCTGCCTTTTGTTTTTAATATCTTAGAAAGCACGTTGAGTTAAATTTAACTTAATAACAAGTTAAGAACCAAGAAAATTATAGTATTACTTTTAAGAATGACAAATTAAGTATCTATTATATTTATCAACAAATACTTAGGCAGGGGAATTATCAACTCTCAAAGCCACAGTGTGTTTGAGTAAATAAAAGTGAATACTACACCACAAGCTAGGCTCGCTCCTAATCTAAGTGTGATGTACGCCAAGGGGCTAAACATTCCAGGTTAGGTGCAGCAGAGCTAATTTAGTTCAGTTTCGACTCTCTGAGAGGTACAATATTGCATGCCATTCCTAGGGGGAGGTGGGTCTTTAGTTTCGAAGCTGGATCCAGTTACTATATGCTTTAATGATATCTACCAACTATGTCATGAGTGACGTCTAAATGGGCTGCCATGGAGACAACTGTAGGGACCAAGTTAGGATAACGCACACGCTTGCAATCAAGGATGAGGATGGTTGGAAGATCTGTCATGATGTAGATGCAATGGAAGTATGATCTCTGATGATGGAGGAAGACTCAGTTTATGAGATGACGATCAAGTAGATTTGTAGATGCTTTACTCCAAGGGTCGATGTCGAACCACACTGTATGTCAGAGCAAAAATCCCCCCCTCTCACGTGTGCCCGTGCTCACACACACACACATATATATATACACACACTTTTAGATAGAGTTATATTATTGATTAAAGCTTTCTCCGTATAGGATAAGAACTCAATTGATAATTATTTAGGGTGTCATAATTTGACAAAGATTAGATCTATCATAAACTACTTAGGATAACATCTCTCACTCGCTCCTCAAGAAATGTAGACATTTAAAAATACATTGAAGAGAGTAATCATGTAAAGTCACCGTCCGGCCAATCATGACACATCTCATTCCACACGGTTTATCCTAGAATCATCATATATACTCAGATCACCAAGTTCGCTAACATAGCGTTCAACCTTGACCTTAGTAGATATGTTGCATGCGTACATGCTAAGAATAATTTTTGATAAAAAACCCAATTTGCAAATAAAATATTTTTTTTGGACAAAATAATTATAATATATAATATGTTTGAAGACTATTTGATTTGTAAAATTGAAAGATGTAATAAAGCCGATAACGATAAATATCTAGAAAACAAGTAAGTCGCAAATATGGACGCACTTAGAAATATATTCCATAGATCATCTTCATCTAATTCATATTAGAAAAGAATCAAATGAACCATTTTCCTAAAATATGCCCATCCAATCAATAATGTACTGAAAAATAAATAAACACCTTAGAAGATTGATCTATCACACACTTTCAATAAATAAATACGAAAAAAACATGAGAAGACAATCACAAATATAAAAGACTATTACGTAGAAAAACTCAAAATCGGATAAATAAAACTACGAATCTAAATTCAGATCAAAACCAATCATTATAACCAATAGCAGTTAGAAGAAACTTACAAATTATCTACAGATCTTCACAACTCAATCTATAACAATCTTACTCGCTAGATCCTGCGAGCATGGAAAAGTCATGTACCTGATGAAATAGTCTATGAAAGGGAATGTCACCTAAAAGAATTGAAGACTGCCTCCATGCAGAGAAGAGAGAACTTGGTTCTCCCCCCGCTTTGCTCTCCCTCTTGTGGGGAATTGAGTTCTAATGACCATTGAGGCATAGTTCTTATAGATCTGATGTAGATGTGTTATGTAGAAAGATGATTTTTATAGTTCCATGCAAAGCCGATAAGTGATCTCTAATAACCTCTAAAAGCAAATAAAAAATGATGATAGATAATCACTTAGGGTTAGTTAAATTTATAAATATCTCTTCTAGATAAAATATAATATTTTCTTAAAAATTCTCTATGAATTTTGCAGATTTGAAAAAAATCTATATGGGTATTCAAGCATACCCAATTCATATTCGAACACCGTAATTTAAAAACTCAGTTTATGGATTTCACTTGCATTGATGTTCTAATAACCTTAAGAACTTTTGCTACTATAAAGAATAGGCTTCTGTATTTAAGAACATTCTTAATTGTGCTCAAACATTCTCTATGCACCACAACATCAAAACTACTACAATCTTATATATGTCTTCATTTTGTAAACAAACACCATAGACTGACATTCTTGACTTTAAAATCACTTTAATTTAAATAGTCATGAATTAATTCACAAATTTAGCATATGCTCTATATAAAATCTGAACACATTATATTAATAGAGTTCTATTTAAAGCACAATTTGTCAATTACAAGTGTAACAAATAAAGTATTATAATTTTTTTTTTTCTGTTTAGCAATTTGTGATAAAATTGAATTTTCTAGAATACAAAGTGTCTACCATAATAATGTATATATCCTAATAGAGCATAGCACAAATTTTATTTACTAATCTATACAACTTCAACATTCAAAAAATATGTGATGTTATAAAAATAAAGGGATAATTTCCTTTTCACCCCCTGATCTATCACCCATTTTCACAATGGCCCCTTGAACTTTTCTTTTGCTACACACCGACCATCCTGAACTATCAAAAATACCTCACACCTTGACACCATTGACAAAATGTTTGAATTAACTAATTGCCTCCACTTATAATGACGAGATAATTAAGTGGATGGCTAATAGTAAATATTTTATTTTTTTAAATACCTTCATTGCTCCTAATCCTCCTTCTCCTAACCTGCAAACCATTTCTCCCATCTTCCTCCCTCTTATCGTCTTCCTACCTAAATCCTAGAAACAACCACCGATGACCTCCCTTCGCTCCGCTGCTGCCTTCTCCCTTCTTTGCATCTGTGCCACTGTTTCCCATTCCAAGTGCGAGGCCCTCCGTCGCGAGCTCGAGAACTGCTAAGTCCTTGCCAGCATCTAGTGCCACAGCCTATCCGTCCATTAGCTCCAAGCACTCCGCCTCCCATCCACTGCTACTCTCCTCGTTGCCAAGAGCTCTATGGGCCTAATGACTTTGCGGCTCTAGTTGGAGAGGATTGAGATAAAGGCCTGGGTGGCCAATTCATCGATAATGTTAGGAGGTCTCGGAGGCTACGATCGGGTCGATGATTAGCGAAGAGAGGGCCGATTAAGGATACGGCTGGGTTAGGAGGTCTTTAAGAGAAAATGGTATCTTGGAAGTGGTAAAGATGGGTTTCCCAAGGCATTTGGATAGAGAGAGGGAGGCAATGGGAGGGCGACGATGATGTCAGGCTCGGAGAAGAAGGCGATGGGGATGCTAGGCTTAGCTATGAGGGCGACATGGAGGAAGATGAGGGTGGTAATGCGTGTGAGGCATTTAGAGAGAGAGAGAGAGAGAGAGAGGGAGAGGGCTCGAAGAAGAGGGCGACGACGATGTCGGGCTCAGAGAAGAGGGCGACGGTGACATTAAATTCGGAGAGCAAGGTGACAAGTAGGAGATGATGGCAGCAATGGGTGCCATGTAAGGGGTCAAAATTTGTTGAGGAAGAGGGGTATTTTAGTCCACCTAAAATTTTCTCTTAGCTTGCATGTGACTTACACATGCTCATAAAGGTAAAACTATCATATATTTGTCACGTGATTACCATGGGCAACTTATAGACGAAAATGAGTAATGAAACTCTAACAAAGGGGGTCAATTAGGATATTTCTAATAGTTCATGGGTCAGTGTGTACCAAAAAAAATTCAAGGGGTCATTGTGGAAATGAGTGATAGTTTGGGGGATGAAAAAGGAATTATTCCAAAATAAATTAAGTAATATGATATGATATGATATATATCCATAACAAACCAATCTTACATGATTATGATGTTAGATTAATTTATATTAATTTTAGTAATTGGACCACATATGTAAATAATTAAAATATGTACACTATCATTTAAAATAAGTCTAAAATTAAGGAATTTAATTAATTTAATTAGGTGTCTTAAGGGTATAATTGTCATGAAATTTATGAGTCGACTCTATTATATATATATTTTTTTCCTTAAGAGGCAGAATTAGAAATAAAGAAAACTATAATAGTCAAAAAATAATTTTCACTTTACGAGGTAATGATTCCAATTTTTGGCTTAGTAAGTATTCTCTCACGTATCTCCTTTTCTAAAAGAATTTTGTGATATTCACTAAGAACGGTTTGAAAGACCATTACAATGATCATCTTCTATTTAATTTCATTTACCAATGGATTCAGGTATGCTTCTGTAAATCTAATCTCTTTATACTCATAGTTTTAACATAGTTTTGAAGTGTATTAAATTAGGGATTAAACTAGAAACATTTAGGATCTATTGGTCAATTCCTGACAAGTGGTATCAAAGCCTAATCCATGATTAATTCTTTGAATCTTTTTTATTACATTGGAGATTAATATGAAGAAATTTTTAGGGTTCATAAATTTATAGAATTTGGGGTTTTGATCCTTTGATAGTTATTTTATGGATTAAAACTGAGGATTAATATCTAATTTAGATTTACCTTATTATATGCTCATGTTCATATTTTGCTTTTCGAGATTCTAGCATAATATATTCAGAGATGGCATTTGCCATCTCAATCTTGAACTTAGTGCTGCAACGTTGCTTGATTATGAGAAACAAAATTTGATCGCCAAATCGTGATTCCCCTTTTGTTATGAAGTTTATGAGTAGATATTATTTTTTTTATGAAAGGCAGAATTAGAAATAAAGAAAACTATAACCGTCAAAAAGTAGTTTTTATTTTAAGAGGTAATAGTCCCCCTTTTGGCTTAGTGAATATTTTTTCACGTATTATGTTTTCTGTCAGAATTTTGTAATATTCACTAAAAGTAAATTTGGAAGACCATTACAAGGATTATCTCTTGTATAATTTCCTCCACTAATGGATTCAATACAAATCTAATATCATTCTACTCATAATTTTAATATGGATTTAAAGCATATAAATTATGGATTGGATAAGAAATTTAGGATCTACTAATCAATCTCTAAAATATGACACTTTTCCAATTTTATCATAAATTAATAAATTATACAACAATACGAAGGAAATCACAAGTGAGCAGATAACAACATATGGTCTCTCTTAGCATGATAATCCAATCCATATTATTTTTCAACCAATGACATTCTAGAAAATGTGTACAAAAATTCCAAATTTCAAATCCAATTCCCAAATAGTATATATTGCAAATTTTTGAATCTTTAATATCTTAAATTATTGGTGGATCAATTTAACCTTTCTGTTCACATCTTATATTCAAGTATTTTTAGCTAATAAACTAAAGAATTTAAATTTGACTTAGGATAGAGTTAGGCTCATTATAAAATTAAGAGAAAATACAAATGAAAATAATTATATTAACATATAATAGACTAAATAGTTATATCACACAAAATTGTCAAAAGATTTAAATATAGTGTCTTGATAATTTGTTGAAGTAAAATAGTAAAATATAAGGTAATTCTAAGATATAAAATATCAAATGAGACTAATTGAAATCAATTTGAACTTTGTTTACATTCTCCCATTTTAATTCAAAAATCATATTTCTCAACTTCTATCCTTTTTTTCCAGCTTCTCTCCCCTCCTTGTTTTTCAACCATCACTTAAATGCAATGATGGCTTTCGTACACATACAAAATTGAAAAAAATATGACTCATAATTGATATATGAGTGCATGGTGTCATATTAGACACTTTCAAGATGTTTTTTACACTAATCACGTTGTAGTTAATTCTTTGTTGCACAATAATTCCTTCTTACTGTAAAGAAAGTGTGTATCCACTAAGGATACAAAATACAAATATGTGATATTAGTTAAGGTTAATTTTTGTGAGCCTTTAGTTGGTACATTTTATTACAATACCAATACAATATCTGTGATTATTTCTATAATAATCGGGAACCTAATACTCTGATTTAATGAAAAAAAAGACAAATTACAAAAAATAGAAACACATAGTTTAAATTATTCTAAACACAATGACAAAATAGAATTCTGAATTCTATATAGAAAGTTATAGAATTCTTCCAATTCTAAGTTAATCATATCATACCCCAAACTTTAGTTAAGCTAGAGTCCTAATACCTATTCGGATCACCAAATATTTAGATTACAACTAAAACATGCTCATCAAATTAGAAGTGCAGAGAGAAAAACAAGCATGGGCAAAAGAAAGATTTATAGCATTTATTTTGTAGATCATGATTTGTTCAGTCCATAAAAAGTAGGTCTATGGATCATGGGTATAACATATTCATTAGATTAAAATATGATACGAGAACATACAGATAATATTGTATGATATGTAGAATTTACTTATCTCAGATTAAGTTAAACCCTTTCTTTAATACTACTATTGGAAGATTTGAATGATGTCTAGAAGGAGGAGAGCTTGATCACGAGATAACAATCAAGTAGATATGTAAACGCTTTACTCCGATGTCGATGTCGGGCCCACCACACCATATTGAGCGAGAGCAACACACTGATATATCATTCAAACCCTAAGCTTAAATGGTGGCCTAGTCACGGCTTTGAGAGGAGAAAAAGGACGAAAAAAAAGAAAATATTCATAGACGCAGTATATCTCTACTGCAAACCCCTCATATCATACATATGTAGTGCTCTTAGATAGAGTCATATTAGGGATTAAAATGTTCTCTCGATAGGATAAGAATCCATATGACATAACCCTTTGGGGGTGTCCTAATCTGAATTGAATCAGATCTATCCTAATCTAACTAGGATAACAAGGATGGTCCATGAGCATTATGCATGGTGCAGATGTGGGAAGCTACATGAATCAAACAAGCACAGAAAATTCATTATTTTTCTAATTGTTGCAAAGAGAAGGATAGGAGCTTATAGATATTATGAGGGGGTAAATTCATTACTAAGTAAAGTATACCACCTAACGCACGAGTATAGACTATAGAGAAGTTGTCGGGATATAAAAAAATAAAATTTACTATTATTTAATGGCTTAAGTTTTTAAAATAGTTAATGAGTTACCACAGCATCAGAGTAGAGTAGAAGTCTTAGATTCAAATCCCGCCAAATCTATCTGCTATTGAAAACATAGGAGGAGAAGAGGCAGAGGAGTTGGGGTTAAAATTTTCAGTGCAAAGTATGAGATATGAGGAGTCAAAGAAGAATATATGTTTGGTACAAGAGGTCAATTTATTGTTGGAAGGATCCATCACTAACCAATTATTCCGGGACAGAATGCCAAAGAAATTAAAGAGTTGTCCTTTGTTGCTTGTCAAGAAGACTAATCTTTCAACTCATGTGCATGCAATGCAAACATTCTGTGGAATTAGCTCTAACAGTGGAATACTATCTTATCTGATGATATCAGTCATGTCTCCAAGATGCTAAATTTGCAACTCAAGAGTGTTTGAAAGCAAAAAAAGCAAATCATCTTAGGCCTCTGCCATACATGCATAATAACACAGCAATAGAGCAAAACCTTTTGTTAGAGGGAAAACTAGTTCTTCTTTTTGTGCAAATTTTATATAGCACAAAAGGGCTCTGCCTAGAAATAAAGGAAAGATGCATTTCATAACCATGTTACTGATTTATTATGATATGTTCTGGTTTAGCTCTTTTTAATCATTTCCATCTTTTAGAAATAGACTAGTTTTCCCAGAAGATCTTAATAGAAGAAATATGCTGATTTAGTTCCTTTGATCTTGTCCAGTTTGTGAAAGAACTAGTTCTTTTAAGAGAGCTAAAACTCTGCTTGATAGTTTCTTTGGCTCACTAAAAGAAACGACAATTCTTCATCAAAGTTTTGTTTCTTTTTCCTGTCATAGTACAATGATATCTATGACATACAAATATAATTTTTTCTTTTACAGAGATATTCTTTGATAATTACAAAAGATATTTCAATAAAGAATAATAAAGGAAAAGAAAAAAGTTGCTTCTCTTCAGCTTTCAATTTGATATCATGAAGTACAGTCTCAAATAGAAGTTATCTTACAGTAGCACTTATTCAAATTTATATCTGTGTTTATATCTATCAATTTCTGTCCAGAAGGCAAAAGTTTTGAAGAATAAGTGTGTAAGAATGCTTTATCTGACATCAATAATCATGTCATAATCAAATACCCATTTTTCCGAGACAATGCCAGACCGACATGACAATCTTTGAGCTTTCGGATTAATGCAAACTAGTCTCTCTCATTAGGTTGATTAAGATAGAACCTTGTTGTGTTCTCCTAACAGAACAGCACTCCAATAAATGCATTGCATTAGTATCTAACCAGTTGTCATCTTTTAACATAATTTTCGCTGTTTGAAATATTAGCAAGGACTAAGGACCACACCATTTGCAACAAATTATATCGAAGATAATAAATTACTGACAATGCGATCTGAGGACATCACTCTGTTGCAAACTAGTTTTACAGGTCCTACTGTCTCAAACGCTCATATTGCATGTACAAGAGAGACAAGGGTAATGTGAAGAAGACATTACAAAGCTTAGTAGCAGATGCTTGAACTTGAGACTGGCCACAACTTAGAGCCACTTTCTGTCCGCATCTTATATAGCTGTACTTCTTCAGAGCTTCACCAGTAATAGATAAGCAACTTCAATATAATTATATATAGAGACTTGGCTGATTTCATGGGATAATAGCAGCTTCTGCGTCATCTTTTTGTGAAGCTTCTTGATCAAGGAGGTGCGTTGCCAAGTCTCCATTTATCTCATGGTTCCCAGCCTTCTTCTCCTCACTTTTACCCCAGAGGACAAAGTAGAGACCAATCACAATAAGAGTGGAGCCAATGATCCTGATAAACGAAGGAAGATTTAGTTACTGATGGTTAAGTTTTAAAACTTCCAAAACTTCAAAAGAAGTAATAGTATCACAGATAATTCACTAATAAGGGGCATTCTCAGTACGGTAAGGTGAAAAGAGAGAGAGAGGAGGAATGGCATTTTAATGAAATAACTATAAAACATCGAGAATCAGTTAGTTTCAATTTTAACCCATAGAAAAAAAAAGTGAAAAGGTTCAGCAGAAATTCATTGGTTTAGCCGATTGTGATCCAAACTAAGATCAAAATCAACAGTCTTGCAAGTATCGGCTTTAGTATCATTAAGTTTCAGTACAAACTATGTTCTTTATATCTAATGATATGAAAAAAGAAGATTTACACTTACTAATTTTGTACACTAAAATTGATTTTGTATGTTAATGCTCTTGTTCTCTTGAATTAGACACTTACCCTCCTGTGTATAACTGGTCACCAAGTATAATAGCTGCCATGATGGCCACTATAACAGTTTGAACTGGTTGAAACACAGCAGTAAAAAGTGGTCCTCCTCTATCAATACACCAAGTCTGAAGAGTGAAGGCAACTCCGGAGGCCACAAAACCCTGCAAACAGTGAAACACAAGCATTGAATTTAAGTAACAGAATGTTTTTGGACATTGACCTCAATAGGTTAGAGAGAGAGTATGGAGGCATTACAGCATATAGGATTGTGAGTACTTCTCCTCCTGAATGCAGTTTCCACCTCTCAATGTCATTCTCTACAAAAGCAGCTATGATTAAGAACTGGATCAGCCCAAATGCACAGGTAAGTGTGAGAGCTGAGAGCCTGGCTGGGTACTTCTTTAGCACTGGAACCTATCAGAGTTAATCACCAACTAAATATCAAATGACATCAATTTGTATTAAAAGATGGCTATAAGTTCAAGATCACCACAGGAGCTAACCTGAAGGACCATCCAACCAGACCAAGAAGCACAATTGCCAAGGATGTAGACACAACCCAATGTCCAGTTCAGTATTGGATTTGCATTAGCAAAAGATGCCAATTTGTTGTGTGGTTGCTCATGCAGCAAGGGGAGCCCTTTGTAGAGAGTAATAACAGTGGCTCCTCCTATACTAACTACTGTTCCGATTACCTTCGCCAACCCGAATCTCTTATTAATGTTAACTTGCTCAACCCTGAGGGAGAAAGAAGGATAAGGGTAAGAGACATTATAGATATTTCTTAGGGAGCTTATGATTAGAATGAGTATATTTTCTTCTTTTTGAGTTTTATGTTACCTGAGAGAAGCTGCCATGGCAAAGGTGATTGCTGGAACACTGTTCTGTATGGCAGAAGCATAAGTTGGAGACAAATAATACAAACCCAGGATATAAAATCCTTGGTTAGCAGTAATCCTGGAAAGAACAGCAGAAATGAAGATTTATAAACTCAAACAATCTCCAAATCCACCAAGAAGAAAGTACAAAGTGCAGCTATTCTTCTCTACTTACCCACATAGCCCCAGAAGAAAGAACTGAACCAGCAAAGAGAAGGTGAGAGGTGGTCTATCCTTCCTGCAGGAAATGGAAAGGGAGAAGAAAGATTATAGAGCAGTCTAAGCCAAAGATAGCTTGAAGGGCTAAAGGAAAAATGACTTACTTCTCCAGAAAGTAGGCAAAGGGAGCCAACAAAGCCAAAGCAATGATGTTTCTATAGACTGGGAGGACAATTTTGCTGATGCCCATATTGAGAGCTGCTCTTGAAACTATGTGGAAGCCTGCATAACATAGCTGCAAGGCAAGCACAGCTATGAAGAGCCTCACTTTCTCAGACACCTGAGGGTTTCTCCCCATTTTTCTTGCTGTGAATTCAGGATGGCGTATCTATGCTTTTGCTGAGAAGGGAAAAGGGTGTGTATATATAGTGTGCTTTGGTGTTCAACTTGATGAATGCTATGTCCCACCATTTTGAATTTACCTACATTGTTGACATTTTCAAACACTTTAACTTTTGATCTCTCCATGTTCGCATCAAACCATTGATTCTTTTACAGATAAACTGTTTTATAAAGAAATTGCAATGTATATGCTTTTACAGGTTATCTCTTTCTACTGACAGTTCTACAAATGTGATGTATTATGAGTCAGTCAGATGCGAGGTTTACCGAGAATGTGAGAAGGCCCACGACATGCAAGGTGAAGCTTTTAGGATGATTCTGATTCTATCGTGAATGCCATTCTAGCTGCAGTGTGATTGCGACTCTTAATCATGTCCGAGTGCATTCGTATTAAAGCTCAAGTTTTATGTAGTCAACTTCAGATAAGAATTAGCATGAATACTGTAATTTTATAGGTAATGAACATTTTTCTATAACTAAATGTAAACCAATAACTGTACCATGTCAGGAGAGGCATACGTTTCTGGTCAGAGTCAATAACTGCTATTACCTAAACTTAAGTATTAAAGAAAAGAACATCCCATGCCATCTATGGGCATCTGATGAGCAATCATGAAGCAATAATTTATCACTCTCGGGGTTAAAAGAAAAATGCATCTTTGTTGAATGCTGCTCACTCCCATATTTTGTTCTTCTTGTATTAGTGGCCATGAATAGTATTTGACTATCATTTGGTTACTCGTCAGGTTGATGATTGCAGATGGAAAGGAATCAAATGTCATGTGGTCTCAATGGATTGTGTTGGGTGAAAAAAAAAGTGCATCTTTGTTGAATGCTGCTCACTCCCATATTTTGTTCTTCTTGTTCCATATTAACTATATTTTATAGATTAGTGGCCATGAATACTATTTGACTATCATTTGGGTACTCATCAGCTTGATGATTGCAGATGGAAAGGAATCAAATGTCATGTGGTCTCAATGGATTGTGTTGGTTATCTTGGGTATTCCTTTTGGTTAGAAGCTATAAAACTAATTGAATCACATGGTTAGACTCTTATTGAATTTAATAAGATCTCTGTTACTAATTTAATTTAGGCTTAAGAGGAGCCATGAATATGCTTATTGCTGAGGCAAAAGCATATGGTGTGACAATAACATGTGCTATTAGGTAGCCCTTGTAGGGAGGACATTCTTCTAGTTATGTACTGATATATATCCTGCACTTGAAAGTGAACTAATGTTTTTCTGTCCAACAGTCATGTTCTCTCCTAAAGATATGTTAACAAAACATAGATGTTAGTCATACATTTGTTCTTAGGCTGACTTATATTTTCAATCTTTAACTATGACTCAGAATCATAACAGTCTGTGGAACAGAGAAAACAAAATTTAAGCTCAGAAGATTTCGACATGGCCAGTTTTCAAGGAAACCGAAAACCCTCCATAATCTCATTATGCCATCGATGCAAGGTGTTAAATTTTAGACATCTTAGGCTGTAATCACATTACGCCATCTAAGTTACACAATCTGATTGCATCTGTTTCTTGATAGAGAACAACAATTTCATCTTTCTTATTCTAACAATCCCTGAGTTGTGTATATTTTCCAAAGGAGTGGATATGTTTACAAAGGTTTCAGACTACTCATGATTTCCTACAAGGATAGCATATGAAATTACAAAATTCTTGAGAACTTTTAATTGATGGAGAATGACAAGTTTAATTTTTTATAATCCAATTCTTTATAGCCATTAAAGTACTGTTGCTAGTCGGAAACAATAAATTGATCTAACTTGACAAGCAGAATGAAGATGAAGGTTTCACTATCACATGCCCATAATGGTGGAATATTGAATACTATATATGAGGTTTAATTCTCTATGAAAAAAAGAAATAATTTAGTAAGGTGAAAACTGATTGATATGAAAATTGGGCTTCCATTTTAGTATCAAGACCTCTTTCACTAGGATTAAGTTTTTTTTTTCTTTTTATCTCGCTAACAAGCAGCATTAGAGTCCTGGATGTTTAGAATAAGGATATACAAGTTGATGCACAAGCCAGGACGAATAAGCTTCTAAATGGGACTTAGTATACTTGAACCAGTTCCGATTTGTAATTGGACCTGAGTAACCATCAAGCATCAGAAATGCAATTTTGATTCGAAAGGTAAATAAAAAAGATTCGATATGAAAAACTAAGTCCACACTCAATAAATAACTTCAACTTTTTAGCCATCACAACTACACAGAGTTGTTCTTCCTCAATAGAAGAATCAAGAAGGTTGTGCCCACTAGGAGTACTCCTGCAATCTTCTATGGGAGCATATCTCTCTTCAGATTGGTGCCAGAACATGTCAATTAGGAGTTGTTCTCTCACAGTGCACTCCTCCTCTACAATGACATATCTCTCTTCACATTGATGCCAGACAAAAAAAACACAAGCATTGCTATCCATCCATGCTTGCATAACATGCAATCCTTATTATTTATCTGCATGTCCACTCCCTGTGCCCAGTATGGCCTGCACTACAACTGTAGGACCTGAACACAATGACCAAGGGGCAGGTAACACTTTCAGGAAGCCCTCATAATGGTGTTGAGGTATTGGAAGGCCAGCAACTACTACTCTCTACAACTTGAGATTAATGGATATTTATATACATAATTCTGCATTCAAGTAGCAGCAGTGCCTGCAGCAGAAAAGCTATTTTACTCTAATTTCTGGAAGTTGCAGTACAGAAGGATATTTGTATTCCAGATCTAGCAGTACCTGCCTAACCATATTCTAGCAAATGAGAGAGGCTGGTTTGTAAACTAATTGCCAAGTTGTTTGGAGGGGCAAACTATTTTAAATAGACTACTTTAAACTTCATTTATATTTGAAAAATCCATCTTCCCAAAGGATTTCATTTTACTTTATGTTTGAATAAACTCTCTTATTTCTATTTTTCTCCCATAAGCTCACAAGAAAAATTCAATGTGAATGAAAGAGAAGTATTCTTGCAGCTGAATAAATGGACTCAATTTGCAATTATACTAGAGTATTGGACTTTTTCATAATGCCACTGAAAAGTTAAGAAATATCACAATTGCCCTTATACACTTTCAAAGATTACTTTGACAATCAAAATTTTAGGTAGTTATCAAGAATGTCACTAAAAAGATATAAACACTTTTTGGCCTTTTCTCTAATATTTTGATGGTTAGATTGATGTTATAAATTGGTGTCAATTATTGAAAAAAAGACTCTAACTGTTTATGTAAAATATTTTCTTTTGGCATGCTTAATAGTAATTATCATGGTTCATTAGTTCTTTTCACAATTATTTTTTCTTTTTTTTTTTTGCTGTACAATAAGTTGTTCTTTTCTTTTGATCAGGCATCATTAGAACTATTTTCTTGCTTGAAGAATGGCTCTTTTCAAATTTTCTTTAATTAGTGAAAGCAAACGAGTTCATTTTCATGTCATTGAAAGCTTAGATGATGCAAATCAACAGTAAGGACAAGAAATTTTTTTTGAAATCAATCCTAAAGTATAAGATGTAATCTATTATTCAAGACAGGAATATGCTAATCTAAATGGCCTATGCCAGCACTAACAAATGTTAACTATTCAAGTTTGCTACCTGATAATAATGGAGCTCACCAACTCCAAATATCAAAGTTTTATCTAAGATAAGATTTTTATAATCTCATACAATTTTCTTATGATTATCAAAGTTGTAGGGAATTTATACCTGGTCTTGTGGTCTAAGATGTGACAAAAGCCAGAATACTGTTGTATGTTATGAAATTCATAATGTTTGGTTGAGGAATAACTGAACAAGGGACTTGTATTCATGAATTAAGCACCACTTAAATTAAGTATATTGATACCATAGTTAACAATTCTTATCCAAGTTTTCCTATTCCTACTTAGAGCTAGAATAAGGGAGAGGGGGGACTTACCCATGCTTTAAGATTAACATAATTAATGACCAAATAACCCTTAAAAGCAAAGAGCACTAATACTTTTTAAGAAATGAATATATTTTTAATATTTGGCCTTAAGTCTCCTTCTTATTCATATTTTAATATCCAAATAAAGTACTTATCTATGGTTATGATTACACCCTGTGCTAATATTGCAACCAAATACATAATATTATGGATAAAAATAACCCTAAAAGCAAAGAGCATCGATACTATTTTAAGCATCAATAAAATTTGATGGGTCCTCTTAGTTCTCCTCCTTATTTATATCTAACAACCAAATATGCCCTTATCTATGATTATGATTACATCCTCTATGTTAGGTTTTTAATTGTTGGCAATTGTGTATAAAATATTCTAAGTATATTTTTACATGTATATGAGCTTTATACAAGTCTAGAAAATCTCTCGTTTGAAGAATTGCAAAATTATTGAAGCAAAGTTGATGAGATCAAGTCATACCAACGAAGTTTGAAAATCTTGGACTTTCGTGAGTACGGATAAGACTCGGATTTGACTCTATCTTGAAGATCATGAGTACGGATAAGATTCAGATTTGGCTCTATCTTGAAGATCATGAGTACGAATAAGACTCGGATTTGGCTCTATCTTGAATATCATATATAAGGATTATGAAACCCTATCTCTAGGATGGTTGAAGAAGATTATTGAAGGAGATTTCTTGAGGCTACATCGGTTCTTCAACGAACAAGGTTCTACTCATCTACAAGAATCTAATCTTTCGTCTTAAGGGCTATCTAGACGAAAGATCAATCTCGAGGGCTACTGAGATTGGACTTCAATCACAAGTAGCAGTGAATCGTGGGTTCTAGCGATCAAGACTGAGAGAACAAAGTCGTTTGGATCGACGGGTTGTTTTGTGAGTCAGTCTTGTAACTGCTACTATCATAGTGATTGGTTTTGATCCGAGTTTGGATCCGTGGTTTTTTTTCCCGTTTTGGGTTTTTCCACGTTAAAATCTTGGCGTTCATTTCTGCTTTCGTTCTTAATATTTCTTCGATCTTTTACTTAAGCGAACGAGCGATATTATTGCCTAATGTTTAGATACATACGTGTGTCTGGGATTTTTTCACTCTATCATAGTATTACAACCAAATGAGATGCATATAGAAAACTCTTAGCCAATAGAAAATATGAATAGAAAAAAATGTACCCTGTATTATCTTATTTAGTAATCTTACCGAGAGATAGTAAACCCACCTAGGTACAAATAATGACTTGCTTAACCTTTCAACTTGTGGTGAGACCTGCCTAAAGATAGACAGCCTAAAATCATATCCAATGGTCGAAATAGGTGTCTCGTACCATGTTACACCGAGTAGAGATAATTTTTATGTTATACAAGCTAGGAAATTTTGGTTGTGTAAGAATGAGAAATGAAGACGCATCAAATATGAGACAATGTTAGATGCAAGATGATTTTTCAAAAATGTGAGATATGTACAAGACATTTAGTTTAACCTGATATCAATTGGTATAAAGTGGGATATGAAAATTCCTTTAGTAGAGGATGACAAAAATTACTAAAGGTGCTTTTGTGTTCATAAGAGGGAAACAATGTTGCATAGTGTACAAGACATAATTAAAGTTGAATAAAAAGATGGACACTAGGAAAGTCTTTACAAGATTTACAACAAGACAAAAGTAGCTTGATCTGCATAAGGCACAAGGTGAAGTTCGCATCTTCGTCAAGCGATGGTTATGCGCTAGGTGTCATGATGAAACTCTTACCAAAGGAATAGAATTTTATAGTTGATAGTGCTAGATGACCGTTAAGTGGTTAGATGAGAGATTTCTCGGTATGACAGAGTCCTCATGAGTTAGAGGGAAGATTATTGGATTAAACTTCCTCATAAAAATTCCTAGTTTGACTAGGAATATTAGTTTATCTTGTTTTTGGTCTTTTAGATGAAATAGGAGATGACAAGACCTCTTTTAGTTAGTGTTCAATGTCTGCATCAGCTTTGTTAGTCAAATTTTTTTGATGGAATGGATCCATCCTCTCAATTAGGTATTATTTTCTCTAATACTATTTTTGAAGATTCTCATGCTGTTTGTCGTGTTGAATTTTTATACTGGATTGCACAAATGGTATTCCTTGGATACAAATTGATCTATATAAGATATTTGTGTAAGCTTTTATTTGTAGTTATATACTTGGCAAATTGTGTTTCGAAATATGATTTTTATTAATGTAATGTGTCTAAATTTTATGTATGAACATATGCACAAGTTATGAGATATTTGATGAAAAATATTGAAGTGAAAAATTAATTTTAAAGTTAAATTATCCGAAATAATTTTAAAATCATCATTAAAAAGCTCAAATAGTATTATAATAGTTGTAGGAAAAAATACCTAAGGATATAAAAACGACATTTTGGACTATTTAAATGCACCCTAGAAGTTACTCAAAGTTGTTTGAAGATTATTTTGCCTTAGCTTTAAGTTATATTTATCTTATCTCTAAGAAATATTTATCTTATCTTTAGGAGGTACTTATCTTATCTCTAATAGATATATAAAGGAGTTTAATGTAACCCTAGAGAAGGTCGTTGATCATCATCTTGAGATCATATTTTGGATACCATTTGAGATTATTTTTTGGCTTTAGATAGAACGTGCTGAATCGTTCTCATCTCAATGCATATATACGGTCAATAAGATTTAAAAACCTATCACAAGAAGTAGTGTATCACGAGGCCTAGCAAGCAATGTTGGTAAAGATTGAGTTATAGAGATTGATAGGTCATTAGTAGGCTTCTTATTAACTACTACCAATTTTAGTGATTGGTTTGGATCTATATTTTTTACTCAATTTGAGGTTTATTTTTATGTAAAAACTTTTGTTTTTGCAATTATTTTTCTCACACTTTATTTTTTACATATTATTATCCATAGCTATGATAGATCTCATCTCCTAGAGCATTTGTTACGTTTTACAATTATTATCATAGCATACTTAAGGATTCACATAAGTTTATTTTTTTCAATTTTAGTAGGTGTACTATGTTCTTTTGCTTAGTAGATTTTTTCTATTGCCTCGTGGTTTCTCTCAATTGTAAGAGTTCTCCACTCTTATATAGATTTTCTTCATTATTACTGTTTTATATCTCTTTTCTATTTGGCAAGATTGGATCACACAGAGTGTGAAAACACTTCGATAGTTTGTTAGATTATGCACAACAATGCTAAACCTGTTAGCGATTCATCTTATAAGTAAAATATTAATCAATTCAATATTTTATTATCTAGTTGATGATATGGATGTTGAGCTGATAAAAAAAAGAACTATTTTGATATTAAGTTTGAGGTGTGGTCTATTTAGTAAATAAAATTTAAGGGTTAGTTTGATCAAAAACTCGCATATTTATCCTATATGATCAGTAATTATAATTTGACCCGAATTTCTTTATAGAAAATGATCAAAAGACAATTATGATAGTTTTAGCATAAAATTAAACAATAAAGAATAGAGAATTTTACAAATTACAACTTACATTTTACCTATTTTGTGATTCATACCCGTCTTCGGGGATTTTATAATCCAACCCCTCTTTTTCCCTATAATTTTTATTTAACATCGTAACATTATTTTGACTAATTGACGTTAACCAAATTACTAAAATTAGTAATACCCCTATCGTCCCTTCCATCATTTCTACCCCTCCACCATCTTCTTTTATTTTTTTCCCAACCACCTCCTCCCACCATTGCTGCTGCACCATCTTCCCTCGTCTTCTTCCTCCTCTTGTTCTACCTATCCTTGCCTCGATCGGGTGTTAGCCGAAGAAGATGGAGTGAGCTCCAATTCAGCTTGGGCATAATGAGATGATGAGGATGGTCGGAAGGAGAGAAGATGATAAAGGAGATAGGGGTAATTTAAGTATTTTAATAAATTATTCAATATATTATAATATAATATTTCGTTGCTGGTACCATTCAAATTAATTTATGGTATTAAATAAAAATTATAGAAAAAAAGAGAACTAGGGTTATAGAATTCTAAAAAACCGAGTGTGAATTACAAAGTATGTAAAATGTATATTTTTATATATTAAATCCCCAAAAGAAGAAAGAGAATGTAATGTAGTCTTTATAAATTTAAACTTTTTGAATTTTCTAACTTGCGTTCTTACTTTGCTTCTCCTAATCCTACATCCTCCTCCTCCCCATCCAACTCTTCATTATAACATTTTTCCTCTTACTTAGGGAACTATCCCCAAGACAACGTTAGCAACTGAGCCACCTTTAGAAACATTAGACCAAGATCTAAAGGTTCATATCTACTTTTAAAATCAAGTCATTCTCGATCCAATTCAAGCTTGAATTAAGTGTGGCTAGAACTATACTTGATTGTGCTTATCATGTGGTTTGTCTAGATTCGACCTTTTGTCCTAACTCACAATATGCTCAAATTTAAATAAAAAGAATAGAGCTCCATAATTTGATTACGCTTGGAATTAATTTCAATTCAATCTTCAAACAGGCAAGATTTATATAGTTCGATAATTTATCTATGCACATATAATGTTATGAACTCTTATCTCCTTGGGAATTAAAAGGGCACATCTCTTACCCATCCATAACCACTGTATGGCAAGAATAATTACTCATTTACGATTACTACTGTAACACATCGGCAAGAGCGTACCCATCCAGAACATAATCACGAATTCAAATGCCTCCTCCAACAGTAACTCCCCCCTTCCTTCTTATTCCTCCCCAGATTTTTCTTCTGTCTTAATTCTTCCTCATCCACAAACCCAACTCTTCCATGTTTATCTTCTCTTTCTGCAATCTTCTTACTCATCTAGCAAACCCATCTTCGCCACATTTCTCTCTTCTTTCTCCCATTCTCTCTCTCCCTCGTCCACAAAGCCCAACCTGGGCCCAAATACCAACCGGGCCGGCCAGCAAAATGTCTACTCATTCTTCAGCTATGATTCTATCATTTTGTCATTTGGACTTCAAAGTTTGGTTCGATCCTCATTTAAAATAAAGAAAGAAAAAAGAAAGTCATATCTCAGATGGTAACTCGCTCCATGCTGCAGGATTTGCGGGTAACCGCGTCGCTTCCCAGATTTAAAATGCCGACTACCATCGCAGATCTCAATACACGCCAAAGAAGTGAGAGAAAGAGAGAGGTGGCACCAAGCACGCGATTTTCAACTCCCCTCACCCTCAACACGTGCTGGACTACGATCTAATGTTAATTTAACATATATGCCAGAAAATTTTGACAGTTCCACCACCACCCAAATGTATCGAGGATTCTAAATAGGTGGATTTTATAAATATAAACCTAAATAAATAACTAGCTGAGAGGATCTATTTAACGTGAATCATTAGCTTTATGAGCGACTTATGATACACATAAATACGAAAAAGTGATGCCTAACTAATTTATTTAGGCATTACTTCTTCAAAGTTATAGGTAGCCTTATAGGTACCAAAATAGTTCTTCCATGTCACCTAATATTCAAATATATACTTATGACACCCACCTATTTGGGTACATTTTTAGTGACGCACTATGAGTTTGGTCAAAAGCTACTATGCTAGCGAAAGCGTCGCTCTTCTTCAACGGCGTCGTCGCCATCAATTCGAGAAGATCGCCCGACTTCGAAGCCCGTAAGTTTCTTGCCTCGCGTCTACGTTCTCTTTGATTGCACTGTTTGGCTCTGCCCTGCTTCTTGATGTGTTTGTTGGCTTTTCTAGATTGTGCGAAATGGCGATCTTTTTGTTTAGATCTTATTTATAGAGTTTTAAAGTGAACTCGAGCACAAACTAGTTGAAATCTTTGAATGTTTTGTTGTGTTTAGAAGATCGTCCCAAGTTCATTTCGAAATGGATAGAGATTTGGAGTGCCCTGTTTGTCGCTTATTGTGTTAACGTATATTCATAGGTTCCAAACGAACCGATATTTATGTTATATCTGATGCTTTATCTGTTGATTTAATCCATTGAGATCACAATAAGTTTTAATCCATTGACATTCGTACTGCAAAGAAGCTAAATTGTTATATTTGGCATCAGACTATAAGTTCATAATATTCTCTTTTAAGGATCAGCATTCAGTTGATTCCTAATATTTCTTTTCAGAAATCTACATAACAGACATTTAAAAAAAAGACTTCCTGTGCCTTCTTCATATTTGTTTAATTTTTCCTTCTTGTTTGTTAGCCCATCATCTGCTCAATTTCCGTTCCTATATTGCTATATTAACTCTGTTCTGGGCCACTTCTCTTTTGCAAGCTCTTAACTTGGCCTTACAGTAGGAGGTTAACTTATCTACATATTCAACTAATTTCCCATTTCATTTCTTTTTCTCCTTTCATAGTTCTTGCTCTTAATCGACGGCAAATATTATAAGTTAATTCTGTTGAATTGTGCCTGAATTTTTTTCAGTTTTTGTTAACAGCATCTCGATTTTCTGATGTTGATTGAGGATTACTTTGGGCTTTCTGATATTCAGAGATAACGCGACTTTCTTTTTATATGTACAGATGCTTTCAGCTTTTATTTCAAAACTGTCAACATTTTCTAAATTTTGTACACCTTGTGAATTTAGTTAGTACACTGGATATCCCAACTCTGAAGGATATAGGACCTTCCCAGATAATGTTTTTCACATCAAAGTGTCAATTTGTTCAGTTATTGCATGAAGATCTTTACAATATGCATCTTTTCTTGATAAAATAGGAGCAAGGCACCGAATTAAAGATAGCTAGAGAGGTTTTTGCTGGTTATTGAGCTCCTTCCTAACCTACACAAGTGTAGGATGCAGGGGCTATGCTTTTCCAAGTGCGGGTTTACAAGAGTTATGGCCGTGATTCAGATCATAATAGGCGTGTTCGTCATCTTCATCAGCATTGCCAACCTCCATCGCTTCTACTCTACCAGCCCCTTATTCCATGACAACAAAGATGCATCCCAGAAGTTCCATACTCTCAAGGAGGGATACGCAGACTTCGATCTAAAGGCTCTTTCTGACCGGGTTGACGACGTTGTCACACAGCTCTCGGAGCTTCAGGAAAAGCTCGAATCCACTGTTCAAAATATTGGGAAGAACAAGAACAAGGACAACACCAAGAAGGAAGCTGCGTTAGCTCAGAACATCACTATGTCTGAGTTCAAGAGGTTCCTTGAAGAGGAGGTGATCCAGCCCCTCTACAGTGCGCACATTGCCCTCAGGCTGATTCGAATACCCCAACCAGAGGATGGATCCGTGTCAGGTTCTATAGTGGAGGACCCCCTGATCAATTTCTTCACGGTGGAGGAAACTCGTAAATACATCACGTCCAAGGGAAACCGAGGCGCAAAGCTCAGCGTCTATTCAACAAATAAGACCTACAACACTATAGGTCATGCTTGCGTGCTCATGAGGAAGGAACTCGAGGAGTACATGAACTACGACATCGGATCCTATTGCAACGATGACTGGAACTTGGGCCAGAAGCTAATGTTGGGGGGTTGCGATCCCCTCCCAAGGAGGCGGTGCTTGACCCGCGCATCGAAGCTCTACCAGCGGCCTCTCCCGATCAATGAGTCTCTATGGACAATGCCGGACAACCGCAACGTGCGGTGGAGCAAGTACCAATGCCGGGACTTCAAGTGCTTATCGAGCAAAAATCCCAGGAGGGGATTCTCTAAGTGCATCGGGTGCTTTGAATTGGAGAAAGAGAAGGTGAAATGGGTCAAGAATGGCTCACTTGCAGACTTTCTCATTAAGGATGTGCTTGCAGTGAAGCCTGGGGAGATCAGGATTGGACTCGACGTTAGCATTGGCACTGGGAGCTTTGCTGCCAGAATGAGGGAGTTCGATGTGACTATAATTTCGACTGCGCTGAACGTAGGCGCGCCATTCAGTGAGATGATAGCTCTGAGAGGACTCATCCCGCTTTACACCACAGTGAGTCAGCGGCTGCCGTTGTTCGACAACACTATGGATATGATCCATACGAGTGTGTTCCTCGACGGATGGATCGACCTCCAGTTGCTGGACTTCATCCTGTTTGACTGGGATCGTGTGCTGAGGCCAGGGGGGCTGCTCTGGGTGGATAAGTTCTTCTGCAGCAGAAAGGATCTGGACGATTTCATGTACATGTTCCTGCAGTTCAGGTACAAGAAGCACAAGTGGGTGGTTTCATTCAAGTCCAAGGATGAGGTATACCTCTCTGCATTGTTAGAGAAGCCCCCTAGATCACTATGATCTCTTGTGATTGGTGTCTAACTCGAGGTTGATAGTCCATACAAAGATCGATTTCCGGGATACTTGTTTGTTGTAACCTGTTACCTAGTGAATCTCATGCTTGGGCATGATCAGATTTATTGTCCCTTTTATTTTCCTTATATTTTTCTAATGCATTATTGTCATGATACTAACAGTCATTCTAAATACAAGGGTAATAGTTGTTCCAGTATCAATTAAAATTCTCAATTAAGCATCAGTGTTTTGTGCAGTCTTTCTAATGTATTTTGGTGTTTACTGATACGAGATGAGTCCTGGTTCTGAGACAAGCTTTAATATGCTTTCGTTGCACAGTATATTTCCTACCACCATTGTGGCTTTCTTGACAAATATCTCCTAGACTCTATAAAGTAAAGAAGAGAACTATTTTAATAAGCAGAGAAACCCAAAATTTGAAAGAATGGCATATTACCATATTAGTCATTTTAGATGTCTCTCAATTCCCTCGTCAGGAGTACTGCACTGTGACACCCAGATTTAAAATGAAAAAAAAAATATTTTGCCGGTGACCTACTCCCTGTCCTCCTCTACATTTTTTTTTCGTGTACGCCACCTGCTGTTCCTCTTCCACCCCACCACCACCATCTCTTCCTCCCTCCCTCTTCTTCTATCGTGCTGTCGACACCGGAGCCGACGAAGCCCCGGCCCCGGCGCTGAACCGTGCGGATCCAAGCCCTAAACCACTCTTCGAAAGCCCTAACTCTCTCATGTATTTGCGGTAGTTATCTTCTCCAGCTCACCTTCATCGGAGTTCCTGTCGACCGACAACTTTTCTTCTTTACCCATCCGGTCCAAGAGCTCTGTCTAATAGGCTAATGGTGTGGGAGAAGTGGATATCATTCTTAGTGGGCTTCAAGCCTCTTAGTAGGGGGGGACCTCCATGGCCGCCGGCCATGGAGTGCACCCCGTGGCCTCATCAGCCACCCCGACTGCTGGGTGAGCTACTCCCACTCCCACCGTGGGCGTTGGAATGGTCTTAAAACCTCTACACCGCGGGCTCGAGCTACGGCCCCATTGTCGTCGAGCTCGAGTCCCTCCTCCTCTTTTTCCTTTCCCTTTCCTCCGACTAACCACCCACTCTTAGGTGATGTGCATAGGTCGCTGGTCTCGAGGTTTGGTTGCTAGCAACATCAGTCACCGACAGCAACCTTGACCTCCCTCCTCCTCTGTCTCCTTCCCTTGGAAGGAGATTGTGAGAGAGTGTGGGGGTTAAGCAAACCCCCACCTATCTCTTGGTGGGCTGTGTTTTAGACTGCAGCCTATGAAACCCCTCACTTAGTGGGCTGCGATTTAGATCGCAACCCGTGAAACCCATTCTCGGTGGGCTGCGGATAAGACTGCAGCCTACCAAGGTCCTCTTGCCTTGCTGGATTGGGCTCGAGCCTAATCCAGCACCACCACTGGGTGCCAACCAGCTGGGCTAGGCTTAAAGCCCAGTCTAGGCCCATGGAGATGTTTTGTACCTATAAGCCTCATTTCCTTACCCTCACTTTATTAATTAGTCTAACTATTTCCCTAAAAAATAATTTTTTATTATCTAAATAGAGTAAATTTTAGGATAATATGAATCGTAGGAAACCCTTGACGCATATCATTGATCAGGATTTGAATTATACCCCAGATAGCCCCCCTTAAATAATATTAAGTGATCTGAAGAACATGGTAGAATAAACGTAGAGACCGAATACACCCACCTGCACCTAAGAGTTGAACCTAAATCCTATGAGAGGGTAATTAATTTCATTAATTCACTAACCCTATGTATGACTTTATTAGCATGAATTATTAAGCTCGACACATCGCGAGGAGGATTTCGGTATTCCGGAGGAGCTGGCTAGTTGAGAAGGATTAGAGTATTGTGGATATCCCTAAGCGAGTAGATTTTATGAGTCTAAAATGATGTAATTGCTTGACAGTATACTATTCATGATGTTATAATATGATATTGCTAGCGTATGCATTTAGTGTAACCATTGTTCATCTTGCATGAAATACTCTTGTATATATTTTTGTGATAAATGTAGAGATCATGATGACTATGACATAACTTATATAATAACCGACACTACACTACTTGCACCTATCATTAGCTAACTGAGTTTTGACTAGGCAATGCCCTCCACTCACTCAACTCAGGTTTAATAGTGGAGTGTATCGTATAGTACTTATATTATTAGCAGGCTATACCTGAGGTTGTTAGCCTGAGTGGCATTCAGGTAATTACACTACCTTGTTAGAATGAGATTACGATGATAGTAGAAATATGACTATGAGGTGAGGATATACCTTTAGCGGTACGTCGGGTCATGGCATCCACTTATGAGTTGAGGGCTCTTGACGATTTTGCTGTGAGCGAAGATGATTTGGAGAGAGTGAGATATGGGTTTACGACCGGGGTCCTTAGTCTGATGGCTAAAGACAATCGGTTACATGCACCATCGCGATACATGTTTAGATGATATTACCGCTAAAAGTGTATATATCTCTCCTCAATGCATGAGATGGTGAGCACATGATATCTAACCCTCCTTGAATTGTGTGAATATGAGGAAAACTACCCTTTGAATTCTATGCTAATATGTGAATGCTATGCTAATATGTGAATGCTATGATTGGGATTATATATAAGTAAGAGATTTGTATCAAACTTTATAGTGTAAGCTTATCTTAATATAATTAGGAGTTGGCATGTTTAAGGACAACACTGTGTAGTCTCTATCGTTTGCATTGAGTAAGTAATTCATTGTAAGTTATTTGAATATGCTTATTGTATTGTTAGCAATTATGGGCATGCATTGAAATATGTAATTGATTATATTGTTATAGATTATATGAATTCTACTCGCTAGATTGTGTACTCACCACCTCTTGATGATATCATTTCATATTTAAAAGAAGCAGATGCGAGTAACGAGGAGTAGCTGTCTTTACTTCACTTGGAGTTTACTTATATTTCTACTAGTTGCATTGAGCCTCTGCGAGGGTATTATGATTTAAATTGTATTTTGGATATATATCTTTAAAGACTTGTTATGGCCTATAGAACTTGTATCCAGACTTATATTTTGCTTGGAATCATTTATAGTATGAATCCATATTTTTGTGTGTTTTGTGGAAACATGTTACTAACAAGTCACGTGATGCACTGCGTTGGAAATTTACTCACGTGGTAAACATGTATATTTAGAGATTAGTGTATTTCATGCACATTCTTCAATAGTAATTACGTGGTACTTTTGGAATAATCTCAATCAAATATTTATCATTAGGAGATTATCTTGGATAGTTTATTCTTCCTATTTTAATACTATCTTTTGTATTAAAGTGAGATCATTGCGATCTAAACTTTAGGTCTAGGTAATTATCTCACTGTGTATTTTGTTTTATTGATAGTGAACTCTAGTCATCTATGTCGAAAATTGTATGTTATAAGCTCAACCATTTAAATATTCTTATTCCGCATTTATTTACTGTTTAGATTTTCGAGCTTACATGCATAAGCTTGCAAACGAGAATTACATGCGTTATAAACCTATTGAAGGGCTTACATGTATAAATTGGCAAACAGGGTTTATAAACCCACAAATCAATAATTTAAAACTTTATTATTACTAAAATAATAATATTTTAAACTTTTTCATTAAAATCAAAGAACATTTTGATTCATTAATTTTATATATTATTTATTTTTCTTCAAAATAATTTTTTTTTAAATTTTTTTTACATTACAATAAAAATAATAATTTTACTTTAACTTAGTTTAAGATACTTAAATTAAGAAAAAAAAATATACCCTCAAATCCAACAAGGACTAGAGTATGATGAGTCTATTTCGTACTAAATGCCAGGAGGAGAGGAACAATCATGAGTTCGTCATCTTCTCTTGAATATTCCACACGTCTTCGACTTCTTGCAACATATTGAACGGTGGGGGAGCACAGTGTAGCATATTGCGTGTTGGGAAAAACAACGATATCTAAAAGGACGAGACGAGAAGTCACTCTCCCTTACCACGTAAAACTAAAGTAGGAGCAACTGCAGTGCTTACAAAAACTACGTGCTTAGTCACATACTAGAAATGGGCAGTAGTAGAAGACTGGAATTATTTGAGACTTTTAAGGGGAATTTGGCTGTTCTTAGGATATAGGAATTTTTTCTGAAAATTTGTGAAGGATTACTTTTCTTCAGAAATAATCAAGTGAAAGAAAATATATCCCACCTTATTTTCTTTAACTACACTCGGCCCTCTTCCTTCCGTTCTTCTTTCACTCCCTTTCTCATCCTATACTCGCCCTCTCCTTTCACTGTCACCGCCCTTCTCCTCCTCTGCCTACCACCACCATCCTCTTCCTCCCTTCTCTCTTCTTAAATTTTTCCTTCAAAATTTTCTAAAGCATCCAAACAAGATAAATTAAATTAATGCCAAGAAAAAAATTTCACATAGAATTCTTTAACGACATTTTCAATTCCTACTACATTAGAAACTCCCTATTATA
The DNA here is from genome assembly GCF_048772165.1 of Typha angustifolia. Lineage (NCBI taxonomy): Eukaryota > Viridiplantae > Streptophyta > Magnoliopsida > Poales > Typhaceae > Typha > Typha angustifolia. Next base: position 5,791,953 of record NC_133246.1, on the reverse strand, counting down.
AATTATTCATTAGTTATCCAGACGGGCCTTGGGTGCTACCATGTCACCCTGCTTGTTGTTGAAAGAGATTACAAAGTTAAAATTTTATCAAAAAACAAAACACCTTAATTTTGTTTTCATTATTATTTGACTTTAATTATAAGGAAACAATTTTAAAATTAAATAAAATTCACATATAACACCTTATATTTTTACTAGCCTTACGATATAACGAATATGTGCAGAAAATACCATGCCGTTAGATCAATTAGTTAAACTTAACCAAAGCTCTGAGTTACGTTAATTATACTATAAAGAAAAATATGAAAATATCTTCAACCAAGTCATAGTAAGCGTATTTTAGTTATTTAGAAATAAGGGCATTGTAATCATTGTAAATTAAAAATATCTCTGCCTAACATAATATCTCACGATTTTAGTTCAAATCTAACCTAAGATATTTTGTACGCATATTCGCTAAATCATAGGATTCGATTTGTAAATAGTAAATTTTATAGGGTTTAAACTGTAATTACGTTATAAAGGATATTCTAGTATTAAATGAAGGATATTTTAGATGATTTGATTTGATTACTTATTTAAAACTGACAAAATACTTTCTATTTCGTCTTAAATAAATATTTATATGGTAGGACAGCAAAGATATTGAAAGCAAAAAAAAGTGTGTGTGTGTTTATTTTTTATAATTTCCTCATAAAGTTTGTACATGTCATTGTCCTCAAACTAATTTTGCACACCTTTGAGAGAGAGAGAGAGAAGTACGAGTGCGACGAGGAACAAGTGGGCAAGTTGGCATTAAAAAAGTACAATGGAGAGGTCAGGAGAGACAATTATGTGGTTAATCTTTTTAAGACGCATGGTCGGTGGATTTGGAGATCTTGGAGGTCTATTTCTTTGACCAGTATTTCGATATCCATCTAATTAAGGATTACCATATTCGTAGTATTAGTCCGCAAATCTCGGAGTATCTGAATTATTTAGGCCATAATCTCCTAACTTCCAAGTAATGATTGATTAACCAAGACAATATTGATTACCTTGTCATCTAATCAACAAAGGCATGTGGTTGCTATTCTAATTTGGAGTAGAAGGAATACGATGCTTATTTATAGTTATCAGGATGGGAGGAATCTAATAATAAAACACTCTCTTCTCATTATTTATAAATAGAGCTCCCTTGTTGTTAAAAAAAAAAAAAAATCTAAGGTTTGATTTAGTTCCATGTTGTTGTAGTTTGATATTTTATAGGCTTGATTTTGCTCTATATGTAACTAAATGAACGGATTAGCTTTATTTATAATATAGTCATTGTATCATCTTATTTATAATTTTATCTAAAAAGATAATAATCAATATAGCCCCTTAGAGCAATTAAGGAGTTAGTTTGAGTATTTTATTGGACATGATTGGCTTTTGCTGCCCTCCTTCTCTTAGGGTTGTTGTCGGCCTCCTCTCTCCTCTCCTTTCTCGCCTTGTCGGGAGTGGCTAAGAGGAGGGGAGCCGTATTTTCCTTCTTTTCTCCTCTCATTCTCTCATTCCTCTCTCCATCAATTTTATCTCTTCTTTCTCTTTTCCTTTTGTTCTTGGTTTGCTCAGTGTCTGATGATAGGTGGGTTTCTCTTCCCTCGAAGGCACTTATTGGTTTTCTTTCTTTTCTCATTTTTTGGTTAGTGGTGTAGAGGAAGGTGCGAGGGGGTTGATTGGTTATGCCATAGGTAATTAGAAGTTTTGTGAGGTTTTTCACTAAGGTGATTCATCCTTGCTATTTGTAGTGTTAGTTTGCATCTTGTCTTCCTCACTCATCCCCTTATTTTGATAGTCGAAGTTTATTCGTTACTTTTTTCCCCAATATTATTCTCTACATGTTTAATTTGTTACTTTTTTACTCTAAGATTTTGGTGAATGACGAGTTGTACGTGCGCGCCTAGGTGAGCAGAGGTTGCGATGTCATTTCTAAATGTCAAGCCCTTCTACATCCCTGTTTCTACTAGGGATAGGTGTTCATAATCTTGCTTGTTCGGCTTTATCCACCAAATCTTCTTGATGGAATAAATTTTATGACTACGGTCTTTCTCTCTCTCAAAAAAAGAATTTTATGTGTTTTCCCAGCTTAATGTCATGTTTTATATATTAGAATTTATAATTTTTTTAAGTTATTGGGGTTTGTTATAAGAGTCAGCACCCTATCTCCCCTATTTTATTGTTGGGTATTTTGCTTTTTTTTTTCTTTGTTAGGGTTTGATATCTCTTATTTTCTAGTATAGAAAATTTTAGGGCTTCTCTTAGTAGTTCTCATGTATCGTGCGTTGTAACTTTTTTATTTTCTAAGTGATATTCTGCCTATTAGCTTAGTCCACTTAGTCTATGGAAGAATTAAAAATAAACTTTTACAAATTATTTAAAAATAGGTTAGTGGGGCAATTCTTTTTATATAAGTTAGTCTATGATAATTTCCTAACAATTATGATTGCAAAGAAGAAAGAAAATTAATTTTTAGAAAAACTTGTTTAGGATCTACATTTGTTGCTTTTGATGTAAAATTATTTTTTCACTTTCCTAAAATTTATGTGAGCAAAAATAGCAATTTAAAACATTTTCTAATCTAACCAGAGATGCATAAATATGATATACATAAAATAGTCCCATGAAATCAAGAGGCCATTATCAATAAATGGTCCCATAAATCTTTACAAATTTGGTATATATAAAATATTACTTTATTTCTTTTCTTAATTGCAAAATATGAAAAACTATGAACTATAAAAAAGTATAAGGAAAAAAATGGATTAACAAGAAATTTAAACATTGCTAACACTGTAATTTTAAGATTAACATTTTAATACATATATTAACATTGTTAAATAAGTAAATTATATCTTGTATCAACCATGAAGATATAAGACACATAGTTGAAATAATAGAATGAAAGATCTTACTTTTTGGTGATATAGAAAAGCTTTTGATTAAACCGTAGAGGAGATTCCTAGGAAAAAGATGAAGGATGCCCTAGACCTATTTTGAAGTTAGAAGATAATGGGAATGATGCTAAAAGTGAGAGCGAAATATTCTTTCATTGCCAACAGTTTTTTTTTTCGAAGAGTTATATTAGCTTTGCCCCTCATCCCGCTTGGGTAAGGGGGAGTCCAAAATGAGAAGATTACATAGTTTCGAGGGGATCAGCCTGCCGATCCAATCCAATCCCTACAAGATCTTAGGCATCCCTTGGCTGCTATTCAATCTACAGCTCGATTTGCCTCACGGTACACATGGTGGATTCGGACATTTCTGATCTAAGTCAACCTACACCGACTTACCTCCACTATGTTCATAATACCCGAAGAGTTAGTTTCCTCACCTCTAAGGATCATTTCCATTACCAAGGAGTCTGTTTTGAGCATTATGTCCATCCCTCGCTCAACCATCATAAGCCTTAGCCTAAGGGCCCATGGTTTCAAAAAAATGGTAGAGCTCTTGGGACATGGTTCCCATACCACCCATAACAGCTCCCATTTGTTATTCCTAGCGACCTCTTCGGCTCCACCTTGGGTCGTGTCTCCGTCCTTGTTTATTTTCACCCAGCCTACGTTTGACGCCTCCTACTTGGCTGCCCTCCTGACGACAGCCTCTTCAGCCATCTGCCTGGCGCGCCACACTACAGTTCTCATGCACACTGGAGAATCACCGAAGACCATAGCATTTCACTGCTTCCATATCTGCCAAAGTGTTGTCGCAATAACCGCCTTTAATGCCTTGGCCTAGCCTGCCTCCTCAAGCCATGCAGCACATAACCAATCTATACTACAACCAGGTTTGGTGCATGGATGAGCTCACATAAGCCTCTTTCATACCTCACAGCTATACGCGTAGTAAAGAAGAGATAATCACTCGTCTCTTCATGAAGGCTACAGAGCACACAACTCTCCTCCGGGCCAATTGTCATGCCATGGAGGAACCTCCTTGTTGGAAGTTAGTTCCATACGAGTTCCCAACAGAAGGAAAGAACCCTCGGTGCCGCCGGCAGCCTTCTTAGCCTTTTTCATGGGAACATTAGCAATGATTTTTTTTTATTACGAAGAACTCATGATTTGTAGCCTCTTCAACTGATAGGCCATCCCATCGTACTAGAAGGGCAATATTGAAAAGAAAAAGGAAAAAGCCTCAGCTAAAGCTCAAAAAAGAGAGTAGCTAAGTAGCTATCCTAAACACATTAATTAATTAAATAATCGAGATCAGGTGGTAACAAAGGGCGTTCTTGGTTATCAGAAAATGAGAGAAATGAAGATACCTTAGAAAGTAGAAATTATTTCATAATAACCATTTACTGGGTGGAGAATTGACTAGAAGATAACTTCATATTACTTTCTAATATATGGTGGATGGAGAATTGAGATTAAATTATGATTTCTTTACTTACTATTGTTTAATTTTGAGGAAAAAAAACCTGTATAGTAAACACGTGTGTGTAGGCACATGCATGCGTACACATATGCCCGGGTACAATGCCAATCTTCTAAACAAAGTTATGTTTTAAGCCCTATTAGAATGCTCATGAAGGCAATCACACACAGCTTACAAAAATAAGCTTGATTTAGGACGGTGAAATCCTTACTTTCCTATCGTATAGCTCATATACCACTACCTCCATTTATACAACTGACTTATTTTGGTCAAGAACTCCCTTTGCTCAAACGACTCGCTGTATTTCAAAACACCTACACTTGCAATGAATAAACATAATTATTAATTTTAGATAATTGAGTTTAGAAGAGCATACAAGTTGGAAAAAATATTTGATAGAATAATATAAATTATTTTAGAAACTTAGTGGGAACTAGAGTTGGGAATTTGAATGTCTCCTATGGAAAAGAAGTCGATTTCATAAAAAATGGACAAATCATATGGAGAGGAAGTCGGATGCTCAGGAATTTTTTTACTTTTGATATTTACTTGTAAAAAATAAATTAAGAAACTTCATTTTTTAATCACCAAACACATTCTAACAAGCACTTTCTAGTTTCTAACTCACTGCTTTTTAACCAAATGATAGATCGTGCAATAGTTCCTGAAACTATTTATTTTTATTTTCTAATTCACTTCTTTTTAACCAAATAATAGAATGTGGAACAGTAATTTATTTTATTTTCCTCACTTTCTGCAACCAAACTAGCACTAAATGAGCTAGGTGCCGTCAGATTCATAAAGGAAATAGAAAGTCCGAATCTCAAAAAGAATTCTCTAGAGTGGAGAGCGTATCCACTTTCCCTCCCTCTTCCCCGGAAAAAGAACCACACTTTATTTCCCCAGTGGCTTCTCTTGGAGACCCACCGCACATTAACTATCCATCATCCTCCTCTCTCCTCTCTCCTCTCTCCTCTCTCTCTAACACGTCCCCCACTCTTCCCCAATTCCCACGTAACCCCCCTCACCGCTTATAAATATCCTTCGTCTTCCTCCCTCTCCCTTTATCCCACCGAAATAAAACTAATTTGCAGAAACAAAAGGGACCAAATCGAAAAAAGGGAATAGCGAAAAAGGTAAAAAAGAATGGGGATCTCGAACCGTCTACACGACGTCTCCGGCGACTCCATCCCACTCATCCTCATCGCTCTCGCCGCCGCTTGGATCTCCTACCTCCGTTCTCTCCTCCTCCGCCTCCTTTTCCCTTCGTCTCCCACTTCCGGCGACCTCTTCGCCCCTGTCGGCTCCGGCCTCGCCGGCCTCGTCGTCCTCGCCGATCACCTCGCATCGCACCCCGCCTTCCCCTTCCACTGCGAAGACGGCGGGGACGAGTGCCGGCGGCCGGACTGCGTCTTCTGTCTCGCCGCGATCGGAGATGGGGATCGTGTCCGACGACTCTCGTGCTCCCACGTGTTTCACGCCGAGTGCCTCGACGGGTGGTTCGATCGAATGAACCTTAGCTGCCCGCTGTGCCGGTCGCCGCCGGGCGCTGCGGTGGACGGCCGGGATCGCCGGATCGGGGCCGACCTCGTCACGTGGCTCTCAGGGTACTGATCGTTCTGTTGTTAAATATTTCGAAAATATCCTCAGTTTTATTTATATTTGCTTATCCCCCCTTTCTGGATAGTTTTTTGAGGACCTAAATGCTCTAGATGCTGCTGTTAGGTCTTCCTTACTTTTGTTCCTTTTTCTTTGTTATGTTGTTTCAATTTTTCTCTTTTTGAGGAGCTCTTTTGTAAATTTGTCTCCGGTATGAAGGGATGTTGGGAAGCGGAAGCCTTTGTTAAATATATCAACTCTGGAGGAAAATTAATTTGCGCAGGATAATTGTTAATGTTTGCTACCTCTTAATTTCAAGTTTATCGTTCTTTATTATGCAAATGATACGATCAGTGGCGGACGTAACCATTTGGATACTTAAAACTTAAAAGTAAAAATAAATAAATAAATAAAATAAACTAGAGCATTTTTATTCAATACTTATAAGATTTCTATGTTAAAAAAAAAAGAACAATAAATTAAAATGGTAAAAAATTATATAGTTATTACTCTCACAGAATGACGACAATTATTTTTTCTTTAATTCATTTTTCCCCATCTAGTGGCTAAGTTATTTCCCTAGATGCGTAACCCGAAATGATAGTTCATGTAATAATCTTATCCTAAATTAGCAAGTGTTGTAGATAAAAATTATTTATGGAAGAAAAAAAGTGAGAAGAGGATAGTGGGATATGATTAGCTTCAACTCTCGTAACAGCACACTTGACGCAATTTGGTGAAATATTATTTTTGGTAATGAAACCCCCAATTTCTTAGTCGAAGGGTAAGACAACAATTACTTAGAATAGTAGTTAATCTTTTAAGTTTAGGATGGTCTTGAGATTTGGATAATCTAGACAGAGGAAGTGAAAGTCGGGAGGTGGTTGGAGAGCGACGACATTCATTGGCTCTCTCTGCTTTCTAATTTCGTCCGTGATGATTCGTTTTCATTTGGGGGGAGAGAGAGAGAGAGAGAGAGAGAGCAGGAAAGATGGGGAAGAGAGACAGAGACCATTGCCATCCTAGTCGCTGTTATTGCTAATGCTTATCCCTGGCGTATGCTTATTATTGTCGCAGCCACTTGGAAAGAGGCGACTCATCTGTTGTTTGCTTGTCTTGTTTCAGCCTGCTCATTCTGCGTTCTGAGGTCGATTGGCATTAGGGGTGAAAATGGATCCGATACGGATCGGATAGTACTCAATCCATATCCGGATCCATATTTTTAGTCCGGATACGGATATTTAATTGATAGTAAAATTTAAAACCATATCCTAACTAAACGGATACGGATAATTTTTGGATAAAAATCGGATCTTAAACGGATATTGATTGAATTTAAAATAATTATAATATTTTATTTAGATATAATTAACACAAAATTGTTAAGAGTTTTACAACAAATAATTTCTTTTGTATGTCAAATATATAAAATTACAGAAATTAATCTCCATAAATAATATATAAAGTATTATTAGTAACAATATTAATATTTACTATTTAAATAAGCAAACTAAAAACTGTAAATCATTTAAAAAATATATACGGATAAACGGATATCCGATACTCGTATCCGAATCCGTATCCGAATTTTTTTCAAAAATTCTATCCGTATCCGAATCGGATAGAAATTTTTTATCCGAATCCGATCTGAATCGAGTTGGATAGCGGGTCGGATCGGAGTTAATCCGACCCGTTTTCACCCCTAATTGGCATACATCTACGACTTCCTTGCCAGGTCTAATGGCAAAGGGCCGGGCGACAACTGACGACAAAAAGAAAGAGGAAAATAAATAAAATTATCACCTTTCAGGCAAAGAAGATGGTAGATTAATATATACAACAGAGCCTTTGTGCAGCAGCCGTTCAATTTGGAGAAAAATGAACGAGTAGAATCTAGCGTAGAGGGACGTGCTATTTGTTTACGGGAAAAGTTGTACGTGTCGAAGCACAATAACACAATCAATCAATCAATCAACCATATACAGCTGGGACTCTAATGCGGAGTATTACCGACAACCATTCAGTCACTTTTGCCATATAAATATTTTTGATGTCGGGAATCTGGACATTACTGTTGAAATATAAGATAGCTCATTTTACTAGTCACTTAGATTGATTGATTAGTGCAAAATTTGAGGATGATCATTATATGTGCTTTAGATTTTCTCTATGCTTGAGTTATGATAAATTTTTAGGTTTTCAAAGAGTAGTGTGTTGTATATTAAGTATATGTTAACTAGTGGATAAGGCCCCCACAATATTCTAATTTTTAATACCAGAAAATGAGAGCTAATATTAGTATAAATTATTCTCTTATTTAGTTAAATACTAATATAAGAAGTAATATTTTTTTCCCTAAAAAGTAATAATTATATTTAATGTGATATAAAATTGATATTAAAGTGATGGTAAATAATAAATTTGTATTGGGAATTGGTGATATTTAAATCAAATAATAAAAATATTCTTGATTGATGTAAAGTAGGACTAGTAATTATATGTTGTCTAATACGGGGACAAAATAATAATTTTAGGTTATTATTAAATTAATTTTTAAAAAGTTATATATAATAAGAGGAGAAAGACCAATGATTTAATATACTAAAAGAAGCTAAGTTATTTAGTTACTACACTAAAATAAGGACGCTTACTCTAACAAGAAAGTTATTCATATTCCACAAGTGAATGGAGACTAAGAATTATGTGTTAAATCAAATGTCATCACATATATAGTTTTATTCTATAAAATGAAAATCAAGTATATTTTATAGCTTTTCTATTATCTAACTTTTGACGAGTATCAAGAGAACAAATGTTTTTAATCTTTCAAGTTATCTACTATATTCTACATTCTAATAAACTAGTATCAAAGCTAATTTTTCTTGAATAACTATAATAACTTCTAACAATTTATTACAACATCAATTCTCTCGTATGATTAGAAAGAATTACAAACAATAAAGCATCCAAATGAATGAAGTATCCAAATGAAGGACCTTTATCAATCTTAAGACCTATAGGATATCCTAGAGTATGACTATATTAAGCCAAAGGACACACTGACATTCTTATGCAACAACCTGATGAGTTGAAGAAGACTGGGACAAGAATAATAAGACATTATTTTTTATTAACCAAGTATTGGATACGACAATTTTTTGATAGATCTCAACTATTTTGAAAATGATGCAAATATGAGATTCACTAAAGTATTGAAATACCCCCCCTGCAAAAGCACGTACTCACATATGGTTTCCACGTGACCTGTTAGTATATATTACTATATAGTATATAAAATCTAAAATTTCGACAAATTACTCAAGCAAGAAGTAACCAAAAAATACCATAAGCCACAATAAACCCCTCCAAATATATATGCCCATCATATTATAATTACAATTCACATGTACTAATAACAAAAGAACATGTTATACATTATCCTAAATCATCAACTCTTCTAACTCTGGCTCATGTAGTGCTACCACGTAACAATATCAAACACTCACATCAAGTAACGCACATCGATAAAGGAAGATATCTAGCAGTAGTATTGCTTACCAATTTCTCCGTGAATAGTTGACTGATTGTTTGTCACCTATGATTAAGGACCTTAATAGTAAGACTATCACCATCACATAGGTCAGTATTGCGCCTTGATGCTATATACATATGTACTAACTAATCATCATTATAGTAGAGCACTAGGCTCAACACAGGCTGTGAAACACTTGGCTCAACATAGATGCCCTCACCCTATGCCCATTGTGTGCTGCTAAGTCCAACAAACCATATCTCTCATTCATAGTTTAAAAATCATCTAATATTTAATCTTTGTATTTAATAGTGTGTTGTCTGCTCAAATTAGCATACGTAATGCCTAATAATCCCCTCCTAGATTGATGTGATTCAGACTTGATTGAATCATCTCAACGGGCACATTGGGTTTGCTGGGTCGATCCCACTTGTCTAGGTTTAGTTACTATTTTTTGAGGTTTTCTAGTTTCGGGCTGAAGCATTCAAACGACCCATGACGTTGCAGATAGAGAAAACTCCTCAATGACGGGTTCAAACGGCTTCATGATGCTACAGATCGAGAGCACTCCTAGATGACGTGTTCGAACGCTCGACAAGTTGTTCGAACACGTCATAACATATTTGTTGCTTGGTTTAGGGTTTAATTACTTCCAAATCAGTTAGGGTTAGCTTCCATATGTATGTAGAGAGCAACATAATCTAGGATATTAACAAAGAATTATTGATTTGCCTCTATCTGTATCTTTATCTCCTCTCCTCTAACTCTTTCGCTTAATTTCTCCCTCACATTCTCTCAAGCTAGCCGACACCTACCCCAGCCCGACACTCCTCCTTCCTCCTCGATTGCCATATGCCCTAGATTCATAAGGCCGACCCATTTCTCCCTCTTCTTCCCTTCTAAATCTCAGTCTACCTATGCCATCATCACCGTTAACGTTCTCACCATCGCCAACACCTTCATCAAATTGCCCATCACCATTACCACAAAGACACCCAAGGATCAGTTCATATCACTTAACAACCTCAAAGCTAATATGAATGTAGATACTAGATACACTCTTGCCTCTCATCCCGGGCTAATCGAGTAAAAATGCACTATTGAGACGAGATTTAGTTATATGGTGATATGTGCAAATAGTGTAGTAGTTAACATCATAAATCATATGATATACATCATAGTTATCATACCCTAGGAATGTACCCAATATTCTACATATAATTATGAAGTGGAAAATAAATATAATTATGATGACTAGTAAATAAGCATATGCACATGCATGATATGAATGTAATGAAACCATAGAGTAAAATTTCACTTAATTTATTATCTACCCTACTAGATTATGGACAATTAACTTGCTTGACATCATTTCTTAGTTAATTAACTCCCCGTGCACAATTGGATCATCCTCGTATAATACCATGATAATAAAAATAATAGAAGCATAAGCACAAAAATTACCTGAAACTAATTTATTAGATAACCCAATGACCTGAGTATATCTAGTTGAGAATTCTAACATTTATTGCTCAAGTAAAAAATTAATATAATTATAATAATGGCCTAACATAATATTAAGAATAATTAATACAATACCTTTATGCTAACTGCTATGCTAATTATTCTCGATATATAACTACTATTAGAGATAACATTTATTTAGCTTAGTTTAATAAAAGTTAAACCATGCTAAAAGGGATCAACAATCTCCAAATGGAACTAATTCACCATTAGGAGTAGTAATCAATGGAGGTTTCCTTTGACCATAGTTACATTAAATTAATGTGAACTTATAACAATTATTATAAACAATGGAACTATATGCTATTGATGATTAATATTTAAGGCTCAAGTTAACATGGTCAACTAAACAAAATGACTTAAACTACAACAATTTCAAAAACAACCAACCCACTTGGGCCAACTTTAGGCCCAAACTAGTTGGCTAGGCTACAACCAACCCAAAGATCCCAACACCACCCACTAGGTTGGGCCCAAAGCCCAACCCAACTTAGGCTAGGTCGTAGCTCAATTAAAGGTAAAATTGGACTGGGCTACTTGCAGCCTAACCCACCCCACAACAATCATAGGTTGGGCCACAACTTAACCCAAGCCCAACATGGGTTAGGTTGTTTGTAGCCCAACCCATCCAACATTGGACCGCGCCTAGGGGTGATCCTGGATCCATATTTTTAGTCCGGATAAGGATTCAGATAAGGGAATTGGATGGATAATAATATTTAAAACCATATCCTAACTAAACAGATACGACTAAATTTTAGATAGAGGATCAGATCTTAAATGGATGTTGATCGAATTTTAAATGAATTATGATCTTTTATTAAGACATAATTAACACAAAATTATTAAGAGTTTCACAAAAAATAAATATTTTGTATGTTAAATACATATAAAATTAGAAAAATTAATCTCTACAAATAATATATAAAATATCATTAGTAATAATATTAATATTCACTATTTAAATAAGCAAAGTAGAAGTTGTAAATCATTTAAAAAAATATACGGGTAAATGGATATCCTATCCGTATCTGAATCCGAAGATTATATTCAACTCGTATTAGAACTCGGGTTTTTTTTTCAAAAATTCTATCCGTATCTAAACAGTCGGAGATGGAAAATAGGTGGATTTGAGATTTTATTAAAAAAAAATATCTTAAAAAGACCTCTCTACATTATGTTTTTTGAAAAGAGGTCTGCAAGGCTTGAAGTAGTGCCCAAACCAGGCTTTACAACTTCTAGATTAGATAGCCTGTCTAGCAAGGTTAAGAGTAGCAACATTGTTATGTCTACTCGTAAAACAAACCATAACAGAGGGGTAGAGGGTCAACCAGCTAGTAGACTCTTGGACTATTGAAGTAATTATCCAAATAGAAAGAACATCAAAGCCATTCACTAATTTAATAAGGACGAGAGAGTCACTAAAGAGCCACGCAATTGATCCACCAGTCCGTAGACCAAGTTGTTTGAGATCCTCAAGCATAGTTAGGGCCTCCTAGCCTGTGAAGGGCATTCTGGCAAAAATCAATGTAGATGGAAATGCACTTGACAATACCGTGATCCAAACTCTTCAAAGCCAGGCCCACCCCACTAGTGATACCACTAAATCATCTAGCATCCACCTAGATGATTGGGTAATTACGAGAGGGGGTTTCTGCCACCATCATTAGAGGGAGAACAATCCTCTCTTTAAATGCCTTTGCATTTCAAGCCTTCGAGATGCCCCAAATTATAGAGAATGTGTAGCCAAATTCAATCTAGGAAAGAGCCATTGCGTGGAGGGAGAGCCATTCCTCGAGTTCGGTAGATGCCTCCCCCGGCTTGAAAGCCAGCTGACAAGCTAAACAAGTTGTGTGAGCAAAGGGGCAAGGTCCTTACTTTGAAATGAAAACGGCTATGAATAGAACTTTGTTGTTACAAAGAGGCTTCAAAATAGTCTTCAAATCTTGACAAAAACGGGTATAAGGCATTGGAACATATATGGAAAACTCGTTAGGAATTCAAAGATATATTGGAATGGACCTCAAATGATCAAAATTTTACTCTCTGAAAAATTTGTTCTATAGATGTTATGTTTAAATGGCTCTAGAAGAACTCTAAATCTATTCAAAATCAAACATTAGCATGGTCCGTTCTAGAGCCTACTAAAGAGTTCATGGTATACTTGATCTGAGCTAGGAATATTGGTCAATCAATAAAAAGCTAGCCGTCCAAAAGGAGATTTGAGCATCCATAACTAGTGTTGCCATTAGTCTTCTCCAAGTCAAGCACCCAAATTCAATAGACTTACATTGGAAGCTTTTATTTCTTTTTCTCCATTGGTTAGGACCTATATTACTTTGGTTCGATATCTCGAAGCCTGCCTAAAATTTTTGGGCCATAACCTGGCTGTTGTGAACTAGCTCAGAGCTGGTTGGTCTAGTCATATCATTGTTGGTCTCGTTGAGTCATGAACTCACTTGGTTGGTCTAGTCGTATCATTGTTGGTCTAGTTGAGTCATGAACTCACTTGGTTGGTTGGTCTAGTGAGTTGAGTATAGTCTGGGTATGCTTGGAAGGCAAGTCACCTAAAATAGAGGAGCCATATAAATGAGATGCGATGAGCACCCTAAGGAATTAAAAAAAATGTTACCCTAATTTCCTTGTACCTTTTTCTCTCCCTCTCCCCTCTCCCCCCTTCTCCCTCTATATCTCTTAGTCTATTTGGCTAGTAACATCTTTACCAAGGGCACCACTAGCTAAACACTCATCTTTACCCCCTTTAGCATTAATCTCCTTCTTCCCCACTCTACCTACCTCTCTACTCTATCAGCTCCCTCATTCAATCGTCATGACCTTCACTCTAACTCCTCCATAACCACAGCCTATCCTTCTTCTCAGCTTGACACCACCCCACCTTCAATCTCCCACATGACAACCACCATCTCCACCTCCGACCTATCTCTGAGCCAATCTAACCTCAGCCCCACCACCATCTCCCTTCATTCACAGCCTTGACACCATCCCTACCACTAACCCAGCTTGGCGACCCATCCTTCTTCATCACCGACCATGACACTAGCCTAAGCCCCAAGTAGGCCTGACCCAAGCCCGATTGGAGATCAAATCGGTCGAGATCGAGCTTCGCCTCTCCCGGCCCGAAACATGAAGTTTGATCTTGACCTAGAATCCAAACTTGAAACCCAGCCCAAAACTAGAATTGTAGCCTGATTGCTAATATTATAAAGCTAGGGTAGCCAATAACTCCATAGATAGTTGATAAGCAGACCTATATGTTAGATTGTCCATGAGTAAAGACTATATTTAGGTAGCATTGTTATCTTATTTTAAGAGCATCTCCAATAGAGAGTATCTTCCCTCCTAGAGCCCTCTAAACTCTAATGTATTGGACTATATTTTAATTTTTAATTATTAAATAATATTAATTTTATATATTATATAAAAATTAATTAGTAAATGTTGGTAATATTAATTTCTTTTTCATAAAAAAAAATATGATTGGAAAGCTCTAATCGAGATTTTTTTTAAAAAAAGACTAATAATAATTATTTCAAGATTAATTTTAAATTATTAATTTTGTAAGTAAATAATTGAGAATTTTCAATAAAGAAGAAATTACATTACACGAGTTCAAAAAATAAGAAAAATGAGTACAATATTTTTTGATGTATTTTATGTTTGATATATTTCTATTTTTTGTGTTTATATTTTGAGGATAATTTTGTGTCATTATCCCAAGAATTTTGGGATACTTGCCTATTCTACATAATAATAAAAATTAGAAATTTAAATAATTCTAAAATGATTTTATATTAGACTCATTTCGAAGGTCTAGATGAAACCTTTCAGGTAGTAGTGTTTTTATTACACTAAGTTTAAATAAGTAGTATATAAAAAAAATACAAACAAAATTTTTAAAGAAAGGGTTTAAAAATCCCAACTCTAAATTTAGAGCTAGCTATAGTGCAGCTCTAAATTTGGAGCCGAATAGAGCTTAATTGAAATAAACAGGGCACCAAATATAGAGATGTAAAGCTTGGTTGGAGATGGTCGAACAAAGTAATGTGCCTCCATTCTTTAGGAATTAAGGATAAGACATTGATGCAAAGGCTTATACCAACGGATTCTTCTCTCAGAATACCATTCAAGTGTTAGGCTTCCTCGATTTATTGCTGCTATGTCTCATCCTGTTCAATGCTGCAAACTGTTCTCTTTCCTTGAGTGGACATCTCATGACATCTAATATCCTTTCCATTTGCGACAATGACAAACCATTAAAGTCTGTCTTAGGCAAGTTCTTTGTGATCGGCATCTATTACTTGGATGAGACGATTGATCCATTGAAAATTTGGCTCAAATTCAGTTTTAGCATTTTCTAGACCTGCTGTGCCAAGGCATTTGAATGGACCCTTGAGGTGTTCGAACGCAATAACTCGAGAGTAATCGTATCAGCAGGCATTTAAATGAGCCTTAGGGGTGTTCCAATGCAAAGTTCCGAGAGCATTCGCACTCTACAAGTGTTCGAATGGCCCCACAGGCATTCGAAAGCCATTTTGAGTTTCAAATTTGAATTCTGGGGCCATTCGAACGCCTCTCTGAGATTTTCCTATCTTAAGTTAGCCCTATAAATTCTGAAATAGGATTTTAAGGCTTTTATGCTTTTGGAAAAAAAATCAAGAGAGAGCTAGCCACCATTGTATTGAGAGAGATTCGAATTGAAAAACTCTTTGTAATTGGGAGATTTGCATAGTGAAGAAGATTGTTCTGCCCGTGGATGTAAGCACATCACCAAACCACGTAAATCTTATCTCTCTCTCTTTCTATTGTCTCTATTGCTTTTATTCTTGAGATTACTTACATTAGGGTGTCTAATATGTGTTTAGAAGTTGTTTATTGCTAATACCATCACTATTAGCACCATATTAGAATTTTTCCCAAATTGGTTGGTTTTGATGTTACTATTCCATCGGATAAATTTGAGGCTGAAGGTTTTGCTTCCACTTCCCTCACCCATTTGGCTTTTAGCATAATATGATCTTGCCAATCTTGCCTTCACGAACGGAAGCTGCAGCCTTCCTCAAGTCTCTCAATAACATGATGTATGATCTATAGTAGCACATATGAAATTACAAGTTGATGTTTCTTAACGCGAGGGCAATGAAATGCCAACTGTACTTTCATATTCCTTGCCTAAGATGGAACAGCATATGTCTATGCTATATTTGATTTCATGGCACCTTATGTGGAATATATTAAAACTTTTTGCACATTTCTTGCTAGAATGATGCGATCGGGTCAGATCAGATCACTTCATAGGAATATTAGGCTTGATAGATCGAGTCTAGTTATTTTATTTATTTTTCTTATGTAGTTTAGTTAGAGTCTAAGTAGGTTATAGTTTATTTAATTAGCTAAGTTCATTAACTTATGTATAGTTTTAGGAAAATATTCTGCAGATATTCATCACTTGATCGAATATTATGAAACTACTTGGAGAAGATCGAAGACATCCTGATCTATAACTTTCATATTCAATGTGTCTCTAGATTAGAATTCTTCTATAGCAGAATGAAGAAATATGTCGAGAAAGATAAGGAAGGCTGATTTAGCTAAGTCATGTTTATTTCTAAATCATATTTATCTCTCATATAATCCCTTAAGATAAGTCTTGTTAAGTCATGTTAGCTACTAAAGTAGGTTCAATTAAGTCATGTAAGCTTCTAAGGTAAGTTCAATTAAGTCATATAAGCCTTTAAGACAAGTAATAGTTCGAGTCATATAAACTTTTAGGATTAAATTCGAGTATGACTTATTATACCTGACCTTTTTTGTATAGAGGGGTTGGGCTTTATTGATCTACTGAGAAGTTATTTTAGTCTTGAGTTTATCTTAGGAGTAAGAGTAAAATAATTAGAAGTAGAAGTAAGTTAATAATAGTTGTTTATTTTCCTAGGAGTAGATCTAAGTTAGAAATCCAAATTTTACCTCCAACTCATAGTCACTATCACTTCTAACAACCACCCTTAGCCATCCGCTACCCTCCGACGACCGCCGCAACGTCGGATATTTACTGTTCTGCCCCATTCTGACATTAACCCACTATTTTAATTATATCTTTTTATTTAGATATCTGATTGATGTAAAACCAGAGCCATTAGAACTCTAACTTGCGAGGTTACTACCATCTAAGTTTTCATAATTTTATTACACTCAGATTAATCCAGATTTGATCCATAACATGATGTATAATCTATAGTAGCACATACGAAATTACAAGTTGTTGTTTCTTAGCTGCGCGAGGCCAATCAAAGGCCAACTGTACTTCCATATTCCTTGCCTAAGACGGAACAACATACGTCTATGCTATATTTTATTTCATGGCCCGTTATGTGGAAGATATTAAACCTTCTTGCACATTTCTTGCTAGGACCCCAGCCCATAGAATATCTTCCCGCTTATATGAGTTTAATGATTGATACCTTCGATCTCCTAGAAAAGGGGTTCAATCTTATTTACGTGGAAGATGTTTTTTTTTGTAGCATTAGTGAGGTTTCCTTGTACACCATTGTCAATTTTTACATTTTCCTAGCCTACAAATTTTGGAGAACGCTTGAATCTATCGATAATGTAGAGAAGTTTCTGGGATACCAGCAACCACTCAGACCATTGAGATACTCCTACACTGACCTCATAGCAATTACATGCTACTTGAGAGAGAAGTTAGGACGGAGGCTTTGGTACCATCTTCAAAGCCACTCTGCTAAGTGGCCACCATGTTGCTATTAAGATGCTTAGAGATTCTATGCTTAATGGGGAAATAATTCATCAATGAAGTCTCAACAGTTTGTAGGATTCACCAAATAAATGTAGTGCAACTTGTTGGGTTTTGCTCAGAGGGATCAAAGAGAGCTTTGGTATATGATTGGAGTACATGCTTACTGGATCACTTGACAAATATATTTTCGCTGCACAAGGAACCAATCATCAGCCATTCACTTGAGAGAAGCTTAATGATATCGGCTGCATTGATTACCTTCACCAAGGACGTGATATGCAAATTCTGCACTTTGACATCAAGCCCCACAGTATCCTCCCAGACCATAATTTCAATCTAAAGGTTTCCGACCTCGGACTTGCAAAGTTGTATCCAAATAACTAAAGTCTAGTTTCCATCAACGCAGCGAGAGGAACTATTGGATATATTGCTCCTGAATTGGTGTCTAGGTGCTTTGGTGTAATAGCCCACAAGTCTAATTAATGTTTATAGTTTTGGACATGTAAGATTTGAGCCAAGTCTACTACCCTTCTTGGATCTATGATCGACTTAAGCAACGCGAAGAGCTCATGAAAGATCACTCTATTGAGATACATGAAGTAGAAAGAATAATACACTCAGTAGGATTATGGTGCATTCAGATGAAGTCCTCGAATCACCCTTCCATGAGCAAAGTTTCTGAGATGTTGGAAGGTGATATACTGATAGTTTGGAAATGCCATCCAGGCCCCTCTTTTCCTTCTCGCAGCTAAACTTTATGAGGTTGTGTCATCCATGAAGTGTCTATTTCTAAGCAGTTATCAATCATTTCTGAGTAGGAGAATCTTTTTGACATCCAAGAATGATATATCAACATTTAAGGTGTTAGTGTAGTAGATCGAATCTAGGATTCTTATTAATGGCAAGCCTTCAAAGTGGATCTTGCCCTTCTGCGGCCGCTGACAAGGAGATTCACTCTCGTCATACCTGTTCATCTTGGTCTCTCAGTTGCTTTCGGGAATCCTTAACGCCAAGGTGAGTATTAGGGAACTAGCTAGTTAGGTGAGGGATGCCCAACTCATCTTCTCTACGTGGACGACCTTCTCTTGGGTCCAATCCTGTCTCAAACGCTATTCTGCATTGTTTAATAAGATGGTAAACTTAGCCAAGTCTAACATCTTCCTCCCGAACTAGATCGATCCAGAAATAGCGTCATTATTGAGTGAGTCCTTGGGGCTATGGGTTGAAGCCATGCCTTTTGTCTACCTGGATGTGCTTATCTCAAGTCAGAGGACTAGGGTAAAGGAACACAAACTGCCAATCGACAAGGTGGGAAGCGCCTCACGAGCTGAAAGAGAAGCCTGCTTTCTCACGCTGGTAAACCCATCCTCTTGGCCATTCCCACCTACAGGCTTGGCAGCACCAATATCTCGGCCATAGTGTTTGAAGCAGTGTCACGGCGAGCTCGATCTTTCCTCTAGGATAAAGGAGGAGGTAAAAGGCCTCCATCTGATAAACTTGGACGCGGTTATCAAGGTAAAGGGGGAAGAAAGGTTGGTGATACTCTAGCTTGAATGGGCAAAAACGAGTTTTGGCAAGCTAGTGTTCAAAGTCTTTAACAAGGTTAGGTCCCTTGGGTTAAAATCCTCCTCGCCAAATTCAAAAATCTTGATCCATCGGAGACGAAGGTATCCACCTCGGCCTTGTGGATGTGGTACACAATTAACCTCATTGCTGAAAAGTTGAAGTTGGGCTGTAAGAAGCTAGTGTGGTGTGGCCACTCCACCAAGGCTGCCTCAGCTCCTTGGCTTTCTCCTATCCAGTGTTGCAAGCAGTCAAGAATCATGGGATAATCCCTACTCGACGACCTGCTCATGGTTGCTGATCTCTTCGAAGGCCATGGTTGAAGAGATGATAATATTGCTAGAGTGTGAAGAACTTCCCTTCAACGTTGTGTCGTTCCCGCTGGGTGATGTCAGCACTGCCGGCAAGGGGATTTGGTGGTCGCACCCAACGGGTGAACTTCAAGCAAAGTCCATCTATACCTTTCTTCTCTATCTTATGGTGGACCTATGATTCTGTGGAAAACGTTTTGGCGGCTATCGATGGCACCAAGGGTGAAGATGTTCTGTTAGAGGCTCATGTGGAAGAGGGTGTCGATAAAGGCTTATCTGCATTGGCTGCATATGGAGGTGGAGGATATGTGCTCACTGTATGGTTTGCATGGCGAAACGGCGGCTCATTTATTCTTTGCATGCAATTTCTGCGTGGACATATGATGAGACCTGAGCCAATTCGTAGTTGTGATGGCAAGCCGAGTTAATTCGGATTGGCTAATCTGAGTGGCATGAGGACCCGAGCTAGGACATTGGTATAAATGGCATAATTGCTTCTATACTACGGGTTGGTTTATTCGAAAGCAATGCAACACTGTAGCTTTTTGTGGAGGCGGTCAAGCCGAGATTGGCTGCGGGCATGACTACCAACTTAGCCAAAGAATATTAAAAAGCAGCTAAACAGACCCTTGTGAACAATGGTAGGAGGTGGACCAATTTGGACTGCCCCTAACCCCGGCTGGGTGAAACTGAACTCGGTTGAGGCCTATGCTGATGGAGCCTAGCAAGATGGGGTGGGTGCTGTGTTGAGAAACAAGGTGGGGACCCTTCTTTGGGCTGCTTGGGAACCATGTCCAAATAATTCCACCCTTTTGACGGAACTTTGGGCAATCCACATGGGCTTCTAGCTGGCTACGATAGAGAAGAATATAATCCTAGAGTCATACTCTTTGGAAGCTATTAGCATTCTCTAGGGCTAATCCACCCATCCTTGGAGAATTAAGAACATCATGGGAGAATGCATAAGCCTTCTAAAGAATCTTTGTAGATCTAGGTTAGTACATGCGTACAGGGAAGGCAACCAAATTGCTAATTGAGTAATATACCGATCGAGATAGATTTGTGGTAGGTGAAACTGTTATAGGATTAAAGATCCTATCCCCTTAACTTTTGTTCACCTCACAAATAAGAACATTTTTTATTCTAAAATAAAACATATTATTCTAAAATAACAGCTAAATATTATAATAGCTATATTCTAAAATATAAATATTATTTATTAAAATTACATCTCATATCACACACTAATTCAATTACAAATTTACTTTTGATTTGACTATAACTTTTCTTAAATATCTTGTTATAATTTATCACTCATCTCTTATCTCTTTCAAATTATTTGTCATAATTCATTACTCTCTTTTCTCTTGTAACATTTAATAATAATTTATCACTCCTCTCTAGTCGCTCTAATCTCTTATCATATTTTTATTTTATTTTATACTAAACAAATAAAATTCAATTTAAACGGCATAAATGTCAATAATTTAATATTTCATAAAATTAAGCACATTTTAAAGGTATTATTATTATTAAATATTATATTAAATTTTTATATTTAAATATAAATATAAATATAAATATCATTAAATTATTAATATAATTATTATTTTCTAAGTTATCTTATTATTGAAATAATTTTATATGTACTAATAACAAAACAAATATAATATTAATAAACCAATATTTTTATCATATCAAATATAAACTCATAGATAAAATAATATATTTACTATTTAACTATGTATTAACCAAATTATATCTTTCTTTCTTTGAAATAATAAAATAAGATATTTTAGGAAAACAATAATATAATAAATTATTAATCTCATGTTTTAAGCTAAAATAAAACCTATGAAAGTGTATACATTTTAATATTATGAATAATCTCATTTAGAATTATTAATAAATATATGTACCATGTAAAATAAAATTTTATTATTAATAATATTTAAAATAATAGATATATACATAAATATTAAAAAACTAATAGTTCATAAAATAAAAATATATTCAAATTGCATTGCATTGTATATTTATTTCCCTAGCATTGCATTTAAGTATTGCGTATTTATTTCTCTAGCATTATATTCAAGCATTGCATATTTATATGTACAACATTGCATTGTATATTTATCTTCATAGCATTGTATTGCATTAAGTATCTATCTTTCTGATATTACATTGCATATTTTTTCTGTGTAGCATTGCATTGCATATTATTATTATATATTATTTTAATTTTATATACTTAAATATAAATATAAATATTATAAAATTATTAATAATATAGTATTTAGTGGATATAATAATTTTTTTTTATAAATTATCTTATTAATAAAATAATTTTTATATGTACTAATAACCTCAAAGTATAACATCAATAAATGAAATATTAACTCACGGATAAAATAATATATTTACTATTTAAATTATACATTAAACTAATCAAAGATTTTTTTTAAATAATAAAATAAAATTTAAGAAAAATTAATATAATATTATTAATAATCTCATGTTTTAAGATAAAATAAAACATATGAAAGTGTAAATATTATAACATTATTAAAAATCTCATGTTGCAAATTTTATTAAAAAAATATATGTTCCACGTAAACTATAATTTTATTATTCTCTACTACAAAAAATAATAATATTTAAAATATTATATAATAATACAATATTAGTTTTGACTATAAAATATGTTTGATTAAATATAAAAAAATATTAATTAACCAATATTTTATAAAATTAATATATATTTAAATTGTATTACATATTATTCTCTCTAGCATTGTAATCAAGCATTGCATATCTATTGCTTTAATTGCATATATATAATGACTTAATCTATCATTGCATATATAATGCAGAAGCATTACATCCATAAAATATATTAATTTATTTACCATATATTCTATCAATGTACTTTAAATCAAATGCAAGAGTATCTTAGTAATATTTTCTTCTTTTAACTTTACTTTATATCATATCAGACATAATCATTATATCCATATTCTAAAATATAAGTAAATATTAGAATAGCTATTCCTAAAATAACACTCTCATTTTAGTAATAATAAATTAGACTTTGTTATTTATTCCGCTCTATTTCCAAAGTGAACATGGCCTTAGATTTATATAACACCTAGTTTGGACATTTCACCCGTTTCTGAGATGATGTGAACTCTTAGTTAATACACCTCACTTTCAATAATAATAATAATAATAATAATAATAATAATAATATTAATAAAGAAGGCTATCCTTAGGTGAAGTATCAGCTTGCTTTTTATCAAAATGAAAAGAAAAAAAAAAACTCCTTTATGGCAAAATAAAATATTTGCTCCACGCCAACCTCCTTTATGCTGCAGTGGGACCAGGCCTTTTAGACACTAGGAAACGACACATGCTTGGCCTAGGGAATATGCTGTTGGCGCGCGCGCACACAGTCGCACACACCCGCCGAAGAATCGACCACTTCTACTAGATAAGCTAAAGCTGAAATTGCACTCGCGCTCAATTATTCTGCAATGATATAAGCTCCCATCCCCCCCCCCAACCAATCGAAGCCTTCCAGAAATGGAAAAGATCCGAATCCGACGGCGAAGAAGAAAAAGCTTGATCAACTAGACCCCACCTCCTTTGTTGTCTTCCGTGTCCCTCATCTCACGTGGTGGGGCCTCCCTCGACCCTCTCCATGAACCACAACACGACAACCCGTCAGCGTCCTCATCACGATGTACGAACTTTTAACTCCCCGCGTCCGTCCAAGAACAGCATGACACGCGGCAGTATCCTCTTGGGATTCGTGCCGGACGTTATTACATATAGATTCTCGTCGCCACCCCCATAAAAGGAAAGATTATGCTCCACGTAGAAAAATAAAAACGGCTGGCCACTGTGGATCGCGTCACCCCACCACCCCCCCCCCTCCCGGACGCACAGCGATTCCACGCGTACGCGCGGTAAGGATGAAGATTTTGGCTTTGCGGCGGGTGGAGGTGGTAGGGTCACCGCCCCATTTGTTGAACGAGATAGTTGAATAGATGGGAAGTGATGATAAGGATTATTATTAGATTCTTATTCCCCCCTACCTTTTCTAAAATTTCGACACTAAACTTTTCTCCTCTTTGTCCTTTCTCTAGTTGCATGTATCCGGAGATAATCTCCGGTCTCTAGGTTACTAACCTTAAGTAAAGTATGGATGATCTTAGAGTGCGACTAATATGCGTCATGTGAGCTGCATCAAATATGATCTGAGCCTATCTTTCAAGCCGAATTGAGATTATTAAAGAAAAATGATTCCAATGAAAGAGAAGGTGGCACAATCTACTTGTTGACCTGGTTGTCTGCTAGGTCCCTGCCTATTGATGCCAGATTCGAGCCGACGAATTTTTATGATGTCGGCCGCAATTCCTCTATATTTTCTGTCTTTATTTCTTCTCTAGAAGAGTTGCGAACAATTAGAGGATTCTTTTTTAGCAAGTAAGCGGATAATATGTCTAACAATTTCTATCCACTAATTTGCAAAATAATGAAATTTCGTCTCTTTGTGAAGTATAAGTCCTCTTTCAAGACAAGTGTTAATTAGAGATATTCTTCTAGCAGCCAAGTTGAGCTACATTGATTTCACAGTTTCATTATACATAGAGAAGGTGGATGGAGTCTGCACAATACTACAAGTCGTATGGACGTCTTAAGTGAGGATTTAGTGAGAAATATATCATTAATTAATTAAGAGTTTGTTCTATCTTTCTAGTTAAAAAGGGGGTCTATGGGGCATTCATGATGTTTCACTAATTAGAGGGCTTTCACATTAAGAGAAAATAAACCAAGTTACACCGTAATAGAGTGTCAATCCAACCAATGAAACGAAAGTACAAGTGATACAACCTCATTGCTAGTAGTCTCTCCTTTGAATCTATTAATATATCTTCCTAATTATTGTACATTCTTGTGTGAAACAAGCCTTGTACATATGAATTCCCTACCATCACCAAAAACAAACTTACTGAAATCTTCTCCACCAGACGACAAGCTTCTTTCTCTGTCGTTTTCACCACGTCTCTTAGAATCTCACCTGATGATTGATCGTATGAGATCGCATATTGTATCACAAGCTGTAAACTGATATAGAAAATAGTGGCCCGGTGGCCGTCGTGAAATATATCTTCATGCTTCTCGTCTCGTATGGATGAGTCGTATGGATGAGTGGAAGGAGAAAAATCCAAGCCTTTTTCGCCCTCACGACTAATGCACAGTCTATTTGTAGTCTATCTTGAGTTAGAAGACTCAAGAAACAAACAAGTCTAATTGAGAAAGAGCACTACCTCAATAATTTTAGACTTTCAAGTTAGTAAACTAAGATGTCATGGAAAAGTGACCGGAACATATTTGTTGTAAGATATTATCTCAATCAATATATGCACCAAATCTAGAACATAGATAAAGTTAGGATCATGCATGTATTGTTTTTTTTTTTTATCTCAAAGGAGATTAAATATGTCTCTCCTTTCTTTCTCCTTTTTAACTGTAGGCTCTTAATATGGCAAGCAAATTAGGATTATTGAGTAGAACAGGAACCTATCCTATGCAAAAATAACTTTATAGCCCATCTTTTATGGGTTTGCATTGGTTTGGATCTGATAAAGCCTTCACTAGGCCGCTCAACTACATCAAAAAATAATAAATACTCATAAGCTAAATTAAAGATCATTTAACAATGTAGCTTCATCACATATCTCAAGGTCATTTATCAACATGCCTCTTAAAAGCCACCAATGAAATAATGAATAGTTCTAAAATCAATCTTTTCTCAGAAGGGTTATAAATCCTCGCCGCAACATAATAATTCTAAACCTAGGAAAGATTCAAACTAAATTTTCTACTCTTCAAATTGTAAAGTATTTTTCCAGCTTTAGTTTTATCAAATACAAGGTATCTATTTCCTATATCGGTATAAAATTTTATGACTCTATTTGTCATAGACAAACCACCATAACATGTTCAAAAAATAAATCTTTTCATGGAATATGCTTAACCTACTTGATTTCTCTCATTTTGCACAATGTTTAATCAATTCAAGGGAGCTTTCACTAGTAGGTCTTCGTAGTTCTCTTTTATGCGAGGTTAAATCCATGTCGGCGATTCCTAGAGCAAACTCAATATTTTATTTCCATACTGTATAATTAGAATTAGTTAGAATTTCAATAGTGGCGGTATTATCATTCACAACAAAAGAGATTATGTAAAATAATAAAACTACAATGTATTATCAAAATCGGTTAACGATATGCTTTAGAAGAAATAAGTCAATTTACTTAGAGAGTTCAATACATCATTACAAACTCCCTTTTGGACTGAGAATGTTATATATAGCAGGTCATCTCTTCATAAAGTTGGCCTATAAGAATACAACTAAATTTCGATGATCTTATCCCCTTTGGGCAGATAGAACCAACTAGACTAGTACATCTTTGAATCCATCTATCATACCCACTCTAAAATTACAACATACAATAACCTCATTGAGCAGCCCATTGTATGCGATTCTTGAATATCCGGTAATATAAGCATAATAAAATACATACGGATTTTAATAAGTGGGACACTTCGGTGGCAGCCATTCATCTCTATTCGAAAGGAATATTTCTCAAACCAAGATATCATGATAGTCTGCCCACAGATAAGAATATGCATATAAAATAATAGACATGCATATGATCAATTAAATAGGGTACAACATAGCATGAACCTTTTAGAGCACTTATACTTGTTGTATTTAAAATTTAATAGCATATGGTAGACTTAGCTGGGATGTCATTATTCCAGTTCTTAGGGCCAGGGGTTTCCTCTGCTTTGGATTGATTGGATTTTTTGGTGTATTTCAGTTGTTAACTACTCTTTTGAGTTAAATGGTTCAACTTCTCTGATACGTTATCTCCAAATTTGTTTTTAAAAAAACATATTGAAAACAACAGCAAAGCCTGTAAGACACAATAGGTCTATCCATAATAAAAAGCAGGTAAGTTTTTTGAATACAAAACTATAAGATGAAAAGTAATATACATTAAGGGAAAATAATTCTATAAAATATTATACCAAGAGAAATAAAATAGGCCTATCATATGTCAGATTTTAAATGAGTCTAACACTAAGTAAATGGCATTATCTCTAGCATGATAATGTGTAAATAATTTCATAGCATGTAAAAAATCATGCATTTACACCCAACATGGTAAGTATAATATATGTCAAATATAGATGAGCCGGTCGCTTAATAAGTGATACTATCTCTAGCATGATTTTGTATAAATAATTTTATAGCATGACCACGGTCATGCATTTGCACCAATATGATAAGTACATGGATAAATAAAGAGAATATGATGTAAAATAATTTCAAACTTATATTCATGTTATATGTATATTCATACTAAAAATTAACTCGGCAAATAATATATAAATAATGTAGTCATCTTTAAGCATCTCTATGTACGACATAAGACAAGTATCAATTCACGAGTCTGCTCGACTCGTTTAATGTTTCAACATAATATATAAGACAAACTCAATGCAAATAATATAAACAAAAGAAGCTCAAAGCACACAGACCATAACATACCCTAAAATACATATTCATAAACAGATACAATTGAGCACATTGGGACTACATACTATCTAGCTTAATTTACAAGAATAAATTTTAAAAAAATTCTAAAATAAATATTTGCCAACTTCTCCATGAACTTGAGCTCATCTCCAAATCTAAAATATTTTTATCAATAAATGGTGAGCTTAAAACCCGGTAAGTGTCCACTTCTATAGTCAAGAAGTAGTGTAAATAAAAATACAACAATGTGTTAAATATGAATATGCCAATCATGATCACAATCAATACATCAATACCACACACTCATCATGTTCATATCTAATGTGCACAGTATTAGCAATCTATAAGATAACATGCATCAGTCCAGACTATCATGTTTGAATTGCTTAAGCTCACAATAAGCTCTGCTCATAGATCATGTCAAAACTATACAACATGATATGCATTATTTTCGACTATCAACCTTTTAATTTAGGCTCTCACAGAGCCATTCTTGTAAGCCAAATCAACAATCACGCCCAAACATACAAACAATCCGAAGGGAGGGTAGATGGTAGAATTGCATACCTATAATTCGGTGAACAATATTATCGATTATCCACCACCACAAGCTAAGGACCTTTGTTGTAAGCTCATCATATGAGTCAGTATTGCATATTAATACTACTATCTGCTCCATATTATTACAGAAACTATACGAAAAATCATGAGCCATCTCTCAAGGATGCCCTCACCCTACATCATTAGATAATGTTAGGTCTACATTACCCTCCTACCTTTTGCTCTCCAACTTAAATACCTTAAAGGGTTTGACTTTCGTCGATCAATAGTAAATCGCCTGTTGTCGAATAAAATGACTACCTAATTATCTATGATCAACAGACTGAGATCTTAAGGGTAAGCCTAGGGGTGTCAAAATAAATGAACGGCTTGGGCTCAGCTCAAGCTCGACCCAAACTAAGCCAAGCTTGAGCTTATTTTGAGGTTGATTTGAATTTTGGGTCGAGCAACCATTGTCGCCAACTTGCTTAGGCTTGGCTCAGCTCAATGGCTCATTTACACTACTGTAACACAAAAAGGATAGAAGGTTGCATCCACACATTATGAATTTGTACACTATATACCATACATAGCGTATTACTCCTCTCTCTATCTCTCTCTCTCTCTCTCTCTCTCTCCTTTTTCTCTTTCCCCTATATTTGTATATATATTTCATTCAAATCCATAACCACCACCATACTACTTGAGGGATAAGTCAAATCCAAGGGAGATTTCTTCCTTGTACTAAGTATACATCTAGCTTCAAAAGTGAATTGAACAGTCCAATTTTGAATAAATTGAACGGTCCCCTCACTCCACCCTTACCAATCTCAAGTAAATCAAAGCAGCACCTCTACCTACGCATCGATGGTAAGGCAAGCATCCAAAGAGTGGAACACCATTACTACTGGTAGTAGAATCCTCCATTGGGAATTGGCTCCTACTATAGGAATTACTAGTAGTAATAGAAGTATTCATCATCCCTATCTCTTTGTCAATCTACAGTTTGCTCTCAATTTGTTGCGAGATTGAGCAAGTGATAAGTTTAATTTTGGGCAGAGAGAAGAAGAAGTGAGGAGGAAGAGATGCTAAAGAAGAAGAAGAAGAATTGGGAGAGGGAGGGACAAGCAACCTCCATCAGCAAGCTGCCGCTTCGTCTCCTCCTATATTGACCACCTCTTCCTCACTTGGCAAGCTGCCTCCTACTTCAGTCAACTCCTCTTGCATTAGGCTCTTCCTCCAATCAGGCTTTGTTAGGCTCTGATACCAAAGTGATAGGCTCTGATACCAATTGATAGGGCTCGGATACCAATTGATAGACTCTGATACTAATTGATAAGCTCTGATACCAATTGATAGGCTTTGATACTAATTGATAGGATCTAGAACCAAAAGATCGATTACGGAACAATTCCTTAAGATATGAATTTATTGCTAGAAGCAGTCTGCGCAATAGTGAGAAAATGTTTTTCAGATATTCTTTGATAATTAGAAAATTACAAAACCAATTGGGTTAGATCCGTATCTTCCTAATCTACAACTTTCGTATTTACTCCCTTCACAGATTCGAACTATAACAGGGACAAAAATATGGAATAACGTGGGTGATGGTGGTGGTGATGGGTGGAGTGGATATTAGGGTTATGGATGGGTATGAAGATGAGGGTGGATTGTGGAAGTGATTGAGAGAAGTAGACGAAGGGAACGAAGTGGTCGAGATCCAAAAAAAAAGGGGTGGCTCGACAGTCGTGGGAGATTAGAAGTGAGGAGAAACCTTTCCAACGGTAGAGGTGGAAGGATGGTAGAGGTGGAAGGATGGTGAAGAGGGAGGAGGGAGGAGTCTAGAGAGAAGATAAGAGGTAAGAAATCAAGAATCCAATAGCAATCTAAAGTTGGGTGCCATCTATATATTTATAGAGGCTAGCCAGCAAGTCTTAAAACAATATAAAACCCAAACAAACCAACTAAATCGGTATTCTTTATCTTCTTCGAATACCTTTTGGATTAAACTTTCGTTTTGTCATAGATATATTCCGAATCTGGAGAAGTCATAAATATCAAAGTTGTAGATCTAGAGGCTATCGATATATGTCAAATATTCTACAAATATTTTTTTGAAACTGCGTAGAGTTGGATTTAGCTAATTAGATAAAATCCTAACTAAGTGTATCAGGCTTGGACTCGAGCTAGCTTATCTTGAGCATAGCCCAAGTTGCACTAAACGAGCCTAAATATCAAACTAGGCTCAAAATTAATTTCTATCTGTGCTTGAGTTAGGGCTAACTCGCTCAAGCATGGCTTGTTTACACCCCCCTATGTGACCCTAATATATAAATATAATAATACCCCCGCCCATTACCCTAGCTAGAAAGGTGTTTGGTATCGTCGAGACGTAGTGGTGTTTGGTATCCCCCCCCCCCCCCCCCCCCCCCCCCCCAACTATCCTCTCTTTATGGTAGTGCATGTGTGCTAATGGTATAATATTATACAATACAAATAAGCATAATAGAAAATAAATTATTATTATATATTACGTGCTATCATACATATTCATATCTATAGATATGAATAGTAATCATGATAAGTGTAATTTTGTTAAAAAATAAGTAAAGTTAATATGCACTACTTGCATTAATAACAGTAAATAAATATCTACACACGCACGATATGAATGTGATGATGTGTCAACCCAGAAAAAAAATTTGCAGGGCACGTGCCCCCTCATATTCCTCCTCCCCTTGTTTGAACTTGGCCAGACAAAGGGGTGCTTTGTGAGGCCAAGGCATGGGAGGGCAGGCTAGCCCTCACACTCCCCTCCTTGCACACACCACCATTGGCGTGCGCGGAGGGGGGCGGCCTCGGGTTGAGGGCCGCTGTCTCTTTCTCTCTCCCTCCTCCCTATTTATCCCCTTCTTAGAGCTCGGGTATCCATTACTCCTCTTCCACCTTTCTTCCTCCCACTCCGTCCGTCGCCATGATCGTCGCTGATATGGCCGAGTCAGTGTAGTCCTTGTCTTCGTCGGTAAGTCCTCTCCCTCCTTATTATTTTCCTTTCCATTGTAGTGATAACTCGGTGCTTCGAGTTGCGCGTCGTCACCGCCCCTCCTTCCCCGGCAAGGCGGTGGTGAGTGGCCATCGGCTTGGTCCTCTAGTGGGGTGGTGGCATGGAGGGGAGCGGGGAGGTGGTACCTTATTTCCCAGCTCGGGCTGGGTTATACCAAGCCCGAGTGCTCTGGGCACACTCGAGGCACGCTTGCCTCGGGTTGGCTCCCACCAGTCCGAGCGTGATAGGCGTAGTCGAGCATGCCTACCTCAGGCTAGGATCGACCATTGGCTAGCCCGAGCATGTCGCACCCGACTCGAGCTAGGATTGACTAGCCCGAGTGTGCTCGCCTCGGGTTGGGATCGACCAGCTCGGGAGTGCCCACCTCAGGCTAGGATTTGCTAGCCCGAGCACGTCGCGCCCACCTTGGGTTGGGCTTGGCCAGCCCGGGTGCACCCAAGCGCTGTGCCGAGCCTAGCCTGGGCTAGGGCCTAGATAGCTTGAGCACTGGGTTACGGGCTATGCCTGGCCAACCCGAGCGCTGGGCTACGGGTTGGGCCTGGCCAGCCTGAGTTAGACCCTTCGCCACGTCGAGCCCGACATCCCTCCTCTAGCCTTTTCTTCTTTGGGCTTTGCCTCACATTTTGGGGCTGGGTAGGGATTGAACCGGGTTTTCTTTCCCCTAAATCTAAACCCATAATATTTAATACTCTTTATCCCTATGTTTTTGTCCCCTGTAAACTATTTTTAAGATTTTTAGTGTTGACTTAGTGATTAGGTGGGGACTACTCGTCATTAGGAACATTTTAGCGAATCTAGGCAAGTGGTCTATCCATTCTTGATTTCTTATTTGATGTGATAGCATAAGCATATATGACTTGTTAATCTTAAGATTTTAGAAAAACCTATCTAATTAGTATGTTGTTTGACATAATTTGTTATTAATTTAATATGATGTGCTGCATGCTTAGATAATCTCATTTACTATCCTGTTATGCTAAATTTAATTACCATGTCACATCACCTGCACACATGCAAGACCCGGAAGGGGATCATTCTATGTCTTGGTAGTACCCGACACCTCCCTAACCAGGGTTAGGGGCGGGAGATATTTTATAGTATACATATAGTAGGGCCTACTTGATGGGCGGCTTACTATCGATCGATGAGAATCAATTCCTCCTTGAGGGTGTTTAAACTAGAAAGTAAGGGTCGGATGACGTAGACCTTGTGGTATCCAGTGACGCAAGGTAAAAGCGTCCATGAGTGATGACTCATGAGATTTTTCGCACTATGGTGCGATTATGTGGAGCCGCAAGCTCAGAGGGTCATATCAATGTGCGGTATCGACCTCGGTGTGGGCTTATAATTGGGGTCATTAGTCTGTTGGGTTATGGGCAAACGATTGTACCGCTAGAGTCTACCCTCCCTTAAGGGCTTGGGCTCAGAGTTGTACCATGCATAAAGAATAGATAATTAGCTGTAATTTTGTTGGACCATGATTGCGAGTTATTAACATGTATACTCCATGTTACGATACATATTGCTTTATGTACCGTACTTTCCTGTATCTTGTGTTAAGTCAGGTGTGATATTATTGTTGATGACTAATTATGAATAGTATCACTTGCTGAGCATTAGGCTCATTTCATGTTGACATTGAGTGCAGATTGACTTATATCTTGGCTGGAGGATTGGCAGCAGCTAACTAGTTGGGTGATAGGCCTTTTAAATTTCATGTTTTATTTTGAACTTACCTTCATTGATCTGTGTCCCCTTTTTGTAGCTACTTTGATCGCGTAACATTTTATCAGAGATATTTACCCCTTTATATTGTAGTATGGATGAATTTGTTGTGGCTTGTAGGCCCTTCTCTATTTCCGCTTATTTTTATTTAGACTCCTTATTTTGATGATGTGTTGTCGAGCTTCTAATTCCCCATGTGACTCTCACGTGAGGGGTAAGCCCGTGAGAGCTACATGGCAGTGTTGGGGTGTTACATGATGTCATAACGTGAGGCATTACATTCTCTATACAACTCCTAAACTATGAAAGTTTTTTTTTGCCTGATATCGCTTTCCTAATTGAAAAAAGAGTGAAGAAGCTCAATTGGTGGCGATATACTTCCGAATCCTACTCTCGAAAACATTCCCTTTCTACTTTGGGCAGCAGAATTTGGCACAAAAGCAAAAACCTAAAGGAGGTGGTCCCAATACTTTGGATATCCCTCAAAAAAGTAGTAAAGCTAGCATACATAATTTGCTCATGTAAAATATCTCGATTTTAAGAGTTGGGCAAGTAGAAGACCTTCCTCGGCTCAAGGAAGGGCTTAAGAAATAAAGTTTTTTTTTATCAGAGTACCAAAAAAAAAAAAAAAAAAAAACTAAGGAGCCTCTTTCAAATGAGAATGTAAGGAGGTATTTTTTTTATTTGGTGGAGTCCGAAGAAAAAGTCGCAATTGCGCTGGGGGATTATCCTCACATGATATGAAATTTAGCAAGATAATAAAGATAAATAAAACTATGATACAACATTCCTTACACTAATTAAATAAATAGTCATACTCCAATATAGGCTTGGGTATGTCCATCTAAAAAATTATTATAGTTAATAAACATGTAGAGCTGGCAAAGTTGTCCCAAGGCTTGACATGTTATTAAATGTGTTCCAAAACATTCACCTCAATTTATCGTTTAAATCATTATTATTGATTTACTGAATCACATAGATAACATTTAATTAATCAGCTTCGTTAAATAAAACAATCTGCTTTATACAATTTCCCTACAATGATCTGTATAAATTTTCCAATGGGAGCAATTAATGCAGATACGCTAAGGTCACCGATTCACCGATGCATATGTATCTAAATTCTAGGCAATAATTTCAACCCTTTGCTTAAGTAAATATGCGAAATAAATACCAAAGAGTAAAACAAAGATGAACGTTAAGATTTTTATGTAGAAAAACCCAAACGGAAAAAAAACTATGAAAACTCGGATCAAAACTAACCACTAAACTTGTAACAGTTACAAGACCGACTTACGAAACAACTCGTCAATCCCCACAACTTTGTTTTTTTCAATCTTTATTGCTAAAGCCTGTGATCCACTACTTCTCGTAATTGATCTTCAATCTCAATAACTCTCGAGATTGATCTTTCGTCTAGATGACTCTTAAGATGAAAGTTTGGTGTATTGTAGAAGAGACGGGCCTTGTTGGTAGAAGAATGTTGTAACCTCAAGAACTCCTTATTAAAAGCAATCACCAACCTTCCTAGAGTTAAGGCATCATAACTCTTATATAGGTTAACAAGATAAGGCCAAATCCAAGTCATATCAGGACTCACGTAACTCTAGAATTTTGCATATAACATAGGTGCGTTCAAATGCAGTTCAAGTGCATTCGAACGTGCTAACTTATTCTCCAGTCCGTTTAAAAGCGACCGAGTGCCTTCGAATGCGCTAACTTAATTTTCACAGGTTGAGTTTGAAAGTGTAAATACACTCCTCCATATGTGTGAACACGCTGTGAATGTATGCAAGGTGCATTCAAAAAGCTCGAAAGTGCATTTGAATGGTCATTACGTATTCTCTGTATTTGCGAAATCCTGAACTTGTGTTTGAACACGGTTTGGGTGCATTCGAATGCGATGCAAACGCAGTGACTTTTCTCTTCTCGATCTTGAAATTCTTCAATTTGAATACTTTCAAAACTTGTATAAATGCTCATGTACATGAATAAAAGCACTTACATTATTTTGTACACAATTGCCAACACTAAAAACCTAATAGGAGGGAAGGTGCTAATAGGTTGGGGAGGTCGAGAGGAGCACACGACACATGGGTGGCCGACGGCAAGGGGAAAGGCTTCTACATGGCCGATGGCCATGGTTTATCTCACACCACCACCTGGGCTACGAGAGCCCCGAAGCAAGTCATCATCGGCTTCCCCTCTCGGTAGGAAATCTTCTTGACTGAATAGGGAGCGAGGCTAAGACAACGGCGATTGAAAAAAAGCCTAAAAGGCCGACAAGGAGAGGCCTCATGTTGTGGCCTCTGCAATGAACGAGGAGAGTTTCACGAGGTGAAGCTCCTTGGATCGACACAATTGGTTATTATTATTATTATTATTATTATTATTATTATTATTATTATTATTATTATTTTATGAGATGTTATAATACCAAGCTTATTTATCAATACCCTTACTACACCTGAATCAACATCTCCAAGAGGGAGGGTAGGCCATAGTAGTAAAATCATATGCTATTACTAGGCAAACAACTGACTAATTATTTGCCATCACAGACTAAGGACATTAGTCATAAGCTAATTACTATGAGTTAGCATCTCTTGTTGATGCTACCCACTCGAGCCCTCGACTCAACATTCTCACACCGCTTTTGCAAAAATTATGAGCCGCCACTCAAGGACGCCTTGACCTGCAACATCAGGTACTTTTAGGTCCACATCATCCCACCCTCTTTCCACTTTTTTAATATCCTAAGGGGTTTGCCTCTTGTCAATTGTCTATTGCCTAGCGAATGACATGTTTCATTATTTGAGATCTACAGATTGAAACCTCAAGTGTATGTCGAACTCTATATAATACTATGATATAATTTTCCCACCCCTAGCCCCTTGCTGGGAAGGTGTTGGGTATTGTTGAGACGTTGATGTCACACCCCTTATAATGATTTATGTGTGTTAGTGTCAGATTTTTAGGTAACCAATGTATTAATATGAAGATCAACAAATATACTTGTAAACACTATCATAATTGATAGTTATGGGGTATATGTTAAAAGTATTATTATGTAAGTAGTACATCAACCTAGCAATTCATCCGCACATGGAAATCATCTAGAAATAAATGTGTTCTAGTAATCATGCTACCACAAATATGAAATCATCTAGACAATTAGATGAAAAGACCAGTGTCATGTTGTCCCAACCATGTTTTTATCATATAATAATTCTACCACACTACACATAAAGTTATTTCTTCATAGCTATATCACCATTTAAAATTATTATATAATGCAAGGTCATTTCTTCGTAGCTATATCACCATTTAAAATTATTATATATTAGCAAAAGGGATAATAAATTTGCCTGAAACGCTAATTTATTGATGACAAAGAGACTATAGTCTAAACTCAATTCACTTGAAGGTTTGCGGTCCCACCCAAGAATATTAGTGGTAAATGTTGAGTTATTGCTGAACTCACAATATTTAAAAGATAACAAAAAAGAAATGACTCGCCTAGGGTTTTAGGCATGGGCTCAGCACGAGATGGGCTTGGGTTGGCCTAGAAACCACCTGGCATGAGCCAACATGCCTAGGCTCAAACTCGAGCTCGAGCCTGCCTAGCTTAGCCTAACTCAAGCTTGAGGTAACTTAGTTTAGCCCAACTCAGGCTCGAGTTAACCCACGATGCGACGGGGTCCTACAAGGCTTGGGTAGCAACTGGCAAGGATGAGGAAACATATGGCCGAGGATAAGAAGGCTTATACTCCAAGAAAGGGGTAATAGGTGCAACAAAGGGCTCCGCAAATGCAGGAAAGACTAGGGAAGATACTAGGGGGTCACCACAATCCGGAGAGGTCGACAATAGAGATCTTGGCAGGCAAACTGGTATAGAACAAAGCAACCCTGGTGGGGCTCATCCAGCCCTTGCCGAATGTAGGGAAAGGTCCCAGTCAATGCATATTACTTGGCAAGCACACCGATCACAAAGGTTGTTGGTCCAGTCATCGTCGATGGATTGAGCTACTCTTCTAATCTTGTTGATAACGAATGATTGAAACACACTAATAACCAACACCACCTAAAATATGGATGGAGAGAGAGAGAGAGAGAGAGAGAGAGAGAGAGAGAGAGAGAGAGAGAGAGAGAGAGAGAGAGAGAGAGAGAGAGAGAGAGAGAGAGAAGAGAAAGAGTGAAAGGGCTTATCAATTACTGAGATAAATAGGGAAGATGACTAAGATGGAGATGAAAACCACCATACTCCACTAATGGCCGTTTGGACACTTATTATTTTCTTCTGACTCGGGAAAACGAGTGTGAACGCATTTGGTCTATTCAAATGCCTATTAAAGCCCACTACTCTCGGGTTTTTGCTTTCGAATGCCTTCAGAGGCCGTTTGAATGCCAATTAACTATTGTTCCTCTCGAGAAAATGAGTTCGAACACATTTGGGCCATCCGAACGCTTGTTAAAGCTCACTGCTCTCAAGAAAATGTGTTCGAACACATCTGGGGCCATTTAAACGCCTATTAAAGTCCACTACTCTCGAGCTTTTGCATTCGAACGCCTTCAAAGGTTGTTCCAACGCCAATTAAATGTTGCTCCTCTCGAGATTTTGCATTTGAACGCCTCCAAAGGTTGTTCGAATGTTGAAATGCTGCAACAAAGTATCAAACTCGCAAGTGCGTTTGAACGCCTCCAAAGGCCATTCGAACACTTGAACACTAGAACACTATATCAATGACTTTAAAACTTTCTATTTTATCATACTCTTTACAAAAATATATCAACACAAATAAAATATGGTTTTGTTCACTTAATTGCCAATATAGTTACAATCTTCCTCTTTGGCAATTTAGTAATAAAAACTATAACCTTAAAACAATTGTCGAAAATACAATAGCCTATAGAGCATGATACAAAAGATTTAAAATAAACATTTTGCAATGAACCTGCACTTGTCACATCAAAAACACTAGATACCATGTGAAACACATATGTGGATGAAACAATAAATAGCATCCATTCACATTAAGAACAAAGTCTAAAGGTGTAGAAGTAACACTACTCATCATACAAATAATTACTTTTCATGAGCACATAACATCTAGATCAACAAAAGTACTTAAGTAAAATGTACATAAACAAAGAAGTAAGAAATAAAAGAACACATGAATCTTGAGGAATTATCATCGGACTCCCCCTTAGATGTCTCCCCCTTAGATGTCTCCCCTTTTTTGTTACAAAATGTCAAAAACTAGTCACTGCTGAGGAGGAAAATATCGGTACATGTCGATGCACAAGGTTTGAAGATATCCAAACTGACGTTCTTGCTTGGCTCAAATTCAATGTATCTGAGCTGTCAGCGGAGAAGGTATTACATTTTTGCTCTTCAAATTCAGTCGAGTACTAATATTAGAAGACACCGCGATCTCTCCAAATTCATACTCAATGGGGAGGTCGTCAGCCCTCACAAAACTATGAGAAAGACGTGTAGAGTAGGCTGTGCTCCTATTGAGCGTAGTAAGTCCAATGGACCCAAGGGATGGACCAAAGCCTCAAAGGAATCAAAAGGCACACCATGTTGGATACGCAATTTTGTGATGAAAATGCCGAAAGACAAACTCTCTACAGGAGATAAGGACTCTACCGCAACCATAATATATCGGTACATCACATGAGACAAGTCAACAGGAACGCCAGTACCAATGGCATGCATTCGATATGCATGTCGCTTGTCAAGAAGAGTTTTCCATGCCTTAGGAGTAATTTAAAATCATAGATTAAATTTAGAATTCTATACTTCTCATTCAATGATGCTTGGCTTATCATATTTCTATCCCATACCGCGTTTGGCCCTACAACTTCCTTCACCACGTCCTAAATATCTAGTTCTAAGTTGTTTTTATAAGAAAACCAGTCCAAAAGTATAGGGAGGGAGAAAACAATCTACAATGTCTTCTGAATGAAGTACCCTATGAATAATTGTCTCAATTCTTTCTGATGCCACAGTATTTTAATAAAATTCTTGAACAATCTTAACACAAGTTCTAGAAACTTTCAAAATATTCATCAAATTCCTCCCCCTAAAAATCATGTCTAGTCCTAGCTCAAAAATTGGACCGGTCGTTCAGCAAGAACTGGGTTGTTTGCAAAATATTTTTGAAATCATTTTGCCTTTTCAAGAGAGTAAAACTTGTGTCTTTTAAAGGAAGATCTAGTCCGAGCACTCTTATCAAAATGTTTTGAAGCTAACATCTTTGTTGTAGGCATGATTCTAAAAAATGAATGGATGGTAGAGAATAAGATACAAGATAATACAAACAATCAAGTATGATCATGCAAATTTTTTTTAATGATGAACCAAAAAAAAATGAAGAAGATCTAGCTTGAGTGATCAACAAAACAATGACTCACAAATCTAATATGCAGTAAATTAAAGTGATAATCATCCTTTAATACAAAATTTTTTGCAAAGAATCATTGTATAGAAAAGTAAGATCAAAATCATGAACACCTTCTCAAGGTTCCAAGTATTAAATCGTCAAGGATTTGCAAAAAAAAAATAAACTTTTAAATTGGCAAGAAAATGGAGGAAAGAAAAAGGAAAAGTGAAAAACTTTGGGGAAGATGAAGTGAAAAGATAAAGTAAAGAAAAACCCTAGGTTTTCATTTTAATCCTAGGGTATTTGAATCGCCTTTTAAAGCCTAGTGTTCTTAGGCCAGAGGCCCGTTCAAAATGCTAACTAAGTGTTGCTCCTTTTGGAATGTTGTGTTCGAATGCCTTAAAAAGTTGTTTGAAAGAATTAGACTCGCAAGTGCATTCGAATATCTCTAGAAGCCATCAAACGCCTGAACTGAACACTGAAACACTATATTAGTGACTTTAAAATTTTCTATTGCATCATACTATTTATAAAAATCTATCAACACAAATAAAATAAGATTTTGTTCACTTAATTGTCAATAAAATAAAGTTAGAGAAGCCTCTCGCACGTTCTCCCTATCCCCAACCTACTGTGTGCACTAGGAGCTTGCCTAATGATAGGGTGCCGAGTGCAAGTAGGGGAAATGAAAAGAAGAAAGAGGAGAGTGACAGCATCTTTTTGGTTGTTACACAACAGAATTTCAAGACTCGCGGTGCCTCTATGAATACCATATCTGATATCATTTTTTTTTCTCTCTTTTGGGTTCTCTCTATCTTGCATGAGGATTGCTAACTTTGCACCGCATTGGTTAGTGGCTTCTTTTGTGCAGTCTGAGTTGGGTAGCATTTTGTTTGTTTAGATACACGGATGGGGTATGTCTATAGAATCGGACGTGTTGTTCTGCCATATTCTAAGGTAATGATATTTACCTTGTTTAAGAAAAGGGAGACACTAAATCATTAGTATTACATGAAACCCATGACCATAACTCAACACCAAACCCCAAGTTGGAGTCAATAGGCTATCAGGGGATGCCAGGCATGACGTAAATTTTATTTTGATTAATCTAGACATGACGTAAATCCAGAAGCTGGGCTATGTAGGAGGATATGCTACAAGCCACAACTCCACAAACTCGTCCTCGCACATACCAACAGGGTTCCAGATCCTAGCAACCTTCATCCATCCCTTAAAATAAATATATTTTTCATTCCCCTCCTTTGAAACATGTGAACACTATACATAATACATACTTCATCATCTATGTACTTCAAGAATTTTGAATTTAATTGAATATAAATTTTGATGGAAGCAAAGATTTAGATCCTTATATGTCTAGTCTTCTAAATATATACCACATTTAATTAAGAAAGTATTTGGACTGATATATAAACGGAAGAAAGTTTGAATTACATATGCACTGTTTATCTGTTGTACTTATTAATTTTTTAAAGATAGGAATATAATCTATTATAGGCATATGTTAGATTTAATAAGACTTACACTAAGTGGCATCCAGCTACATCAAAAAAATAATAAGCACTTATAAGTTAAATTAAATATTAATTAATAATATAACTTAATCATATATTTCAAAATCAATTGTATTTAAAATAATTTCTAAGCCTATATTTAACCTAATTAAATAAAATTAACTTTTAGAAAGGTGCTTGAGAAGTCAAACTTGACTTGGTTTCCCATGCCCATAGGCCATAGGTAGTAGGCAGCCAAAAGTTAGTAGGTAGGGAGGCCAAAGTGCTTTAGTTTGAAGCTGCAAATAGTGTTGTCGTATCACTTAGTGCTTAATCAAAAACTTGTTCCCTTCTCCAACGTGCTTCAATCTCTTTTCTCAACTTTTTTGGTTTGTCCACTCACTATCCTCTCTCTCTCTCTCTCTCTCTCTCTCTCTCTAAAATCCCTATTGTACCTCTCTCTCTCTCTCTCTCTCTCAAAAAAATAAAAGAGGTTAGATTTCCTCTTACATAGCTATTTTTCCAAGAATTTCAACTTGTTAATGCTGCAGTACGACATGGTCGGATATATAAGTAGAGTATTTTCTCGAACAAGAAATTTAAAAACAGAAATGAAAATGCTGAATTAAAAATTGTAAAAAAAACTAGTAAAATCGTCACATTGATTGAAACACCAGGTATATAGATTCCGTCAACTATGTTGCACAAGACCACCGAGAGATAAATATAAATATATATATATATATATATATATATATATATATATATATATATATATATATATATATATATAGATTTACAAGCTTTACTAAAGTTAAAATTACATGAGAATCCAATTCTTCACATTTGGTCATGCAACATTATTTTCGTGTTACGCTAGCTTTCCGAAAAAGAGGCATATTTGTTTAACTAAAGATAAATAATGGCCAAAGATCTTATTCTCTATGACCATTTTAAGGCACGTACCCTACATGATGCTGGACAAAAACATTTCAATCCTGAAAGAAAAGTAAAATTCGGGAGCCAAATTTAGTTGTCCAGAAGGTAAGATAATGATTAATGCATCATATGGGTGAAAGAATGTCCAAGAGAGTAGGGAAAAGATAACCATTGAAGTGAGAATAAATGCATTTCTCCTACTAACATCATGACACATTATGGCACTGCATCCACATATTCCCTAGTCATGATTTATTGAACATATAGTGGCAATCCACCAGATTGGGCCAAAGGTGTAGAAAAGATTAGATTTAGATACATGGTAGGGCCGTCCAACCTGACCAAAAGGGGAGTCAATCAGATTCATCCAGAGCAAATAGGAGGGCAAGCAAAAGCCTGATGCCCACTAACATCTGGCCCTTGTGAGGATAAAACCACTTTACTACCCAAACTAGAATATCTCTTTGTTATGAGTTGCCTCTAGATGTATGGCTTCTAAGGACTGTACCTCTCTCCTAGAAGAATAGCCCCCCTACTGAACTCCTTTGCATCCTGCTATAAATAGAGGATCAATGGAGAGCTCCTTCGTCACTTGAGTTTCTCTCCACATCCCATATTCTCCTACCTCATAATTAACCTACTTTCCCTGTTCTATCTCT
Source organism: Typha angustifolia (assembly GCF_048772165.1). Taxonomy (NCBI): domain Eukaryota; kingdom Viridiplantae; phylum Streptophyta; class Magnoliopsida; order Poales; family Typhaceae; genus Typha; species Typha angustifolia. The sequence goes on along the minus strand of NC_133246.1, from coordinate 5,749,803 downwards.
TGCTTCAGATATACTTATGCTATATCTCATTTTTCTTCTTTTGTTTACATAAGTAGGAGGTAAGAAGGGCATGCGGTGATGCTGTTGACAGAAGATAGAGAGCACTGAGTATGAGCTGCATGGTGATCTGCATCTCACTCCTTTGTGCTCTCTATGCTTCTGTCATCACCTTCAGCTCCCTTTTACCTCAATCCATATATCCATATCTATTCCCATGCATGGAGGCTAACACTCTCTTTGCTTGACATGTTTTTGCAGTTCAGTTATGGCGATGATCGGCTTGCGGGCATAGAGCTTTCGATGCATGGAGAGACCTCAAATTAACACCCGAAACATGGACCAGCTGGTTTCACTCATCATGTCGACTTCGGTGCTGGTTCTCATCTGTGCGAATTGGAGATTACTTAGCTATTCATTTGATCTGCGTTCTCATCTGATCAATTTTGTGTATGAAGATCAAGCTTGGCTGTTTAATAACGTGATAGTACATTACTATATAATCAAGAATTTGTACTTTACTGCAAGAGAAAGGTATGCATATATATGTATGTAGACAGAGAAATATATAAAGGATAACTCAGTGCAGTTCCCCATTTCATCATGTGTGATAGTTGTGAAGTTTGTCCCTGATCAGTGTGAAAGTTTCTCAGCTACTCATTTTGCTATCTCGTATTTTGAGAAGGACAAGATACTTGAGTTCTAAACAGACTCAATTATTGACTAGTTCTAGTGTGCACTAAAGTGAGTCAAAGTATATTCTTATTATATAAATAGGTGATCATCTTATTCTTGATTATGTTTCTATTACTATGGCGATTTCAGCACAACCTGGGATTAGTGTAGTTTCTTAGGGTTACCAGAATGATTAATTAAGATCGACTGGCTTTCTGTTTTCACTCTAGTTTTTTTCACAATTATTTTGTCGACGAGATTGAATTATTTTTCTGACCAAGTCTCCGTGGGCCTTAAAACAAAGGGAAAATAGAGAGAGGAAGAAGTTAATAATAAGAATTGGGACCTCAACTTTTAGGGTTCAAAGAGTGAAGCTTAGTCCGAACGCTCGAGTGACGCCATCTGACGATTATGGTGGGCTGTTGGTGGTGGAACGTGGCGCGTTACAAGAACTATGACATGATTGTGGTCTCAATAAAGATTCTATTTCCAATTACCTTTCAACACTTGGGAGCCTTGGACAGCATAACTAACTAAATTCTCGCTAGTGGGATCTTGAAAAGAATTCTACCTGACCTACTAGTTTCGTAAATAGATAAGGATAACGAGCTCTAATCGATTTGTAGATCCGATCCACACATTTGTTAGGGCGTACCTTTTCTTGATTGGCATTTGGTAGGATAGGTTTTATATAATGATAATTATCTTGGATGCGTTAATTTTAGAGGTGTAATCGAGATGAGCTCTGCTCTAGTTAGGCTCGAAATTAGTTTTGAGCCTAATCTCACACGCTAAGCATGAATTAGAGCTCGAGTCAAAATTAGCTTCTTGATAATCAATTTCAAACGTAATCGAGTCTAAATTAAATTCAAGCCTAATCCAAGCCTAAACAAAAAAAAAAAAAAGAAAAAACTAGGACGATTACTCTATTATATGAATCATTAGATATTTGATCCAATCGATCATATATTTATATATAATCTATAAGTATATAGACTAAAAATAAACTAGACAGGGGAACGAACAATTTTTAGTACAGATCTTCTCAAGAAATAAGTCACAACGAAACTCAACCTATGTGCACATGACAGTTTAAAAGAAATTTCCACCATAGGCCATTTGGTTTTCTTAGAGGGTTTTATTGCCTACCGTAACCAATAGGCCATTTGATTGTCCTCACAGAAGATACCGTTTGCCTTCTATTACTCATCCAGAGATCAATGGATTAAAATAGGAAAAGGTGTACCATGTGTTTCTTCAGAAGGCCCCTTCTTTTGCCCATTTGCCTCATGTTCCATTCTTTCAGAAGTGGTCCCTGGGCTCCAAATATGCTCTGTATCCATTTACTGCCATAGGAGCTCACAGTTGAGCTGCTACTAGTCAAGTGAAAGATGACCACAATTGGCTGAAACAATGAGCTCCAGATGCCTTGTGCTTATTCTACCTGATCCTGGAAGCATCAGAGATGTTGCTCAGTATATATATAAATTCACTATTATTCTTGTTGCAATCCATATTCAAACATTCTGTTCAATTGTGGTGAATGTTTTGGCACTCAAATGTGTTTATTGTCAGTCACTATACAATGGAGGGAGAATCTTTAGGGATGGATGCATGATATATAGTAGTTGTTGGTTAGTCTTCCTGGTGAAAAGGTTTTAAGTTTATAATCTATTACTTTGTGATATCATTTGGAAACTAAATCGCTGTGGATAATTAAATTCTCCATAGCTTATTCATTTGACTAGTCATATATCCATGACAACCCGGGATAAATTGAGAGATAAATAGTTCCAAGTAAGATTGCAAGAACTAGAATAATAAAGATTATGATTACCTCATTTTTATTTCTTTGGCTTCATACGCTCACGACCTCGTGTCGACAATGCATCGATCCGGGGAGCTTCGCATTGGTAGCCTCGTACCGAAAAGTTGGTGCCATCCCATGGGTTCTAAAAGCTTCAAAGTGAGTCTACGCCATGTAGCCTCCCATTGAGCTCTTCCCGTCACGATCGTGACCACCATTGCCATCCTTAGCTGCGTCCGACCCCTCAGACATTTTATCCTCTTTGTGTGGAAGTCTTTTAATGCCTCATGCGTGAGATCTCGCGGCTTTGCTTGAAGCGGATCCATCTTGCAGTTGGTCGCCTCGACCGACCTCCTTCCACCTCGTGTTGGATGCCTTGGTTGTGTGAAGTGGTTTAGTGTCGCCGATTCGAACTAGTAGCAATGGCGGCGCCGGTAGACATTTCCCCTACTTGTGTTTCCCCTCATTTCCTGCTCTCCATCGACAGGGAAGAAGAACCATGGTTGGGACCCGAAGATCCCAACCCATGTTTGATTGGCTTTGCCCAAAACCAAGTGGGTTTGGGTGAGCTCGATGATTGGGCCCATTTTGATTGGTTTTTAGCTTTGGGCCCTAGTGCAGCACAAGTAGAAATTGTGTATATTGTTAAATTAAGCATACATTTATTTATGGATAAAGGGATATTTTTATTTTAGGCTATTTCACGTGGAGCAGAAGTGAGTGTATTTACTCATATTTTTATCCATTTTATATTTTATGCTATAATTATCTTCTTGCAATATTATACTTTGTGCATTTTTATTCCTTGTGCTATTTTATATTAAGTGAAATATTAATCTTTATGCATTAAAAATAGTCTCAGACTAGATATTATTTATGTATCTTCCTATGGTGAGTTAATTATATCTTAAAGTTTAAGAAATAAATATATTCCTAATCATATGATAAACCATTTAAGTGATTCTAGTACAATTAGAGAATAGCCTCAGACCAGGCAAAAATCTCTCTAAGACGACCATAATCTCTCTCAATAGTGAAAGAAAAATATAAGGTGTATTAATACACCTTCTAATGACCCTAATCAAATAGACTGAGCAACATCTAACTTTAAGTTGATGTGAAGTTACATACATAGTCCCAACATAAAAAGGTATGACATTTATTTAGATTAACAAGTTCTACCTAATGATACTTGAGCATATCATCAGTGTATCACTTGCATTATTAATTATGCTTTGTCTTTCACGTCATGTTTGTTATTATTATCAATTGCTGAGCTTTGGTTTTCAAATTATGTGATACGGATTCCAGTTTGATAGGCTTTTGGGCAGATTCACCGGGTGAGCTAAAATTATTAGCTCATTAAAAATTTCTTAACAATTCAGATTCCAATCGAATCAATGTGCTGTACTAAGGCTCATCTACCTCCACTTAGAGTTTACCTTTTTCTTTTTGTAGCCTTGATTATTTGAAAAACATCTATTGCCTAGCTTGAACAATTTTATTTTCCTGAGAGTTGTTAATTATTGACTAAGAGTTATTAGTTCATATTATATTATTTATATATTATGGATTTTAAAAGTTATTATTAAGGCTTTATATATCTCAAGTTTATTGGGTATATTAGGGGTGTCAAGAAAACAAGCAGCTCGGGCTCCATTTAATTTGGCTTGAGTTGAGCTGACCCTGAGTCTTATTCTAAGATTTGAATTGAATTTCTAGGCGAGCTTGAGCCGGAGTCCACTTGCTTAGGCTCAGCTTAATAGGCTCGATTTAAATATAATACTTATTCATATTTTATATGTATTAAAATATATTGTATATAAATATATTTATAACTATTAGATCTTGATCCAATGGATCACAAGATACAATCCTTATTTAACCCTAACACTAAGTCTAATAAAATTCTCTCCAATAAACCCAATCTCCTCCTCATCTTGCTGTTTCTCCCCTCCTCCTCATCTTCTATCAATCGGCTCCTCCCGCCTCCTCATCTAATCAAGCTTGGGTTCATTTCGAGCTTGTTTTGGCTTAGCTCTTGTTAACGTGAGCTAAGCTTAAACCTCAAACTAGGTTTGAAAATAATTTCACGCTAAGCCTATGCTAGAGTTGGCTTGCTTAGGGTCGGCTCATTTTGTTATGAATCAGATCTGGAATGATCTGTCTATAGGATGATCTTGAGATTTTGAGGGGCAGTAATCTCGAAGTTCTAGATCTAATGGCTTTGGAATGAAGTCAATCAGAGATCCGGATGAAAAAGTTATGGTTAAAATAGTGGAGCAAGGTTGAAGTATGGTAGAATAGTAATTAACCGACGTTGCGGCAGTCGTCAGAGGGTGGTGAACAAGCAAGAGTAGTGGTGGATGATCGTAAGATAGGGTGGCTACTAGAAAAAGGTGGTGGCTAAGGTTTGGATGCTTGAAAGGGTTCTATGGTTATAATCCACTCCTATGAAGATAAAGACGATCTACAACTATAGTAAAAGATAAAGACTAAAATAATAACTAGGCTAAACTCCAATTCCTTCAATGATTCCTTTAATGATCAACATATATCCACTCCTATTTATAGGAGTAAAAATCCCTAGCGAATCAGATCCACATACGGATTATCGGATTTATTTGAAATTCAAGAAATAAGATAAAGCTAAACTAACTAACTTGACTTAACTTGACTTAACCCATGTGGTCGGATCGTAACATTCCACCACACTTTCGACACCTTGTCGTCAAGGTAACTAGTACGTGAGCTAGATCTTCTAATTTACATCATGCTTGTAGGCCCACGGGTCTGCATGTAGATATGACTCAGTCCGATAGCACGAGCCCACCGATTCATTCCACTAGTTGTCCTCGAGCTCTAAGTCGTGCTCATGGCCTCCCAACTAGTTCATACAATTTGATCAAACCGGATAGCGAAAATTTAGCACGTCTTGAGATACGTGCACTTCATCTCTTGCACTCAATACCCAAATATTTATCCTAGTAATGAAATTAGATTTTGGCCTAGGGGTGCCGCTGTTGGCTACATGGGCACCGACAGCGGCTAGGCAAGGTTGTGGGCCACTTGTAGTTGACCTCCAAGTGGTCCTTGCGGCGATAGAAGCCAAATATCGAGCTCGAGCTCGAGTGGGTGCAACGGCGGTCGTAGTGCCTCGTCAACGGGTCCCCTAGCCCCCAACGGCTATGATTGGTGGAAGTAGTCTCACTATTGTGGACCCTCGGCGGTGGCGAGGCTTGCGGAAGCCACCCCGATGTGGCTTCGCTCGGGCAATATCACTGCGAGTGTGGGTGTCGGGTTAGGCCATGCGATAGTCGCCAACGGCTGCCGTGGCCACTACGGTCTTGCAATCAGCCAGTGGGAGCCAACCTTGGCTACTGATGGTAGCTGGAACGCTGGACCAGCGGCTGCTTGCTATAGTTTTGCTACAATATGGAGGGTTGTCGATGGTGCTCTTTCAACCTTCTACTATGGCTACCGCTGGTCTAGCTTAGGTGCGAGGGTTTTGTGAAAAGTACCGAATGTTGTGGCGAGGCTAGGGGGCGACTGGATGGTCGCTAGTGGGTAGCTAGGGTTTTTAGCCCTAGCTTCCACCGCGGGTGGGGAAGCTAACTCGAAGGGCCATCTTTATCGGTTGCTCTGGCGTTGCTGCGGTGGTAGGCTTTGTTTGAAGGGACGGAAGGCACTCCTCGATCAGAGAAAGGGTTTTGGCCGACGGTTGGGTCTCCTCTCCACCTCCCTCACGGTTTGAAGTTGATGGCCATGGTTGAGCTATTTCCACCGTGTCCAGTGGCACTGGCAGCGTTGGCGGCATAGGGTGGCTGCACTGAGCTAGGAGAACGGTTGTCAAGGCTTGGATCGCCTTCTTGATCCTTTCGTAACTCTCCTTTAATTTGGTTGAAATTTTTTTAAAAAATGCCTTTGCCCATGCCGATAACTCATTGTCAATAGTTGTGCATGGTGGAGGGGATGCTGGAGATACTCTCAGAGGAATGGAGATGAGTTTCTGACCCTCTATGGTCACCCTTCCTCGTTCGTCTTGGGATTGCATATTAACCATCGTACGAGGAATATCGATTTTGATACCAATATTACAAACCATATCTAGAACAATCTGTCCGTAGGATGATCCTGAGATTTTGTAAGAGTAGTAATGTTAAAAGTTCCAAATTTGATGGATTTGGAATGACGTCAATCAGAGATCTGGATGAAAAATTATAGTTAAAATAGTGGAGCAAGGTTGAAATATGGCAGAATAGTAATTAACCGACGTTGCGGCGGTCATTGGAGGGTGGTGGACAACCAAGAGTGGTGGTGGACAACTGTAAGATGGGGTGGCTACTGAAGGAAAGTGGTGGCTAGGATTTGAATGCTTGAAAAAGTTCTATGGTTATGATCTACTCTTATAAAGATAAAGATGATCTACAGCTATGATAAAACATAAGGACTAAAATAATAACTTGGCTAAACTTTAATTCCTTCAATGATTCCTTCTATAATAATTATTAATACATATCGACTCCTATTTACAGGAGTAAAAATTTCTAGCAAATCAAATCCATATGTGAATTATCCGATTTATTTGATTCAAGCAATAAGATAAAGCTAAACTAATTAACTTGAATTGACTCGACTTGACCCATGTGGTCGGATCGTAACACATTTACACCCCTAAGGTATATTACAGGTTAAGAGTTTGATTTGGGATCATGACAAAAATCTTTGCTAAATCTTTATCCAAGACAAGCCTACTTGAAAAAGACAACACTAAGCCAAATATGGGCCTAAGTTGAAGCCTCATTGGACCTCTAGATCTTAGGGGTGAAAATAGATTGGATAAAAAGTTTGACCTACTTCGCTTCCTATCCGAGTTTTGTTAAATATGGGCTGAGATTTTTCAATCAATCCTATGACATGCGCTTTAATATATTTGATGAAGAAAGGGCTTAATCCAATGTATATTAGTCTCTAGACAGATTCTCGGTTAGACTTTTCGAGGGTAATTTCAGAAGCCCTACCCATTGGAAGTTCTTAAAAAATTAGATATGTTATTGCTTTGGAAGAGAGCTTTACATCAAATCCACATGTTTGGTTAGTTAGATTTTAAGATATAGACCAAATAGTGGCTGAAGGTCAAAAATGGTGGAAAAAGTGATGGTAGCTGATGGTGGAGATTTGATTGTTGAAATGGGGATACGAGAAGGTAGAAATGTAGATCTAGGATGGAGGTTCGATTCTACGGTGGTAGACCGTGAAACTGGGTAGCCGACGGTGGAGGTGGTGGTTCAACTAAGGTAGGGCGGGATGGAGGTGGAGAGTGGATGATGGTGGATTTAGGTAGAGGATTAGAGAGAGAAGGGAGAAGGTAGGTCATCTCCTAGGGGTGGGGGGTGTTGGCCAGTCAAGGAGCAGGGTAGATGTGGTTGGCGTGAGTGGCCTTCTAAGCTTGGTCAATGGTGAACAAGGACAAGGAAAACAAGGGAGAAATTCAAATTCAATAATTCTAAGATGACTGAATTGCACACTACATATTTCATATGTAGCTACCCTTAACTTAAGTTAGTCTAGCCTGATTAACCTTAGGTTCAACTGACTCGATAAGCAAATATGACTAAACTGTAATTGATTAGAATCTAGGGTCTAATCTAAATTACAAACCAAATAACAAAATCAAAGCTAAAAATAATGTCCTCTAGGGTCTTATTTGAATTTCACTATTTTTTCATTGGGCGTCAAACCTAATTTCCTCATGCCTCGATTTGACATTAGTTTAGCTAAGCCCATGACGTCCGTCTCTAGCTCCCATGTGTAATAATTCGATCCCACCGGAGGCATGAGGTCGTGAGCGTCACATGGGGATTAGGTGCCCAACAATATACTATCAAGAATGAAGAGACCCAAAAAAATAAAATGAAAGAAGAAGGGGGTCTACGGGCCACAACAAACCCATTCAAATATATCTGAAAGGGTGAAAACACTTACAAAAGTACATGCTAAAAGTAAGATACAAAAAGTATAAAGAATCAGACCTATTGCCCTACAAGGTAAACTACTACCAAGCATCCCACTAGAGTGTCAATCAATCTGCATCATTTATCAACATAAAATAAGCCTAACGCTCAGCAAGTGGCACTATCATTTGTCAAGTATCATGGATAACAATACACTCACTATGGAAAATGCATACGCAACTATACAACATATCATCATGACGTAAAATGAAATATGCATGTTGTGTATTTAGCTAGCGTGATTCGACTAGTCTCCCGCTAACCCTATCCACCTCTTACACATGGCATGCCTTCCACACAGGCCCTTGGCCCCCAACACCATGATCAACAACCATAAAGGCCCCCTAAGGGAAGGTAGACCCCAATGGTAGAATCTCTTGCTCACCACACAATCAACAACATGACTGATCATCCGTCACTACAAACTAAGTACCCTAATTGTAAGCCTATCACATAAGTTAGTATTGCACCTTGATACAACTATCTGAGCCCTCTGCTCCACCATCATCGCACCATCATACGGAATCTCATAAGCCGTCGCTCATGGACTCTTTCACCCTACGTCATCAAGTATAATTAGGTCTACGTCATTCTAATATTTTCTCTTTAACTTAGATACTCTAAAAGGTTAACTCTCATCAAATGAAAGTAAATAACCTATCGCTCGATAAAACGGCTACCTGATTGTTTAGGATTCACAGACTAAGACCTCAAGCATGGGCCCTACTATGTAATAATATAAATATCACCCACCCTTAACATTGGCTAGAGAGGTGTCGGGTACTATTGAGATATAGAGATCATTTCTTTTATGATTGTGCTCATATGTTAGTGACATGATAAGGTAAAATATGGCTAGCAAAATAGAACAATAATAATGGTTATCATATCTAAGCATGCTGATGAATATATATATATATAATCAAAATAATAGCAGTTGTGTCAGGTAGTATGTTAAACAAACAAGTTTCACTATACTAAACAGACTATCATATGATAGATGATTATATTATTAAGCAATGATAACAAGGGTTGATAGACTACTTGCCTAGATTCGCTAAAATTACTTGGTGATAAGCAAAGCCACTCTAATCCCGACTTGCTCCAAGGCGAGCGCTAATCCTAAGGAGCAGTATGACAAAATCACTAGTCAGCACCTATTTTGATATTTAAAGGGGTACCAAAAGAGTAAACAATAAAAAGGAATGAGGAAAAGAAAGGAACGAAAAACCCACAAAGGGCACAAACTCTGCTAGTGGAAAATCGGGCTTGGGCTATGCCCAGCCCGAAACCCAAGTGCCCTTATTCTGGCTCCATCCGGACCAAGCGGGTAGTCCCTAACTTGGCCGGATGGGGCACTAAACTGGTGGGGAGGGGCTCTTGCCCCTTCTTGCTCAACACAATCCAAACAAATGGGCCACTCGTCAGCGGTGAACTAACGCCAAACCACTGCAAGTAGAAGGGAAAGGAGGAAGCAATGCCCCCAAAGTGCCACACCAAAACAATCAGGTACTAGAATGAGGGAGTGAGGGAGACTCACCAACTATACCCCTAATTAATATATCACAATATTATTAATTTTAAAAAATATAAATTAAAATAATAAATAACTTACTCTCTTTCTCTCTCCTGTCTCCTAACTTACTCTCTTCTCTCTCACGTCTCTACTCATTCTACCTTCGGCATTAGACGACATGTGAGAGAGAGGGTGACGGCAGTAGCAATGCGTGAGCAGGAGGGTGACGGCAGCAAGCTCGGCAAGGCCTCCCGTCCCACGGGGCACAACAACAGAGCTCAGCGCGGCCTCTCCTCCCACATGACGCGGTAGTGAGCTCGCCGCAGCCTCCCCTACCATGCTGCGTGGCCTCCGCGTCCCACGCAACTCAGTAGCGAGCTCGGTAGTGAGCTCGGCTCAGCCTCTCCGTCCTACACAACAGTGAGCTCGCCACGGCCTCCCCTTCCCACGCAAGCACTGTAGTGAGCTCGTCGTGGCCTCCTCGTCCAACGCGATGCGGTAGCTCAAGGAAGGAGAGAATATAAGTGAGGGGAGGAGGGAGGGAGGGAAGGATAGAGGAGGGAGAGAATAAGGTGGTGATAGTGCGGAATGAAGGAAGGCAATTGAATATAATAACAAGGAAAATTAATTTTTTATTAGAATATTCTTTTATCCTAATTTAATTAATGGGATGTATAAAGATTACGAGGGTATTTAGGTTATTTAGAATTAATTATATCTGGTATAACTGATACGATCTCCCCTTTAGGCAAAGGTTTGATCTCTCCCGATTTCTAGATATGGACAGAATTTGTCACAAAATTTTAGAAATAGATTTCGAAAGATGCCGTTGTCGGATTGACTTGAGATTTTGATATGTTGTAGCCTCGGAAAAGAGATTTCTAGCAAATTAAGTTTTAGGTGAATTGGATGTAGGGATCTCAAGATAACGTTCGATTAGTGGACAAACGTCAGGGGGTTTATCTTAGGATCCGTGGATGGAGGCACGAGATCCTAGATGATGGTGGATGGTGGTGGACCGGCGTTAATGGGGTGGCATCGGTGAATAAGTGGTGGTGGAAAGGTTATGGGTGATGGAAGGATTAGGGCTAGTGTTAGATAGATTGGAAGAAAGGGGAGGAGTGGGCCACCCCTAAGAGACTAGGGTGATTAGTCGGTCGAGGGAGGTTAGAAGCGGCGTCATCGGGGATCGAGAGAACAAGAGCAAAAAAGACGAAGAAGGTAAAGCAAAATCTCAATTCATCAATAATGACTCCCTAGTTGCCATCCACACCTTTAGAGGCTAACCAAACAATTCAAAAATAACTCTAAACAGTACATTTTCACCGACCGCGTTCGAACGCACTCGATCGCGTTCGAACAAATATTTTTTCACACTTCTCTGAATTTGCGAACGCGATGCAAGCATTCGCAGGCGCATTCGAACGCACAATTTGCACTCTCTGGATGTGCGAACCTGATGCAGGCGTTCACAATCGTGTTCGAACGCACTTCACCCGCATTCGAACGCGACATAAAAGAACTTATTTTTTTAGAATTAAACACTAAAACAAAAGACAAAGACATCCATAAAGTGTATCCATGCTCGAGGAGACATTGGTGAAGTCCGAATCGTATCAATCCACCATGCTTCCACAACCTTGTTCTTAAGGTTTGAAATTAGGGAAGGGTTATGGGTGATGGAAGGATTAGGGCTAGTGTTGGTAGATTGGAAGAAGGGGGAGGAGTAGACCGCCCTTAAGAGGCTAGGGTGATTGGCCGATTGAGGGAGGTTAGAAGCGGCGTTGCTGGGGATTGAGAGAACGGGAGCGAAGAAGACGAAGGAGGCAAGGCAAAAACTCAGTTCATCAATAAATAATATATCACGATATTATTTTTTTAAAATTAATAATATTGTGATATATTAATTACGGGTATAGTTGGTTATTACACATTTTTCTTCACTACCGTTACCCATTTCACTTTGCCCCGAAAAATTTACGAGTGACATCGTAATCTAAAAAAGTTTAGAAAGTCTTTGTTAAAATTTAGTAGTGCTAGAACTGGTGCGGTAGACATGGCTGTCTTCAATGCTTCGAAGGCCTCTGTCGCCTTGCCCGTCCATTGAAACCCTCCTTTTCTGAGTAAGGAGGTCGGTGGGGCAGCAATCTTGCCGTAGTTGGCAACGAATCGCCGGTAGTACCTAGTCAACCCAAGGAATCTCCTCAATTCTCGCTGATTAGTGGGAATCGGCTAGTGTACCATATTATTGATCTTGCTTGGATTGGCTTCCACTCCTCTCGTTGAGATTATATGTCCCAAGTACTCCACTTGTAGCTCTCCCCAAAGGCACTTGCTCATCTTGACTTTTAATTGATTTTGTCACAAGATATTCAACACCTCACGCACATGCTGTAAGTGCTCGCTCCAATTCCTGCTATACACTAGAATATCGTCAAAGAAGATAAGCATGTATCGACGTAAGAGCAAGCAGAAAAGGTCATTCATCAGCCCTTGGAAGGTGGCCGGTGCATTGGTGAGCCCAAACGGCATGATTTGGAACTCATAGTGGCCATTGTGAGTTCGGAACGTCGTTTTGTGCACATCTTCCGAGTCAACGCAGAATTGATGGTACCCTTCTCTTAAGTCAAGTTTGCTTAAGTAAGCCGACCCTGTGAGTTCATCCAGCAACTCCTCGATCACCGGTATTGGATACCGATCTTTGACGGTGATCGCATTCAAGGCTCGGTAGTCGATGCAAAATCGCCAACTCCCGTCTTCTTCCGAACCAGCATCATCGGCGACGAGTAGGCACTTCTACTCGGTTGAATAATCCCTTGCTCGAGCATTTCCATCACCAATTTGCTGATCTCTTCCTTCTGGACATGCGGGTATCGATAGAGTCGAACAGGTCAGCAGCAGTCCTCGAGGTTCCTCGAAGAGATCTTTGAATTCCTGCGGCAGCTCTTGAATGTCAGTGGCTATTTTCCTTGGTGGTGGATGTTTTGGTTCAGCAACAGCCATTCGCAATAGTAGAGCTCGGTCCCCTGCACAAGGAAGGCCCAAAAGTGGTTGCAACGTCGGTCCTTACCGCGGTTGATTTCCATCCAGCAGCACCCTTCAACTTTTTATCCGAAATGTCAGTATGAGGTTTGAAAAATTAAATGTTACGAGCCCCAAGCTTTGAAGCCATTGGGTCCCTAAGACAATGTCGGCACCTCGCAAGACCAACGGATAAAGATCCAATGTGAAATTTGGCCTTGCATTTTCAATTCCACACCTCCACAAATAAAATCTGCTCGCAATGTGGTGCCATCTCCAATCGTCACATCGAACCTTTTCGTGGGTCCAACTCGAGCCCAATCTTCCTAAGGAGCCTCTTATCAATGAAGTTGTGGGTGGATCCGGTGTCGATCAAGATTCTCACTGTGGTTTTCTTGACTACACCATTCACCCGCAAGGTCTTTAGCGCGGCTGTCCCTAAATAGGCGTGGAGGGAGATTTCAGCAATCATATCCTCCATGGGTTGCCCCTCAACTACTTCTCCTTGATGTCCAGCCACACCTTCATCTTCAGCTGCAAACTCATCCTCCACATCCTCCAATCCATTTATTAGCATCACCAATCCCATCGATTTAGCGCAGCGATGTCCGGGTACAAACTTCTCATCACAACAAAAGCATAGGCCTTTGGCTCTTCGTTCCTCCATTTGAGCAAGTCTGAGTGCTGGTCCCGGACCTCTAGGTGCATACTTCACATCTTGGGATGGTTTTAGGGGTGCTCGAGGAGGCACCATTGCAGTAGTGGTCCTTGGTACGTCGATAACATTTCCTGCTGCTATGGTTGGTTGAGCTTGATTGCGGCTTCCCTGGCTAGTCCAATTCTGTTTTAGGTATAACTTCATGGCTCGATGTTTGTCTTCCATGAGCACCGCATCTTCAAAGGCCTCATTTAATGTTCTAGATCTTAAAGCCCTTATGTCGGCTTGTATGTCTCCCCGCAGCTCGGAGATGAAGGTGCTACAAAGTTGTTGATCCGTCCATGGGGTTGGCATCAGCTACTTATCCTCTCAAACTCTTCTTGGTATGCCCCAACTATAGTCTTTTGCACCATCTTTGAGAGGAGAACATCGAAGTCTTCATACCTTGACGCTCCAAATCACCGCATGATATCGACGCAAAAGTCAGCCCAAGTTTTGATAGCCTCATTGGCATTGGCTGCTCGAAACCAATGAAGCGCCACATCTTCAAGGTGGAAGCTTGCAAGCGTCACCTTATATTCTTCCGTCGTACCTTGGTATGCGAATAATTACTCCACCCTATACAACCAATCGATCGGATCACCACCTTTAAACTTGGGGAATTCGAGATGCACGATTTGCCCATGGATACCGTTGTCTCGATCCGAATCATGTCCAAGTCTTTGTCTAACTGGAGGAGGATGCACCATAAATGGTTGATAATCTCTCCTTCGATTTTGGTTAACTCGCCGTAGTTTCGGTTCGTATTGCCCCACCCATGGATTTAGATCTCCAAGGTGATCTCCATATTGGTTCGCTCGTCGGATGAGCTCACCCGTAATTGGGCCTGGTTGAACCATCCTTGTTTGTCTTTGCCCATAGGGTGGTTGTAGCAACGGCTCTTGTGGTTGCAAATTCTGAACCGGTGGCGGCAGATTCATGGGAGTGGACGCGCGTCGTGGGGTTGATGGTGCATTCCCGTTCGCCATGGCTTCCCTTGTCGCCCGTAATTCCCGCATTATCTCTATCATCGTCCGGTTGTTGATGTCCATTTGTTCGGAAAGAGACCCCAACATGATTTGAACACTAGGTTCTTCCATATTTCGATTTGATCGGGTGATTCCGCAAGTGGAAGTCCCCGCAACCATTTCCTCCTCCTCTATTAGGAGAATCTCTTCTTCCTCGTCTCACCGTGCAGCCATGGCTCTGGTTGTCGTCATAGAAAATGTATGTCTGAGGAACAGTGGCTCTGATACCAGCTTGATATGATCTTCCCTTTAGGCTAAGGTTTGATCTCTCCCGATTTCTAGATCTAGACAGAATTTACTAGAAAACTTAGAAATAGATACCGAAATATGCCACTGTCGGATTGACCTGAGATTTTGATGTGTTGTAGCCCTAGAAAAGAGCTTTCTAAAAAATCAAGTTTTAGACGAATCGGATATAGGAATCTCGAGATACCGTCCTATTAGTGGACAAACGTCAGGGGGTATATCTTAGGATCCGTGGATGGAGGCACGAGATCGTAGATGATGGTGGATGGTGGTGGACTGACGTTAATGGGGTGGCACCGGTGAATAAGTGGTGGTGGAAGGGTTATGGGTGATGGAAAGGTTAGGACTAGTGTTGGATAGATTGGAAGAAGGGAGAGGAGTGGGCCGCCCCTAAGGGACTATGATAATTAGCCGGTCGAGGGAGGTTAGAAGCGGCGTCGCCGGGGATCGGAGGAACGGGAGTGAAGAAGACGAAGGAGGCAAGGTAAAAACTCAATTTATCAATAATGACTCCCTGATTGTCATCCACACCTTTAGAGGCTAACCAAACAATTCAAAAATAACCCTAAACAATATATTTTCGCTGACCGCGTTTGAACGCACCTGATCGCGTTCGAACGCATATTTTTTTATAATTACATACTAAAACAAAATACAAAGACATCTCTAAAGTGTATCTATATTTGAGACGACATCGGTGAAGTCCGAATCGTATCAATAACTACCACGTAAGTTGACTCGCCCAATTTTTCTAACGGTATACTAACGGAAGGGTGACATTGAAATTTTTGGGTGTTTAGGGGTGACATTGTAACCTAAAAAAGATTAGGGAGTCTCCGTAAAAATTAGGTATAATTCAGGGGGTGTTGATGTAATTAACCCTTTATTTTTTTAAAAAAATTAGTTTGTTAAAACTTGTTCGAACATACATTGATGTTCTAAGCCTATTTGAGCAACTTTAAATAAAACTTGTCCGAGAGCTCCAAAAAATATTCAAAATGAATTTTGGACTGAGCTTTTTGCAACTGGTTCTAATATGTTAAAAATTATTATTAGATTAGGGTTGAAAAGTAGCCTACTTGTTGTTGAGGGATATAAATAGGAACTACTTGGTTGAAGAGGACAAATAACTCCTAAGACTATCGTGATGGCTTGAAGAGCTTTGGACAGAAGAGAGGAGTTGGGTAGTGGGTTGCCATTAATGTCCTGCCTTCTTGGAATCCCACTAGATTAAAGATTGCTGTTAATCAAGCTTGGCGCATTTATATTTAACTAACCTGATTCATGCCTAAATTGGGCCGAGTTGTAGGCTTAATTAAGCTCTAGATATTTCCACCTTTCCATTATTTTGAGGCTCCCAGAGATAAACATTCCTTTGTTAAAAACACACTATGTTTTGTTTTTATTATCATTTACATTTACCGTGGAAATTTATTATTCGACTTTAATCAATGTCTCAAAAATATTTTGAGTTAATTTTAACCTAACAATAGTTGATGGAAGAGAGAAAATGCTGCTACTTTTGAAAATAGAGAACTAAGAGAGTTGTCAATTTAATCTTAGAATTTTGTACTCCATGTTTTATCCCAACATTAAATAATTTACTCAAAGGATATTAAAGTTATTTTACATTTATATTGAGTTTAACCCATCTATCTATGTAGTAACCCTTCAACAAGAAAACTATTATACGTGTGATTTAAGGCAGTAAAAGTTGAAAACCAATAATAACTATAATGATAGTGTGTGAATAACAATAAAGACAAACATCATGTGTTTCTATAGACTTTTCTAGATACTGATTCAATGGCAAGCCAGAAAGTGTGAACCTCAGTGGTGTACATGGACAAAATTTTGGTTTGAGATTATTAAGTATAGTATTGCTCATGGTGGTATAGGAAAGGTGGGAATTTATTAGCAAGAGATATATTGATTAAAAATAGTGTGGTTTGGTATTTAAAAGCAAAAGAAGTTTAAATTTGCTGACTGTTGGGTTCTATCTGCATTTAAACCTGAATATATGCTGAATAAGAAAGAAGCATACGTTAGCCAATACTCATGTGAAGAACGAGTTTGCCTAGGAAACAGTGTATTACTTCGGGAAAGTATGCTAGTTAACTAGTTAAGTTATATATATATATATATATATATATATATATATTATATATAGTTATCGGATCATTAATTATTGGTTCAATAAGTGGTTTACTCGAGCTGAATAATTTTAAAAATAAAAGACATCTGTAAAAATAATATAATTGTATATATTTCTTTCAAAATAAATATTATTTATAACGATACGGTTATATTTACTTTTAAATTAAGCTATTTAATATAAAAAAATAAAAATAATATTAATTAAGAGAAATACTAAAAAATTAAAATATTTTTGTCTCTATACATTTAAATTGTTTAAATTTCAATGATAGTTTATTCCAAGCAGTATTTACCCAAAAATTAAAGATTTTTAAAATGTATATGTGCAAAATTTTATATTTTATGAAAAATATATATAAATATTAACACACACAAGCAAATAAGAGACTTTTTATAAATATATGTGAAAGAAGAATTAATTTAAAAATAACATATATGTTATAAAGTATTAACTAAACATTTTAAAAATTTAGGACGAAAATATTATGAGGACATAGAATAGAATAAATAAATATTATGAATAATTATGTATCTTTCCAAAAACAATTGAACGTTAGTCTATATTTACCTATTCGATTGCTTATCCGGTCGTGCCGAACTTATTTGGTAGTTAGTTCACGTCTAATCACCAGGTCTTCGTTTTGATAATTATCTTTTTAACGTTATCATGAATGACGCCTAGTCATAGGCAATATAAGAAACTAGAAGTTGTACAATAATCTAGAAGCATGTAAATTGAATGAATTTGGTTTTAGGAGCTCAAAAGGTTCAATGCACCAGCAAGTCATGACAAATTAAAGATAAGTTGCTTCAAAGTGCTAAACCTACGAGTCAATAATCTACTGGTCTTCCTAATCTGCCTTTGCTACTTATAAAGGCAAGCTCAATATATTTTTCTCACATCAAGGTCTTACTTTGAGTTTTTACTCTCTATCCACCAATTCTCTTTCTCAAATGCATCCACCACCACCGGGGCCACCGCCTCCGGGGCCTCCCGGGCCTCCCGGACCTCCCCCGCCTCCTGGCCCTGGTCCATTTGATCCTCCTCCAGGGCCACCACCCGGCCCTCCGGCGCCACCTGGTCCGCCGCACGCCCCTCACCACCCTCATAGTCCACCAGGTCCTCCTTTCGGCCCGCCGCACCATCCTCATGGCCCACCTGGCCCTCGTTTCCCACCACCTCCATGATACGCGTCTGGTTTTTTCTATGAAACTAGTTAAGTATCTGGTTAAGCTACATATGCCAGCTAAATTAATACCTCTGTCCTATTTATATACCAAATGTTGTATTTTTGGTATGTAAGTGAGAGAGTAATAGTGTGCTAGTGAATGGTGTTGCTTAGGCCTGAAGCTTGAGGCTTGACTTGTTTATCTGAAGTATTTATAAATAATATGGCTGTTGTAATGAAATACAATAAAATGAGCTTTTGAGAGTTGCTGATCTGTAATCTTTAGAGGGAAATGTATATGTGATAATTGTTTAGTATAAGTTTACTTAGAACTTATTATCTTTTTCTATACATACTTTCTAATTTTCTTTTCACCACACATACCACTTCGATCCAAAGTATTTTTCAAGTTCAGATCTGTATAATTTTTTTTCTTAGTTCAAATAAATATATTTTAATATTTATTTTTAATTTAGAAATTTATATAATAAATAAATATTTTAATATATATATATATATATATAATAATAATAATTTTAGAGGATCTAAGGAGAAATTATACTAATCGTTTTTCATTTTACTTTTACCGCTAGATGTATATGGTTGGCAGAAAAAGGCTACAACTTCACTCCATGAATTTCTTCCAATTAATCTAAATTGGTTCCTTCCTATCCTATCATACGTATAGAGAGAACGGCAGAAAAATGAGGACAATGGAACATTAAAATAATAATCCTTTTGTCTTTGTGTTACATGAACAGATGAGAAAAGGAGAAAAAACCTAGATTATTTGCTCATAATCATAAGCTCAAACAAATACTAGCCCTTCTAAATACATATGCTGGATGAGTAAATTAACTCACCCAGAAACTAAATTCTGCGTATAGCACTCATGTGGAATCTGCTAAATTCCACCGTTCGTTGCCTCAAAGCTCACTCGAACTCAAACTCAAATTTCTTAGGTTGAAACCAACCAGAACCCGAACCAAAGCCCATTCAATTGAGATAGGGTTTGCACTTTCCAAACCTAGTCCAGTCCAAAACTCATAGCCCAAGTTTGACTAGTCAGTCCGACCCTCAAAATCATACCCAACTTGAAAAAAATTTATAATCTTCTCTTATGTGGTCACCTTCTATCTATCTTCAACTTCTCCCTCTTTCCCATTAATCCTCCTTCCCATTGTCATTGATCTCCTTTTCTTTTGTTGCTACTATGGCCTCCTTAGACACGATCAAATGGCCTGGCCTGCCCGTGCCCGGCTCGGTTTAGGCCCTGCCCGCCCCGAGCCCGAACTACCCATGGGCGGCACGGGCCAGCCTTTTGCCCGCCCGACTCGGTCCGAAAGCCCGCCCGTTTGGCCCGTAACTAGGCCCGCCCGTCTGCTATAGTGCTTTGCCTGTAGCTACAGTAAATTTTTTTTGGTATTATACCATTTTGCATTATTTTAAGCAGACCTTTAAAAATTTAATTTATTTTAAGTTTTTTTAAATAGAGGAATATAAATATTTTTTTTAAAAATAAACTAATAGTTAAAAAAATTCTAAAAATAGCTGAAATATGGGTTGGGCCGAGTGATTGGTGGGTCGGACCGGCCGGGCCCAATCGGCTAGCCCGATCTCTCACGGGCCGACAGGCCGTAACGAGCTAGACTATTCTAGCCCGGTCTGTACTCTTAAGGGCATGCACCACATTAACAATCTAAAATTTCTATTTTATACCATATTAGATAGTGAATTGATCCGAAAGTTTGACATTTCCATATATAATCATATTTTTATTCATATGAGCTTATATAACTTGGAAACATATGAATATATTGCTGTCTACAAATGCAATATAATAAGGACAAAAGCATATACTTCAGCACAAGTAATTGTATATATGTACATACATATCGATATGTAAATTGAGGCGCCCTCAACTCAATTCGAACGCACATTAAACCGATTAATCTAAATATTGGTGTTCATCCTGACAATCCAACTAAGATTTTCTTGCATTGCCCAGCTCAGTCCAACATATGAATAACTTGATTCTTATACTTCATTAAAAATCCTGGTACTATCATGACCAATAGAGGACACGAAAGGTTTGGGGGGCATCTGCAAGCTTTGCAAGTCACCCAGCAGCATCTGCATTACTCTTGTCATGGATGGTCTCTCTGTTGGATTCCATTGTATGCACCACAATGCCACAATGGCAAGTTTCTTTGCCATCTCTGACTCACTTTCTGTCATCGCTATTTCCAAGCCCAGATCTTGCCCATTAACTAACTGGTCATAGACCCACTCTGGAAAATAAATCTGATTCTGACTCTCGATTTCTGGATCAGCATTCTTTCTCCCACCCACCATTTCTAGCACCAACATTCCAAAGCTATAAACATCAGACTTGTAAGACACTGTCCCGAAGTTTCTGGAGTACATCTCTGGTGCAATGTAGCCCATTGTTCCCCTAGCTGCAGTCATCGTAACAATGCTCTGATCCCTTGAGCATAGCTTTGCGAGACCGAAATCAGAAATCTTTGGATTCAAGTCGTAGTCCAACAAAATATTATGGGGCTTGATGTCGAAGTGCAAAATGCGTTGATTGCAACCTTGGTGGAGGTACTCGATTCCTCGAGCAATTCCAAATGCTATCTGCTGCAATTTTTGCATCCTTAATGCTCCACGAAGGCCATTAGAATCTCTGGAGAAGATGTACTTCTCTAACGACTCGTTGGACATGAACTCGTATATTAGTGCATGAGTTGTTCCTTCTGAACAAAAACCCAGGAGACGAACCACATTGACATGGTGAATTCTCCCAATGGTCGCCACCTCATTGATGAATTCTTCGCCATCCCCCTTGGATCTCTCAAGCATCTTAACTGCGACGGGCACTCCATTCAGTAATTCGCCTTTGTAAACACTCCCAAATCCACCTTGCCCCAACTTATTTTTGAATCTTTTGGTCATCTTCTTGACTTCTGAGAAGGTGTATCTGGTGGGCTTAGTGATTGTGTATGTCGAGAGGAATTTTTCCACCTTCAGACGTGTTTCTCTCTCTTTGTCTGATTTTTTATAGAGATAGAGAGGAATAATCACCAACAGCAAAAGTAGGACCAAGGCAGAAGCAGATGTTGCTTAAAGTGAAAGAAGGAAAAGTTAGAACATCTTTTAAACTGTCATGCGAATTAAACTCTCTTACATGAGGAGAAAAAGAGAAAAATTATCGTATCTTCACTAATTAGCTTAATGTGCAGAAGGGAGAAGTTCTAAATGCGTAAACTTATCTATATAAGTGTTCAATCAATTATTGTCCTTCAATTCAAATCGTATGCTTTGAAGTGCACAAGGATTTACCTGTGATGAGCTTGACATGTGAACCTGCAAAATTCAATTATGAAAAAAAGTCAGTCTCAGAGGGTTGCCCAACTATACAATTTGTTCACTTATATGAATATCCGGTAGTCATGTAAGAACAAGGAAAATAATTACAATTTAGTACATGACAGATATGCTTAAGAAGTTGAGGTAGTATGCTTAATTAGATAGGAATTGACAGTTAAGATCAAATTGAAAAGGTTACCATGAATACGATGCCTGCAGAATGTTTGGTTCGTTGCAGAACTAAAACCGCAATCCTTTCCTGCTGCTTCACAGGCGTTGCATTGATCTGTGATGGGAGGAACTGACCAGAAGAGGAGCGCTTCGTGATATTTGACGAAATCATTCACTACTTCTTCGAACCGTTTGAAACCATAATAGTAAGGTTTAATGGGCAATGTAAGACTATTTGAAACCGTCACACAATCCGAAGGGATTTCGTTCATGAGCGCATATCCATCCACCACATAAATGAACTGGTCTTCTTCACTGCTCAGGCAAGAGATGGGGCCAGTAATTTCCGCATATTCACCGCTTGTGTTGAGTTCTCTTGGGCATCCCACCAAGCTAATAGGTTGAATGTCCGCAGGATGATACACCAAGGTTGAAAGATTGGTGGATCTAAGGTTTTGAAGCGGACACCGTGCCCACGAGTCCCCAAACTTGATAGTGATTCCGCCATAAACGTAGTCGATATTAGTCACACTGCAGGAGCCTAACTGTGGTAGGACTAGGACGGTATCGTCCCCCGAACACGAGAGCTCCATGCCTGGAGCACCACAGGATGGAGGACTCGATTCAAGTCGGTAAGGGAATCGGATCTCGACGCCACCTTCTCTGCATCTCGACGGCGGGCAATTCTTGAAGAAGTCTTCGTCGTCATTTCCTACTGCAGTACTCTTGCTTCCGGCACAGAAGAACAGAAACAACAGTATACTGGCGAGTACTTTGAACATTGTGATGCAAGTCTCTGAAAGAGGAATGCAGCGGATTTGCAGGTAGAGGGAGAGTATTATGTTTGGAGGAAGGGATGACCACAACTCCTCGTCTCATCTGCTACTTTGATTCGTTGGTCAAAAATTAAAAGAATTGTCCTCTCCCTTAACAAAACTCTTGGCATCAGTCAAGTCTGGATGCTTGACTTAGAGAAGACTAGTAAAAAAGTATACAACCAAATAGCAAGATGGATATGAATCCAGATGCTAATCTGGACAAATTAACCAAATAAAGCAGAGAACGAACCATTATTGCTATCAAAGTAGCATATCTACCCTTTTGGCGTCAAACTTCTCTGCTAATTTCTTTCTAACTCATCGTCCAAGGATATTGATCCATCATCTACATATCCTCTAATTCTAAAATCTTCCACCATAACTCCAAACTATCGTTGATATTTATGTTCCAAGCACTACTTAATTGTGATTGACATACAAATAATAAGCTGAATCAAGAACTATTTGCACTTATCAATCAAAATATGTTATTCAAGAACTTTGCATTTTTCTATTTCTGTTTTTCCGCACTTCTGACAAGGAGCTAGTAATTGTTTACCTACATAATTTCCCTTGGTGTGCTAATCACTTACTGATTTAAACATGACATTATTTGATTATATTTAAACAGAACATTCTATACAAATATGATGAATAATTGCCAATCAAAAGGCATGTCAAAGTTTCTTCATTGCGTGTACAAAGTTGCAAATATAATGAATAATTACCAATCAAAAGGCATGTCAAAGTTTTTCTTCATTGCGCGTACAAAGTTGCAAATATGATGAATAATATATTTCGACAGCAACCATTAATATGGTTGTTTGCAGTCCTATCAAACAACCACAAAGTCGTGGGTATCTACTCTGGCAGTCCTATCAAATAACTAGAAAGTCGTGGGTATTTACGCTGGCAGTCCTATCAAAAACTTAACAAGAACCATAATTAGAATAATATTATGCTGATGTAGGATTTGCAAAATATTCAACGCGTTTTTATGCTGGATTCAATTTGAGGTAGAGAAGGAAATTTCTTAGCCTCTTCGTTTGCATGACGCTTCTCTGTTAACTTCTTGTAACTCACTATCTAAGAACACTAATCATGATTTACAAATCCACTGTTTCGAAAGGATCTTCCACCATAGATCCAAACTATTGCTCATCTTAAAGCATTAGTTAATTGTGATCGACGTATGAAAGTAGCAAACAAAATCAAGAACACTGATCTTCAATTTCTGTTCTTTCACACTTCTAGCAAGAAGCTACTAATTGTTTACTGACACAATTTCCATCCAGTGTTGGACGCTTATTTGCACACATTTAAAGAGAGTATAATTTAGCAAGAGCTTTATCTTTACATATTGATATAATCACCACCGGTAGAGGAAACATTCATGTTGTGTTTAGAGTCAAATGGGTGAAGGTAGCGAAAGCAAACCTAATATTCTCAAATTGCCTAATAGAATAGAAATGGGCAAATCCAAATCTATTTGGGAAAAACTTTAGTATGATGCTAAAGATAAAGGAATAGCAATCAAATACTTCTAAACATATATGAGAGCCCCCTATTGTGAGTAATCATAGAGAATAAAGACAATAGAAGGATAGACAGACAAAAATTACGTGGTTCGGCGATGTGCCTATATCCACGGTACGGAGCAAGATTTTAATCCACTAATCAAATCTCCAAAAAATACAAAGAGTTTTCTCAACTCTAATCTCCCCCAATATTATGGAGGTTGTCTCTATTTTATTTTCTCTCTTGCATAATAACCCTAAAAACAACTTATCTATTTATAGGAATGACTTGAAGTTAAAGAAAATAGGGAGAATGCCCGTACGCCCATTCAAATGCTGGTAGAAAGTCCATTCGAAACGCAAGAGGACGTTCGAGCACCTCTAGGGCCTGGTTGAATGTCTTGTCATAAGAAGCATGGAATGCTTGATATGAGCAAAAAACTTTAATAATTCTCCACCTTGGCGAGACTATCAAGGGTTCAAACAAATTATTTTTCACCACTACAAGGTGACTGAAATTTCTCAAAATGTATTGCTTGCAAATTTGCATCATAAGACGCCAAAACCAAAAAGTTCAAACATGTGTGACATTGATCAAATCCAAACAACGTTGGAACTTGACTTTTGTCACCACTTTATGTCCCAATTTTGCTAAAAGAAATATCTTTTTTCTCTGAGATTTCCCTCTTAAAGTGAAATTAAATATCGATGTGTTTTGTCCTAGTATAATGAACTTGTTATTTGCCAAATAAATTACACTTAGGATATCACAGTGTACCTCTACTTGCTCTTGGTATACATCCAAGTCATCTGTCAAGCAAATCAACTAAATGACCTCCTTTATAGCCTCCATTACTACCATCTTAGCTTCTATAGTAGATAGAGCAACTATCAACTGTATAGTAGACCTCTAACACATCGGTCATTTAGCAATTATGAATACATATCTAGTAATAGATCTACGCTTGTCTAAATTACCTACATAGTTCGAATCTACATATCTAGTAAAATATAGACCAAGTCTATCAAATTTTATAATTTTCAGTCCAACTGTCGAAGTACAATGAATGTATCTCAAAATTCACTTCACCACCCACCAATGCTCTTTTCCCGGAGCATCAATGTATCTGCTAATAATGCTAATGGCTTTTGAAATATCCAGCCTAGTGCACACCATCAAGTACATTAGACTTCCAACTACGCTTGCGTATAGTACCTTGGACATAAAATCCCTCTTGGCATGTGTGCTTGGAAACATAGCTGCACTAAGTTTAAAATAAGGTGTCAATAGTGTACTAACTGATTTTATCTTGTTGTCAATACCAAACCGCTATAATACTTTCTTCAAATACTATTATTGTGTCAAGCATACTACCCCCTTTCTTTTATCCATTTTGACTTTCATGTCGAGTATCTTCTTAGCTTCTCATTTCAAATTCTTAATGCAATTGGTCTTTAGTTTGTCAATCTCTACCTTACTTTTAGATGTTATTAGCATATTATCTACATATAAGAGCAAATAGATAAATAATCCATCTTGAAGCTTTTTAAAATAGACAGTGATTATAGTGGTTTCTCGTATACTTTTGCTTCTGTATAAACTAATCAAAACGTTTATACAATTGCCTTTGAGATAGCGTTAGGTCATATAAGAACTTCTTCAATTTGAAAACAAAATCCTCTTTCCCACTGACTTTGAATCCTTATGGCTGGGACATGTAATATCCTCCTCCAAATCATCATGTAAGAAAGCGGTTTTTACATCTATCTAAGTTAGCTCTAAATCAAATTGTGCAACCAAAGCTAGTAACATTTGAATTGAGAAATATTTCACTACTAGAAAAAATATTTCATTATAATCAATTCCCTCCTTTTGAGAGAAAGTCTTCATCAACCACAATAAGTGCATAAGCTAGCATATCAGAATAGCATGTCGGTCTTCTAGTCTCTCTCCTTGATGTTCTACTACTATGGAGTTTTGCTCATCTGTCTCTAGCTCCGAGGTGTCACCCTCTTGCAAATTTGATTATTCTTCTTCATTTATCTCCTGTGAAGATATATTTTGTAGTGGACTTGTTTCTGCCTCAAACTCCACCTACTGTGGAACCTCTCCAATACTATCATCAACTAGACTATCTAACTTTTGACTTTGCTTCAGCATAGATAATTCATCAAATGTAATATCCCTACTGACAATCACCTTCCTCAATTTCGGTATTAAAATTCAAAATCCCTTCATACCAGTGCTAAAGCCCAAGAAGATGCCCTTCTTGGCTCTAGAATCTAATTTGCTCTCCTTGACATAGTAATATGTAGAACAACCAAAAGTATGTAAAGAATTATAACTCGAAACAAGTTTGCTAGACCATACCTCTAATAGGCTCTTCCTATTATTTGCGGATTAAGGTTACCAGCTAATGCGATGGCATGCATAAATCAATGCCTCTGCCCAAAACTCTTTGCCAAAACCAGTATTAGACAACATATACCGTACCTTCTCCAATAGGGTATGGTTTATATGCTCAGCCACACTATTCTGCTGAGGTGTTTCTCTAACTGTAAAGTGTCGCTCTATTCCTTATGAGTTACATAATTTCATAAAATGATCAGATGTGTATTTACCACCATTATTTGATCTAAACTTCTTGATCCTCTTGCCAGTTTGAATTTCAATCATCTTTTTCCAATCCTGAAATATTTTCGACATTTCATGCTTGTGATACATAGTGCACACCCAAAACCTTCTAGAATAGTCATATATAAAGGTTACAAACTAATACTTTTCGTCTATGGAAGCCTTTTAGGTAAGTCCCCAAATATTTGTATGAATGTAGTTCAAGATACCCTTAGTTCGATGCACTATAGTAGCAAATTTGATTCTTATTTGCTTGCTCATAACATAGTGTTTGCAAAATTCCAAATGTAGACTTTCACACCTTTTAGCAATCCTTTACTTGATAAGCCTTGCAATGCTTTCTGTAACAACCTATCCTTAAAAATAAAATAAAAAAAAATAAATTAAATTAAATTAAATTAAATTCTGTTATGTGCACGATGTGGTGTGGCCGGCCTTGTGCCCATGCAACTAGGCGCAGCATGGGGGTGCCACGCACCCCCTAGCGTCGCCCCAGCCATCCAGTTGCGGCCAGCTGGCCACGGCGGGCCCCAGCGCTGCCACAGCCACCGTAGCCACCGCCAACCCCCCACCGCTTCTCTCTCTCCAGCAAAATCTCTCTTTCCCTATTTTTCTCTTTTTCGGTCTCTCTCTCTCTCTCCCCCTGCCGACGTCGACCTACAGCCATCGCCGCTGCCACCTCCACTGACACAGTGAGCCTCCTCCTCCTCCTCCTCCTCCTCTCTCTCTCGCTCGCTCGCTTGCACTCTTGGGCTTGGGCTCGCCAGAGCTGAGCCACCGGCAAGAGGCCGGCCGTGGGCTAGCCACTAGCGGTCGATGCCCTTCCCGCCGGCGCCAAGTCCTCCTCCTCCCTTCTTTTCTTCCTCTCCTCTTCTTTTTCTTCTTTCTTTCTTCTTTCTCTTTCTTCTTTTTCTTTCTTCCTTCTTCTTCCATTCTTCTTCTCTCTTAGCTCCTTCTTTTACTTCTGCAATAGTGCTAGGTCGACCCAGCACTGGTGACATTGGTTTTATTATCTACTTTATTTTATGTTTGTTCATTTATTTAATTAGGTATTACTTTCTTAATTAATGCAGATAAATTATTTAGACATTAATTATGTTCATAATATATATATATATATATATATATTCTTCAACATTATGACAATTAATTTTAATTAGTATAATTAATGATCAATTAGGTTATAATTATTATGCATAAATATAGGTAATACTTATATTTATTTATTTATATTAGATTTATGCATTCTAAGTAATTTTAACAACTTATTGTATACTATTGTGTGTAGAATAAGATACTTAGTCTTGTTATTTATTTATTTATTTATTATTTTGCATAATTAAGTAAATACTATATATAATTTCTGATTAATCAAAATAGACTAAGAATTATAAATTTATTATAAAATAGATCTTATCTATATTTATATCTTATTTATAACTATTTAACTTTTACTTTATAATATATATTTTGTATATTATAAATAAAAAGAAACAAACCTTTCTCCTTATGTTATAGCTAGCATTTTATGACAATAATATAATTATAGTATTTTAATCGTATCTATAACATTGATTTAGTTATGTAATCAAAAATAAAAGAGAAGTGATTCTAAACCTAATAAACAGTTATATTTTACCTGAATTAATTTTAATTGGATAAACGACTAACTTCATAGTACTTAAATATTTTCATACCCCGAACCTCCTTAAATGAGACCCCGTGGACCTTGACGATGAGTTGATGTTTGACTGACGGACATAAGAGATGCGTGGTTCGTGTCTTTTGATCAGACTATGAGTAGTCTTATTCCCTTGATGCCTTTCTCAAATTAGGATTTATTCTATAATTATGTATATGCATGTTTTTGGCCTTTAGCATTATTATATGACCTTATTTAGAGTTAATTTCAGTTAATCATATTTTATCATTTATTTGATTAGAATGATCTGGGATATAAGTATGCTGATGACATATAAAGATGATTGAAGATGATTAAATTGTTATGGTTTTATGTTGACATGATTTCTATCATGAGTATGTATGTAATAGATGTATGATTTGAGATTGCATTACATTATTATTCTCTTGACTTCCTTACCACCTAAATTCCTAATATGCATGACTTGTTATGGTACTCAATATATGCACATGATCTATCATATAGAAAGAAATGTATAAATCTCATTGATATAAAAGTTAATAGAAAAAGCATGTGGGTACCCGAGTAGGTGCTAGGGTTAAGGGTGCCTAGATTGATGATTATGGTCACTGATATGCGATATCTCGTGGCCCACGTCCGAGGTCAGTTGAGTCTGTGTGCACAGACATTCAGACACTTGTCGTTCGCCAGAGCATGTGTGTGGTGAGTTATCGTCATGTGATTTTTATTAACTAATGGGGTACACGATTTGGATGGTTTTGATATACCCTTAGTGTATGGCAGGGTATGATTATGACTAAGATACCCGTAGCATATGGCAGGGTATGCTCTGAGCCTACAAGCAAGATGTTGAGATCAGGTACTAGGTGTTGGCTGTGCATAGTGGTCTAATATGATGACATACAAAGATGACGTTGATGATTGAGATATTGAGAAATGCATATGATTTTATTATCATCTGATTATCTGATTATCGAGTTGTCAATATACATCAAATATGGTTACATTTGATATCATAGTATGGTCATGGTCGGCATACATCATATGTCATATTTAAGAGAGACTTATAATGATAGTAGACATGGAGAGTTGCTTAGTCATTGTCGAGGATTATGTACTTTTATCAGTTATGACATGTTATTTACTTTTTATGTATGTATTATTAAGAACACATTCATATACTCATTCATGACATGATGCTCTTTCTGATTCATATTATCCAGTACATGATTTACTCTCTGTTTGACATCACTGATTTGAGGTAAGGTCTATTCACTGAGCCTTTTACTCATGACTCTATTTATTCCTTTTCTAATCCTCTCAGATATATGGTACATGATAGTGATTTGAGATATCTCGAGAAGATATTTTAGATTGATGAGGTGAGCTATAGGTGCGAGATGGTATAGATAATAGTTTGTATAGAAATTGAGTTGTATAGTTGTTTATTATATTCATACTTTATTGTATCAGACGATAATTTGTATAGTACATGTCAAATTATAGTGCACTCATGTATCGGTTGTATAGTTGTATCTTGATGGTTTGTTGTGGCCTGTGTGGGTCCTGCCAGATCAGGTAGTGGTTTAGTGTATATTATTGTGGACTTGGATATTCATATATTAACAAGTTTATTTGGTTGATAGTATGATATATTTGGTGTTAGATTATGTGAGCATAGATATGTTAGTAGGTATTATTTGATGATGTCATGACGCGTGGGAGTGCACGTCCTGACGCGTGCGCCGCACGTCCTGACACGTGCGCCGCACGTGTCTTGTGGGCGCATGGGCGTGCACGTGCCCGTGCCGAGCGAGGGCATTACACTTTCTGTCCCGGATACCCCAACCTCATGTGCCATAATTGTGCCATAATCTATTAGTGTTAGTCGCATTAACCAAATTGCTTGAAGAAGCGGCTACAGTACCAATATCTATAAAGCTATGCAAAAAGTATAGATTTTTTTCTTATACCATTCACTACAACTAGGGCTCCCAAAGAAATCTTCAATACTCCACCTCTTAATATATGTACCAAACTTTTGTTAGTTCTTTCACGGACCCATCATGAAGTTTTAAGTGAATGGTGCCAATGCCTTCTGCTGTACACAAGCTGTCATTGCTCATGAATACAGCTCTACTTGAGATTTTATGAAAATGTGGAAAACCAATTCCGATTGGGAACCATCATGAAGTTTTAGGTGGATGGCGCCAATGCCATCAGCTCTACATGAACTATCATTGCCCATGAATGCAACTCTACCTGTCATTTTATGAAAAAGTTGAAAACCAATTCCGATTGGGACATATATGGTATGTGCACCCAGAATCTATTATCCACTCATTCGTGTCACAAGCAAGAGTTAAGCCTATTAGTGCATTATCTGAATCATCATCGTTCGAATGTACCACATTTGTCTTTTAAGGTTCTTTCTCCTTGCTCTTCAATATAAGACGATTCTTCTTCCAATGCTCTTTATTTTGGCAATAAGAGCACTGGTGTTTTGTGAGGAATTTTCTATCTGAAGATGCAACCCTTGACTTCGAATAA
Source organism: Typha angustifolia (assembly GCF_048772165.1). Taxonomy (NCBI): domain Eukaryota; kingdom Viridiplantae; phylum Streptophyta; class Magnoliopsida; order Poales; family Typhaceae; genus Typha; species Typha angustifolia. The sequence goes on along the minus strand of NC_133246.1, from coordinate 5,718,750 downwards.
GATTTGCCCCTCCGTACAAACTTTTTGTTTTCCAATCTATCCCTCACCGTCAAAGCATCCGATGATGACTCATCAGTAGCTTGTTTATCCAATTTTTGATACTCACTGTTAATAAGTGCATTTGTCGTATTATCATAATGTATAGAGTCATTTCCATATAGCAAAGTAGTAGTGAGATAGTCATAGGTATCCAACAACGAATTCAAAAGTAACAAAGCTGTGTCTTCATTTGAGATCTCCACATCCAAGTTTTGCAAATCAGCAAATAATTTATTGAAGGAGTTCAAGTACTCAACCATAGGTGTTCCAATCTTATACGGAAATAGGAAGAACTTCTTCAAATAGAGCTGATTCTCAATTTTTTTTGTCATGAATTCATCCTCTAATTTCTTCCACAAGTTCTTCACTGAATTCTCGTTCACCATAAAGTATTTATGATCCTTTGCTAAACAAAGCCGAATGCTGCTACACGCTTGTCGGTTCATCTTTTTTCATTCTTTGTCCGTGACTTGTTTAGCCTTCTCTTCCAAAGTAATGTTCAATTCTTATTGGAACAAGATGCTCATTACTTTACCTTGCCACATTCCAAAATTATTTGTGCCATCAAATTTCTCTACCTCAAGTTTTGCATTTGACAAAATTTTCCCTAATTTTGATTATTCTAGCATTTTGCAGAATTTTGCAAATCCAAAACAATCCCCAAATTAAATAGCCTAGGTTTGAAATCTTTAGTTCTAATACCAATTGTTGTGCTTAGAGCCAAATAGGTGAAGGCTACAAGAGCAAACCTAACACCCTCAAATTGCCTAATGGAATAGTAATAGACAAATCCAAACCTATTTGGACGAAACTCAAGTATGTTGCTAAAGATAGAGGAATAGCAATCAAATACTTCTAAACACATATGAGAACACCTATTATAAGTAATCATAAAGAATAAAGATAATAGAGAGAGAGAGACAGGATTTACATGGTTCGGCAATGCATCTATATCCACGAAGCAAGCAATATTTTAATCCACTAATCACATCTCCAAATACAAAGACTTTCCTCAACTCTAATCTCTCTCAATATAATGGTGGCTATCCCTCTTTTATTTCTCTCTTGTATAATAACCCTAAAAATAACTTATCTATTTATAGGGTTGACTTGAAGCTAAAGAAAACATGCGGGGCATTCGAATCCCTGTAGGCCCATTCGAATGCCCCCAGAATGTCCATCTATAATGCAAGAGGGCATTTGAACTCTTGTAGAGTGCAAATATTCTAGGGCTCTGGAGCTCTGACACCCCCAGAGCCCGTTTGAACGCGTCAACACAAGAAGCATGGAATATTTGATATGAGTTAAACTTCAACAATTCAATCATATCACTAACAAGCATAAAAATCACATAGCTATTTCATATCACCCATTCCTTGGACCATTACACTTCAACTAATCCCTTCATATATGATTTAGTACATTTCTGAAATGTTAATCACATAAGTAGAACAAAGAAAGTAGTATAAAATAATTCACCAATTTTTGATCCACTACACTAACAAATTACACATTGATATATCATCCTTCGATGTTGGAAAGATCCTCCTGCTCAGAAATAATTGATAACTGCTCAGAGATGGACTTCATGGATGACAACATCATAGAGTTAGGCTGCGATGAGGAAAAGAAAGGCCTTGATGGCATTTCCAAGCTATCAGTATCACCTTCCAACATCTCAACAACTTTGCTCATAGAAGGACGATTCGCTGACTTCATCTGAATGCACCATAATCCTATCAAGCATAGCTTTCTTTCTACTTCATGTATCTCAGTAGAGTTATCTATCATGAGCTCTTCATCTTGCTTAAGTCGATCATAGATCCAAGAAGGGTAGTAGACTTGGCTTGAATTTTCCATTTTTGGATCCACATTCCTTCTCCCTCCAGCCATTTCTAGTAACAACATTCCAAAACTATAAACATCAGACTTGTAGGATACTACACCAAAGCTCCTAGACACCAATTCAGGAGCAATATATCCAATGGTTCCTCTTGCTGCACTGAGGGAAACTAGACTATAATCCTTTGGATACAACTTTGCAAGTCCAAAGTCAGAAACCTTTGGATTGAAATTATGATCTAGGAGAACATTGTGTGGCTTGATGTCAAAGTGCAAAATTTGCATATCACATCCTCGATGAAGGTAATCTATACCACGGGCCACACCAAGAGCAATATCATTAAGCTTCTCCCAAGTGAATGGTCGATGACTCGTTCCTTTTGCAGAGAAAATATACTTGTCAAGTGACCCATTAGGCATGTACTCATAGACAAGGGCCCTCTTGGATCCTTCGGAGCAAAACCCAAGAAGCTGTACTACATTTATGTGGTGAATCCTACCAACAGTAGAGACTTCATTGATGAATTCTTCCCCGTTGAGCTTAGAATTTCCCAACATCTTAACGGCAACATGGTGGCTACTTAGCAGAGTGGCTTTGAAGACAGAGCCAAAGCCTCCTTGTCCTAACTTCTCTCTAAAGTGGCCTGTAATTGCAATGAGGTCGGTGTAGGAGTATCTCATTGGTGTGAGTGCTTGCTGGTTTCGAAGAAACCTCTCTACGTTGTCGACCGATACATGCGTTCTCCAAAATTTGTGGGCAAGGAAAATGTAAATTGACAACGGTGCAAAAACAAACCTCCCCAATATCGCTAATGCTGAAAACATTAATCGTAGTTAGTCATTGCACGTAACAGGATGAGCAATCTACAACATGGTAATGAAGTTCTTGGGTAATCTTACCGAGTACGACCAGCAAAATGTCTACTAATAAGACCACAAAAGCTAATGAATGAATGTAGTAGGAGTTGCCATTAAAATAGTCGTCCGTGCAGATTACGAAGTGCTGCTCACTCTTCAGGAGGGCAGATACCCGGAAGAGAATTCCTCTGCCTTGAGTTAGATCGGAAAACTTGCTGCACGATGACAAGTAAAACATCAGTAATGTTTAAACTTTGTTATTTTTGTCTTCGGAATATTTATCATCTCTAGTCTCGTTCTCACCTTGATGCTTCTTGAATGCAGTAATTGATTTTTTCAGAGAATGATCGTTGGTACGTCACCCAAGTTAGTCTGAACCCATTCTGTAAGAGCTCAAAAACGTCCATCGTCGAACCCATCTCATCAGTAGAGGCTGTAGGAGCCATAACTAGAAATTTACATGAAGGCTCAAGGTCTTGGACCAAGCATAGATCAGTAACTATAGCGTAGACAAAAGTTTCATTCCGGCTAAGGCAAGGAAGGTGCCGGTACAGTTGATGTTGGACTGGCCTCGGGCAGTTCACAAAACATGCCCATCTGTTTGGGTCAAGGGAATAGCCATAATTAGTCTCGGGCAGTAAATATTCGACAGGAAGTCTGCAACTTCTGTTACTTCTATTCATGAAGGCAGGGTCGACGGCGTTGACTGTCTGATCCACATACGAGATGCCAGTGACAAAGAACCTGCCTGAACCCAACTCAATAATAGGTTTGTTACCCTCACAGAGAAGCTGGTATTCTGGAGATCCACACTCGGGTGGATCAGTTTCTAATCGGAAAGGATAGCGGATGTCGTGAAGGTGTCCGCAAGAGGAAGAACAACCTGCATTACAGGGCAAGAGTATGCATAGCAGCAGTAAACCGATGGGGAAGACTAGTAATTGGATGGTACAGTGATTAGAATGGAGTGCTAAAAGCATTTGCGCCATGTCTGATCCTTGATTCCTTGGACGAGATGGAGGCACCATTTCAAATTGGACAAGAAAGATAGTATTCTCGACAATGAGAGGAAAAAAAAAGATATTTCTATAAGGAGACTTTTTAAATATTAAAAATTATGACTAAATTCTTTAAACTATCATAATTATGTCGGTGTGTGCTGACTTTCCTTCATTTTGTGTGGTTCTTACGGGTTTCTTACATAGTTGCCAGTGAAAACCTACCAAGGCAAATGGAATCAAAACTTTTGGCCTCATTCAAATCTGGCTGCTTGACTTAGAGAAGGCTAGTTGCAAAGCTAATATATGGTTACTATTTGTTATAGTTCAATTTGAGGGTTGTTTGTTATAATGGTTGTCATTATAAAATTATTGATGTTTGTACCTGTGAGATGAGAAAGTCAAAATTAGGACTGAGGAGTTAGGAGAGTCCTAAATTTTCTTTTTCTCTAGAGAAAGTCAGCACACTCCGACATAATATACAAGAGAAAATTTTATATTTTTATAAATAATACAGATGAAAGAAGCTCATAAAACCAAAGGCCATAATAAGCCCCAAAATACATATTCATACACAGATATTAATGTCTATACATGGGCCACAAGTCATCTAGCTTACTTTGTAAGAATAAATAAATAAGAGAAATATAAGACAATTCTTCGCCAACTCCTTTACAAACTCTGACTCATCTACAATCTGAAAATAATTTTACCAAATGGTGGTAAGCATAAAGTGTCGCAAGTTTTTACTTATAGTCTTAAAAGTAGCGTAAATAAAAATACAATGACAAGATAAAATAAATATGCACACCGTGATCACTATGAATGCAGCGGTACTACGTACTCATCATGTTCAACTAATACGCGCATGTATTAGCAATGTGTTACATGTCATGCATCAATTCGGACTACCATGTCCTTAAACTCAACCTCCAACCGAGCTCTCCCTATAGACCATGTCAATATTACACCTCATGATATACATTATTCCAAACTATCAAGTCTTTCCCTTTCACTTAGGCTCATGAGAAGCCGCTCCCGTAGGCCACATCAACACTCACACATGACTATACAAACACCCCCAAGGAAGAGTAGGCCCTAGTGGTAACTCGCCAGCTTATCATTCGATGAACAACATGACCGATTATCTATTACTATAGATTAAGGATTTTAGTCGTAAGCCCATCACATAAGTCAGTATCGCACATCGATACTACCATCTGAGCTCTCGGAAATACATCATCGCACTACTGTGCTGAAACTTATGAGTCGTCGCTCGCGGATGCTCTCACCCTATTTCATTAGATAACCTCTAAGTCTACGTCATCCTACTTTCTCTCTCTAACTTAAATACCCTAAAAAGTATGACTCTCGTCGATCAATAGTAAATCACTCACGCCCGACAAAACGGCTACCTAATTGTCTCCAATCAACAGACTAAAACCTTAAACATGGGCCCTAATATATAAATATAATAAATATCCCCCGCCCATAACCCTAGCTGGGGAGGTGTCAAGTACTGTTGATACACATATGTCACTCCCTTTATGGTCGTGTATGTGTGCAAGTGGCATGATATCATATCGTATAAATAAGTATAATAGAATATGTATCATTATCATGTGTTACGTGCTATCATAAATAATCACGCCTAAGGATATGCATAGGAATCAAGATACGTGCAACCATGTCAAATAGCAAGTAAAGTTAACATATACTACTTGCATTACTAACGGTAAATAAATATATGCACACATATATGATATGGATGCGATGATGTTATAAGATAAGACAATGTATTCTTTGCACTACTCCTAGAAATAGAAGTTTTACTTGTTTGACATCGCCTTCCAATATAGTTGTACCGTGCTAGGGATCATCCTTACATAGTATAAAATCTACATCAATAATGAAGATAAATAAAACTATGAGCACAACATTCCTTACACTAATTAATTAAATAATCCTACTAACGTTCGCTACCAACTTGGGTAAGTCCTAAGAAATTCTTGCATTTAATAAATAGGTCGAGCTGGTAAAGTTGTGCCATGGCTTGCAACTTCCTTAAAAGTAATTAAAAATAAAGGATAATTTATTTTCACCCCCTGAACTATCATTTTCCATAATCTTTTTTTTGTACATAATGACCCTCTAAACTTTTATTTTTGATAATCACTGACTCATTTGCTAAAAATTGATTTAATCAAAATTATAATCGATCATGCTAAACTCCAATTAAAGCTAAATCCCTATTATAAGCGATTAACAATGGCATTCTTAGGCCACAACGTCTTTTAATAATCTTGACTTATAACAATTATTATAAATAACAAAGCTATCCTCTAAAGATGATTTATATTTAGGTCGCAGCCTAACTCACAACAACATGGGCTAGATCACAGCCCAACCCACAACGACACCATCGGCTGGGCTGCACCCAGCCTAAACCCAACATGGGTTGGGCTGACAGCAGTCCAACCCAATACACCACCAACTTGGGTTGGGTATGGCTCAACCCACCACAAACTTGGACTAGGCTGCTACCACATCACAAACTTAAGTTGAACTGTATGCAGCCCAACTCACCACTTAGCAGACTGCCCACTGCCTAACCTAACACTTGGGTTCGGCTACACCCAACCCAAGCCCGAGATGGGCTAGGTCACACCCAACCCAACTCAACACTCCACCTCTCCCTTCTTCCTCACTTTAATCGAAAGGAGGAAGGATGGCTGTTGGCGATCATCGCCGCAGACAGTTGGGGCCAACACGTTGACCAATGCCCTATTAGTGAAGGAAGGCACCCACGGTGCCAACTAGCTCGGCGGGGAAGCCAAAAACTACCTACAGATGGGCAAGAATCTAGTCAGTAGGGGGGAGGGAGAGGGGGAGGGGAGCTGCCAGTGGTCCCGACTGCTGACAATCTCGACGAACCCCACCGATAGCCCCCCTCCCTCGGTAAGCAAAAGCTAGCTAAGGGAGAGCACAACCACTAGAGGCAGTCAATGGTGAGAACCGCCCTCACCAAGGCCAGTGGCTATGGCGAGGGGCCGCTCGATGGCTTCATCAATGAGGCCCAGAAATGCAACACCGAAATCTTGCCTTATGAAGAGGAAAGCTTTCGATCAACCGAAAAGAAGAGATGACGACAGCGATGGCCAAAAACCTCATTGAAAGTCGATGGGAAAAGGATACATAGCGTGACCTCTCCTAGAGGCAAGGAGATGATGATAGCGTGGCCTCTCCTAGAGACAAGATGAAGCTCCCTAGATCGGCACGCTGACGACACAAGGTCGCCGAACGGCCAACACCTCCGATGAAGGCCAAAGCTAAAAAAAAGGAGGGGAGATCCTACAAGCTATTAAAATGCAGTTAAATAAAAAGGAAAATAGAGGACTCACCCCAACACGGTTCATGGGGCCATCAAACTTTGGTGGCGCTCCGATGCAGCGAGAAGAGAAAAGGGGCAAATGGTGGTTGTTGGAGAGAAAGGAAAGAAGAGAGAGAGAGAGAGAGAGAGAGAGAGAGAGAGAGAGAGAGAAAGAGAGAAGATGATAAAAAGGGAGGGAGGCCGAGAAAGCATAAAGGGGTGCACGTGCCCCGGATGTGCGCACCCTTGAGTTTAATGCACGTGTCGATCATGTGCGCGCTCGATTTGCTCGATTTTTAAGGGATTTGGTTATATCTAGATTTACTATAACATGTATTAACCTAGACTATTTTGACGGATCAAAAGAGTTTGACTGTACAAGCTCGCCCACCCTAGCAGCTGAGATGGCCATTGTATTCTTCAAAACGTACTTCATAGACAATCTGTAAAGTTGGATCCAGAACTTGGAATGAGCGAAACTCCGTGCTTCCACTGATTGGTTAGGGATAAAGTGAATGATATTGAATAGATCTTTATTAAAAGACTATGTTGAGCTGGCCCAAACCAAATTAGAAGGAAGGGATGTGTTTAGGTGCAGAACCCTTAGTTTGACGTCGAGATTGGGACCAGTGGCAACCACAGTCACAAGTACCTTACAATTAGGGGTGTAAACAAAACGAGCCTGAGTGAGTTTGCTGTAGCTCAGGCTCAGCTCGAAAGTAATTTCGAGCCTAGTTTGACATTTAGGCTCGACTCAGCTCAGATTAAGCTAGCTTGAGCTCAAATCTAAGCCTGATTGTAGATGACCGTAGTGGCGGCTTGTCAAAGGAGGAGTAGGAGGAAGAGGCGGCGAGTGCGGTGGATTGCCGAAGGAGGAAGAGGCAACGAGTGCGGTGGCTAATCGAAGAAGGAAGAGGCGGCGAGTGCGGCGGCTTACCAAAGGAGGAGGAAGTAGCAGCTTGTCGAAGGAGGAGGAGGAGGCCGGAGGAGGAGGCCAAAGGAGAAGAAGGACGAGGAGACAAGGGGAGTAGGAGGAGGCCAGAGGAGATTTTGTTTAGCAAAAGTAGTTGTATTTAATATATGCTCCTTCAATTGGTCAAGTGTGCAATAAAAAAAGACAACCTAGAGGGATCCAAGCATTAAAAACAAGCGTGATTTTTCATAGATGCACACATCTCCTTGGGGCTTGGACTGATGAGCTCATGGATATCGTCACAAACGGGTCATTTTTGCGATCCACCAGAGTAGAAGAGATCGAGAGTAAGGGAGATGGGTAGAGAGAGGCCTCTTTGGAAGAAGAGCTCACTAGAGAATAATAATCCATAGGCTATAGCTAGTCTACTTCTACCACTCCCTTACCCTGAGTCCCTGGCACCTTCTTTTTAATTTAAAAGACACCGCTTGAAGTGATTGTTACGATCACAAAGAAATAACAAATCCCAACTATGAATTTGTCAAATCCTAAATTAAACCACGCGGCTAGCCGGCTACCAATAAACAAAAGTGCGAACGAGCATATCGAGCTGAGGCTCAGACTCAACTAAAAAGTCGAGCCTTTAAAATAAGCTTAGGCTCGGATCAAGTTGAACCAAGCCAAATCGAGCCCGGGCTTTAGTTGAGTCGAGCTTAAGCCACTCGTTTATTTTGACACCCCTACCTACAACATCGTATTTGAGATGGGCTTGAAAACGATTCACTATCAGCCTTTTGCACCAAGCTAAGGAATGCACAAACCTTCTATTTATCAAACTCGAGCTCAAGAGCCATAAGAAAGTGTTGTTCCTAGCTTCAACAAACTCAAGGTTACCTTCAAGGCTCCAAGCCTCGATGAGGGTTGACTTCAACCTGACAGTATTAATGGACTTATTAGTGACAATTTTGCTAGCTAAACAAATGTTCGGTTTCCTCATAGGGATGATGTTGTCCGTAGCAAGAGAGATAACTTCATTCATTTTGTCCTCGGTAAGAAGTTTAAAAAACTTCTTTAGAAGATTAGTGTCGATAGCATCCATATGAGCTGAGGGTGAGGGGAGAGGTATTGAAGTAGAGTAGTGCAAATAGAAGGGAGAAGAAGTGCAAGAGATTAGATGAAGGGCACGGAGGAGGTAAGGGATAGGGGAAGGGGAAGGAAAATACCCTCTAGTAGAGAGGGAAAACATAGCAAGGCTAATATGAGTTTCTTTATTCTTCTCCTCATGTGAAGCCTCTTACTCTTGCAATCGGAGTAATTGGTAGCCATGACTGGCTGCCAAACTTTGTTTTCCACTTCCATTTCTTTTATTACTGGATATATATATGGTTGACATCAAAGGCTACAACTTTATAATAAAAATTTCTTCCGGGTTACAAGTGAGTTCCTTGCTATTATATAGTATGTTTATAGAGAGAATGAATGATAAATAAAAATAATGAAACTTAAGAAAATAATCCTATTACCTTGCATTACATGCACAAAAAATTAAAAAGAAAAAAATGAAAACCTAGATTATTTATTTATAATTAAGCTAGAAAATGGATATTTGAACCAATTCACCTAAGAACTAAATTATGTGCGCATGGCACTCATATAAAATCCAATAAAAATCACTGCCTACACATACGGTAGGATTAGAATTGTTCAACATGTTTTTAGGCTCAAAGCTCGCTCAAACTTGGCTCAGATTTTTTAGGTAAAACCCATCTTGAACCCGACCCATAAACTATTCAGTCGAGATGGATCCAAAACCCATAGCCCAAACTTAACTGTCGGTCAAACTAAAGGTTCGACCCGCAAAATCACACCCAACACGAAAAAATTCATAATCTTCTTCTTCTATGTGCTCTCTTTCCCAGTAATCCTCTTCATCTTTTATTCTCCCCGTCTCCTTCTTTTCCCTCCAGTCCATTATCATTGGTCTCCTCTTCCTTTGTTTCTACATAGCCTCCATCAATCTCTGTTCCTCCACTACTACTGCCTCCCATCATTTCTTTGATTTAGGCAACCATGAAGCCGACCAGGCCCTAGTCAAGTTAGGAAACTGCCTAGGGCCCCGCAACGACGTGTAAGTCTTGTAGTCAGGCCCGTAAGGCTTTGGGAGAATAGGTCCAAGTCAAAGGGTTTAATAGTTATCTGTAGACTCAACTAAAGTTACAAAAAGGATTTGAAACTTTTATATTGTGGCACATTTCACGCCATCATTTTCATCTTCACACGATTTCTCTCACTGTTCAAAAATTGTGTGGCCCCACATCTAATGGAAAAAGAAGGAAACTCCCCCAATAGCCGAGGTCTTCATTTAATACCTTAGTTCTACATTAAACTCTTATATAATACAAGTATATACACACCATTTTTAGAATATAAAGTTATTTTATATTTAATCCCCAATAAACTCTTTAAAAGTAGGAAGAATCTATGCTATTTCATGTAGGAATTTTTTTAATATCTTTTTGTGTGCTTATCGGGGCTTATAATTTCATTATTCTATTCAAGAAACATAGTATTTTGAAATATTTTTTTAGTTATCTAATTATTTAAAATAACATTTATGTATTTTTGTGTGAAACTTTAGGAGGGGCTACTTAATATTTTCGCCTTGTGCCCCAAAACATTTTGCCCATGATACCATATTACAACCAATCCAAAAGTTTGACATCTTCCTATATATCAAATACATATTCATATGAGATTACATAACTCGGAAAAATATGAATATATTGCTATGTATACAAATGCAATACAGTATCTACTATAGTATCCGTAAGGAATGGGTTAACCGTCGCCTGATGTCTCGCTGAATTCTCCTTAATATATATATAGTGCTCTTCTTTTATGTCAGCAAGTTTAGAATCAGCATGCAATCCAATGGGATTGTGTCCATATTCTCAAGCGCATACACCACATAAACAATCCAAAATTCTGTTAATACCATAATAGATGACCAATTGATCCTAAAGTTTTGACATCGCCATATATAATCAAATACTTAGAGCTTACATAACTTGGAAAAATATGAATATATTGCTATGTGTACAAATGCAATATAGCAAGGACAAAAACATATACTTCAGCACAAGTAATTGTATATATGTAAACACATATCGATATGTAAATTGAGGCGCCTCAACTTAATGTGGAAACTAAGATCCAATTCGAACGCACATTAAACCGATTAATCTAAATAGTGGTGTTCATCCGGACAGCCCAACTAAAGCTTCTAGATTTTCTTGCATTGCCCAGCTCAGTCTAACCCAAGAATGATCATGGGAATAACTTGATTCTTATACTTCATTAAGAATCCTGGTACTATCATGACCAATAGAGGACACGAAAGGTTTGGGGGGCATCTGCAAGCTTTGCAAGTCACCCATCAGCATCTGCATTACTCTTGTCATGGATGGTCTCTCTGTTGGATTCCATTGTATGCACCACAATGCCACAATGGCAAGTTTCTTTGCGATCTCTGACTCACTTTCTGTCATCGCTATTTCCAAGCCCAGATCTTGCCCATTAATTAACTGGTCATAGACCCACTCTGGAAAATAAATCTGATTCTGACTCTCGATTTCTGGATCAGCATTCTTTTTCCCACCCACCATTTCTAGCACCAACATTCCAAAGCTATAAACATCAGACTTGTAAGACACTGTCCCGAAGTTTCTGGAGTACATCTCTGGTGCAATGTAGCCCATTGTTCCCCTAGCTGCAGTCATCGTAACAATGCTCTGATCCCTTGAGCATAGCTTTGCGAGACCGAAATCAGAAATCTTTGGATTCAAGTCGTAGTCCAACAAAATATTATGGGGTTTGATGTCGAAGTGCAAAATGCGTTGATTGCAACCTTGGTGCAAGTACTCGATTCCTCGAGCAATTCCAAATGCTATCTGCTGCAATTTTTGCATCCTTAATGCTCCACGAAGGCCATTAGAATCTCTGGAGAAGATGTACTTCTCTAACGACTCGTTGGACATGAACTCGTATATTAGTGCATGAGTTGTTCCTTCTGAACAAAAACCCAGGAGACGAACCACATTGACATGGTGAATTCTCCCAATGGTCGCCACCTCATTGATGAATTCTTCGCCATCCCCCTTGGATCTCTCAAGCATCTTAACTGCGACGGGCACTCCATTCAGTAATTCGCCTTTGTAAACACTCCCAAATCCACCTTGCCCCAACTTATTTTTGAATCTTTTGGTCATCTTCTTGACTTCTGAGAAGGTGTACCTGGTAGGCTTAGTGGTTGTGTATGTCGAGAGGAATTTTTCCACCTTCAGACGTGTTTCTCTCTCTTTGTCTGATTTTGTATAGAGATAGAGAAGAATAATCACCAACAGCAAAAGTAGAACCAAGGCAGAAGCAGATGTTGCTATAGTGAAAGAAGGAAAAGTTAGAACATCTTTTTATACTGTCATGTGAATTAAACTCTCATACATGAGGAGAGAGAGAAAAAATTTATCATACTCTGCACTAAATTCTATTTCCAAAGGAGAAGTTGTAAGTGCGCAAAATTATCCCTATAAACGTTCAATTATTTATTGCCCTTTTAATTCAAATTGTATGCTTTGAAGTGCAGAAGGACTTTACCTGCGATGAGCTTGACATGTGAACCTGCAAAATTCAAGCATGAGAAAAGTCAGAGCTTCAGAGGGTTGCCTAGTTACAAATTTATTTTGTTCGCTCATATTGCAAATTGCCAACTCTAGATAAAAGAAACTAAATATAAATACGACCATTTGGTTATACATGAGTCACATTGGAAAAAGAAAATAATTAATAATAACAAACTAATGTATGACGCAAAAGCAATTAGCAGAAGTTCTATAATCAAATTCACAAAGCAAATCGAAAGTTCAGTGGCATTTAGCAAAGAAGGAGAATTTCGTTGTATTGGAGAAGGATTAATCTGGGGAAAAAAGAGCCACTTTCTTTGGATTAAGCATCAAAGTAGCCATTTGCGGCTTTCTTTACTCTGAAACATTTGATATGCTTAACAAGGAGAAGGAAATATGATTAGATAGGAGGGATTAACAAGCAGGAAATTGCAGGGGTTACCATGAATACGCAAGTCTGTCCTGCAGAATGATTGGTTACTTGCTGATCTAAAACCGCAATCCTTTCCTGCTGCTTCACAGACTTGGCATATATGTGTGATGGGAGGAACAGACCATGAGAGGATCGGATCGCGATATTTCATGAAATCATTCACTCTTTCTCGCAAAGTCATTTCATAATAATGAGGAGATCCAAAGGGAATTATATGACCCTTTGAAACCACCATGCAATCCGAAGGGAGTACGCTCACGTCCGCCTCTGAATCCACTGCATAAATGAGCTGATTTGCACTGCTCATGCATTCGATGGGCCCAATAAGATCATCCCCACTACTTGTGTTGTCTTCTCTTGGACATCCCAACAAGCTGAATTCTTCATTCACCCTAGGTTGATATACCGTGGTTGTCAGGTTGATGGAGCTAAGGTTTTGAAGCGGGCAGCGTGGCCACGAGTCCCATAACTTGATAGTGATTCCGCCATTAACATAGTCGATCGCAGTCACGTTATAGGTGCCTAATTGAGGTAGGACTAGGACGGTGTCGCTCCCCCAACACGAGAGCTCCATGCCTGGAGCACCACAGATTGGAGGACGCGATTTAAGTCGGAAGGGGTACCTGATCTTGGGGCCGCCTCTTCCTCCGCATCTTGAAGGCGGGCAATTCTTGAAGAAGTCTTCGTCGTCATTTCTAAATGCAGTACTCTTGCTTCCGGCACAGAAGAATAGAAACAACAGTATACTGGCAAGTACTTTGAACATTGTGATGGAAGTCTATGAAAGAGGATTAGACGGAGTTGCAGGTTGAAGGAAAGTATTAAGTTTGGAGGGAGGGATGACCACAACTCATCGTATCATCTGCTACTTTGATTGGTTGGTCAAGAATTAAAGAATTGTCTTCTCCCTTGACAAAACTCTTGGCATCAGTCATGTCTGGCTGCTTCACTTGGAGAAGACTAGTAAAAGTCTATCATGCTTAATCAGTTAGTCTGCTGTGATTAATGCGTCAGCTTCAAAAGAGATGTGGACTCTACATATGTAATTAAGAACTTATCTCATAGATAATTCAAAGAACGTCAATAGCAAGATGACTATCAATCCAGATGCTAATCTAGACGAACCAATTCAATAGCGCGGGGAATTAATGAACCAGAATTGTTATCAAACTAGCCTATATATCTACCCTTTTTTTCATCACACAGAAAATTAAAAGGAAGAACTTTTTGCAGCTTATAGTACGGAAATCCATGCTGAAAACAACAAAAACTAATCAAATCTGTTATTTAGTCTTCTATTTCTGCTTCTCCACACTTCTGGCATGAAGTTAGTAAGTGTTAATTTTACTTGCATAATTTCCCTGGTGTCCTAAACCCTTGTTGATTTAAACATGACATTACTGACACACATTTAAACAAAGTATTCTTTATCAAAAAGTCAATCTTTACATAAAGACAACCGATCACCACCAATAGACAATATCAATCGTATCAACCAGCAGGAAAATTACATCTCTTAAGGACCATCCATTCCTTCGGTCGTTACACTTTAATTAAGTCTTTTATAAAAGTATTTGATTACTTGTTAGAAAATATGTTCTCAATTAGAACGCTAAACAATAGCTAAAATTGAAAATTCAAAAGAACACGCAAACATAATATTTTTAACGTGAAAAAATCGTTTATAAAAAAAGGAAAAAAATCATGAATCTCTTCTCCAAGATCAAACCAAGTACTATAATAATCAGCGATTACAGAACACTTACAGGCATAGTTCCTAGTTTCGGCCGATTTCGGCCCTGCTGCAGCTACTGCTGGCGGTTGCAGCAGGCTCCTGACAACAACTGCCAGCAATTGCAGAGAGAGAGAGTGAGAGGGAAAGAGAAAGAGAGAGAGTCAAGGAGAGAGATAGAGTGTGTGTGTGCAGGGAGAGAGAGGGAAAGATAAAACGAAAGAGAGAGTGGGATAGCTCAGACTAACAGTTAAAGGAATAGAAAAGAAGAGATAGAGGAAGAGAGATTTTTATTTTTTAGGCTTTATATGTGATTAATTATTATTTTTTATTTTTTTATAATTTTTTCTAAATTTTTAGAAACTTCTCAATATTTTTAAATAATATTTAGAATTTTATTTAATTAAAATAGTCTGATCCGATACAGGCGACCGATACGGTCAATACTTATCTTTTTTCTGAACGGTCGATCCCAATCCCGATATCGATTTTTGGAACCTTGCTTACAAGTCATCCGTTACTATCCACAATAATATCTAAAATGATTTGCTTGACTTGACTTCTTAGTACATCATTTTTCATACTTGGTACCCTAATCTTAGTGACCTTCAAAATTAAAGACTTGCCTTTGTGACCCTCAAAGCAATAGCAAACGCAATCTTGAATTATATAGAGCTCCATCAAAATATGGTATAAAAATCTCACCATTCAACTATTCCAACTTCGCTCTCTCCCAAAATATTTTCAATAACCTCTAAGAATGCCTCTATTTTTTCTTAAAACTTCTTTTGTATAGTCCCAAAAAATAGGCTCCTCAAAAGCCCTAATTTAGTGCCAACTCGGACTAAAAAGAGGAATATTTTGCTCTCCGTTCAAACAGATTAAATCTCGTTCAAATGTCTAAGTGTTTTCAGTGTATCTTGTTCAAAAGCCCTTCCCATATTGAGAATATTTTGCTCTATGAAAAATATTTTGCTCTCTAAAAAATTCTGTTTGAACAAAATCAAATCTTGTTTGAACAGATTTCCAACAAAATTTTTGCAATACTGAAAGAGCTCCAATTTTGATCGCCAAATAAAAAAGATTGTATTATTGATCTTGATAATAAATCTAAAGAACTTACATCATGAAAGACATTGCTTTCTCACACATTTGTCAATCACAAAAAACTAACACCTTATATATAATTTAGTGCATTATCAAAATGTTAATCACCAGAAAATAGAGTCAAATATTCACTAAGTTTTGATCCACTACACTAACAAATTACACTTTGATATATCATTATTCATGATCCGAAAGATCCTCCTGCTCAGAAATGATTGATAACCGCTCAAAAATTGACTTCATGGGTGATAGCCTCATAGAGTTTGGCTGTGAAGAGGAAAAGAAGGGCCTAATCGCATTTTCAAGCTATCAGTGTTACCTTCCAACATCTCAACAACTTTGCTCATGGAAGGGTGATTTGCGGACTTCATGTATCCCAGTATAGTTATCTATCATGAGCTCTTCTGATAACAACATTCCAAAACTATAAACATTATAATTGGAGGATATTACACCAAAACTTCTAGACACCAATTCATGAGCAATATATCCAATGGTTCCTCTTGCTGCACTAAGGGAAACTAGACTGTAATCCTTTGGATATAACTTTGCAAGTCCAAAGTCAGAAACCTTTGAATTGAAATTATGATGTCATGGACCAGATCTGGAATGATCCATTTGTAGAATGATCCTGAGATTTTGAGGGGTAGTAATTTCGGAAGTTCCGAATATAATGACTTTGGAATAAAGTCAATTAGAGATCTGGATGGAAAGTTATGGTTAAAATAGTGAAGCAAGAAATTATAATGTCATGGACCAGATCTGGAATGATCCATTTGTAGAATGATCCTGAGATTTTGAGGGGTAGTAATTTCGGAAGTTCCGAATATAATGACTTTGGAATAAAGTCAATTAGAGATCTGGATGGAAAGTTATGGTTAAAATAGTAAAGCAAGGTCAAAGTAGGGCAGAACAGTAATTAGCCGACATTGTGGCGATCGTCGGTGGGTGGTGGAGGACCGTTAAGTACGGTGGTTGCAGGATCGTCGGAGGGTGGTGGAGGACCGTTAAGTAGGGTGGCTGCTGGAGGAAGATGGTGGCTAAGGTTTGGATGCTTGAAAAGGTTCTACAGTTATGATCTACTCCTATGAAGATAAAGATGATCTAATAGCTACGATAAAACGGTAAATGCAAGGTAAATAAACTTAACTTAAGTCAATATTCATTCAATACTTTCATTCGATGATTATCAATTAAAGCTACATTCCACATATTTATAGACTAACCCTAGACTGATTTTCATTAGGATTTGCCTTATTAGCTTATATTAAAGATAAATATGACCTAAAAATAAATATAATTTATCTAAATTAGTATTTTCTTACCTTTCTCGAAATATTTCCTCGTTCTTACAAAGATAGAGTCATAATCTAGAAAAGCCTTGAATATGAAAGTTGTAGATCAGGACGTCTTCAATCTTCTCCATATAGTTTTGTAATATTCGATCAACTGATGAATATTTGCATAATATTTTTCTTAAATTGCACAGGAGTTAATTGAATTGAACTTAGGTAATTAAATAAACTCTAATCTACTTAGACTCTAACTAAACTACATAAGCAGAATAAATAAGGTAACTAAATTTAATCCATCAAGCCCAATGTCCCTATGATGTGATCTGATCTGACCCGGATCGCATCAATCCACCATGCTTCTGTTCACTTTATCCTCAAGGTGTTTATGGTAGTTTTCTAACCTTCGTTCTCTCTCAAACTTTATGTCGTCGATCTCGTTGTGCGTCCCATCTATCATGTGAAAGGGGGCCCTATGGTGATTTCTTTTCTAGGGATCGCTGGTTTGAGTCATAGTCCGCCTTAGTCGCAGGTGGCTCGGGCCAAATCCTAGCCACGAGTGATTCGAAACAAACTATAGCTATAGTCGGTCTTGCCATAGCCCTAGGCATTGTCAAATCAGAGCAAGCCCTAGCCATTAGCTGAGGTGGATTTTTAGCTAGTGGCATGTCATCATCTGGTGGGGCTGGGCCTTGAGATGCGCACTCAAGGGGTGCGTTCGCTCCAAACTCTAGGGTGCTTCCATACCATCGGTTCGATGCACTCTTGTTCGACCATCGTGGTGTGCGTGGTTTCTCCCGTGGTCAATTTGTGAGTGGGTTGTTCTAACATGGTCGATGGCACAAGTGGTGCGGGGTGGTACTAGGAGAACTTCTGTTAAGGCCTGAAATGAGTCCTTGAGGATGGTTTGGATTGAGTCCTTGAGGGCGATTTGTATCTCCTTCCACTCGATGAAAAATTCTTAAAAAAATGCTTTTGCCCACACCGGCAGCTCATCGTTGATAGTTGTTGGTGGTGCTAAGGAAATCTCCACAGGAATAGAGACAAGTTCTTGGTCTTCCATGGCTGTGATCTCCCTAGGTTAGCTTTGGATCATGTGTTCATTATTGTCCGAGGAACATCGGCTCTAATACCAATGTTATGAACAAAATGTGGAACGATTCGTTTGTAGGATGATCTTGAAATTTTGAGGGTAGTAATCTTGGAAATTTCGGATGTAATGACTTTAGACTGAAGTCAATCAAAGATCCGAATGAAAAGTTATGGTTAAAATAGTGAAGCAAGGTAGAAGTAGAGCAGAACGATAATTAACTGATGTTGCGGCCGTCGTCGAAGGGTGGTGGACGACCGTAAAGTAGGGTGGCTGCTGAGGAAGGTGGTGGCTAAGGTTTGGATGCTTGAAAGGGTTCTACGGTTATGATCTACTCCTATAAAAATAAAGACGATCTAATTGGCTACAATAAAACGATAAATGTAAGGTAAATAAACTTAACTTAACTTAAGTCAATATTTATTCAACACTTTCATTCAATGATTATCAATTAGAGATGCACTCTACATCATTATAGAGGTTAACCCCAAACTGACTTTCATTAGGATTTGCTTTATTAGTTTATATTAAAGATAAACATGACCTAGAGATAAACATAACTTAGCTAAATCAGCCTTCCTTATCTTTCTCAAAATATTTCTTCGTTCTTTCAAAAATAGAGTCCTAATCTAGAGAAGCTTAAATATAAAAGTTGTAGATCAAGACGTCTTCAATCTTCTCCAAGTGGTTTCGTAATATTCGGTTGATTGGTGAATATCTGCAAAATATTTTTCTAAACTACGCAGGAGTTAATTGAACTGAATTTAAGTGATTAAATAAACTCTAATCTACTTAGACTCTAACTAAATTACATAAGCACAATAAATAAGATAACTAGACTTGATCCATCGAGCCCAATGTCTCTATGATGTGATTCGATCTGACCCGGATTGCATCATATGATCTATGAGAATATTGTGTGGCTTGATGTCAAAGTGCAGAATTTGCATATCATATTCTCAGTGAAGATAATCGATGTCACGGGCCACACCAAGGGCGATATCATTAACCTTCTCCCAAGTTAATGGCCGATGACTCATTACTTTCGCGGAAAAAAATATACTTGTCAAGTGACCCAACCCATTAGGCATGTACTCATAGAATAGAACCCTCTTTGAACCTTCTGAGCAAAACCCAAGAAGTTGTACTACATTTATGTGGTGAATTCTACCAACAGTGTAGACTTCATTGATGAATTCTTCCCCGTCGAGCTTAGAATTTCCCAACATCTTAATGGCAACATAGTGGCCACTTAGCAGAGTGGCTTTGAAGATAGAGCCAAAGCCTCCTTATCCTAACTTCTCTCTAAAGTGGCATGTAATTGCAATGAGGTCGATATAAGAGTATCTCAATGGTGTGAGTGGTTGCTGGTTTCGCAGAAACTTCTCTATGTTGTCGATGGAAACACGTGTACTCCAGAATCTGTACGCCAGGAAAATGTAAATTGATAACAGTGCAAAAACAAACTTCGCTAATACTGAAAAAACAAAATCATCTTACTTGGTCATTGCAAGTAAAGAATTTAACAGGTTGTAGTATGATACAAACCAATACATAAATATAATTTTCTCCAACTAATTATCATATAAGCCCACATTTCTTCCATACCTGTCAACATAACACTACAATCTTTCTGCTCTAAGAGCTATAATTTTGATGAAGAAAGAGGAAGATGTGCCTAAAAACATAATTAATGGGTGGCAATAAAAATACCCAGTGATCAATTTCTTACAAAGCAACTCTTGGTAGAGAAGACAAGGAAAAGAAACTTCCTCAATGGGCCTATTAATTCTCTTGGAGTCATTTGTTTCCTCTTTCCGTTTTGACATCACTACCCAGCTAACCATCAACTATATAAAAGAAAGAAGAGATCGACGGAGCAACATAAGAACATGTTGAAAGTTATGGAACGACTCAAAGAAAAATATTTAAAGCTTTAAAAATATTTAGATAATACTCACTTTAACTCAAATCACTTGATAAAATTTAATTTTTAGAAGTTAATATGTATAAGAAAACTACCCTTATAGAAAGTATACTTGAAAAAGTCAAGTATCTTGATTATGAGTAAGTAAAGCTAAGATTGCACTCTGGCAAATTCAATATAGGGTCTAAAAAGTTGAATCAATTCCTTGGATCTCAAAAGAAGGGAAAAAAAGAAGGGCTAGGAAATGACGATAAAAGCTCACATACTTCTTCTCGGAAAATACGATGTAATGTTTTCATCCTTCGTTTGTTAAATCGTCTTGTGACAAGTATTTTGCATATTGATTATGATAAATATTAAGAAATCTGTAAAAATGTGTAATATGGATGATAGAACATTTAGAAATGAATCTAAGAGTAAAATTTATATTTCTACTTGTCACTGTTGTGGGATAAAAAAATTATGTGAAATCAATGTGTTTCGCTATTAATAGTAGGCCCTACTTGTCACTGTTGTGGGATAAAAAAATTATGTGAAATCAATGTGTTTCGCTATTAATAGTAGGCCCTACTTGTCATTGATGTGGGATAAAAAAATTATGTGAAATCAATGTGTTTCGCTATTAATAGTAGGCCCTTGGTGACACAAAACACCTACTTACAATTTTATTTACGCTTCTAGTAGATTTAATATCAGAAATAGTGTGTTTGATTATTATGGCATACTTTATGTGTTTCATTATTTTGGTAATAATAGGGTTGAGAATATGAAGAATAGAAAATCAAAGTTTAGGAGAAAATCCAAGCATCAATCTTCAATTTTTAGCTCTATCAAGAAAGCTAAATCCCTTGTTGAATGATAAAAGAAAATAAAGTTGACTATGATTTGGGTAGGTAAAAGTAACCTCACAGGTCATAATGCCCCTTTGAGGTGATGGATAGGTCCGGATTTTCATATATATCTTTTTCTTGAAACTTAGCCTTGTATCTTCTTTTCCCTTTTCTTTTTAAAATAATATATTGTTTCAAGATTTTTTGCTTTTGCTGTTTTAGGTTTTCTTTGGACTTTGTTTTATCAAGGTTTTTAGTGTTGCTGTTACGAACTAGATTTAGACTGATCCGGACATAATAAAATTATAAAAATTTAGGTCGAGGTAGCCTCTTGAGTTAGGGTTCTAATAGCTCTAATTTCACTTAAATAGGAGGTGGGGATGAAAAGTTAAAAATAAAATAATGGAGATAGGTCAGAGAGGGCGGAACGGTAAATATCCGACATTGTAGTGGTCGTCGGAAGATAGCGGATGGCCAAGGATGATGATGGATGGCCGTACTGTAAGGTGGCTGTGGCTGCTAAAGGTAAGAGGTGACTAGGGCTTAGAAGGTTGGGATGTTTCTCAGATTTATCCCAATGATTAATGATCATTATCAACACATGTCCACCCATATTTATAAGAGTAAAATCTCTAGCGGATCGGATCCATATACGGATTATTCAATTTATTTGAAATTTAAAATAATAAGTAAAGCTAAGTAACTAACCTGACTCGACTTAACCCATGTTGTCAGATCGTAACAATTGCCCATTTTTAGAAAATAAAACTAAAAATAAAAAAAAACCTTGATGCATTTTTATAGATTAGAGTGACTAGATTAAGATTATGATAAATTTTAAATTATCCCCCAATTATTCTTAAAATCAAACTACCCTCTAAACTTTCATTTGTATCACTTTTCATTGTATAGTTTTAAAATTATTAATTTTTTCATCTAAACTTAACAGAGGAAATATAAATAATTATAATTTTTCTCTGATATAAATAATCTTATGGTTTAAGTAAATATGAAACTTATACCCATTATGATAAATTTTTATATCATGACTATATATTTAGAGGAATATATGCATATTATGAGAGATAAAAATTAAGATTTGAGGTTGTAATCTTAGATAGGTGTGCATAACTTGTTTTAAATTTAAAGAATAAGAAGCTGTGAGTAAATTTAAATGAGAGGAAAATGACAATCATATCCTTTTAATATTTATTATGGTGGAAAAATTCCCTCCAATAATTTTTAAATTTTAATTTCTACTTTCTATGTTAAATTTAGATAAAAAAAAATGAACAGTTTAGTATTAGTATAAACCATACAAAGGCAAAAGAATACAAATAAAAATTTAGGAGGGTAGTTGAATTTTAGGCAAAACTATAAGGGGCAATTTATAATAACCCTTGACATTAATAAGTTACTATGCTATAGGAGTCATTTTTTGAGTTAGTCACTTATACTTGCATCTTATATATTGTTTTTAGGTGATTTGTTCACATTCCAGGATTTTCATGCCCTTTTTTTCTTGGATCATTTTGGTTATTGTGGAATTATTTTAGTGTGTACACTTTTTCAAGAGTTGACATCTTGATAACTATGCAGTCAGCTGTATTCACTCTATTTGACCTATAGATTTAGTGTTATTCACACTGTGATTATATACAAAAGAAAAGATCACTGAAAAAAGTTATCATGTATTTATTGTGAAAGCCATCTTATTTATGTCCAATTCGGCATTGTTCATATAGAAGAATTAAAATCTATTGCAAGTATTTGTTTTTCAGATGTAAGAAAGTGGCTACATATTGTGTGTATAAAAGCCAATATTATATATGTAAAAAAAGAAGTCAAACTACACTACTTGTGTGATGATGAAGTAAGCCACCATTTGGCTACAGCATAGAGTTCTCTACTTGGATTGGTTTTCTTTTGTTTGTTCTTTTCTTAACTAAGTGCATTACTAGACTAAAGTATGAAAACACTACTTTAACTCTATTGGATGACCTGGTGTGCATGAACCGTCGAGAGCATAATATGTACTTTAATTATAGGTACACATGTATCTCTTCACTGTGAACTACGTAGAATGTGTAATATTATTTCATAAGTATTTCAAAGTCCTAAAAGTGCATCAATAAGAAATATTTTTGGATGAGAATTCTATAATCTTAAGTTGACTTTTAAAAATGAAGATGATTCTTGAACTTTGTGATACATAGCCGGAGGAAGATGATGGCTCTACTCCTCGCAGATCCAAACATAGAATATTTTAATTTATTTAAAATTTAAAATAATAAAATAAAATTAATTAATTAAATTAATCAACTGACTTTGACTCTTGTGGTCGAATCATAACAAACACTTTATATATGATTTAGTGTATTATCAGAATGTTAATCATCGGAAAATTAAAGCACAGCAAAGAAACTAGTAGCCAAATATTCATTAAGTTTTGATCAACAACACTAACAAATTACACATCGATATATCATCCTTCGATGTTGGAAAGATCTTCTTGCTCAGAAATGATTGATAACTGCTCAGAGATGGACTTCATGGATGACAGCCTCACAGAGTTAGGCAGCGAGGAGGAAAAGAAGGGCCTAGCTGGCATTTCTATGCTATTGGTATCACCTTCCAACATTTCAACAACTTTGCTCATGGAAGGGCGATTTGCGGGCTTCATCTGAATGCACCATAATCCTATCAGGCATAGCTTTCTTTCTACTTCATGTATCTCAATAGAGTTATCTATCATAAGCTCATCTCCTTGATTAAGTCGATCATAGATCCAAGAAGGGTAGTAGACTTGGCTTGAATTTTTCATTTTTGGATCCACATTCCTTCTCCCTCCGGCCATTTCTAGTAACAACATTCCAAAACTATAAACATCAGATTTGTAGGATATTACACCAAAGCTTCTAGACACCAATTCAGGAGCAATATATCCAATGGTTCCTCTTGCTGCACTAAGGGAAACTAGAGTGTGGTCCTTTGGATACAACTTTGCAAGTCCAAAGTCGGAAACCTTTGGATTGAAATTATGATCTAGGAGGATATTGTGTGGCTTGATGTCAAAGTGCAAAATTTGCATATCACATCCTTGGTGAAGGTAATCAATGCCACGGGCCACACCAAGGGCAATATTATTAAGCTTCTCCCAAGTGAAAGGTCGACGAGCACTTGTTCCTTTAGCAGGGAAAATATATTTGTCAAGTGACCCTTTAGGCATGTACTCATACACCAGAGCTCTCTTTGATCCTTCGGAGCAAAACCCAAGAAGTTGTACTATATTTATGTGGTGAATCCTTCCAACAGTGGAGACTTCATTGATAAATTCTTCCCCGTTGAGCTTAGAATTTCCTAGCATCTTAATGGCAACATGGTGGCCACTTAACAGAGTGGCTTTGAAGACAGAACCAAAGCCTCCCTGTCCTAACTTCTCTCTGAAGTGGCCTGTAATTGCAATGAGGTCGGTATAGGAGTATCTCAATGGTGTCAGTGGTTGTTGGTTTCGCAGAAACTTCTCTACGTTGTCGATGAAAACACGCGTACTCCAAAATTTGTAGGCCAGGAAAATGTAAATTGATAACGGTGCAAAAACAAACCTCGTTAATGCTGAAAAAACAAAATCATCTTACTTGGTCATTGCAAGTAAAGAATTTAACAGTTTGTAGTATGATACACATTATTGCTTTACCGTACCTATGATTGGCACAATGAACATTAATACCGTCAGATCGATGAGGAAGAAGAAGTCAGTGAATGTGCTATTAAAGTAGAAACCCGGGCAGGATAACAACTTCGCCACATTAAACACATTAAAGATGAATGTGGATACGGAGGAGAGGATACCCTTGCCACTAAGTTCACTGCATGGCATGCAAATTAATAAGTCAGATCATTCATGTGAAGCATGCAACAGAGGACTTTGGAAATCAGATGTTAGTTTATTTAGAAGTATTCATCTTTGTGGATATGAATGGGGAATTTCTACTGTTCAAATTCTTTCTCCTCATATATATAGACCTACATGGTAGTTCCTTACCTTAACGACTCTCTGATGCACATTTGGACTCGTCTGGACCGAGATTGCATGGTATAGGAAAGAATGAACCCCTTTTGTAGGTGCTCAAAAATATCCAACGTTGAACTCATATCAGCGGCAGAATCTATGAGAGTCGTAGCAAGAAATCTGCACGAAGGCTCGACAATTCCCACATTAAGTGGATCGACTACAGCATAGACAGAGTTGTTGTTCCGGCTTAGGCAAGGAATATGCGAGTACTGTTGGTCTTTGATTGGCTTCGCGCAGCTAATGAAACCAACACGATCGCCTAAGTAATATGCGTCAATGTACTCGAATACATCAACTGGTAGAGAAACTTGAGGAACACTGCAGTTTCCGCTCACGAAGGCAAGATCCACAACATTGATCGTCCTTTCTTTGTGGGAGATGCTCTTGACGAAGAACTTGCCTGAATGAAGCTCCAGATACGGTTTGTCGTCGTCGCAAATGAGCTGGCAGAGCGGAGATCCACATTCTGGTGGATCAGTTTGTAAACCGAAAGGATACTGGATGTCGTGAAGATGCCCGCAAGAGGAAGGAGAACAACCAGCAACAGTGGAAAGGAGAGGGCATAGCAGCAATAAACAGATTGGCAAGTCTAGTGCTTGGATGGTATTGCGATTCGTAGAAGAGTGCACCGCCAAAAACCTTTGCACCATATCTGATCCTTAATTCCTTGGAAGTAGGAAGCACACACATTGTTAAACAAACACAGCACAAGTCCTAACCGTTGGATATAAAGAAAAGAACGAAAGAATTAATTGATCTCACTTGATTTTAATTTCTTGAAGAAAGTTTTAAGTCAAGTCTGGCTGCTTGACTTGGGGAGACTGTCAGCAACAACAAAAGTAATGACTCACAGGAAGAACGGTATACTGACCAGTCGCATCATTGGAGAAAAAGGAACAACGGTATATACTAGCAAGTCTACCCATTGTGAACCACCAAAACTTTCTTAATGACTAGTCGTTAAGCCTTAAGAAACGCTTCTAACCCTGAGATTGGTCATGTATTGTAAGTTATCCGAACCTGCCCGAAGTGAGCCCCCACTAGAGAGAAGTGAAGTTAGTAAGCCGTATGATGAGCAACTATCTCCTGTGGTTTAGAGAGGACTCTTGCTGTTAATTAGGACCCTCTTATTTTTGCCTCTGCTTCAAACCCTTGCTTCAAAACTATAGGGCATGCGCCCTCCGTTTGTTGGTCGCCAAAGACGAGTTTTCTAAGATTATAAGATCAATTCTAAGTAAATTTATTATGAATAAATTATTTAGTTATTAGTAGTTTGGGTGGCTTAATTGTTCATAATTTATTATGAATCAATTATTTATTTATAATGAATAAATTGTAGGTCTTCGTGTCATCTGACAAAAGTCTTCTCGACTAATGACAGATACTTAGGGAAGACTAGTAAAAGTATATATCAAGGTTGACTGACTAGTAAAAGTATATATCAAGTTTGATAGACTTATGGAAACAACTAACAGAATCAACTAAAATCAACAACTAACAAAAGTATATATCAACTAACAGTTAACTATAATTAGTTAACTGTGAATCTGTGATTGACTCATGGAAACAACTAAAAGAATCAAATACTATCACAACATGCAGACAATTACAAGAATAATTTTTTTGCAGCTTTCAACCACTTTATAGATACGGAATTTCGTACTTGAAATAACAAAAACCAACAAAAAATGTTATTTAAAAACTTCGTATTTTGGCTGTCTTTTGTTGCAGTTTCCTTTCACACTTCTATAGAGAAGCTATTAATTATTTATTTACACAGTTTCCTTTCACACTTCTATAGCGAAAGCGATCCTCATATCCCCACACAATCATCCAATGGAAATAGTAACAGACAAAAGCAATCCAAATGGGAAAATCACAAATTTGATGCTAATGGCAGTGTAATAGCAAGCAATCAATCTAATCATGAATAAGAACTCCTACTTCAAGTAATCCACAAAGAAGAAAGAGAGAGAGACGGAGTTTACATGGTTTTATTGATGTGCCTATTTCCACGGGCGGTGCAAAGCTTTAATCCACTAATCCAAATCTAAGTATAGAGGGTTTCCATATTCTAATCTCCCTCAATATAATGGTGTTTATATCTTTCAAGTTTTCCCTTTGCATAATAACCCTAAAACCCCAATTTAACTATTTATAAGGTAACTTGATAGGGAACAAGTTTCTTGGGGCATTTGAATGCTTGTAAGCTCGTTCGAATGCTCTGGATTGCCAGTCCAAAAAGAAAAAGGACGTTCAAACACTCCTAAGACCGATTCGAATGCATCGAGTGTACAAAATCCTCTCGGGCCTGAGCATTTGAACACCATCAAGACTTGTTTGAACGCCTTTAGTATGCAATATCTTCTCGAGCATGAGCGTTCGAATGCCTCGACGGCCTGTTCGAACGGCCAGAATGCTGGTCTGCGGCAAGTTCTTTCTATCGGATCGAATCCTATTCGAACGGATATCTTAATTTGAGTCAATCTTCAAGAGTAATTTGAGTCAATTTCTCACTTTTTATTTATATTTTTAGCTATAATTATTATACTATTATGTTAGTTGACAACCAAATACTCTATTTTCTTATTTTAAATTACAAATATAATTTTAAGAGTAATAAGAATAACTAAACTAGATTTCGCAAAACCTGCAACCAACTGCCATTGCAGAGTAAAATAGTACTTTTCTGTGGGCACATTCCAAAGCAGAGCACTTTTCACCGTAAGGACTAGCTCTACATGATGATATAATGGGCACCAATAGAATAGACTCCACCAAACCAGCAAGAAGCAATCTTATCCCATAGCTATTTTCATATGATTTATTATATTACCAATATGTTAATCACCATGCTTATAAATAAAACGTTAATAACTAGGAAAACTTGAAGATGGAAACTAGGAGAAAAATAAAATATTAATCACCAGGAAAAGTTGAAGATGGAAACTAGGAGAATAATATTCACCTAGTTTTGATCCACTTCACTAACAAACTACATATTAACATATCATCATTCTTTGTTAATCTGAAAGATCTCTCTTGCTCAGAAATAATTGATAACTACTTAGAAATGGAGGAAGTCTGCCTCGTGGAGTTTGGCTGTGAGGAGAAATAATGGCCTCAGTGGCATTTCCAAGCTATCAATATCGTCTTTCAACATTTCAACAACTTTGCTCATAAGAGGGCAATTTGTCTGACTTCATCTGAATGCACCATAATTCTACCTGGCATAGCTTTCTTTCTACTTCAAGAATCCCAGTAGAGTTATCCATCATGAGATAGATCCAGGAAGGATATCATACTTGGCTTGATTCCATAATATAAGTGACTTGATTATACACATGATTCTAGATTGTACAACTCTAATGCAAGTGATTTTATTTACAAATGTAACATTATAAAGTAATTGCACTTACAAGAACTAACTCTAATTCATGAACCATATACGATATTGGACAAAAAAAGGAAGATATTTTTATATACATACCATTGAAAACTTTTAAAATAATAAAATTATCACTACATTCTTCAAAATATCATATTGATTCTCATATTTATATTGAGAAGTAACTCTAATGCATGGACCAAAGAAAAACCTTCCAATGAACTTTAAAGGGACTTCAAATTGAACTACAAATCATAATTTGGATCTATTTCACACAAGCAAATGAAAAGCTCTCCCTAAAATTAGACAAACAATAAGCTTTCACTACAACATCTAAATTTATCATCAATTCAAAAGTATAAGAATGAAACTAAATAGAGGATAGCTCTTTGAATTTATCCTTTTGATATAACATGTATGGCTTAAGATTATGTAACATCCTTAATTCTTACCATTATCTAGAATCCTAGGAATTCTTACAGACTCAAATCCCTTGTAACATTTAATCTACCCACTGAAATTGCAACACTATGCCAAACAATCTGTTGCTATAAGATAAGAGAAAGAATTGTAGATCGACAAGTTTATGAGACAAACCAAGTAGAATTTGAGAAGCTGAATGAGATATATGAGAGAAACCAAGTAAAAACATTTTCTTCTCTCTCTTTTTATGACATGAACAAGAGTACAAATAAGAAATTAAATCAAGAAGAATACTAATGACAAACTTGAGTCCCCTAGCATTCAAAAAAAAAATTTCATAAAAGTAAAGCTCATTCCATTGATTGATCAAAGTAAGGTTTACCATTTCTATTAATAGATGCTCCTACTCCAATTTTAGATAGATTGAAATAATCTAAATATAAAAGAAAATTTGGTAGTCCGACTTATAGAGACATTGAATCTCTAGAAAATTGCATATTCAACTCCCTTTAGCGGCATGTAAAAGATTAACAAAAACAAGTTATCTTGGTAGAAAAGATTAGTATGGTACAATCGTAATAAAATAACTGACTCCTTTATCTAACTCGTCTAGTAGTTAAAACCCGTAAAAGGATTCCATGAGATACATAGGATAAAACTTACCCCACATATATATAGACCTACACGGCCAATCTAACATGATGATAGCTTAAGTAATATGCGCTACTGTACCCGAATACATCAAGTGGTAGAGAAACTTGAGGAACACTGCAGTTTCCGCTCACGAAGGCAAGATCCACAACGTTGATCGTCCACTTTTTGCGGGAGATGCTCTTGACGAAGAACTTGCCTGAATGAAGCTCCAGATACGGTTTGTCGTCGTCGCAAATGAGCTGGTAGAGCGGAGATCCACATTCTGGTGGATCAGTTTGTAAACGGAAAGGATAGCGGATGTCGTGAAGATGCCCGCAAGAGGAAGGAGAACAACCAGCAACACTGGAAAGGAGAGGGCATAGCAGCAATAAACAGATTGGCAAGTCTAGTGCTTGGATGGTTTTGCGATTCGCAGAAGAGTGCACCGCCAAAAACCTTTGCACCATATCTGATCCTTAATTCCTTGGAAGTAGGAAGCAGACACATTGTTAAACAAACACAGCACAAGTCCTAACCGTTGGATATAAAGAAAAGAACGAAAGAATTAATTGATCTCACTTGATTTTAATTTCTTGAAGAAAGTTTTAAGTCAAGTCTGGCTGCTTGACTTGGGGAGACTGTCAGCAACGACAAAAGTAATGACTCACAGGAAGAACGGTATACTGACCAGTCGCATCATTGGAGAAAAAGGAACAACGGTATATACTAGCAAGTCTACACATTGTGAACCACCAAAACTTTCTTAATGACTAGTAGTTAGTTTGAAGCCTTAAGAAACGCTTCTAACCCCTGAGATTGGCCATGTATTGTAAGTTATCCGAACCTGCCCGAAGTGAGCCCCCACTAGAGAGAAGTGAAGTTAGTAAGCCTATCTCCTGTGGTTTAGAGAGGACTCTTGCTGTTAATTAGGACCCTCTTATTTTTGCCTCTGCTTCAAACCCCTGCTTCAAAACTATAGGGCGTGCGCCCTCCGTTTGCTGGTCGCCAAAGATGAGTTTTCTAAGATTATAAGATCAATTCTAAGTAAATTTATTATGAATAAATTATTTAGTTATTAGTAGTTTGGGTGGCTTAATTGTTCATAATTTATTATGAATCAATTATTTATTTATAATGAATAAATTGTAGGTCTTCGTGTCATCTGACAAAAGTCTTCTCGACTAATGACAGATACTTAGAGAAGACTAGTAAAAGTATATATCAAGGTTGACCGACTAGTAAAAGTATATATCAAGTTTGATAGACTTATGGAAACAACTAACAGAATCAACTAAAATCAACAACTAACAAAAGTATATATCAACTAACAGTTAACTATAATTAGTTAACTGTGAATCTGTGATTGACTCATGGAAACAACTAAAAGAATCAAATACTATCACAACATGCAGACAATTACAAGAATAATATTTTGCAGCTTTCGACCACTTTATAGATACGAAATTTCGTACTTGAAACAAAAAAAACCAACAAAAGATGTTATTTATAACTTTGTATTTAGGCTGTCTTTTATTGCAGTTTCCTTTCACACTTCTATAGAGAAGTTATTAATTTTTTATTTACACAGTTTCCTTTCACACTTCTATAGCGAAAGCGATCCTCAAATCCCCACACAATGATCCAATGGAAATAGTAATAGACAAAAGCAATCCAAATAGGAAAATCACAAATGTGATGCTAATGGCAGTGTAATAGCAAGCAATCAATCTAATCATGAATAAGAACTCCTACTTCAAGTAATCCACAAAGAAGAAAGAGAGAGAGACGGAGTTTACGTGGTTTTGTTGATGTGCCTATTTTCACGGGCGGTGCAAAGCTTTAATCCACTAATTCAAATCCAAGTATAGAGGGTTTCCACACTCTAATCTCCCTCAATATAATGGTGTTTATATCTTTCAAGTTTTTCCTTTGCATAATAACCCTAAAACCCCAATTTAACTATTTATAAGGTAACTTGATAGAGAACAAAATTCTTAGGGCATTTGAATGCTTGTAAGCTTGTTCGAACGCTCTGGACTGCCAGTCCAAAAAGAAAAAGGACATTCAAACACCCCTAAAACCTGTTCGAATGCATCTAGTGTACAAAATCCTCTCGGGCCTGAGTATTAGAACACCATCAAGACTTGTTTGAACGCCTTCAGTATGCAATATCTTCTCGAGCATGAGCGTTCGAATGCCTCGACGGTCTGTTCGAATGGCCCTAGCATATGGAGCCTAGAACGCTGGTCTGCGGCAAGTCCTTTCTAACGGATCGAATCCTGTTCGAACGGATATCTTAATTTGAGTCAATCTTCAACAGTTATTTGAGTCAATTTCTCACTTTTTATTTATATTTTTAGCTATAATTATTATACTATTATGTTAGTTGACAACCAAATACTCTATTTTCTTATTTTAAATTACAAATATAACTAAACTAGATTTCGCAAAACCGGCAAGCAACTGCCATTGCAGAGTAAAATAGTACTTTTCTGTGGGCACATTCCAAAGCAGAGCACTTTTCACCGTAAGGACTAGCTCTACATGATGATATAATGGCCACCAATAGAATAGACTCCACCAAACCAGCAAGAAGCAATCTTATCCCATAGCTATTTTTATATGATTTATTATATTACCAATATGTTAATCACCATGCTTATAAATAGAACGTTAATAACCAGGAAAACTTGAAGATGGAAACTAGGAGAAAAATAAAATATTTATCACCAGGAAAAGTTGAAGATGGAAACTAGGAGAATAATATTCACCTAGTTTTGATCCACTTCACTAACAAACTACATATTAACATATCATCCTTCTTTGTTAATCTGAAAGATCTCTCTTGCTCAGAAATAATTAATAACTACTTAGAAATGGACGAAGTCTGCTCGTGGAGTTTGGCTACGAGGAGAAATAATGGCATCAGTGGCATTTCCAAGCTATCAATATCGTCTTTCAACATTTCAACAACTTTGCTTATAAGAGGGCAATTTGTCTGACTTCATCTGAATGCACCATAATTCTACCTGGCATAGCTTTCTTTCTACTTCAAGAATCCCAGTAGAGTTATCCATCATGAGATAGATCCAGGAAGGATATCATACTTGGCTTGATTCCATAATATAAGTGACTTGATTATACACATGATTCTAGATTGTACAACTCTAATGCAAGTGATTTTATTTACAAATGTAACATTATAAAGTAATTGCACTTACAAGAACTAACTCTAATTCATGAACCATATACGATATTGGACAAAAAAAGGAAGATATTTTTATATACATGCCATTGAAAACTTTTAAAATAATAAAATTATCACTACATTCTTCAAAATATCATATTGATTCTCATATTTATATTGAGAAGTAACTCTAATGCATGGACCAAAGAAAAACCTTCCAATGAACTTTAAAGGGACTTCAAATTGAACTACAAATCATAATTTGGATCTATTTCACACAAGCAAATGAAAAGCTCTCCCTAAAATTAGACAAAAAATAAGCTTTCACTACAACATCTAAATTTATCATCAATTAAAAAATATAAGAATGATAATAAACAGAGGATAGCTCTTTGAATTTATCCTTTTGATATAATATGTATGGCTTAAGATTATGTAACATCCTTAATTCTTACCATTATCTAGAATCCTAGGAATTCTTACAGACTCAAATCCCTTGTAACATTTAATCTACCCACTGAAATTGCAACACTATGCCAAACAATCTGTTGCTATAAGATAAGAGAAAGAATTGTAGATCGACAAGTTTATGAGACAAACCAAGTAGAATTCGAGAAGCTGAATGAGATATATGAGAGAAACCAAGTAAAAACACTTTCTTCTCTCTCTTTTTATGACATGAACTAGAGTACAAATAAGAAATTAAATCAAAAAGAGTACTAATGACAAACTTGAGTCCCCTAGCATTCAAAATAAAATTTCGTAAAAGTAAAGCTCATTCCATTGATTGATCAAAGTAAGGTTTACCATTTCTATCAATAGATGCTCCTACTCCAATTTTAGATAGATTGAAATAATCTAAATATAGAAGAAAATTTGGTAGTCCGACTTATAGAGACATTGAATCTCTAAAAAATTGCATATTCAACTCCCTTTAGCGGTATGTAAAAGATTAACAAAAACAAGTTATCTTGGTAGAAAAGATTAGTATGGTACAATCGTAATAAAATAACTGACTCCTTTATCTAACTTGTCTAGTAGTTAAAACCCGTAAAAGGATTCCATGAGATACATAGGATAAAACTTACCCCACATATACGGATATGCCTTCCATAAGTACTGCTTTTATACTACTTCTAAGTACCCAAATTAGTTCCAGATACCAAGTGTTGATCCTACAGTTGTAGGCTTGTAGCTCAATCACAATCTGAATGTTCAACCTTAGAACTAAGTCTAAAAGCACAAATCTATTTTATAATCATACTCAGCAAACAAATTCTACATTCCGATATATGGATTTTGGCCTTGTGATAAAACAACAAACCATTTCTTATTTATTCTTTTTTTTTCTTTTGCATTTAATCAATCTTAAGATCCTAGAACAGTGGACCGGAGAAAGGAGCAAACCATCCCCTTACAATTGGGCCACACGAATCCATTCCATCGCATAAATATATTTGTCCTCAATTATCTAAACATAAACTCCTACAAGAAATCCAACATCTCTACTAGCCGAGCTACCAAAAATAGAGACTAGTGTTGGCCTAACATTTGCAACGGAAAAATGCAAACCAATACATAAATATAATTTTCTCCAACTAGTTATCATATAAGCCCACATTTCTTTCATACCTGTCAACATAACACTACAATTTTTCTGCTCTAAGAGCTATAATTTTAACGAAGAAAGAGGAAGAAGTGCCTAAAAGCATAATTAATGGGTGTCAATAAAAATACACAGTGATCAATTTCTTACGAAGCAACTCTTGGTAGAGAAAACAAGGAAAAGAAACTTCCTCAATGGGCCTAAAGAAATATTCATTTTTCTTTAGGTTTTTATTTGTTGGCAATTATGTACAAAATATTCTAAGTATATTTTTTCATGTATATGAGTTTTTCATAAGTCTAGAATATCACTGGTGTGAAGAATTGCAAGATCATTGGAGAAAAGCCATCGCATTCACACCGCGTTCACAAACGCGTTCGAACGCGGGCACTGCGTTCACACAGACAGAGAGCCGCGTTCACAAACGCATTCAAACGCAGGCACTGCGTTCACACAGACCGAGAGTAGCGTTCACAAACGCGTTCGAACGCAACCTGAAGAATTCAAGCTGTTGCGTTCGAACGCACTTGGGCCCGTTCGAACGCACCCGGGCCGCGTTCGAACGCAGTTATGAAGTTTGCAATTTATTGGATTTTCGTGAGTACGGATAAGACTCGGATTTGGCTATATCTTGAAGATTATATATAAGGATTGTGAAACCCTAACTCTAGAGAGTGGAAGAAGATTATTCAATAAGACTTTTTGGAGGCTACATCGGTTTTTCAACAAACAAGGTCCTTCGCATCTACAAATCTTAATCTTTCGTCTTAAGAGCTATCTAGACGAAAGATCAATCTCGAGGGCTACTAAGATTGGACTTCAATCATGAGAAGTAGTGAATCGTGGGTTCTAGCGATCAAGACTGAGAGGAACAAAGTCGTTTGGATCGACGGGTTATTTTGTGAGTCAGTTTTGTAACTGCTACTATTCTAGTGATTGGTTTCAATCCGTGGTTTTTTCCCGTTTGGGTTTTCCACGTTAAAATCTTGGTTTTCATCTCTACTTTCATTCTTAATATTTTTTCGATCTTTTACTTAAGCGAACGAGCGATATCATTGCCTAGTGTTTAGATACATACGTGTGTCTAGGAATTTTTCAATTGGTATCAGAGCAGGTTCTCTCACCCTTTGAGAGAGATCAGATAGGCATGGATTTTTATAGAGATGGACCCTCATCTATTAAACCTCCTATTCTAGATGGATCAAATTATGGATATTGGTAAGCTAGAATGAGAGCTTATTTGAAGTCTATAGATGAGAGAGTATGGATGGCCATTGTGAACGATTGGAGTCCACCAATGTACATGGTGAATGATGAGTTTGTTGAGAAACCTATTGAGTCATGGGATAAGACAGATTATGAAAAAGTTGGCTGGAATAACAAAGCAATAAATGCAATTTTTAGTTGTGTTTCCTCGGAAGAATTTAGAAGAATTTCTATTTGTGAAATAGCAAAAGAAGCCTAGACGATCTCAGAAACAACTCATGAAGGAACTATGGCTGTAAAACTTTCAAAACTTCAGAGGTTGACTACTAGTTTTGAAACCCTTCGTATGGAGGAGAATGAGACATTTGATGAGTTCTATGCAAAGCTGACTGATATAGTCAACTCCAGTTTCAACCTAGGAGAGAAAATTCCTGAAAACAGAATTGTCCGTAAGATCCTTAGGTCTCTTCCAGAAAGGTTTCAGGCGAAAGTTACAGCTCTTGAGGAAAGTAAGGACATCGACTCTATGAAAGTTGAACAATTGGTAGGAAATCTACAAACATTTGAGTCTAGTCTTTCAAAACCGAGAAAGTCCAAAGAGATAGCTCTATCCACTGTTGAACAAAATTTAGAGGAGTCTGAAGATGAATGTGATTTAGATGTTGAGATGTTGGCTATGTTTGTCAAAAAGTTCAATAAATTCTTTCGGAAGCCAAACAAGTTGAATGCTGAAAAATTTGAAAAAAGCAAAGCTTTTGTGAAAAAGAAGAATACTGTGAGTTCGACTACAGGTGGTAGCAACAACAATGTCAAACAGAAAAATAAAAATTCTGAGAATAAAGTTTAATGTTTTGAATGTTCTGGTTTTAGACACATCGCACAAGAATGCCCTAATCGTCTTAAGAGAAAGGGTAAAGCTATGAAAGTTACTTGGGATGATTCAGATGAATCTAATGATGATTCTGAAAAAGACGAAGAAAACTTTGTAGCCTTTGCCTCTTCTCTGCTTAATACTGACTCTATTGATGATACTGATAGTACAAATGAGCTTAATATGCTACCGGCTGAGGAAGCTGAATCTGAAATTCAAAAGGCATATAATAACTTGTACCTGGAGTCATTTAAACTTAAGAAAAGCAATCTTAGACTACTTCAACGACTCAAGGTAATTGAACCAGAAAGAATTCAATTTGAGGAGAAGTACAAATTGAAGCTTGAATGTGTCAAAGACCTTTCTGAACAACTTGACAATGCGAAAAATAAAATGAAGGCTGATGAAATTGAATTATAGCGATTGCATAAAGAAATTATATTTCTAAAAGGGAAGAACAAACTGGACGAGATTC
Source organism: Typha angustifolia (assembly GCF_048772165.1). Taxonomy (NCBI): domain Eukaryota; kingdom Viridiplantae; phylum Streptophyta; class Magnoliopsida; order Poales; family Typhaceae; genus Typha; species Typha angustifolia. The sequence goes on along the minus strand of NC_133246.1, from coordinate 5,681,776 downwards.
TGAAAGCTCAGATCTCTGGAAAAGACAGGTATGGTGTTGGATATACTGGTAATTCAAATAATAATAAAACTGTTTTTGTTTCTGCAGGTATACAAAAGGAAGAATATCTGAAGCCATCAATCACATTTTCAAAGCAATCAAATCCTTGTCAAATTGAAGTTGAATCAAAACTAGTGAAACTTTATGTTAAGGGCTGGTCATGACATCCTTTCAAATTGAAGTTGAATCTACAAACTAGTGAAACTTCGACGGTACCAAACGTAAACTCTAGTCACACTCCTCGACAAAACGACAAATCATCCACTGTCACAAGTGATCGGAGACGTGAATGAACCAATTAAGACAAGACGACAAATCCAAAGTGAGGTATCATTTACTTATTATACATCTTCTCTTGAACCTAAAAATGTGAAGGAAGCATTGTTAGACGATTCTTGGGTTAATGCTATGCATGAGGAATTAGAGCAGTTTTCTAAGAATGATGTTTGGTATTTAGTTCCTAGACCTAAGAATGTGAACGTCATTGGAACAAAATGGATTTACAAGAATAAAAGTGATGAACATGGCAATATAGTTTGAAATAAAGCCAGACTAGTAGCACAGGGATACACTCAGGTTGAGGGTATAGATTTTGATTAGACATTTGCTCCTGTTGCTAGATTAGAGTCTATTCTTATACTGCTTGCCATTGCTTGTCATTTAAAATTTAAATTGTTTCAAATGGATGTTAAAAGTGCTTTCTTGAATGGTATTCTGAATGAAGATGTTTATGTGGAACAACCTAAGGGCTTCGAAGATCAAAAATTTCCTTCTCATGTTTTTAAATTGAAAAAGGCTCTTTACGGGCTAAAACAAGCTCCAAGAGCTTGGTATGAGAAGTTGACCACCTTTTTAGTGGATGCGGGGTTCACTCGAGGGGGAGTGGACAAGACGTTATTCATTAGACGTGAAAACAAGAGTTTAGTTGTGGCACAAATATGTGCATGACATTGTTTTCAGGGCGACGAGTCAATTATTAGCTAAGGAGTTTGCTGATCTCATGCACAGTCATTTTGAGATGAGCATGATGGGTGAGTTGAAGTTCTTTTTATGACTTCAAATTACTCAATTGGAGAGAGGGATTTTTATCGCTCAAACCAAGTATGCTAAGGATCTTGTGACTAAATTTGGTTTAGAAAATGCAAAACATGCTAGAACTCCTATGAGTACAACTACCAAACTAGGTAAGGACATGTCAGGAAAAAGTGTTGATCAGATAGTGTATAGGAGCATGATTGGTAGCCTTTTGTACTTAACGGCTAGTAGACGTGACATTGCATTTAGTGTCGGTGTGTGTGCTAGGTTTCAGTCTGAACCTAAGGAGTCACATTTGTTTGCTGTGAAACGTATCATAAAATATGTCAGTGGCACAGTTGATTTAGGTATCTGGTTTACTTATGACTCGGGTGTTATCATATTGGGATACACAGATTCTGATTAGGCAGGTTTATGTGATGATAGAAAAAGTACTTCAGGTGGATGTTTTTATGTTGAAAACAATCTGGTTGCTTGGCACAGTAAAAAACAAAACTCGATATCTTTATCTACTGCGGAGGCCGAGTACATTGCAGCAGGAAGTTGTTGTTTTCAGTTACTATGGATGAAACAGATGGACAAGGATTATGGCATTGAACAAGATACTATGGTGCTTTATTGTGACAACATGAGTGCTATTAATATATCAAAAAATCCTGTTCAACACTCGCGTACAAAACATATTGATATCCGACATTATTTTATACGCGAGTTAGTTGAAGACAAAACAATAGCACTAGAACATGTTGAGACAGAGAAACAGTTGGGTGACTTGTTTACAAAACCTTTGGATTTACAGATATTTGAGTATCTTCATACTTCTTTACGGATTTGTGCTTTGGACTGATTTTATTAGGATTTGTGTTCTTTTTAGTTTGCGAGTTTCTTTCGTTTCGTTTTTTTTTTTAGGTTTTCTTTTACTCTGAAATTTTCTTTGGTTTTAGTTTCAGATTTGTCGAGAGTTTGTCATAAAAAAAAAATTGATACACTCCTAGATTCAATAATATACTCTTGACATAAAAATTTGATTTTTCTTTTGATTATGAGTTATTATAGTCAATTTTGTCATCTTGTAGTATATCGTTTCAATTTTGATTTTGTCATTCCCTCGACTTCTATAATAATAAATTTTTAATGCACTCATAACGTATGTGTATTCTTGTGTGAGCATGATATCATGAATATTTTTTTTTAAATAGCTCTCTATTAACTTTGATTTGCATAGTTTGACCTCATGCTTAGTTATCAAATATATTTTTATAAAAGATCAATGAAAAGGGCTACAATGAGTTAGTGTGAAAGTCATCTTGTTTCGAGTCCAGTTTGACTCAGTACATTATTTGCAAATTAAAAAAAATAATATATGTGAATTTCTTCTTACACATTGTTTGATTTGTAGTACAAAAAAAGGGCTACCTACTCATGTGTGAGAGCCATCATTGCACATATATGTTTCAGTAAAAAAAATACAGGAAAAATTCCTATTATTTTATGGAGAATAAGTCGAAAAGTGAAAAATTTCATTACTAAGTCGATTTGACTACTGTGTTGCATTATTGTTTATATAGTAAAGTTTGTTAAAGAAGATTGGTTCATATTATCTATGCTCATCTTGCATATGCATTTCGTTATGATCAATTAAGATTAATGTAATTTTGAGTGATGCATTCGAATTGATTATAATATGCTTTTGATGATTTGATTGATCTGTGTATGACTTATTTCATTTGATTGTCATATTCTATGTCTTGAATATATTTTGAAATTCTAGAAGTGCATCTCCAAAAAGATTTTTAACTTGTTTTTTAGTTTTAAAATATATAAAAAAAGGGTGGACTGGTGCGTTCGAACGCACTCGTGGGTTCTTTAAATACTGCGTCCGAACCCAAGGGTTTCATCTTCCATTTTCAAAACCCTAAAAACCCTTCATTTTCCCCTTCTTCAATCGTCAAGATCTTGGTGTTTTTCATTGAATTTTTCACTACAAATCCTTTTTGGGGGTAGATCTCCTCCGGATCTAGTGTCCTTCAACCAAATTTTTGAGTTTCTCCTCATATTTGCAAGGTATGATCATCTATTATTTTCCTAGTTTTTTATTCAATAAACATGCTTGATCTTGATTGATTTTGTGCGTTCTCAACTTTTGATTACATTAATGTTAAAGATGGTTCTTGTGAGATTGAATGTGATATCTTAGCGTTTTTCAAGTGAAAGATGTTTTTTCTTTTGGGGCTTCATGGTTTCTAACATTTTTTGGAATTCTTGCTATTTTTTTGGTTGCTTTGGGCATGTATTGAATATTGCAACTTGTTTTCTTTTCAAGAATGACTAAAAAAATGACAGTGACCAAGAAACCAAGGCCGCCTTCATCGACATCCTCGGCTCCCAAGTTTTCTTCAACGACGGCTGCGGGTCGCTACAAACATAATTTTGGCACCCGTCCTGTCATCTGTGAACGACCCGTGGTCATTGCGGATTTTTCTACTTTGGGGATAGAACAGATATTTACTGAGCGAGGATGGTTATCAGTGTGTCGGATGAGCGGGACTACTTATGTGGAAGTTGTTCGAGAATTCTTTAGTAATGCCACGATTTTCGATCACTGTATATGTTCTACTGTTCGTGGTGTATCTATATACCTGGATTCCGATGTTATTCGTGCTGAACTTCGTCTTCCTGATGGTGAGTTCCAGTATCCAACGTCTGCTCCACTTCCTGATGTCAATGAATATGTTGGTACTGTCCTGATCAAAGGGGAACGTTGGAAAGGTAACATGATGCCACATGCAAAGCTAACATCTGTGGCTCGCATGCTTCACCTTTTTTGTCTGTACAATGTTACCCCCAAGACTCGACATTCCAGCATTAGTCTGGATCGTGCGTTCCTTTTTCATGCCATGTTATCGGGAGTCTCTATTGACTTAGCTACAGTGATCTATGATTCGATTCTCTCAGCTGCACAGAAAGAAGCACCTCGTGAGGGATTACCATTTGGCATTTTTCTTACAAATTTGTGCACTCAGAGTAGGGTGCGAGTAGATGCTTCGGAACCTTCTCTTACTTCGCAGAAACCATTGGATCGGATAACTCTGAAGCGGAGTCAAGCTCACGACCAGTCGTCTCCTCTCAAACCATCCTCTTTCGCCGCTGGTCTGTCATCGCACCTCGACAGTTCTGATGATAGCTCTGACGATGACTCATCTCCTACTGAGGGGGAGTTACCACAGTACTCGGACCATTTCGATCAACTTAGTACTCAAGTGCAGGATCTCCATTCAGCGTGAATGATTTACGTACTGAGCAAGCCCGTTAGGGAACTGTACTTGATTCCGTGTTGACAATTCTTCATCGTCAGTTTCCTCCGAGTTCCTAGTCTTTGGCATTTGTGCCAAAAAGGGGGAGAGTGTCTTAGTGTTTAGGTGTCTAGGTGTGTAAGGGGAGTATGGGCATAGGGAGAGTTTAGTGGAGTTTACTTAATGTTTGAACCTTGCTTTGTCTTAGTGTCGTTGGCATTTAAACTTAACTTGAAGTAATTGTGATAACGTGTGTTTAATCTTTGTCTGTTTAAACTTTTGCTCTTGTGATAACTTGTGTTTTGATTTTTTTTCATTTCAAGTTATTTTCACTTGATCTTGGATTGGTATATGTTTCTTTGTAGGGATTGATATGCAAAATATTCTAGACTTGTTGATTGCTCAGTTTGAAGTCTTTGTAATATCTTGTAACCTAGGTGTTTTGTCACAAATTGCCAAAATGGGAGATTGTTAGGTTTTTATTTATTGGCAATTATGTACAAAATATTTTAAGTGTATTTTTTCATGTATATGAGATTTTCACAAATCTAGAATATCTCTGGTGTGAAGAATTGCAAGATCATTGGAGAAAAGCCGTCGCGTTCACACCGCGTTCACAAACGCGTTCGAACGCGAAATCTGCGTTCACACAGACAGAGAGCTGCGTTCACAAACGCGTTCGAACGCGGGCACTGCGTTCACACAGACAGAGAGCCGCGTTCGAACGCAACCTGAAAAATTCAAGCTGTCGCGTTCGAACGCACTTGGGCCCGTTCGAACGCACCTGAGATTAAGTCAGGCCGTTCGAACGCACCCGGGCCACGTTCGAATGCACCTATGAAGTTTGCAATTTATTGGATTTTCGTGAGTACGAATAAGACTCGGATTTGGCTCTATCTTGAAGATCATATATAAGGACTGTGAAACCCTAACTCTAGGGAGTGGAAGAAGATTATTCAAGGAGACTTTTTGGAGGCTACATCGGTTCTTCAACAAACAAGGTCCTTCGCATCTACAAATCTTAATCTTTCGTCTTAAGGGCTATCTAGATGAAAGATCAATCTCGAGGGCTACTGAAATTGGACTTCAATCACGAGAAGTAGTGAATCGTGGGTTCTAGCGATCAAGACTGAGAGGAACAAAGTCGTTTGGATCGACGGGTTGTTTTGTGAGTCAGTTTTGTAACTGCTACTATTCTAGTGATTGGTTTGGATCCGTGGTTTTTTCCCGTTTGGGTTTTCCACGTTAAAATTTTACCGTTCATCTCTACTTTCGTTCTTAATATTTCTTCGATCTTTTACTCAAGCGAACGAGCGATATCATTGCCAAGTGTTTAGATACATACGTGTGTCTAGGGATTTTTCAATGAGGATTATTCTATTTATTTGAAATTTAAAACAATTAGATAAAGCTAAGTAACTAACTTGACTCGACTTAATCAATATGGTTGGATCGTAATAATTGCCCATTTTTAAAAAATAAAAATAAAATAATAAAAAAGTTAGAGTGACTAGATTGAGATTATGATAAATTTTAAATTATCCCCTGATTATGCTTAAAATCAAACTACCCACTAAACTTTCATATGTATCACTTTTCATTATATGGTTTTAAAATTATTAATTTTTTCATCTAAACTTAACAGAGGAAATATAAATAATTATAATTTTTCTATGATATAAATAATCTTTTGGTTGAAGTAAATATGACTTATACCCATTATGATAAATTTTTATATCATGACTATATATTTAGAGGAATATATGCATATTATGAGAGATAAAAATTAAGATTTGAGGTTGTAATCTTAGATAGGTGTGCATAACTTGTTTTAAATTTAAAGAATAAGAAGCTGTGAGTAAATTTAAATGAGAGGAAAATGACAATCATATCCTTTTAATATTTATTATGGTGGAAAAATTCCCTCCAATAATTTTTAAATTTTAATTTCTACTTTCTATGTTAAATTTAGATATAAAAAAATGAACAGTTTAGTATTAGTATAAACCATACAAGGGCAAAATAATACAAATAAAAATTTAGGAGGATAGTTGAATTTTAGGCAAAACTATAAGGAGTCTATTTTTTTTTTGAGTTAGTCACTTATACTTGCATCTTATATATTGTTTTTAGGTGATTTGTTCACATTCCAGGATTTTCATGCCCTTTTTTTCTTGGATCATTTTGGTTATTGTGAAATTATTTTAGTGTGTACACTTTTTCAAGAGTTGACATCTTGATAACTATGCAGTCAGCTGTATTCACTCTATTTGACCTATAGATTTAATGTTATTCACACTGTGATTAATTTACAAAAGAAAAGATCAGTGAAAAAAGTTATCATGTATTTATTGTGAAAGCGATCTTATTTATGTCTAATTCGGCATTGTTCATATAGAAGAATTAAAATCTATTGTAAGTATTTATTTTTTAGATGTAAGAAAGTGGCTACATATTGTGTGTATAAAAGCTGTAATTGCACCTATATTATATATAAAAAAAGAAGTCAAACTACACTACTTGTGTGATGATGAAGTAAGCTACCATTTGGCTACAGCATAGAGTTCTCTACTTGGATTGGTTTTCTTTTGTTGTTCTTTTCTTAACTAAGTGCATTACTAGACTAAGGTATGAAAACACTACTTTAACTCTATTGGATGACCTGGTGTGCATGAACCGTCGAGAGCATAATATGTACTTTAATTATAGGTACACATGTATCTCTTCACTGTGAACTACGTAGAATGTGTAATATTATTTCATAAGTATTTCAAAGTCCTAAAAGTGCATCAATAAGAAATATTTTTGGATGAGAATTCTATAATCTTAAGTTGACTTTTAAAAATGAAGATGATTCTTGAACTTTGTGATACATAGCCGGAGGAAGATGGTGGCTCTACTCCTCGCGGATCCAAACATAGATTATTTAATTTTCTTAAAATTTTAAATAATAAAATAAAATTAACTAACTAATTCAATTTAGCTTGATTTAATTCAAATGACTCAACTGACTTTGACTGTCATGGTCGAATCATAACAAACACTTTATATATGATTTAGTGCATTATCAGAATGTTAATCATCGAAAAATTAAAGCACAGCAAAGAAAGTAGTAGCCAAATATTCATTAAGTTTTGATCTACAACACTAACAAATTACACATAGATATGTCATCCTTCGATGTTGGAAAGATCTTCTTGCTCAGAAATGATTGATAACTGCTCAGAGATGGACTTCATGGATGACAGCCTCACAGAGTCAGGCAGCGAGGAGGAAAAGAAGGGCCTAGCTGGCATTTCTATGCTATTGGTATCACCTTCCAGCATCTCAACAACTTTGCTCATGGAAGGGCGATTTGCGGACTTCATCTGAATGCACCATAATCCTATCAGACATAGCTTTCTTTCTACTTCGTGTATCTCAATAGAGTTATCTATCATGAGCCCATCTCCTTGATTAAGTTGATCATAGATCCAAGAAGGGTAGTAGACTTGGCTTGAATTTTCCATTTTTGGATCCACATTCCTTCTCCCTCCGACCATTTCTAGTAACAACATTCCAAAACTATAAACATCAGACTTGTAGGATATTACACCGAAGCTTCTAGACACCAATTCAGGAGCAATGTATCCAATGGTTCCTCTCGCTGCACTAAGGGAAACTAGACTGCAGTCCTTTGGATACAACTTTGCAAGTCCAAAGTCAGAAACCTTTGGATTGAAATTATGATCTAGGAGGATATTGTGTGGCTTGATGTCAAAGTGCAAAATTTGCATATCACATCCTCGGTGAAGGTAATCAATGCCACGGGCCACACCAAGGGCAATATTATTAAGCTTCTCCCAAGTGAAAGGCCGATGAGCACTCGTTCCTTTAGCAGAGAAAATATATTTGTCAAGTGACCCTTTAGGCATGTACTCATACACCAGAGCTCTCTTTGATCCTTCGGAGCAAAACCCAAGAAGTTGTACTACATTTATGTGGTGAATCCTTCCAACAGTGGAGACTTCATTGATAAATTCTTCCCCGTTGAGCTTAGAATTTCCTAGCATCTTAATGGCAACATGGTGGCCACTTAACAGAGTGGCTTTGAAGACAGAACCAAAGCCTCCCTGTCCTAACTTTTCTCTGAAGTGGCCTGTAATTGCAATGAGGTCGGTATAGGAGTATCTCAATGGTGTCAGTGGTTGCTGGTTTCGCAAAAACTTCTCTACGTTGTCGATGGAAACACACGTACTCCAAAATTTGTAGGCCAAGAAAATGTAAATTGATAACGGTGCAAAAACAAACCTCACTAATGCTGAAAAAACAAAATCATCTTACTTGGTCATTGCAAGTAAAGAATTTAACAGTTTGTAGTATGATACACATTATTGCTTTACCGTACCTATTAATAACGTCAGATCGATGAGGATGGAGAAGAGAGGGAATGTATTATAGTATAAACCCGGGCAGGATAAAAAAGTCGCCACATTAAAGATGAATGTGGATACGGAGGAGAGGATACCCTTGCCACTAGGTTCACTGCATGGCATGCAAATTAATAAGTCAGATCATTCATGTGAAGCATGCAACAGCAGACTTTGGAAATCAGATGTTAGTTTATTTAGAAGTAATCATCTTTGTGGATATGAATGGGAAATTTCTACTGTTTAAATTCTTTCTCCTCATATATATAGACCTACATGGTAGTTTCTTACCTTGACAACTCTCTGATGCACATTTGGACTCGTCCGGACCAAGATTGCATGCCATAGTAAAGAATGAACCCCTTTTGTAGGTGCTCAAAAATATCCATCGTTGAACTCATATCAGCGGCAGAATCTATGAGAGTCATAGCAAGAAATCTGCACGAAGGCTCGACAATTCCCACATTAAGTGGATTGACTACAGCATAGACAGAGTTGTTGTTCCGGCTTAGGCAAGGAATATGCGAGTACTGTTGGTCTTTGATTGGCTTCGCGCAGCTAATGAAACCAACACGATTGCTGAAGTAAGATGGGAAACCGACAAATCTACCACTACCGCTAAAGTCATATGCGTCAATGTACCCGAATACATCAAGTGGTAGAGAAACTTGAGGAACACTGCAGTTTCCGCTCACGAAGGCAAGATCCACAACGTTGATCGTCCACTTTTTGCGGGAGATGCTCTTGACGAAGAACTTGCCTGAATGAAGCTCCAGATACGGTTTGTCGTCGTCGCAAATGAGCTGGTAGAGCGGAGATCCACATTCTGGTGGATCAGTTTGTAAACGGAAAGGATAGGGGATGTCGTGAAGATGCCCGCAAGAGGAAGGAGAACAACCAGCAACACTGGAAAGGAGAGGGCATAGCAGCAATAAACAGATTGGCAAGTCTAGTGCTTGGATGGTATTGCGATTCGTAGAAGAGTGCACCGCCAAAAACCTTTGCACCATATCTGATCCTTAATTCCTTGGAAGTAGGAAGCACACACATTGTTAAACAAACACAGCACAAGTCCTAACCGTTGGATATAAAGAAAAGAACGAAAGAATTAATTGATCTCACTTGATTTTAATTTCTTGAAGAAAGTTTTAAGTCAAGTCTGGCTGCTTGACTTGGGGAGACTGTCAGCAACAACAAAAGTAATGACTCACAGGAAGAACGGTATACTGACCAGTCGCATCATTGGAAAAAAAGGAACAACGGTATATACTAGCAAGTCTACACATTGTGAACCACCAAAACTTTCTTAATGACTAGTCTTTAGTTTGAAGCCTTAAGAAACGCTTCTAACCCCTGAGATTGGCCGTGTATTGTAAGTTATTGGAACCTGCCCGAAGCGAGCCCCCACTAGAGACAAGTGAAGTTAGTGAGCCGTATGATGAGCAACTATCTCCTGTGGTTTAGAGAGGACTCTGCTGTTAATTAGTACCCCCTTTGTTTTGCCCCTGCTTCAAACCCCTGCTTCAAAACTACAGGACGTGCGCCCTCCGTTTGCTGGTCGCCAAAGACGAGTTTTCTAAGATCATAAGATCAATTTTAAGTAAATTTATTATGAATAAATTATCTAGTTATTAGTAGTTTGGGTGGCTTAATTGTTCATAATTTATCATAAATCAATTATTTATTTATAATGAATAAATTGTAACTCTTCGTGTCATCTGACAAAAGTCTTCTCGACTAATGACAGATACTTAGAGAAGACTAGTAAAAGTATATATCAAGTTTAACTTAGAGAAGACTAGTAAAAGTATATATCAAGTTTGACTTAGAGAAGACTAGTAAAAGTATATATCAAGTTTGACCTAGAGAAGACTAGTAAAAGTATATATATCAAGTTTGATAGACTTATGGAAACAACTACCATAATCAACTAAAATCAACAACTAACAAAAGTATATATCAACTAACGGTTATCTATAATTAGTTAACTGTGAATCTGTGATTGACTTATGGAAACAACTAAAAGAATCAAATACTATCATTTTTGCAGCTTTCAACCACTTTATAGATACGGAATTTCGTACTTGAAACAACAAAAACGAACAAAAGATGTTATTTAAAAACTTCGTATTTAGGCTGTCTTTTATTGTAGTTTCCTTTCACACTTCTATAGAGAAGCTATTAATTGTTTATTTACACAGTTTCCTTTCACACTTCTATAGCGAAAGCGATCCTCAAATCCCCACACAATGATCCAATGGAAATAGTAACAGACAAAAGCAATCCAAATAGGAAAATCACAAATGTGATGCTAATGGCAGTGTAATAGCAAGCAATCAATCTAATCATGAATAAGAACTTCTACTTCAAGTAATCCACAAAGAAGAAAGAGAGAGAGAGACGGAGTTTACGTGGTTTTGTTGATGTGCCTATTTTTATGGGCGGTGCAAAGCTTTAATCCACTAATTCAAATCCAAGTATAGAGGGTTTCCACACTCTAATCTCTCTTAATATAATGGTGTTTATATCTTTCAAGTTTTCCCTTTGCATAATAACCCTAAAACCCCAATTTAACTATTTATAAGGTAACTTGATAGAGAACAAAATTCTTGGGGCATTTGAATGCTTGTAAGCTCGTTCGAACGCTCTAGACTGCCAGTCCAAAAAGAAAAAGGACGTTCAAACACTCCTAAAACCTGTTCAAATGCAACTAGTGTACAAAATCCTCTCGGGCCTAAGCATTTGAACACCATCAAGACTTGTTTGAACGCCTTCAGTATGCAATATCTTCTCGAGCATGAGCGTTCGAATGCCTTGACAGCCTGTTTGAACGACCCTGGCATATGGAGCCTAGAACGCTAATCTGCGACAAGTTCTTTCTATCGGATCGAATCCTATTCGAACGGATATCTTAATTTGAGTCAATCTTCAACAGTTATTTGAGTCAATTTCTCACTTTTTATTTATATTTTTAGCTATAATTATTATACTATTATGTTAGTTGACAACCAAATACTCTATTTTCTTATTTTAAATTACAAATATAATTTTAAGAGTAATAAGAATAACTAAACTAGATTTCGCAAAACCGGCAACCAACTGCCATTGCAGAGTAAAATAGTACTTTTCTGTGGGCACATTCCAAAGCAGAGCACTTTTCACCGTAAGGACTAGCTCTACATGATGATATAATGACTACCAATAGAATAAACTCCACCAAACCAGCAAGAAGCAATCTTATCCCATAGCTATTTTTATATGATTTATTATATTACCAATATGTTAATCACCATGCTTATAAATAAAACGTTAATAACCAGGAAAACTTGAAGATGGAAACTAGGAGAAAAATAAAATATTAATCACCAGGAAAAGTTGAAGATGGAAACTAGGAGAAAAATATTCACCTAGTTTTGATCCACTTCACTAACAAACTACATATTAACATATCATCCTTCTTTGTTAATCTGAAAGATCTTTCTTGCTCAGAAATAATTAATAACTACTTAGAAATGGAGGAAGTCTGCCTCGTGGAGTTTGGCTACGAGGAGAAATAATGGCATCAGTGGCATTTCCAAGCTATCAATATCGCCTTCCAATATTTCAACAACTTTGCTCATAAGAGGACAATTTGTCTGACTTCATCTGAATGCACCATAATTCTACCTGGCATAGCTTTCTTTCTACTTCAAGAATCTCAGTAGAGTTATCCATCATGAGATAGATCCAGGAAGGATATTAGACTTGGCTTGATTCCATAATATAAGTGACTTGACTATACACATGATTCTAGATTGTACAACTCTAATGCAAGTGATTTTATAAAGTAATTGCACTTACAAGAACTAACTCTAATTCATGAACCATATATTATATTGGACAAAAAAAGGAAGATATTTTTATATACATGCCATTGAAAACTTTTAAAATAATAAAATTATCACTACATTCTTCAAAATTTCATATTGATTCTCATATTTATATTGAGAAGTAACTCTAATGCATGGACCAAAGAAAAACCTTCCAATGAACTTTAAAGGGACTTCAAATTGAACTACAAATCATAATTTGGATCTATTTCACACAAGCAAATGAAAAGCTCTCCCTAAAATTAGACAAAAAATAAGCTTTCACTACAACATCTAAATTTATCATCAATTAATAAATATAAGAATGATAATAAACAGAGGATAGCTCTGTTGCAACACTATGCCAAACAATCTGTTGCTATAAGATATGAGAAAGAAATGTTGATTGACAAGCTTATGAGAGAAACCAAGTAGAATTTGAGAAGCTGAATGAGATATATGAGAGAAACCAAGTAAAAACACTTTCTTCTCTCTCTTTTTATGACATGAACTAAAGTACAAATAAGAAATTAAATCAAAAAGAGTACTAATGACAAACTTGAGTCCCCTAGCATTCAAAAAAAAATTTCATAAAAGTAAAGCTCATTCCATTGATTGATCAAAGTAAGGTTTACCATTTCTATTATTAGATGCTCCTAATCCAATTTTAGATAGATTGAAATAATCTAAATATAAAAGAAAATTTGGTAGTCCGACTTATAGAGACATTGAATCTCTAAAAAATTGCATATTCAACACCCTTTAGTGGTATGTAAAAGATTAACAAAAACAAGTTATCTTGGTAGAAAAGATTAGTATGGTACAATCGTAATAAAATAACTGACTCCTTTATCTAACTTGTCTAGTAGTTAAAACCCGTAAAAGGATTCCATAAGATACATAGGATAAAACTTACCCCACATATGCGGATATGCCTTCCATAAGTACTGCTTTTATACTACTTCTAAGTACCCAAATTAGTTCCAGATACCAAGTGTTGATCCTACAGTTGTAGGCTTGTAGCTCAATCACAATCTGAATGTTCAACCTTAGAACTAAGTCTAAAAGCACAAATCTATTTTATAATCATACTCAGCAAACAAATTCTACATTCTGATATATGGATTTTGGCCTTGTGATAAAACAACAAACCATTTCTTATTTATTCTTTTTTTTTCTTTTGCATTTAATCAATCTTAAGATCCTAGAACAGTGGACTAGAGAAAGGAGCAAACCATCCCCGTACAATTGGGCCACACGAATCCATTCCATCGCATAAATATATTCGTCCTCAATTATCTAAACATAAACTCCTACAAGAAATCCAACATCTCTACTAGCCGAGCTACCAAAAATAGAGACTAGTGTTGGCCTAACATTTGCAAAGGAAAAATGCAAACCAATACATAAATATAATTTTCTCCAACTAGTTATCATATAAGCCCACATTTCTTTCATACCTGTCAACATAACACTACAATCTTTCTGCTCTAAGAGCTATAATATTGATGAAGAAAGAGGAAGAAGTGCCTAAAAGCACAATTAATGGGTGTCAATAAAAATACCCGGTGATCAATTTCTTACGAAGCAACTCTTGGTAGAGAAAACAAGGAAAAGAAACTTCCTCAACGGGCCTATTAATTCCCTTGGAGTCATTTGTTTCCTCTTTCCGTTCGACATCACTACCTAGCTAACCATCAATTATATAAAAGAAAGAAGAGATCCTTCTCTTATAAAAGCAGAGAGTACGAAACTTGTATAAAAACTCATCTTGACAATGGAACAGAAAGCTAAGATGACGGAGCAACATAAGGACATGTTGAAAGTTATGGGATGACTCAAAAAAAATATTTAAAGCTTTAAAAAGATTTATATAATACTCATTTTAACTCAAATTCCTTAATTTATGAAAATGTATCTTTACTTGATAAAATTTAAATTTTAGATGTTAATATGTATAAGCAAACTACCCTTATAGAAAGTATACTTGAAAAAGTCACCTATCTTGGTTATGAGTAAGTAAACCTAAAATTTGTTGTGCCAAATACCCCAAATGAGTGAGGAAAGCGGAAGCAAAACCCTTCACCCTCAAACAAATCCAAATAAAATAGCAATAATTTTGGGCAAACCAAATATTAGCAAAGCTAATATCAATATCAATGTGAGAACTCCAAATGCAAGATGCTAATTATAGAGAACTTTGAATACCCAAGGTAATCACAAATATGAACACCAAATCAATCCAAACCATAAAGAGAAAAGAGGGAGAAACACAATTTACATTGTTCGGTGATGTGCCTACGTCCACGGGCAGAGCAATCTTCAATCCACTATGCAAATCTTCAAATACAAAGAGATTACAACTCTAATCTCTCTCCAAACAATAATGGCTCTCCCCTACAAGCTTTTCTCTTTTGCAAAACGCCCACACAAAACCCTAAAACCTAATATTTCTATTTGAATGAGACTGGGGCCCGTTCGAATGCCTGCATCACAGACTGCTCTCTATTTGGAGCCCACGTTCGAACGCTCCCTGAGCCCGTTTGAACGCGCGGCACAGAAAAGCTGATACATGCTGAATTTTTTCCTGAAACTGAATTTAAGCCAATTTTTAACAATTCTCCACTTTGGCAACAAATTCACAACTTCACCAAAACACTCTCCATCACTGCAAAGTGACTGCAAATCACAAAATTGCACAGCCTGCAAATTTGGGTCAAAAGACACCAATTCCAAACAATATCTGCAAACAATTCCAAAATAAACTCCAAATGGTCTTCACCATTGCAAAGTGAGTGCACCACTCCAAAACCCAAATGCAAACAAATATGATGAGACTTCAAAGATGCCAAACAATTGTCTCCACCAATGTAAAGCGAGTGAATGCACCATGCCAATACCAAGTAGTCAAACATGCAAATACTTGGTTAAGTCCAAGCAATGTTGGACCTTGACCCTAGTCACAACTGCACTGTCGTTATAAACAACCAAAAGTGCATATGCCATTCTGTTAGTACACCGTGCAAACTTCTGGGTCTTTCTTCTCGGTCTACTAACTGCAATTGATTTTCCTTTCTACAAAGTTTTTTGAGTTGAGGTCTCCACCTTATGCAAACTTGAGTCTTCTACATCCAAATTGGTAAACTTTGGCGGAGCACCAAGGATTTTATTCTCCACCTGTTGTGAAAAGTCTTTGTTTATGTCATTCTGCAAATTTTTCTAATTCAAAATAGAAGACTCCCCCAAAGTTACAATTCTCTTGGAGACCTCATTCTTCAAATTTGGGCTTTATGATTTATGACCATGTTTGCCTATCACAGTCTTGCCCTGCAAAAAATACAAATTTATTTTCCGAAGGCCTTTCATCACAATTTGAATTCCCAATGCAAATTTCAAAGTTCCATCTTTCATTGTGATTGAGAAGCTTTTGGATTCCAATGCGCTCAATGAGATGAGATTCTTTTTCAAATGAGGGACATATCGTACCCCCGTCAACTCTCTCACTAAACCATCATACAACTGCAAACGAACTGTGCCAAATCCTTCAATTTTACAGGTATTATCATTACTCATAAAAACCATGCCATTGTTCAGTTCTTCAAAAGTGCAAAACCAATCTCGATGAGGACACATATAATAAGTGCAACCCGGATACAAAATTCACTCATCTGTATGACATGGTACAGATGAACTACTAAGTGCAATATCCAGATCCAAATCATCAAACTCATCTTCAAGATCGGCCACATTTGCCTTTCCTTTCTGCTGACTCTTGTCATTCAAAACTGGACAATCCTTTTTCTAATGCCTTTTGTTGCGACAATATGAACATTCATCTCTAGTAGGAATGTCTCTACTGGACGATCCACCCCGCTTGCTAAACTTTCTAATTTTCAATCTACCACCCACTGTCAATGCTTCAGATGGAGAGTCCGTATGAACCTACTTATCCATCTTGCGATATTCATTATTGATCAATACATTTGTAATATCCTCAAAACGAATAGATTCCTTTCCATACAGTAAGGTAGTAGTCAAATGATCATATACATTGGGCAATGAATTCAATAATACCAAGGCTTTGTCTTCATCCAAAATTTCCACATTCAAATTTTGCAAATCCGCAAGTAACTTGTTGAAGGCATTCAAATGCTCGGCCATAGGCATTCCAACCTTATATTGAAATCGAAAAAACTTCTTCAAATAAAGCCTATTCTCAATGCTCTTAGTCATAAACTTGTCCTCCAATTTCTTCCACAAGCTCTTCGCCGAGGTCTCCTTCATCACAAAGTACTTTTGATTCTTTCCTAGACAAAGCCAAATGGAGCTACAAGTTTGCTGGTTCATTTTCTCCCAGTCCCTCTTGAATATATCTTCTGGCTTCTCCTCCAAGATGATGTCCAACTCTTGTTGGAACAACGTCCATACTTCACATTACCACATTCCAAAATTATTGGTGCCATCAAATTTCTCTACGTCAAATTTTGCATTTGAAATAAGTTTCTCCAATTTGGATGATCCGGACATATTTGCAAATTCAAAGCCCTAGGTTTGAGACCTTGAAGCTCTGATACCAATTTGTTGTGCTAAATACCCAAATGGGTGAGGGAAGCGTAAGCAAAACCCTTCATCCTCAAACAAATCCAAATAGAATAGCAAAAATTTGAGGCAAATCAAATATTAGCAAAGCTAATATCAATAACAATATGAGAACTCCAAATGCAAGATGCTAATTGTAGAGAACTTCAAATACCCAAAGTAATCACAAATATGAATACCAAATCAATACAAATCATAAAGAGAAAAGAGGGAGACACAATTTACGTGGTTCGGCGATGTGCCTATGTCCACGAACGGAGCAATCTTCAATCCACTATGAAAATCTTCAAATACAAGGTTTTCTCTCTTACAAAATGCCCACACAAAACCCTAAAACCCAATATTTCGATTTATAGGGCCAATTTAGATTGGGTTTTTCCACGTCGCGTTCGAACGCCCTCAGGGGCGCGTTCGAACGCACCCAATATCAAAGCAGCAGAACCAAAGGGGCGTTTGAATGCCCGCTAGACGCGTTCGAACGAGCCCAATGCAAATGCAAACTGGCGTTCGAACGCCAAAGCCCCGTTCGAACGCCTATAGAAATAGCTGCTCTCGGGTTGGGTCGTGTTCGAACGCGGCTAGAGCCGTTCGAATGCCTGCATCACAGACTGCTCTTTGTTTGGAGCCCGCGTTTGAACGCCCCCAGGGCCCATTCAAACATGCAGCATAGAAAAGCTGATACATACTGAATTTTTTGTTAAAACTAAATTTTAGCCAATTTTTAACAAGATTGCACTCAGGCAAATTCAATATAAGGTCGAAAATTTTGAATCAACTCCTTGGATCTCAAAAGAAGGGAAAAAAAGAAGGGCTAGGAAATGGCAATAAAGGCTCACATACTTCTTCTCAGAAAATATGATGTAATGTTTTTATCCTTCATTTGTTAAATCGTCTTGTGACAAGTATTTCACATATTGATTATAAGATAAATATTAATAAAACTGTAAAAATGTGTAATATGGATGATAGAACATTTAGAAATGAATCTAAGAGTAAAATTTATATTTCTACTTGTCACTGTTGTGGGATAAAAAAATTATGTGAAATCAATGTGTTTCGCTATTAATAGTAGGCCCTTGAACCACATTTGACACAAAACACCTAGTTACAATTTTATTTATGCTTCTAGTAGATTTAATATTAGAAATAGTGTGTTTGATTACTATGGCATACTTTATTTGTTTCGTTATTTTGGTAATAATAGGGTTGACAATATGAAGAATAGAAAATCAAAGTTTAGGAGAAAATCCAAGCATCAATCTTCAAATTTTAGCTCTATCAAGAAAGCCAAATCCCTTGCTGAATGATATAAGAAAATAAAGTTGAGAACGATTTGGGTAAGAAAAGGTAACCTCACAAGTCATAATGCCCCTTTGAGGTGATGCGATTGAGTGAATCTTCATAGATATGACTTTGGATAGGTCCTTTGAGGTGATGCGATTGAGTGAATCTTCATAGATATGACTTTGGATAGGTCCTTTGAGGTGATGCGATTGAGTGAATCTTCATAGATATGACTTTGGATAGGTCCGGATTTTCATATATATATATATATATATATCTTTTTCTTGAAACTTAGCCTTGTATCTTCTTTTTCCTTTTCTTTTTAAAATAATATATTGTTTCAAGTTCTTTTTGCTTTTGCTGTTTTAGATTTTCTTTGGACTTTGTTTTATCAAGTTTTTTAGTGTTACTGTTACGAATTAGATTTGAACTGATCTGGACATAAGAAAATTATAAAAATTTAAGTGGAGGTAGCCTCTTGAGTTAGGGTTCTAATGGTTCTAATTTTATTTAAATAGGAGGTGGGGATGAAAAGTTAAAAATAAAATAATAGAGATAGGTCAGAGAGGGTGGAACAGTAAATATCCGACGTTGTGGAGGTCGTCAAAGGATAGCGGACGGCCAAGGGTGGTGATGGATGGCCGTACTATAGGGTGGCTATGGCTGCTGGGGGTAAAAGGTGGCTAGGGCTTGGAAGATTGGGATGTTTCTTAGATTTCTCTCAATGATCAATGATCATTATCAACACATGTCAACCCATATTTTAAGAGTAAGATCTCTAACGGATCGGATCCACATGAGTGTTAGGTTTTTATTTGTTGGCAATTATGTACAAAATATTCTAAGTGTATTTTTTCATGTATATGAGCTTTTCACAAGTCTAGAATATCTCTGGTGTGAAGAATTGCAAGATCATTGGAGAAAAGCCGTCGCGTTCATACCGCATTCACAAATGCGTTCGAACGCAAAATCTGCGTTTACACAGACAGAGAGCCGCGTTCACAAACGCATTCGAACGCGGGCACTGCGTTCACACAGACAGAGAGCCGCGTTCACAAAAGCGTTCGAACGCAGGTATTGCGTTCACACAGACCGAGAGCAGCGTTCACAAACGCGTTCGAACGCAACTTGAAGAATTCAAGTTGTCGCGTTCGAACGCATTTGGGCCCGTTCGAATGCACCTGAGATTAAGTCAGGCCGTTCGAGCGCACCCAAGCTGCGTTCGAACGCACTTATGAAGTTTGCAATTTATTGGATTTTCGTGAGTATGGATAAGACTCGGATTTGGCGCTATCTTGAAGATCATATATAAGGATTGTGAAACCCTAACTCTAGGGAGTGGAAGAAGATTATTCAATAAGACTTTTTGGAGGCTACATCGGTTTTTCAACAAACAAGGTCCTTCGCATCTACAAATCTTAATCTTTCGTCTTAATGGCTATCTAGACGAAAGATCAATCTCGAGGGCTACTGAGATTGGACTTCAATCACGAGAAGTAGTGAATCGTGGGTTCTAGCGATCAAGACTGAGAGGAACAAAGTCGTTTGGATCGACGGGTTGTTTTGTGAGTCAGTCTTGTAACTGCTACTATTCTAGTGATTGGTTTGGATCCGTGGTTTTTTTTCGTTTGGGTTTTTCACGTTAAAATCTTGGCGGTCATCTCTACTTTCGTTCTTAATATTTCTTCGATCTTTTACTTAAGCGAACGAGCGATATCATTGCCTAGTGTTTAGATACATACGTGTGTCTAGGGATTTTTCAATGAGGATTATTCTATTTATTTGAAATTTAAAACAATTAGATAAAGCTAAGTAACTAACTTGACTTGACTTAATCAATATGGTTGGATCGTAATAATTACCCATTTTTAAAAAATAAAAAAAACCTTGATGCATGTTTATAGATTAGAGTGACTAGATTGAGATTATGATAAATTTTAAATTATCCCCTGATTATGCTTAAAATCAAACTACCCACTAAACTTTCATATGTATCACTTTTCATTAAATGGTTTTAAAATTATTAATTTTTTCATCTAAACTTAACAGAGGAAATATAAATAATTATAATTTTTCTATGATATAAATAATCTTATGGTTTAAGTAAATATGAAACTGATACCCATTATGATAAATTTTTATATCATGACTATATATTTAAAGGAATATATGCATATTATGAGAGATAAAAATTAAGATTTGAGGTTGTAATCTTAGATAGGTGTGCATAACTTGTTTTAAATTTAAAGAATAAGAAGCTGTGAGTAAATTTAAATGAGAGGAAAATGACAATCATATCCTTTTAATATTTATTAAAAATTCCCTCCAATAATTTTCAAATTTTAATTTCTACTTTTTATGTTAAATTTAGATTAAAAAAAATGAACAGTTTAGTATTAGTATAAACCATACAAGGGCAAAAGAATACAAATAAAAATTTAGGAGGATAGTTGAATTTTAGGCAAAACTATAAGGAGTCATTTTTTGAGTTAGTCACTTATACTTGCATCTTATATATTGTTTTTAGGTGATTTGTTCACATTCCAGGATTCTCATGCCCTTTTTTCTTGGATCATTTTGGTTATTGTGAAATTATTTTAGTGTGTACACTTTTTCAAGAGTTGACATCTTGATAACTATGCAGTCAGCTGTATTCACTCTATTTGACCTATAGATTTAGTGTTATTCACACTGTGATTATATACAAAAGAAAAGATCAGTGAAAAAAGTTATCATGTATTTATTGTGAAAGCCATTTTATTTATGTCTAATTCGGCATTGTTCATATAGAAGAATTAAAATCTATTGCAAGTATTTATTTTTTAGATGTAAGAAAGTGGGTACATATTGTGTGTATAAAAGCTGTAATTGCACCTATATTATATATAAAAAAAGAAGTCAAACTACACTACTTGTGTGATGATGAAGTAAGCTACCATTTGGCTACAGCATAGAGTTCTCTACTTGGATTGGTTTTCTTTTGTTGTTCTTTTCTTAACTAAGTGCATTACTAGATTAAAGTATGAAAACACTACTTTAACTCTATTGGATGACCTGGTGTGCATGAACCGTCGAGAGCATAATATGTACTTTAATTATAGGTACACATGTATCTCTTCACTGTGAACTACGTAGAATGTGTGATATTATTTCATAAGTATTTCAAAGTCCTAAAAGTGCATCAATAAGAAATATTTTTGGATGAGAATTCTATAATCTTAAGTTGACTTTTAAAAATGAAGATGATTCTTGAACTTTGTGATACATAAGCCGGAGGAAGATGATGGCTCTACTCCTCGCGGATCTAAACATAGATTATTTAATTTATTTAAAATTTAAAATAATAAAATAAAATTAATTACTTAATTTAATTTGGCTCGACTCGATTAGAATGACTCAACTGACTTTGACTCTTTTGGTCGGATCATAGCAAACACTTTATATATGATTTAGTGCATTATCAGAATGTTAATCATCGAAAAATTAAAGCACAGCAAAGAAAGTAGTAGCCAAATATTCATTAAGTTTTGATCTACAACACTAACAAATTACACATAGATATATCATTCTTCGATGTTGGAAAGATCTTCTTGCTCAGAAATGATTGATAACTGCTCAGAGATGGACTTCATGGATGACAGCCTCACAGAGTCAGGCAGCGAGGAGGAAAAGAAGGGCCTAGTTGGCATTTCTATGCTATTGGTATCACCTTCCAACATCTCAACAACTTTGCTCATGGAAGGGCGATTTGCGGGCTTCATCTGAATGCACCATAATCCTATCAGGCATAGCTTTCTTTCTACTTCATGTATCTCAATAGAGTTATCTATCATGAGCTCATCTCCTTGATTAAGTTGATCATAGATCCAAGAAGGGTAGTAGACTTGGCTTGAATTTTTCATTTTTGGATCCACATTCCTTCTCCCTCCGGCCATTTCTAGTAACAACATTCTAAAACTATAAACATCAGATTTGTAGGATATTACACCGAAGCTTCTAGACACCAATTCAGGAGCAATGTATCCAATGGTTCCTCTCGCTGCACTAAGGGAAACTAGACTGCAGTCCTTTGGATACAACTTTGCAAGTCCAAAGTCGGAAACCTTTGGATTGAAATTATGATCTAGGAGGATATTGTGTGGCTTGATGTCAAAGTGCAAAATTTGCATATCGCATCCTCGGTGAAGGTAATCAACGCCACGGGCCACACCAAGGGCAATATTATTAAGCTTCTCCCAAGTGAAAGGCCGATGAGCACTCATTCCTTTAGCAGAGAAAATATATTTGTCAAGTGACCCTTTAGGCATGTACTCATACACCAGAGCTCTCTTTGATCCTTCGGAGCAAAACCCAAGAAGTTGTACTACATTTATGTGGTGAATCCTTCCAACAGTGGAGACTTCATTGATAAATTCTTCCCCGTTGAGCTTAGAATTTCCTAGCATCTTAATGGCAACATGGTGGCCACTTAACAAAGTGGCTTTGAAGACAAAACCAAAGCCTCCCTGTCCTAACTTCTCTCTGAAGTGGCCTGTAATTGCAATGAGGTCGGTATAGGAGTATCTCAATGGTGTGAGTGGTTGCTGGTTTCGCAAAAACTTCTCTACGTTGTCGATAGAAACACGTGTGCTCCAAAATTTGTAGGCCAGGAAAATGTAAATTGATAACGGTGCAAAAACAAACCTCGCTAATGCTGAAAAAACAAAATCATCTTACTTGGTCATTGCAAGTAAAGAATTTAACAGTTTGTAGTATGATACACATTATTGCTTTACCGTACCTACGATCGGCATCAACGGAATTAATACCATCAGAGTGATGCGGAAGAAGAGAACGGATGTGCTATAATTAAAGTAGAAACCCAGGCAGAATAAGAAAGACGGCCCATTTAAGATGAATGTGAATACGGAGGAGAGGATACCCTTGCCACTGGGTTCACTGCATGGCATGCAAATTAATAAGTCAGATCATTCATGTGAAGCATGCAACAGCAGACTTTGGAAATCAGATGTTAGTTTATTTAGAAGTATTCATCTTTGTGGATATGAATGGGGAATTTCTACTGTTCAAATTCTTTCTCCTCATATATATAGACCTACATGGTAGTTTCTTACCTTAACGACTCTCTGATGCATATTTGGACTCGTACGGACCGAGATTGCACGCCAAAGTAAAGAATGAACCCCTTTTGTAGGTGCTCAAAAATATCCATCGTTGAACTCATATCAGCGGCAGAATCTATGGGAGTCATAGCAAGAAATCTGCACGAAGGCTCGACAATTCCCACATTAAGTGGATCGACTACAGCATAGACAGAGTTGTTGTTCCGGCTTAGGCAAGGAATATGCGAGTACTGTTGGTCTTTGATTGGCTTCGCGCAGCTAATGAAACCAACACGATTGCCTAACCAATATAGGTCAATGTACTCGAATACATGAAATGGTAGAGAAACTTGAGGAACACTGCAGTTTCCGCTCACGAAGGCAAGATCCACAACGTTGATCGTCCATTCTTTGTGGGAGATGCTCTTGACAAAGAACTTGCCTGAATGAAGCTCTAGATACGGTTTGTCGTCGTCGCAAATGAGCTGGTAGAGCGGAGATCCACATTCTGGTGGATCAGTTTGTAAACCGAAAGGATAGTGGATGTCGTGAAGATGCCCGCAAGAGGAAGAACAACCAGCAACACTGGAAAGGAGAGGGCATAGCAGCAATAAACAGATTGGCAAGTCTAGTGCTTGGATGGTTTTGCGATTCGTAGAAGAGTGCACCGCCAAAAACCTTTGCACCATATCTGATCCTTAATTCCTTGGAAGTAGGAAGCACACGCATTGTTAAACAAACACAGCACAAGTCCTAACCGTTGGATATAAAGAAAAGAACGAAAGAATTAATTGATCTCACTTGATTTTAATTTCTTGAAGAAAGTTTTAAGTCAAGTCTGGCTGCTTGACTTGGGGAGACTGTCAGCAACAACAAAAGTAATGACTCACAGGAAGAACGGTATACTGACCAGTCGCATCATTGGAGAAAAAGGAACGACGGTATATACTAGCAAGTCTACACATTGTGAACCACCAAAACTTTCTTAATGACTAGTCGTTAGTTTGAAGCCTTAAGAAACGCTTCTAACCCTGAGATTGGCCGTGTATTGTAAGTTATCCGAACCTGCCAGAAGCGAGCCCCCACTAAAGACAAGTGAAGTTAGTAAGCCGTATGATGAGCAACTATCTTCTGTGGTTTAGAGAGGACTCTTGCTGTTAATTAGGACCCCCTTATTTTTGCCTCTGCTTCAAAACTATAGGGCGTGCGCCCTCCGTTTGCTGGTCGCCAAAGACGAGTTTTCTAAGATTATAAGATCAATTCTAAGTAAATTTATTATGAATAAATTATTTAGTTATTAGTAGTTTGGGTGGCTTAATTGTTCATAATTTATTATGAATCAATTATTTATTTATAATGAATAAATTGTAGGTCTTCGTGTCATCTGACAAAGTCTTCTCGACTAATGACAGATACTTAGGGAAGACTAGTAAAAGTATATATCAAGGTTGACTGACTAGTAAAAGTATATATCAAGTTTGATAGACTTATGGAAACAACTAACAGAATCAACTAAAATCAACAACTAACAAAAGTATATATCAACTAACAGTTAACTATAATTAGTTAACTGTGAATCTGTGATTGACTCATGGAAACAACTAAAAGAATCAAATACTATCACAACATGCAGACAATTACAAGAATAATTTTTTTGCAGCTTTCAACCACTTTATAGATACGGAATTTCGTACTTGAAATAACAAAAACCAACAAAAAATGTTATTTAAAAACTTCGTATTTTGGCTGTCTTTTGTTGCAGTTTCCTTTCACACTTCTATAGAGAAGCTATTAATTATTTATTTACACAGTTTCCTTTCACACTTCTATAGAGAAGCTATTAATTATTTATTTACACAGTTTCCTTTCACACTTCTATAGCGAAAGCGATCCTCATATCCCCACACAATCATCCAATGGAAATAGTAACAGACAAAAGCAATCCAAATGGGAAAATCACAAATTTGATGCTAATGGCAGTGTAATAGCAAGCAATCAATCTAATCATGAATAAGAACTCCTACTTCAAGTAATCCACAAAGAAGAAAGAGAGAGAGACGGAGTTTACATGGTTTTATTGATGTGCCTATTTCCACGGGCGGTGCAAAGCTTTAATCCACTAATCCAAATCTAAGTATAGAGGGTTTCCACACTCTAATCTCCCTCAATATAATGGTGTTTATATCTTTCAAGTTTTCCCTTTGCATAATAACCCTAAAACCCCAATTTAACTATTTATAAGGTAACTTGATAGGGAACAAGTTTCTTGGGGCATTTGAATGCTTGTAAGCTCGTTCGAATGCTCTGGACTGCCAGTCCAAAAAGAAAAAGGACGTTCAAACACTCCTAAGACCGATTCGAATGCATCGAGTGTACAAAATCCTCTCGGGCCTGAGCATTTGAACACCATCAAGACTTGTTTGAACGCCTTTAGTATGCAATATCTTCTCGAGCATGAGCGTTCGAATGCCTCGACGGCCTGTTCGAACGGCCAGAATGCTGGTCCGCGGCAAGTTCTTTCTATCGGATCGAATCCTATTCGAACGGATATCTTAATTTGAGTCAATCTTCAACAGTAATTTGAGTCAATTTCTCACTTTTTATTTATATTTTTAGCTATAATTATTATACTATTATGTTAGTTGACAAC
Organism: Typha angustifolia; assembly: GCF_048772165.1. Classification (NCBI taxonomy): domain Eukaryota; kingdom Viridiplantae; phylum Streptophyta; class Magnoliopsida; order Poales; family Typhaceae; genus Typha; species Typha angustifolia. The sequence continues at coordinate 5,655,517 of NC_133246.1, read as the reverse complement.
CAAATACTCTATTTTCTTATTTTAAATTACAAATATAATTTTAAGAGTAATAAGAATAACTAAACTAGATTTCGCAAAACCGGCAACCAACTGCCATTGCAAAGTAAAATAGTACTTTTCTGTGGGCACATTCCAAAGCAGAGCACTTTTCACCGTAAGGACTAGCTCTACATGATGATATAATGGGCACCAATAGAATAGACTCCACCAAACCAGCAAGAAGCAATCTAATCCCATAGCTATTTTTATATGATTTATTATATTACCAATATGTTAATCACCATGCTTATAAATAAAACGTTAATAACCAGGAAAACTTGAAGATGGAAACTAGGAGAAAAATAAAATATTAATCACCAGGAAAAGTTGAAGATGGAAACTAGGAGAAAAATATTCACCTAATTTTGATCCACTTCACTAACAAACTACATATTAACATATCATCCTTCTTTGTTGATCTGAAAGATCTCTCTTGCTTAGAAATAATTGATAACTACTTAGAAATGGAGTTCATGGAAGTCTGCCTCACGGAGTTTGGCTGCAAGGAGAAATAATGACCTCAGTGACATTTCCAAGCTATCAATATCGTCTTTCAACATTTCAACAACTTTGCTCATAAGAGGGCAATTTGTCTGACTTCATCTGAATGCACCATAATTCTACCTGGCATAGCTTTCTTTCTACTTCAAGAATCTCAGTAGAGTTATCCATCATGAGATAGATCCAGGAAGGATATCATACTTGGCTTGGTTCCATAATATAAGTGACTTGACTATACACATGATTCTAGATTATACAACTCTAATGCAAGTGATTTTATTTACAAATCTAACATTATAAAGCAATTGCACTTACAAGAACTAACTCTAATTCATGAACCATATATGATATTGGACAAAAAAAAGAAAGATATTTTTATATACTTGCCATTGAAAACTTTTAAAATAATAAAATTATCACTACATTCTTCAAAATATCATATTGATTCTCATATTTATATTGAGAAGTAACTCTAATGCATGGACCAGAGAAAAACCTTCCAATGAACTTTAAAGGGACATCAAATTGAACTACAAATCATAATTTGGATCTATTTCAACAAGCAAATGAAAAGTTCTCCCTAAAATTAGACAAAAAATAAGCTTTCACTACAACATCTAAATTTATCATCAATTAAAAAATATAAGAATGATAATAAACAGAGGATAGCTCTTTGAATTTATCCTTTTGATATAACATGTATGGCTTAAGATTATGTAACTAGTTATCATATAAGCCCACATTTCTTTCATACCTGTCAACATAACACTACAATTTTTCTGCTCTAAGAGCTATAATTTTAATGAAGAAAGAGGAAGAAGTGCCTAAAAGCACAATTAATGGGTGTCAATAAAAATACCCAGTGATCAATTTCTTACGAAGCAACTCTTGGTAGAGAAAACAAGGAAAAGAAACTTCCTCAACGGTCCTAAAGAAATATTCATTTTTCTTTAGGTTTTTATTTGTTGGCAATTATGTACAAAATATTCTAACTGTATTTTTTCATGTATATAAGCTTTTCACAAGTTTAGAATATCTCTGGTATGAAGAATTGCAAGATCATTGGAGAAAAGCGTTCACACAGACAGAAAGCGTTCACAAACGCGTTCGAACGCAAAATCTGCGTTCACACAGACAGAGAGCCGCGTTCACAAACGCGTTCGAACGCGGGCACTGCGTTCACACAGACAGAGAGTCGCGTTCACAAACGCGTTCGAACGCGAGTACTGCGTTCACATAGACTAAGAGCAACGTTCACAAACGCGTTCGAACGCAACCTGAAGAATTCAAACAGTCGCGTTTGAACGCACGTGGGCCCGTTCGAACACACCTGAGATTAAGTCAAGCCGTTCGAACGCACCCGGGCCGCGTTCGAACGCACTTATGAAGTTTGCAATTTATTGGATTTTCGTGAGTACGGATAAAACTCGGATTTGGCTCTATCTTGAAGATCATATATAAGGATTGTGAAACCCTAACTCTAGGGAGTGGAAGAAGATTATTCAAGGAGACTTTCTGGAGGCTACATCGGTTCTTCAACAAACAAGATCCTTTGCATCTACAAATCTTAATCTTTCATCTTAAAGGCTATCTAGACCAAAGATCAATCTCGAGGGCTACTGAGATTGGACTTCAATCACGAGAAGTAGTGAATCGTGGGTTCTAGCAATCAAGACTGAGAGGAACAAAGTCGTTTGGATCGACGGGTTGTTTTGTGAGTCAGTCTTGTAACTGCTACTATTCTAGTGATTGGTTTAGATCCGTGGTTTTTTCCCGTTTGGGTTTTCCACGTTAAAATCTTGGCATTCATCTCTACTTTCATTCTTAATATTTTTTCGATATTTTACTTAAGCGAACGAGCGATATCATTGCCTAGTGTTTAGATACATACGTGTGTCTATGGATTTTTCAATTGGTATCAGAGCAGGTTCTCTCACCCTTTGAGAGAGATCGGATACGCATAGATTTTCATAAAGATGGACCCTCATCTATTAGACCTCCTATTCTAGATGGATCAAATTATGGATATTGGAAAGCTAGGATGAGAGCTTATTTGAAGTCTATAGATGAGAGAGTATGGATGGCCATTGTGAACGATTGGAGTCCACCAATGTACATGGTGAATGATGAGTTTGTTGAGAAACCGATTGAGTCATGGGATAAGACAGATTATGAAAAAGTTGGCTGGAATAGCAAAGCAATAAATGCAATTTTTAGTTGTGTTTCCTCGAAAGAATTTAGAAGAATTTCTACTTGTGAAATAGCAAAAGAAGCCTGGACGATCTTAGAAACAACTCATGAAGGAACTATGGCTATAAAACTTTCGAAACTTCAAAGGTTGACTACTAGTTTTGAAACCCTTCGTATGGAGGAGAATGAGACATTTGATGAGTTCTATGCAAAGCTGAGTGATATAGTCAACTCCAGTTTCAACCTAGGAGAGAAAATTCCTAAAAACAGAATTGTCCGTAAGATTCTTAGGTCTCTTCCAGAAAGGTTTCAGGCGAAAGTTACAGCTATTGAGGAAAGTAAGGACATCGACTCTATGAAAGTTGAACAATTGGTAGGAAATCTACAAACATTTGAGTCCAGTCTTTCAAAATCGAAGAAGTCCAAAGAGATAGCTCTATCCACTATTGAACAAAATTTAGAGGAGTCTGAAGATGAAGGTGATTTAGATGTTGAGATGTTGGCTATATTTGTCAAAAAGTTCAATAAATTTTTTCAGAAGCCAAATAAGTTGAATGCTGAAAAATTTGAAAAAAGCAAAGCTTTTGTGAAAAAGAAGAATACTGTGAGTTCGACTACAAGTGGTAGCAACAACAATGTCAAACAGAAAAATAAAAATTCTGAGAATAAAGTTTAATGTTTTGAATGTTCTGGTTTTGGACACATCGCACAAGAATGCCCTAATCGTCTTAAGAGAAGGGGTAAAGCTATGAAAGTTACTTGGGATGATTCAGATAAATCTAATGATGATTCTGAAAAAGACGAAAAAAAACTTTGTAGCGTTTGCCTCTTCTCTGCTTAATACTGACTCTATTGATGATACTGACAGTACAGATGATCTTGATATGCTACCAGTTGAGAAAGATGAATCTGAAATTCAAAAGGCATATAATGACTTGTACCTGGAGTCATTTAAACTCAAAAAAAGTAATCTTAGACTACTTCAACGACTCAAGGTAATTAAACCAGAAAGAATTCAATTTGAGGAGAAGTACAAATTGGAGCTTGAATGTGTCAAAGACTTTTTTGAACAACTTGACAATGCGAAAAATAAAATGAAGGCTGATGAAATTGAACTATAGCGATTGCATAAAGAAATTACATTTCTAAAAGGGAAGAACAAATTGGACGAGATTCTAAAAGCTTAGATCTCTGGAAAAGACAGGTATGGTGTTGGATATACTGGTAATTCAAATAATAATAAAACTGTTTTTGTTTCTGCAGGTATACAAAAGGAAGAATACCTAAAGCCATCAATCACATTTTCAAAGCAATCCTAGATGAATCCTTCCAAATTGAAGTTGAATCTACAAACTAGTGAAACTTCGACGGTACCAAAAGTAAACTCTAGTCACACTCCTCGACAAAAGGTGAGTAGAAAAAGGTTTGTTCCGACATGATATCATTACAGCATTCTAGGGCATATTCGACCTCATTGCAAATTTTTACAAAAACCTAGAAATGCTTTCATTTATGGGATGAAAACAAAGGCCATATGGGTCAAGAAAAGTGATTTAAAATGTTATGTTGTGCATACAACCTTGAAAGCTTTAAATTCTGATTTGTGGTATTTAGACAGTGGTTGTTCAAGATATATGTCGGGTGACAAGTCGTTATTTTCTAATCTTGAAAAACATGAAGGGGGAGTTGTGACATTTGGAGATGGTAATTCATCAAAGGTAATAGGTAAAGGAAAAGTAAGTACTCCAGGGATTCCTAGTCTCGAAAATATTCTGTATGTTAAGGGCTGAAAGCAAATCTACTGAGCATCGGTCAATTTTGTGATGAAGATTATGAGGTAAAATTCTCCAAAAATGATTGTACTATTCTAGATCATGATGGTAATGTTATATGTTATGGATCTAGAACATCTGATAATTGCTATGTCGTTGGAACTTCACATAAACTGAAATGTAACAGTGCCTCTTTTGACATTGCAGATCTTTGGCATCAACGTCTTGGACATATGAATCACAAGAAATTATTTACTCTGTCCAAACATGAAGTGGTAAGAGGAATACCTAAGATGAAAGAAATGTCAAAAAGAGTGTGCGATTCGTGTCAAATTGGAAAACAAATTCGTATCTCACACAAGAAGGTAAATGCAGCTACTACTGATCGTGTGCTACAATTAGTTCACATGGACTTGATGGGTCCAACAAAAATGGAAAGTCTTGGAGGTAAACGCTATATATTCTTAATGGTCGATGATTACTCCAGATATACCTGGGTTACTTTTCTACGTGAGAAGTCTGAAACCTTTGAAGTTTTTAAATCACTATGCTTAAAATTGCAAAATGAAAAATCTACAACCCTAGTTAAGATTCGTTCTGATCATGGTAGAGAATTTGAAAATGAAAATTTTTCTATATTTTGTGATTCTCATGGTATTCAACATGAGTTTTCAGCTCCTATAACTCCACAACAGAACGGGGATTGTTGAAAGAAAAAACCGAGTTGTGCAGGAAATGGCTAGGGTTATGCTTCACGCTAAAAAGATTACTCAAAGGTTTTGGGCAGAGGCGATCAATACAGCGGTACATGTGATAAATCGTGTTTATCTAAGACCAGGTACAAATATGACTGCTTATGAAATCTAGAAAGGTAAGAAACCTAGTGTTAAATATTTTCGAGTTTTTGATAGTAAATGTTATATCTTGCGTGATCGAGAATATTTGACTAAATTTGACACTAGAAGTAGCGAAGGCATCTTCTTGGGGTATTCGAATAATAGTAGAGCCTACAGAGTATTTAATCTTGACACTTCTAGTGTTATGGAATCAGCTAATGTTATGATAGATAAATCCTCGACTGACTTAACTGAAGCTACTCCTATTTCTCTTTCTGCAGATACATATTACGAAGAAATAGGAAAGGAGCTTGATCTGAAAATTGAGAATCATGACGAGGACAAAGTTGAAATGAACAAAAATGACTGCAACGTACCGGAACCATCTACCAGAGTGAAATCAAATCATCCACTGTCACAAGTGATCGAAAACGTGAATAAACTAATTAAGACAAGACGACAAATCCAAAGTGAGGTATCATTTACTTATTACACATCTTCTTTTGAACCTAAAAATGTGAAGGAAGCATTGTTAGACGATTCTTGGGTTAATGCTATGCATGAGGAATTAGAGCAGTTTTCTAGGAATGATGTTTGGTATTTAGTTCCTAGACCTAAGAATGTGAACGTCATTGGAACAAAATAGATTTACAAGAATAAAAGTGATGAACATGGTAATATAGTTCGAAATAAAGCCAGACTAGTAGCACAAGGATACACTCAGGTTGAGGGTATAGATTTTGATGAGACATTTGCTCCTGTTGCTAGATTAGAGTCTATTCATATACTGCTTGCCATTGCTTGTCATTTAAAATTTAAATTGTTTCAAATGGATGTTAAAAGTGCTTTCTTGAATGGTATTCTGAATGAAGATGTTTATGTGGAACAACCTAAGAGCTTCAAAGATCAAAAATTTCTTTCTCATGTTTTTAAATTGAAAAAGGCTCTTTAAGGGCTAAAACAAGCTCCAAGAGCTTGGTATGAGAAGTTGACCACCTTTTTAGTGGATGCGGGGTTCACTCGAGGGGGAGTGGACAAGATATTATTCATTAGACGTGAAAACAAGAGTTTAGTTGTGGCACAAATATATATGGATGATATTGTTTTCGGGGCGACGAGTCAATTATTAGCTATGGAGTTTGCTGATCTCATGCACAGTCATTTTGAGATGAGCATGATGGGTGAGTTGAAGTTCTTTTTAGAACTTCAAATTACTCAATTGGAGAGAGGGATTTTTATCGCTCAAACCAAGTATGCTAAGGATCTTGTGACTAAATTTGGTTTAGAAAATGCAAAGCATGCTATAACTCCTATGAGTACAACTACCAAACTAGGTAAGGACATGTCAGGAAAAAGTGTTGATCAGATAGTGTATAGGAGCATGATTGGTAGCCTTTTGTACTTAACGACTAGTAGACCTGACATTGCATTTAGTGTCGGTGTGTGTGCTAGGTTTCAGTCTGAACCTAAGGAGTCACATTTGTTTGCTGTGAAACATATCATAAAATATGTCAATGGCACAGTTGATTTAGGTATCTGGTCTACTTATGACTCGGGTGCTATCATATCGGGATACACAGATTCTGATTAGGCAGGTTCATGTGATGATAGAAAAAGTACTTAAGGTGGATGTTTTTATGTTGGAAACAATCTGGTTGCTTGACACAGTAAGAAACAAAACTCGATATCTTTATCTACTGCGGAGACCGAGTACATTGTATTAGGAAGTTGTTGTTCTCAGTTACTATGGATGAACCAGATGGTCAAAGATTATGGCATTGAACAAGATACTATGATGCTTTATTGTGACAACATGAGTGCTATTAATATATCGAAAAATCATGTTCAATACTCGCGTACAAAATATATTGATATCCGACATCATTTTATACGCGAGTTAGTTGAAGACAAAACAATAGCACTAGAATATGTTGAGACGGAGAAACAGTTGGGTGACTTGTTTACAAAACCTTTGGATTTACAGAGATTTGAGTATCTTCGTACTTCTTTAGGGATTTGTGCTTTGGACTGATTTTATTGGGATTTGTGTTCTTTTTAGTTTGCGAGTTTCTTTCGTTTCATTTTTTTTTAGGTTTTCTTTTACTCTGAAATTTTCTTTGGTTTTAGTTTGACCTCATGCTTAGTTATCAAATATATTTTTATAAAAGATCAATGAAAAGGGCTATAATGAGTTAGTGTGAAAGCCGTCTTGTTTCGAGTCCAGTTTGACTCAGTACATTATTTGCAAATTAAAAAAATGATATATGTGAATTTTTTCTTGCACATTGTTTGATTTGTACTAAAAGAAAAGGGCTACCTACTCATGTGTGAAAGCCATCATTGCACATATATGTTTCAGTAAAAAAAAATACAGGAAAAATTCATGTTATTTTATGGAGAATAAGTCGAAAAGTGAAAAATTTAATTACTAAGTCGGTTTGACCACTGTGTTGCATCATTGTTTATATAATAAAGTTTGTTTAAGAAGATTGGTTCATGTTATCTATGCTCATCGTGTATATGCATATCGTTATGATTAATCAAGATTAATGTAATTTTGAGTGATGCATTCGAATTGATTATAATATGCTTTTGATGATTTGATTGATCTGTGTATGACTTATTTCATTTGATTGTCATATTCTATGTCTTGAAAATATATTTTGAAATTCTAGAAGTGCATCTCCAAAAAGATTTTTAACTTGTTTTTTAGTTTAAAATATATAAAAAAAGGGCGTTCGAACGAGGATTCTTGAGTTCAAACGTAGTTCGAACTCGCGGACTGGTGCGTTCGAACGCACTCGTGGGTTCTTTAAATACTGCGTCTAAACCCAAGGGTTTCATCTTCCATTTTTAAAACCCTAAAAACCCTTCATTTTCCCCTTCTTCAATCCTCAAGATCTTGGTGTTTTTCATCGAAATTTTCACTACAAATCCTTTTTGGGGGTAGATCTCCTCCGGATCTAGTGTCCTCCAACCAAATTTTTGAGTTTCTCCTCACATTTGCAAGGTATGATCATCTATTATTTTCCTAGTTTTTTATTCAATAAACATGCTTGATCTTGATTGATTTTGTGCGTTCTCAACTTTTGATCACGTTAATGTTAAAAATGGTTCTTGTGAGATTGAACGTGATATCTTAGCGTTTTTCAAGTGAAAGATGTTTTTCCTTTTGGGGCTTCATGGTTTCTAACATTTTTTGGAATTCTTGCTATTTTTTTGGTTGCTTTGGGCATGTATTGAATATTGCAACTTGTTTTCTTTTCAAGAATGACTAAAAAAACGATAGTGACCAAGAAACCAAGGCCGCCTTCATCGCCATCCTCGGCTCCCAAGTTTTCTTCAACAACGGCTGCGGGTCGCTACAAACATAATTTTGGCACCCATCCTGTCATCTGTGAACGACCCGTGGTCATTTCGGATTTTTCTACTTTGGGGATAGAACAGATATTTACTGAACGAGGATGGTTATCAGTGTGTCGGATGAGCGGGACTGCTTATGTGAAAGTTGTTCGGGAATTCTTTAGTAATGCCACGATTTTCGATCACTGTATACGTTCTACTGTTCGTGGTGTATCTATATACCTGGATTCTGATGTTATTCGTGCTGAACTTCGTCTTCCTGATGGTGAGTTCCAGTATCCAACGTCTGCTCCACTTCTTGATGTCAATGAATATGTCGGTACTGTCCTGATCAAAGGGGAACGTTGGAAAGGTAACATGATGCCGCATGCAAAGCTGACATCTATGGCTCGCATGCTTCACCTCTTTTGTCTGTACAATGTTACCCCCAAGACTCGACATTTCAGCATTAGTCTGGATCGTGCATTCCTTCTTCATGCCATGTTATCGGAAGTCTCTATTGACTTAGCTGCAGTGATTTATGATTCGATTCTCTCAGCTGCACTGAAAGAAGCACCTCGTGAGGGATTACCATTTGGCATTTTTCTTACAAATTTGTGCACTTAGAGTGGGGTGCGAGTAGATGCTTCGGAACCTTCTCTTACTTCACAGAAACCATTGGATCGGATAACTCTGAAGCGGAGTCAAGCTCACGACCAGTCGTCTCCTCTCAAACCATCCTCTTCCGCCGCTGGTCGATCATCGCACCTCGACAGTTCTGATGATAGCTCTAATGATTACTCATCTCCCAATGAGATGGAGTTACCACAGCGGTGAATGATTTACGTACTCAAGTGTAGGATCTCCATTCAGCGGTGAATGATTTACGTACTGAGCAAGCCCGTCAGGGAATTGTACTTGATTTCGTGTTGATGATTCTTCATCGTCGATTTCCTCCGAGTTCCTAGTCTTTGGCATTTGTGCCAAAAAGGGGGAGAGTGTCTTAGTGTTTAGGTGTCTAGGTGTGTAAGGGGAGTTTGGGCATAGGGGGAGTTTGGGCATAGGGGGAGTTTAGTGGAGTTTACTTAATATTTGAACCTTGCTTTGTCTTAGTGTCGTTGGCATTTGAACTTAACTTGAAGTAATTGTGATAACGTGTGTTTAATCTTTGTCTGTTTAAATTTTTGCTCTTGTGATAACTTGTGTTTTGATTTTTCTTCATTTCAAGTTATTTTCACTTGATCTTGGATTGGTATATGTTTCTTTGCAGGGATTGATGTGCAAAATATTCTAGACTTGTTGATTGCTCAGTTTGAAGTCTTTGTAATACCTTGTAATCTAGGTGTTTTGTCACAAATTGTCAAAAGAGGAGATTGTTAGGTTTTTATTTGTTGGCAATTATGTACAAAATATTCTAAGTGTATTTTTTCATGTATATGAGCTTTTCACAAGTCTAGAATATCTCTGGTGTGAAGAATTGCAAGATCATTGGAGAAAAGCTGTCGCGTTCACACCGCGTTCACAAACGCGTTCGAACGCGAAATCTGCGTTCATATAGACAGAGAGCCGCGTTCACAAACGCGTTCGAACGTAGGCACTGTGTTCACACAGACAGAGAGCCGCGTTCACAAACGCATTCGAATGCGGGTACTGCGTTCACACAGACCGAGAGCAGCGTTCACAAACGCGTTCGAACGCAACTTGAAGAATTCAAACTGTCGTGTTCGAACGTACTTAGGCCTGTTCGAACGCACCTTGAGATTAAGTCAGGCCGTTCGAACGCACTCGGGCCACGTTCGAACGCACCTATGAAGTTTGCAATTTATTGGATTTTCGTGAGTACGGATAAGACTCGGATTTGACTCTATCTTGAAGATCATATATAAGGATTGTGAAACCCTAACTCTAGGGAGTGGAAGAAGATTATTCAAGGAGACTTTTTGGAGGCTACATCGGTTCTTCAACAAACAAGGTCCTTCGCATCTACAAATCTTAATCTTTCGTCTTAAGAGCTATCTAGACGAAAGATCAATCTCGAGGGCTACTGAGATTGGACTTCAATCACGAGAAGTAGTGAATCGTGGGTTCTAGCAATCAAGACTGAGAGGAACAAAGTCGTTTGGATCGACGGGTTGTTTTGTGAGTCAGTCTTGTAACTGCTACTATTCTAGCGATTGGTTTGGATCCGTGGTTTTTTCCCGTTTCGGTTTTCCACGTTAAAATCTTGGCGTTCATCTCTACTTTCGTTCTTAATATTTCTTCGATCTTTTTACTTAAGCGAACGAGCGATATCATTGCCTAGTGTTTAGATATATACGTGTGTCTAGGGATTTTTCAATGAGGATTATTCTATTTATTTGAAACTTAAAACAATTAGATAAAGCTAAGTATCTAACTTGACTCGACTTAATCAATGTGGCTACATATTGTGTGTATAAAAGCTGTAATTGCACCTATATTATATATAAAAAAAGAAGTCAAACTACACTACTTGGATTGGTTTTCTTTTGTTTGTTCTTTTCTTAACTAAGTGCATTACTAGACTAAAGTATGAAAACACTACTTTTGTAACACCCCAAAATAAAAAAAATTAAAAAAAAATCTCTCTCTCTGACTGACGCACGTGCCGACCTGCCACCCTGCCCCCCCACTTTTCCTCTTCTTCTTCCCTTCCTTTGCCGTGCACGCCACCTTCCCCATCTCCCTCATCTCTTCTTTCCCTCACCGCAGCCCTCCTACCTCCAGCCCTCCCACCTCCAGCCTCTCACCTTCCCCTCCCACCTGTCATGACACTGTAGGAAATGTTGGTATTAATCAATGCAGTTGGTACTCCCTGTTATATCTTTTGCATATATAGTTATTTATAACCTGTTCATCATAGTATTATGAGAATGTTAATGTAACATCAACATTAGTATGATAATGCTTTACATATGTCCCGTATGGTATACCATTGCATAGATGTATGATTGCTGTGAATATGGAATGTAATGATCATGATGACTATAACATGCTTTATACATGCATAAACACTGCACCAGTTCCACCTATCATTATTAGTCGAATTCTGACTAGACAGTATCCCTACTCACTCAGCCCAGGGTTAAGGATAGAGTGTATCTTATATGACTATACTATTAACGGCCTACACCTAAAGTTGGGAAGCCTGTGTGGCATTCAGATAGTTATACTGCATAGTTAGGACTAGATTATGATGATAGAAGAATATAATTGTGAGGCGAGGATATAACTCTAGCGGTACCCGACGACATAGGGTTAGGGCGTCTGTTGATGAGCCGAGGGCTCCCGATTCTCCCACCGATGGCGGTGATGATTTAGAGAGAGTGAGATATGGACTTACGACCGGGGTCCTGAGTCTGATGGCCACAGACAACCGATCACATGTAGTGTCGTCATATACGTGTAGGTGACATTACCGCTAGATGTGTATATATCCCCCCTCGATGTATGAAATGAAGGATGATTGTTTCTTAAGAGTATTTACCCTGTGTGGTGAATAGCTCGGTGAGCGATGATAAGTATGATTATTGCTTTGGTAGACATGAGATGACTAAACTGTTATTTTATTGTTATGCATAACATGTAAAACCTATGATTGAGATGTGTACGAATAAGAGATTGTCTCAAGATTTATATCTGTGTGAACTTATCATAATATGTTTAGGAACTAGCATGTTCCAGGATAGTGATTGGTAATCTTTATCAATTGCATTGACTTAGTAAATTGTGGTAAGTCATTTCAATAAGCATGTCGTTATCATTAGCAAATATAGGCATACATTGGATATACACATGTGATGTCATTATTATAGATTGTATGGATCCTACTCGTTGGGCTGTAAGCTCACCCCTCGTGGCGATATTATTTCAGAGCTAGAGGACGCAGGTGCGGGTTGCGAGGAGTAGCCGCTTTTTTTTTCCTTTTCAGTACGTATGTTAGTTGTATGAAGCCCCTGCGAGGGTGTGATGATGACGTTGTATTTTTTTGGACTTTAGTATAGTATTTTAAATGTATATTTGGAAGGCTTGTTGTGGCCTGTGGAACTTGTATCCGGACTCCTTTAGTTGAGTTATTTATGGTGAAATTGTGCTGTTGTATGCCTTGTTAAATCCTTGTACTGACAGGTCATGTGTTGCACCGCGTGGGAGGATTTATCCATGCGGTTTACACATGTATTTGGAGGTTTGGGTGTTTCAACTTTAACTCTATTGGATGACTTGGTGTGCATGAACCGTCGAGAGCATAATATGTACTTTAATTATAGGTACACATGTATCTCTTCAGTGTGAACTAAGTAGAATGTATAATATTATTTCTATAAGTATTTCAAAGTCCTAAAAGTGCATCAATAAGAAATATTTTTGGATGAGAATTCTATAATCTTAAGTTGACTTTTAAAAATGAAGATAATTCTTGAACTTTGTGATACATAGCTGGAGGAAGATGATGGCTCTAATCCTCGCGGATCCAGACATAGATTATTTAATTTATTTAAAATTTTAAATAATAAAATAAAATTAACTAACTAATTCAATTTCGCTTGACTTGATTCAAATGACTCAACTGACTTTGACTCTCATGGTCGAATCATAACAAACACTTTATATATGATTTAGTGCATTATCAGAATGTTAATCATCAAAAAATTAAAGCACAGCAAAGAAAGTAGTAGCCAAATATTCATTAAGTTTTGATCAACAACACTAACAAATTACACATCGATATATCATCCTTCGATGTTGGAAAGATCTTCTTGCTCAGAAATGATTGATAACTGCTCAGAGATAGACTTCATGGATGACAGCCTCACAGAGTTAGGCAGCGAGGAGGAAAAGAAGGGCCTAGCTGGCATTTCTATGCTATTGGTATCACCTTCCAACATCTCAACAACTTTGCTCATGGAAGGGCGATTTGTGGACTTCATCTGAATGCACCATAATCCTATGAGACATAGCTTTCTTTCTACTTCATGTATCTCAATAGAGTTATCTATCATAAGCTCATCTCCTTGATTAAGTCGATCATAGATCCAAGAAGGGTAGTAGACTTGGCTTGAATTTTCCATTTTTGGATCCACATTCCTTCTCCCTCCGGCCATTTCTAGTAACAACATTCCAAAACTATAAACATCAGACTTGTAGGATATTACACCAAAGCTTCTAGACACCAATTCAGGAGCAATGTATCCAATGGTTCCTCTCGCTGCACTAAGGGAAACTAGACTGTACTCCTTTGGATACAACTTTGCAAGTCCAAAGTCGGAAACCTTTGGATTGAAATTATGATCTAGGAGGATATTGTGTGGCTTGATGTCAAAGTGCAAAATTTGCATATCACATCCTCGGTGAAGGTAATCGATGCCACGGGCCACACCAAGGGCGATATTATTAAGCTTCTCCCAAGTGAATGGCCGATGAGCACTCGTTCCTTTAACGGAGAAAATATATTTGTCAAGTGACCCTTTAGGCATGTACTCATACACCAGAGCTCTCTTTGATCCTTCAGAGCAAAACCCAAGAAGTTGAACTATATTTATGTGGTGAATCCTTCCAACAGTGGAGACTTCATTGATAAATTCTTCCCCGTTGAGCTTAGAATTTCCTAGCATCTTAATGGCAACATGGTGGCCACTTAATAGAGTGGCTTTGAAGACAGAACCAAAGCCTCCCTGTCCTAACTTCTCTCTGAAGTGGCCTGTAATTGCAATGAGGTCGGTATAGGAGTATCTCAATGGTGTGAGTGGTTGCTGGTTTCGTAAAAACTTCTCTACGTTGTCGATGGAAACACACGTACTCCAAAATTTGTAGGCCAGGAAAATGTAAATTGATAACGGTGCAAAAACAAACCTCGCAAATGCTGAAAAAACAAAATCATCTTACTTGGTCATTGCAAGTAAAGAATTTAACAGTTTGTAGTATGATACACATTATTGCTTTACCATACCTATGATTGGCACAATGATAATTAATACCGTCAGATCGATGTCGTAGAGGAGATCGAATGTGCTATTAATGTACAAACCCTGGCAGCCTATGAAATTCAGCACATTTAACATGAATGTGGATACGGAGGAGAGGATACCCTTGCCACTAGTTTCACTGCATGGCATGCAAATTAATAAGTCAGATCATTCATGTGAAGCATGCAATAGAGGACTTTGGAAATCAGATGTTAGTTTATTTAGAAGTATTCATCTTGTTTTCTAGTCTTCTGGATATGAATGGGGAATTTGTACTGTTCAAATTCTTTCTTCTCATATATATAGACCTACATGGTAGTTTCTTACCTTGACAACTCTCTGATGCACATTTGGACTTGTACGGACCGAGATTGCATGCCATAGTAAAGAATGAACCCCTTTTGTAGGTGCTCAAAAATATCCATCGTTGAACTCATATCAGCGGCAGAATCTATGGGAGTCATAGCAAGAAATCTGCACGAAGGCTCGACAATTCCCACATTAAGTTTATCGACTACAGCATAGACAGAGTTGTTGTTCCGGCTTAGGCAAGGAATATACCAGTACTGTTGGTCTTTGATTGGCTTCGCGCAGCTAATGAAACCAACACGATTGCTGAAGTAAGATGGGAAACTGGCAAATCTACCACTACCGCTAAAGTCATATGCGTCAATGTACCCGAATACATCAAGTGGTAGAGAAACTTGAGGAACACTGCAGTTTCCGCTCACGAAGGCAAGATCCACAACGTTGATCGTCCACTTTTTGCGGGAGATGCTCTTGACGAAGAACTTGCCTGAATGAAGCTCCAGATACGGTTTGTCGTCGTCGCAAATGAGCTGGTAGAGCGGAGATCCACATTCTGGTGGATCAGTTTGTAAACGGAAAGGATAGGGGATGTCGTGAAGATGCCCGCAAGAGGAAGGAGAACAACCAGCAACACTGGAAAGGAGAGGGCATAGCAGCAATAAACAGATTGGCAAGTCTAGTGCTTGGATGGTATTGCGATTCGTAGAAGAGTGCACCGCCAAAAACCTTTGTACCATATCTGATCCTTAATTCCTTGGAAGTAGGAAGCACACACATTGTTAAACAAACACAGCACAAGTCCTAACCGTTGGATATAAAGAAAAGAACGAAAGAATTAATTGATCTCACTTGATTTTAATTTCTTGAAGAAAGTTTTAAGTCAAGTCTGGCTGCTTGACTTGGGGAGACTGTCAGCAACAACAAAAGTAATGACTCACAGGAAGAACGGTATACTGATCAGTCGCATCATTGGAGAAAAAGGAACAACGGTATATACTAGCAAGTCTACACATTGTGAACCACCAAAACTTTCTTAATGACTAGTCGTTAGTTTGAAGCCTTAAGAAACGCTTCTAACCCCTGAGATTGGCCGTGTATTGTAAGTTATCCGAACCTGCCCGAAGCGAGCCCCCACTAGAGACAAGTGAAGTTAGTGAGCCGTATGATGAGCAACTATCTCCTGTGGTTTAGAGAGGACTCTTGCTGTTAATTAGTACCCCCTTTGTTTTGCCCCTGCTTCAAACCCCTGCTTCAAAACTACAGGGCGTGCGCCCTCTGTTTGCTGGTCGCCAAAGACGAGTTTTCTAAGATTATAAGATCAATTCTAAGTAAATTTATTATGAATAAATTATTTAGTTATTAGTAGTTTGGGTGGCTTAATTGTTCATAATTTATTATGAATCAATTATTTATTTATAATGAATAAATTGTAGGTCTTCGTGTCATCCGACAAAAGTCTTCTCGACTAATGACAGATACTTAGAGAAGACTAGTAAAAGTATATATCAAGTTTGACTTAGAGAAGACTAGTAAAAGTATATATCAAGTTTGACCCAGAGAAGACTAGTAAAACTATATGTATCAAGTTGATAGACTTATGGAAACAACTACCACAATCAACTAAAATCAACAACTAACAAAAGTATATATCAACTAACAGTTAACTATAATTAGTTAACTGTGAATTTGTGATAGACTTATGGAAACAACTAAAAGAATCAAATACTATCACAACATGCAGAAAATTACAAGAATAATATTTTGCAGCTTTCGACCACTTTATAGATACGAAATTTCGTACTTGAAACAAAAAAAACCAACAAAAGATGTTATTTATAACTTTGTATTTAGGCTGTCTTTTATTGCAGTTTCCTTTCACACTTCTATAGAGAAGTTATTAATTTTTTATTTACACAGTTTCCTTTCACACTTCTATAGCGAAAGCGATCCTCAAATCCCCACACAATGATCCAATGGAAATAGTAATAGACAAAAGCAATCCAAATAAGAAAATCACAAATGTGATGCTAATGGCAGTGTAATAGCAAGCAATCAATCTAATCATGAATAAGAACTCCTACTTCAAGTAATCCACAAAGAAGAAAGAGAGAGAGAAAGAGTTTACGTGGTTTTGTTGATGTGCCTACTTTCATGGGCGGTGCAAAACTTTAATCCACTAATCCAAATCCAAGTATAGAGGGTTTCCACACTCTAATCTCCCTCAATATAATGGTGTTTATATCTTTCAAGTTTTCCCATTGCATAATAACCCTAAAACCCCAATTTAACTATTTATAAGGTAACTTGATAGAGAAGAAAGTTCAAATGCCATAAGGTAACTTGATAGAGAAGAAAATTCTTGGGGCATTTGAACGCTTGCAAGCTCGTTCGAACGCTCTGGAATGTTAGTCCAAAAAGAAAAAGGACGTTCAAACACCCCTAAGACCTATTCAAATGCCTCTAGTGTACAAAATTCTCTCGGGCCTGAGCATTCGAACACTATCAAGACTTGTTTGAACACCTTCAATATGCAATATCTTCTCGAGTATGGGCGTTCGAATGCCTCGATGGCCTGTTCGAACAGCCCTGGCATATGGAGCCTAGAACGCTGGTCTGCGGCAAGTCCTTTCTAACGGATCGAATCCTGTTTGAACGGATATCTTAATTTGAGTCAATCTTCAACAATTATTTGAGTCAATTTCTCACTTTTTATTTATATTTTTAGCTATAATTATTATACTATTATGTTAGTTGACAACCAAATACTCTATTTTCTTATTTTAAATTACAAATATAATTTTAAGAGTAATAAGAATAACTAAACTAGATTTCGCAAAACCGGCAACCAACTATCATTACAGAGTAAAATAGAATTCTTCTGTGGGCACATTCCAAAGCAGAGCATTTTCACCGTAAGGACTAGCTCTACATGATGATATAATGGCCACCAATAGAATAGACTCCACCAAACCAGCAAGAATCAATCTTATCCCATAGCTATTTTTATATGATTTATTATATTACCAATATGTTAATCACCATGCTTATAAATAAAACGTTAATAACCAGGAAAACTTGAAGATGGAAACTAGGAGAAAAATAAAATATTAATCACCAGGAAAAGTTGAAGATTGAAACTAGGAGAAAAATATTCACTTAGTTTTGATCCACTTCACTAACAAACTACATATTAACATATCATCCTTCTTTGTTAATCTGAAAGATCTCTCTTGCTCAGAAATAATTGATAACTACTTAGAAATAGAGTTCATGGAAGTCTGCCTCACGGAGTTTGGCTGCGAGGAGAAATAATGGCCTCAGTGGCATTTCCAAGCTATCAATATCGTCTTTCAACATTTCAACAACTTTGCTCATAAGAGGGCAATTTATCTGACTTCATCTGAATGCACCATAATTCTACCTGGCATAGCTTTCTTTCTACTTCAAGAATCTCAGTAGAGTTATCCATCATGAGATAGATCCAGGAAAGATATCAGACTTGGCTTGATTCCATAATATAAGTGACTTGATTATACACATGATTCTAGATTATACAACTCCAATGCAAGTGATTTTATTTACAAATCTAACATTATAAAGCAATTGCACTTACAAGAACTAACTCTAATTCATGAACCATATATCATATTGGACAAAAAAAAGGAAGATATTTTTATATACTTGCCATTGAAAACTTTTAAAATAATAAAATTATCACTACATTCTTCAAAATATCATATTGATTCTCATATTTATATTGAGAAGTAACTCTAATGCATGGACCATAGAAAAACCTTCCAATGAACTTTAAAGGGACTTCAAATTGAACTACAAATCATAATTTGGATCTATTTCAACAAGCAAATGAAAAGCTCTCCCTAAAATTAGACAAAAAATAAGCTTTCACTACAACATCTAAATTTATCATCAATTAAAAAATATAAGAATGATAATAAACAGAGAATAGCTCTTTGAATTTATCCTTTTGATATAACATGTATGGCTTAAGATTATGTAACATCCTTAATTCTTACCATTATCTAGAATCCTAGGAATTCTTACAGACTAAAAACCCTTCCAACATTTAATCTATCCATTGAAATTGCAACACTATGCCAAACAATCTGTTGCTATAAGATATGAGAAAGAAATGTTGATTGACAAGCTTCTGAGAGAAACCAAGTAGAATTTGAGAAGCTGAATGAGATATAACCTGCATTTACTATCTTTATCAGACAAAAGAAAAGCTAGATGTGAAGACTTACATAGAGCAATAGAAACTAATCCTCCTCAGCTGGGTAAGTATCCCATTTGACATTCCAAATTAAGTCCTGAAAATTTCTAGTGATGCCAAGTCAAATTCACATAAAATAAACATCACCTAGCATCTTGTAGTGAACACAGCTAACAAAATCAGGACATAGAACTCATATTTTATGAAAGTATAAAAACAGTTAATAATTTCATGAATTAGCATTAACATTATAACATGGTTTCTTCTCTCTTTTTATGACATGAACAAGAGTACAAAAAAGAAATTGAACCAAAAGCTGGTATATATTAGCACATTACATATGTTGAGAGAGAGCCAGAAAGAATACTAATGACAACAATGTGTCCCCCTTGCATTCAGAAAAAATTCCATACAAGTAAAGCTCATTCCATTGATTGATCAAAGTTATGTTTACCATTTCTATCAATAGATGCTCCTACTCCAATTTTAGGTAGATTGATATAATCTAAACATAAAAGAAAATTTGGTAGTCCGACTAATAGAGACATTAAATCTCTAATATAGAATTGCATATTCAACTCCCTTTAACGGCATGTAAAAAATTAACAAAAATAAGTTATCTTGGTAGAAAAGATCAGTATGGTACAATCATATTAAAGTAACCCATAAAAGGATTCAATTGAGATACTTAGGATGAAAATTACCCCACATATACCGATATGCCTTCCATTAGTACTGCCTTTATACTACTTCTAAGTACCCAAATTAGTTCCAAATACCAAGTGTTGATCCTACAGTTGTAGCTCAATCACAATCTGAATGTTCAACCTTAGAACTAAGTCTAAAAGCACAAACCTATTTTCTAATCATATTCAGCAAACAACTTCTACATTCTGATATATGGATTTAGCCTCATGATAAAACAACAAACCATATTCTTTTCTTTTTTCTTTTTTCTTTTGTATTTAATGAATCTTAAGATCCTAAAACAGTGGATTGGAGAAAGGAGGAGCACACCATACCCATACAATTGGGCCACACTAATCCATTCCATCACATAAACATATTTGTCCTCAATTATCTAAACATGCCTCTAGGAGGAATCAAGCCTACAACTCCTACAAGAAATCCAACATCTTTACTAGCCGAGCTACCAAAGTTAGAGGTTAATGTTGGCCTAACATTTACAAAGGAAAAATGCAAACCAATACATAAATTGCAAGGAATAAGGTATTATTGCTGTATTATTCCGTCAAGATACTACTAACTTAGGAAACAGGGATAATTTCATACTCTCACCATATCTATGTCGGTGTTACCATGACAGATACGATACTCGTCGAATACTTAAACTATCCAATTTTTCAGAATTAAAATTAATATTGGATAGTTCTCGGATATCATATGTGTATACATATGAGCCATGTATCATAAATGTGTTGTATCCTTATTTTTCAAATTTGTCATATCGGCATATCCGTATCATATCGTATTCGTATCCCGTATCTATATCCATGCTTCGTAGCCATTAACATTATAAACAGACTAAATGATTCATCATTAAAAATTAACTACTAGCATGTTTTATCATAGATGAATTATTTAGTTCGATGTTTCATTGAAACATTTTGCATTTCGGCCCTATCTGATCTGAAACTGGCCCCCTAAAAGTAGCATCCAACCGAAACAACCATAATAACAATAATAACAATTAGTTTAATATATGTTTTAAATTCAATGCTAGATTTGACTTGAATCTAATTTGTATCTAACCCAATATCAACTTCATTACTTAAATGCTATTAGATTTTGTGTGATGCCTTGAAAAATAAGATAAAGAAGACTATTTATTTAAAGAAATTCAAAACCGATACAATAAAATTAGAACCGAAACTGATCGAAATTTCCATTTCATTTTTAACCAAGTCAAAACCAAAACTGAAACTTCAAACTATCCACCATATTAAAAGCTTCAAACTACTTCAAACTTCAAGCTGATTATAATGCAAAAACAAAATATACTGCATGGAATTAAGCAACAAGCTCTCCTAACAATACAAACTAAGCTTCCACTAGATTCTCACCAAATGTTACCTCCTCTGGTATAAGATGTAAAGTTGAAACTAATTGCAAGTCTAATGTTCCCTATCACTTAGGATTGCAAGAAAGAAAACTAAGAAAAAGCAAAACCTTTCAACTTCTAATTTGCTCCAGCTAATTATCACATAAGCCCACATGTCTTCAAGCAAGCATATCAATCAACATTAACACTACAATCTTACTACACGTAATTAAACAACGAGCTCTCCTAAAACTAGGAACTAAGATGCCACTAAAATCTACAACCTCTGATATCAAATGTAGGGTTGAAAGTATTTGCAAACCCTAATGTTCCCAATCACTTGGAATAGCAAGAAAGAAAACTAAGAGAACACAAAACATTTCAACATATAATTCTCCAACTAATTATCATTTAAGCCCACGTTTCTCCCATCCTATCAACATGACACTAGAATCTTTCTACTCTAAGAGCTATAATTTTGGTGAAGAAAGAGGAAGACATGCCTAAAAGCATAATTAATGGGTGGCAATGGGAAATACCCAGATGCCAATTTCTTCCCAAGCAACACTTGGTAGAGGAGACAAGGAAAAGAAACTTCCTCAACAGGCCTATTAATTCTCTTGGAGTCATTTGCTTCCTCTTTCCGCTTCGACATCACTACCCAGCTAACAATCAACTATATAAAAGAAAGAAGAGATCCTTCTCTTATAAAAGCAGAGAGGGACAGATAGGAACAACTCAGAGCCATCGATCGCCATTGGAGATACTGAGAAGACCCACCAAACCCAATAAGCGAAGAAGCTTTAAGGGAGAGAGGAAGCAGTTTCCCAAGCCAGTCTCATTAAGATGGCTCCAAGAAATCCCTGTTTCTGGGCTCTCTCGCGTTTCTATTGTTGTTGGTCTCCTCTTCCCCTCTTCCACTGATGATGGAGAAAGCCGCCGAGAAAAGCAAGATGTAAAAACCATGAACATTTCATAGTGGAATTCTCTCAAACTAATGCTAGAATTTAAAGTATAATAGAGATGAGTTAATACGGTACGAGGGTCCAAAGTCATGAGTTTAAAATCTATCGTTCAACTGCTCTAATACTCCTCACCTCTGAAGCTGAAACAAGTTAAATGGGCCCAAACAAGTTCAGTTAATAAATTTAATTTATATAGATAAAATTTTATATTTCTAAGCAAAGATGAATAGATATAGCAATTTAAACTCATGACCTCTGACTCTAATATCGTGTTAATTCGTCGACGACTCTAAAAATTTAAGTTATCGGATAATAAAAAAAATTGTATTTTATATTCTAACAACTAGCATAATCTCTACTATAGAGAACTAATGCAGTTAAATTTAATTTATAATTATTATTGTGAAATCACAAGGAATGAGACAAAAATAAGAAAGTTAACAAGAGATTTTTAAGAAGGCCAAAAATTCACTTTCAAATCCATTTTTCTATTTAAACATTATAAGGTGGAAAACGTATCATTTTTCTTTTCCTATTTACTATCAACCAAACATACCAACTATAAATTATTGCTGAAGTGAAAGTAGAAATTCATTGTATCATAGTAAGTCATAAAAACTTAATAAACAGATAATTTTATAAATCACACCCTATCTTTTATCTATTGTGTGATTCACATCTCATATTTAAGAATTTTATAAACTGACTCATCATTTTTTTTATAATTTTTATTTAATATATTAACGTTATTTTGACTAACTGATATTGACCAATTACCAAAATACTCCCACTCTTCCCTCCTCTCTACCCTTCTTTTGAAGAAGATAAAGGTAATTTAGGTATCTATAAATTATTCCATACATTATAATAGAATAATTTTTTGCTCGTACCGTCTAATATTAAATGAGAATTATAAAGAAAACAAAGGGATTGGATTATAAAATCCTCGAAGTGTGAACCATAAAATAGGTAAAACATAGGACATGATTTTAAAAATTCTCTAATAAATATTATGCAAATTTTACTTTATAATTGGTTGTATTTTGCGCTTCAAATCTTGAATTAGAAAGTACATTTAGATATGTAAGTTTATCACTAACATAGTGTTGAAGAAATGAAGCTTGATTCAACTCCTTAAGAATTCAAAGATATTTATCTTGATTTGTATGTAGCTCGATTAGAGAAATCAAGCAGCTCATTAAGGGCTTACTCTGCTATAATGATTTGAAATCATATAGACATCAAGACAAGTATTATTTTAAAATATAGAAAAAAAAATTGAATAAGAATACATACCTTCTAAAGAATGAGAAAAACACAAACCTCCATTCGATATGGCTCGAATAAGAATCTTAAGCTCAAAATCTCTATTTATAAATAGAGATAATGGTTACTGAAATTTGTATCCATGTTTGGCTACAACATCAAATTAGTCTTCTATAATAAATGCATGCAATTTGTATTCATATTTACAAATTTCTTAGTATGTGTAATAAATAATGTACAGAAGTTAAATTTTAGCATGAAACATTGTTAATGAAAAGCTAAAGAAAAAAATAAAATTAGTAAACAATAACACTGATATTGACCATAGTTAATTGCCTGTGTGATCCTAAAATACCTAAATTTGCTAACTAAAAAAATAGTTGATGATAAAGGAGGATTAAAACAATGGGTGGCCATGAGGATATGTCAACCTACTATTTTAAACCATAAAATCCTCCTAAATGTAAGAAGCATCACTAGATAATTTACATGTGAATTCCATGCAAATAAAAGAGAAAATAATGTTAAAATTTTTAATTGTGATTCTAAAAGATAGATTCTCACCTGGTGCAAAGGTCTCTCATCAGATTCTAAGGGCATATATCAGTGGCCATGAAAGTATTAAATATTTTCTAAAACATAACATGAGTTATTCACTTCTTGGAGTGGAGAAGGAAAGGAAGGAGACAGTGGAAATCATTAGGATGGGTGGCATAGGAAAATGACCAACAAGAGATTAAAAAGAAAGTGGCAGCCTAATCTTAGAGAAGATTGTGGCTGGCTACTTTCCTCATGTACCCATCCTCATCACTTCCAATGGCTCTTCTTCCTTTCCCCTCCCTCTTCTCTTGATATCTCTCTATTTTACCATTGATTCCTCTATCTCTATTTTACCATTGATTCCTCTAATTAGAACTCAAGATAACTTGGTGCTATTGCTATGCAAGTGACCATATATATAATAGATCATTGAAGGTAATAATTAATAGTTTACTGTAACGGCTTGTCAAACACATGACTGGAGAGCTTATTGCCTGCACCAATCTCACTCGAGTGTCGATAAAGCTAAAACTTTTGTCATGAGTCACGTTTTCTCTATTCAAATTACGTTTTCTCTGAGAGTGAAGTAAGAAAGGAAGCAGACTGATAATTAATGGTTTAATGTAACTGTTGTAAAACTCACATGATTGGAGAGGTTATTACTTGTCCCAGTCTCATTAGGTGTTGATAATGCTAACATTTTGCCATACGTTATATTTTTCTCTTTCCAAATATTGCTTCATCTAAACTTAAATATTAGGGATCTTAAAATTACTCGGTGGGCATTTATGGGTCCAAAGATTTTTCAAATGCCTAGTCATGATAATACTTTGTGGGTCAGATTAATGTCTACTAAGTATAGAAATTTTTAATTGTGGGGCAAACAAAAAAGGAACATTGTTTAGTGTTTTATAAACATTTATGTAACTCTATTGTTTAGCTAAGGAATATGTTCACTTATTTTATTGGGGATGGTAGATCAACTAGTATCTATCAAGACCCATGGAATTTCAGTTTGCCAATTGCTTAGAAGCTAACTTATTTAAATATGGATATTAAGTTTGGAACTAAGAAGGTGGCTAGTTTAATTCGTCTTGGCGGTTGGAATGCGAATAGAGTCTATTTTTGGTTTGGGCCGGTGTTTGTGAGCTTGATCTTAGATATGGAGTTGCCAAGAATTCCTACACAGGACTCTTGGATCTGGTTGTATGATACTAAAGGTCTTCCTATTGTAAAATATGCTTACAATTTTCTTCTTGAAAAAAATTTGCAGAATTTTCTCAATACTAAGCAAAGGTGGGATCTCATTTGGAAAATAAATATTGCCCTATGAATTAAATATTTTTTTATGAAAACTTATGAGAGGAAGATTGCCGACTAAAGATAGACTCTTTAAAATTGTCATCCAATAGATCTGAAGTGTAACATGTGTGGTTTGGGTGAGAAACTATTGAGCAAATTTTATGGATTGTAAGATTGCTTGGCATTTTTGGGATCTCTCTATGATTGCCTTGGGATTTCGATTATCCTTTAATGAGGATTGGCTTATGAGAGATTGGATTAAGGAAAAAGATAGTCAGGATTACATGAGAAAGGATTTTATTCTTGCTATCATTGCAAATTCCCTATGGCAATGATGGAAAATCCATAATACTTATATGTTTAAGGAATTAAATCTTTCTGTTTACTAGTATTGGAGGAATATGTCATTGATGACCGTTGATTATTTTCAAAACCTGGATAAAGCAAAGTCCATCTCTGCTAATAGTTGTAATGAAAGTAGATGGCACCTCCCAAGCCCTATATTAGTTAAGATTAATACTAATGGTGCTTTTTATACTAGAACCAAGAAGAGTGGTGGGGGTTTGATTATTAGAGATTCTAATACCTATATTTTGGCTACAGAGAGAGAAACTTCCGCTAGCATTGAAGCAATACATTCTTAAACTTGGATGCCGAGGCAAACCATAATAAGAGCCAACGAGATTGGCTTTCAAGATGTTGTGTTTGAAACTGACTCTCGAATGCTGGTTAATCTGTTTAAACAGAAGACCTATTCATGGAGGCTTAAAAATGTTATGGAGGATTGTTACTAACTAACCTCTACTTTCACAAAATTTAAAATCCAGCAAATCTAGGTTATGTTCTGACCACATGGATTAAGTCGAGTCAAGCTAGTTAGTTAGATTTTTTCTTATTGTTTTGAATTTCAAATAAATTGGATAATCCGTATGTGGATCCGATCCGCTAGGCATTTTTACTCCTATAAATAGGACTGGACATATATTGATAATTATTATTAAATGAATATGAGTTTAGCCAAGTTAATATTTTCATCCTTATTTTTTACCGTAACAATCTATCAGGCTGCAAATTATGCAACTCATTGGTTAGCATGCTATAGTTAATATATAGATTTATTTTTTGTTAGGATGGCTCAGGGATGCCTGAGTTCTATACCATTTTGAATAAAGACGCAGTTAGGATGGGTATGCTAGGTGTTATTAGGGTGTATTTTGAGCCTCTAACTTTCTTGATAAAGTCCTTTAATTTTAAAAAAAAATAGCTTCCTCTCAAAATGGAGAAGGAAAGGAAACAAAAAATGATAATTAATGGGCTAATGTACATTTGCACGCCTCACATGATTGGATAGGTTACTGTCAGCTCCAGCGAAAATCTTGCCACATGTCACATTTTATCTTTTTAAATATAACTTTTTCTAAGTGGAGAAGGAAAGAATGAGAGCTGGGTCACTAGCGAGAGGTTGGCCGTTAATGATAATAAATAATTTAATGTAACTGCTTGTGAAACTCACAGGATTAGAGGGTTTATTACCTACATCAATCTCACTAAGTGTTAATAAAACAAAAAATTTGCCATTCAATTTCCTCTGAGAATTGACATAATGCAATGATAATTAATAATTTATTGTAACGGCTTTCAAACTCACATGATTGAGAATATTATCACCAGTACCAATCTCAATTGGGTGTCATAAACCTAGAATTTTATAATATGTTACATTGTCTCTTTCCAAATTCGGTTGTCTCTAAAGCCTAATTTACTTTAGCAATAAGGCCAATTTTAAAATAGGTATAACTCTTTCTCAAAATAAAGTCTTTATTTCAAGAATAGATATTCTTATGTTTACTTATATTCTAAAATAATAGTGTATTAATTATATTTGATGTCATATAAAGTGAAGGAAAAGATAAGAAAAGTGTATTTTATTTTTATAAAATTACCATGAATACTATTTGATTTAATATAAAGTATATTGATGGGATAGATTTTAAGGGTAAATTAGTAATTAGATTAGTGTGTTGTGTAAAATATAATTTTGATAAATAGTTTTTTAATCTAAAATAGGATTATGTGTTAAGTTATTATTCTGAAATAAGGAGTGATATTTCAAACTAAGAAAAAGTTATTCATAAAGTGAACGGGGGCTAAGAGTGAACTAAAGCAGATAATAATAATTAATGATTTAAAATTGCTTGTGAAACTGACATGATTGAATAGGCCATTGCCTACACTAGTTTTACTGGGTATAACACCTAAACTCTAAACACGTGCATGACACGAGCCCACACGGTACATGCAAGGCATCTGGCAACTTGGTTAGTTACTGACGATCAAATAAACATGTATCAACACCATAGTTTATATTCAACATCTAAACTAAAAATAACTCATATCTCGGTATCAACAACATATTGATAATTCTAATAGGGCCCACACAAGCCATAACACATCATCAAGAGCATCTCACTATTACATATATCCAACAGTGGTATATACATAATACATCAAGTACAAAGTCACATGCTTATAGTAACGATAAGGATAAAAATATCACTCTGAAAGTCAACTGATACATTATACAATATAATCAACTAGCGTACAATACTAACCACACTCTTCAATCACCAGCAAGGTCCCTATTGGATTATCATGTTCTACTTGTTCACCTCGATTTTTGGAAAGGAGAAACAAAGAGGTCATGAGCTAAAGGTTCAATGAATAAATCTTACCCTGAATCAATGATGTCAAACAGAGAGTAAATTATATACTGGATAACATAAATCAGAAAGAAGTGTCATACTATGAATGAGCATATAAGCATGTCCTCAATAATATTAGATGTATAGTAGATATCATTTCATGACTGATCCAAAATACAACTTTCAACAATATATAAATAAATGTCTATGTAATACTATTATCATAACACTCAAATATAACATATGATACATGCCGAACTTGACCATACTATAATGTCAAATGCAACCATATCTAAAGCATGATAACTACTCGATAATCATATTTATAAAATAATAATAGAATCATATAAAATTCTCAATATTACAATCATCACCATCTGGGTATAACATTATCATACTAGATCACTATACATAGTCAACAGCTGGTACCCGATCTCATCATCTTATCCGCAGGCTCAAAGCATACACTATCATACGCTAAAGGTATTTTAGTTATGATTATACTCAATCATAAACTAAGGGTATATCAATATATATCCATCCAAATTGGGTACCCCACCATTTAATAGAAATCACATAAAGGTAACTCGTCACACACATGCCCTGGCAAATGGTAGGTGTCTGATTATCTGTGCGCACCAAACTCTCGGACATGGGCTACAAAATATCACATATCAGCGACCATAATTATCACATCAAGCACCCCTAACCTTGGCGCCTAATACGGTACCCTCATGCTTCTTTATATCAACTTTCCTATCAATGAGATTTATGTATTTTTTTCTATATTATAAATCACATGGATATATCTAATAATATAACAAGTTAATGCATATTAGGAATTTAAGTGGTCGTACATTTATCATATATATATTCAGGCTAATTTATCACATGCATACTTCTACTAGTTTATTACATGCATACTCATGTTAGAAATCATCTCAACATAAAGTCATAACAGTATAGTCATCTCCAATCATCTCTATATATCAACAGGATATTCATATCTAAGATTAGTCTAATTAAATAAATAATAAATATGCTCGACTAAAATTACTTCTATATAAGATAATCATGATGGAAAGCAAAGCAGAATGTATATACATATAAGTACGATATATCCTAATATGGGAAAGCACTTTGAGAGGTAAGGCTACTCACCATAATTGTTATTACTAGACAACCACCTTTCACATTTGCTACCTCCTTGTTAGCAAGGCCCACGGGGTTTTGCAAGGGCGGTTGGGATCTAAAATTATTAATGACATATAATGTTAATCTTTACACTAATTATAATTAATTCGACTAAAAGATCGTTTCTCATTATAATTACTTATTATTAATTCATCCTAAATATCCTATTTAATTTATAAACGATATTTCAATATCATCTTATTAGTAATTACTATGTTTGTTTTATTGTTTATCAATTGTATGTATATAATGAAGTTTAGAATCTGTCTATTACTTGATTCACATTAATATTTATTAGACTGATACAACCACCTATATATGTGTACGTACAGACCTATTTGGATTAAAGCATACTATCTCAATTTACAATATATATATATATATATATATAATATCTACTATATTGTTCTTATAATCAACTTGATTAACCTCTATAGTAATTATATATAACTAAACAGAATATAAAAATTATATGATATGTATTTGCTAATCATGGCATCACTAAATTAATTTATGGAATAACTATAATTTGGATTAGCTATAATAATTAAATGACTAATTAATATGTTAAACAGTGCTGGGCTCGGCCAAGCACTATCTCTGCTATAATGCTAGGCTCAGCCCAGCACTATCATAATTATAGTGCTCGACCCCAGCACCATCATTGCTACAGAGAGTTAGGCTGAGCCCAGCACTATTGCAGCCCAGGAGCATTAGCACTGAGAAGAAGAAGAAGAAGAGGAAAAGGGGAGGAGGAATTGGGCCGCTGGGGAGGGGGACCACTACTGGTGGCCACTCAGCAGCCAGCCTCTCGATGGCGACTCAGCCCTTTGACAACTCTAAGAGAGAAAGAGAAGGTTAGAGAATTAGAGAGAGAGAGAGAGAGAGAGAGAGCTAGAGAGAGGGGAAAGCCCAGAGAATGAGAGAAAAGAAAGAAAGACAAATTAGAGAGAGGAGGGGAGCGGGATGGTCACATGGTGGCAGCAGAGTGGTCGGTGGGCTTAGTCTCACCTCCATGCTTCGCAATGATGCCAATCGATGGAAGGTTCAGTAGGGGTGCGTGGCACCTCCATTGAGCCTTTGCATGTAGTGGATGCTGGGCACGAGACCGGTTGCGTGGCCAGTTGCGTCATACTCAGCTATTCTCTTTTTTTTTTGTTCTTTTTTACTTTTTGTTTAGCTAGCTTGGGTTATTATACGGCATTGATAATAAGCTAAACGTCTCATTTTCTCCTTTCAAATTTGATTTTCTTTGAGAATAGAGAAGGAAATGTAGGAGAAAGTGATAATTAATGAATTATTGTAAAAAGAATGGAGAGGTCATTGCCAGCACCAGTCTCATCAAGTGTCTACAAAGCTAAAATCTCAACACATATCACATTTTTCTCTTTTCAAATTCAGTTGCCTCTGAGAATATAGAAGGAAAAAGATAGCGATAATTAATGGGTTGATATATTTACTTGTAAAACTTACGTGATTAGAGAGGTTATTACTCGCACCAGCCTTACCAAATGTCAATATAGCTAAAATTTAATCATATGTCAAAATTTTATCTTTTCAAATTCCGTTTCTCTCCGAGCGGAGAAGGAAAGAAATTAGGCATTGATATAATATCTTAATATAATTGCTCGTATAACTGATACGATTATAACTCATAAGTTTTCTTCTCTATGGTTTAGGCCCAACATGCGTTGACTTGGCACATCATTGTGCTGAGTTGTGAGATTTAATTAATTTTGTATGCTTATAAGAATATTATATCCATTATTTGAATTCGACGTCCTCCATTTTATTCAACATAGAGAGCTTATTAGTCGTTGCTATGATTTTAATGTTTAAAATTAGATAGCATCATTTTATATTTCAAATTTTTGTAATTAATATTTGATAAATATATTTTTGCTGATTTAATATATTTCTGTATTCTTCTTCCTATTATTATTATTATTAATATTATAGTTCATCAGAAGTTAAAAATTATTTAATATGAGATAAATTAAAAATAAATAAAATAATTTTTTGACCCTAAAATATTTCCTAGCTCCGCCACAGGATTTAAGTGAGGGCTAAGATTGATGTTAAGATTTGATAACATCTTTTATATTTCAAATTATTATTATTAGTAGTAGTAGTAGTATATAATTTTAATAATTTTTTAGTTATTAGAAGTCAAATATTATTAATATGATATAAATTAAAAACAAATATAATAAATATTTTGATCCCGTTAAATAAAAATTATAGTACGGCCGTTGGTTAAGTTAACATTGTTAGTCTATTACTTAACAGCTCAAGTTTTAGCTAAACTGCTACCGAATTTCCCATATAAAACCTATTACTCTCAAAATTAGTCTTTCTTTAGTAAATCATTAGGGCAAGGATACTTCTTACTCCATAAATTATAAGTATAATGTAATCCATCAATGAGTAACAACGCAATAATAACCTTCATTAGCCACAAATTTATCAAGAATGGCCTCAAATTCCAAAGTCTATTCAGGCCCAAGAAAATCTCCTCCAATTGCAGGCCCATGAATGTTAGAGATGGATACTTGCTTTCCCTTGTTGCTTAGAAACTCCATAGAAACTAGAAACAAATAGTAAACTGGAATCATTTCAATCCTGACTACATACATGGACATATATATATTGCTATAATTAATGTAAGTACTAATTTAACATCACTCAAAATATCCACATAATAATTTGCTACTCAAATCTCTTTCTCTAGTACCATAATATAATTTTAATGTCTCATTAGGAAAGTAAAAAAGGAATTAAATCAAAAAACTGGAACATTAGACTTCCAAGCATGTTTGTTTATTAGAGAAAGAGCGCAATAGATGTATCAAAATATGAAATGCTAAGAAGATCCTAAAACTTACAGTTGATTAACCAAAATTATTTTTATGTGTACATAAGTATATATATCCTTCAATAATCACTTATTTATATGTATACATTTGTAACGTAAATATTTACATGTAAACCTCTCAAAACACACTAACTTTCCATGCATATCCTATTATTTTTATGCCAATATTTTTTTACAGTTAACTAACCACTAAAATTTGAATATCTTATGTATAAAAGATAAATACATTCTTTAGCATTAAGATATTAAGAATTAACCTTATTTTTATTGAAAAATAACAATAATCTTTTAGATGGTGGTGGGGTCAATAATTAATTATTAGCAAACGTGTCATTTAATATTTGCAACCTTATTGAAACCAATTCAAGATGCTGTCCATATCGCTGACCTTCTTATAATTTGTAGCTCATGGAATGCATCATGTAGCATGATCTTGATGGATCATCTACCCTCATTACATTGTGTATGTGCATGTAGGTTTTACTGTGTGCTATTAATTGGTGGTTGCCTATCATTTGTTAGATTGATGTACTCCACCTAA
Source organism: Typha angustifolia (assembly GCF_048772165.1). Taxonomy (NCBI): domain Eukaryota; kingdom Viridiplantae; phylum Streptophyta; class Magnoliopsida; order Poales; family Typhaceae; genus Typha; species Typha angustifolia. Next base: position 5,622,866 of record NC_133246.1, on the reverse strand, counting down.
CATAGATGATGAGCATGATTAGTTGATCATGCATTGCCATATATGTATGAAAAATTTTGAGGAGCTTCTTCATATCACCACCTTCGTCATAAACAATTTTAATTGCCACGGAAAAACATTCAAAATATATATTGCAATGCCGATTATATTCGTCTAAATTTATGATAGTTATCGTCGAAATAACTGTTCTCTTTTAAAAATATCATTCGCATAAGTTGAATATAAGTAATCATGATTAAAACTGAATTTGGATTTAGGAAATGCCATATTGTTGTTATATAAATTAATTGTTTTAAATATTTCAAAATTTATATATTATCATCCAATATCATAGTGCTAAGAAAACAGATGTTTTACGGTCTAAACTTTAAGTAAAGAAGGGTAGTTTAGTTATTTATATGTGTCTGTTAGCTTTAACAACAATTGCTAGTAATATTATATGAATATTCTATTAAACATTTAACCCTAATTGCAACTATCAAATAATTAAAATATGATATTTCAAAAACTTATGATGTTTAAAAAATTCAGTGGCAATTATGACATTTTAAAATTTTGAAGTGAAATATAAGTAGAAAAAAAACCTTTTTTTCTCACTTTGAAGTTCCGAACTATCAAATATGTTCCCATGCCCTAGGAGCATCTCCAACGGTAGCTCCATATTTGGAGCCCCAAAAATGGAGCAAAAGCCCGATACACTCCAACGCACCGGGCTCCATATATATTAGAATAATAATATATTATATTAGCTATTTTAAATTACTTAATAGGTTATTTTAGTGTTATTATTTTTTAATAAAAAATATATGGTTAGAAAACTCTTATCGAGATCTTTAAAATAAGACTAATATTCAGTAGTTTCAGAAGTAATTTTAAATTATTAATTTTTTAATTAACTGCATCGAAATTACATTATACGAAATAAACATCGAAATAAGCATTACATATCATTAACTAAAAATATCAATATTACATTACATAAAATAAGCATAAATAGATGTTTAATATTCTGGTAAGTCATCTATGTAGCCACCGGTTCTGATTACATAGCTACCTTGTCTTTCTTGACCAAATTATCTAATGTATTTTAATTTTTAATATTTACATTGGGAATAATTTTGAATAATTATATTTTAGGACACATAATTTATTATACTAATTTTATAAATAATAAAAAATTTAAAATTTAAATTAACTCAAAAATAATTTAATATTAGACTCATTTTTATAAATAATAAAAAATTTAAAATTTATATTAACTCAAAAATAATTTAATATGAGACTCATTTTAAAGGTATTGATGAGAACTTTCCAATGGTATTATTTTTGTTAAAAACTGATTAGTAAAACTAATTATATACTCAAATTAACTAACTAAATTCTTTAATAAAGGATACAAATAGAATTAAAATTATTGAATATAATATTTATTGGGCAATTTTGGTATTTTTAAAATGTTGAAATGACAAATGGAGCCGGGCTTCATTTTCATGGTGGGGCTCCAAATTTGGAGCCCCACTATTCCTAGCTCCAAATTTGGAGTTAGTTTTAGTGCCTCGTTGGAGTTCAACCGGGCTCCAATTTTAAAATTTGGAGCCCGATTGGAGGTACTCTAAGAATGTAATTAAAAAATAATAAATTAATTAACAATAAAAAATAAATAATCTTATCAATGTCTAAATTTGATCATTTGCCAGTCAAATAATATCTTTCAAACAAACAAATAAATAAATAAAATACTAATAAAATAAACATTTCGAAGATTTTAGATAAGTCAATTTTGTATACCAATATGCGAAAAAAGGGGGCAATAGTAGATGGTCTATGTGTAATTAACCCGAATATAAATACGAACAGTAATATTATCTATATAAATTTGAATTTAAAATATTGTTGTCCATGCACTGTAACTATCATGCAATCAGATTCATTTGTACTATAACTTGATGGTAGGGCACCAATAAATAGATTTGGGGCCATTCCATTTAAGTTCTAATAATTCATTTGTTGAACAGTCCTTTGTCAAATGCAATGCTATCTATACCTCTACATCTCTCATATAACTCCTACCTAATATTAAGCATAACAAGTTGGAGTAGATCATCCATGTATAATGACACCATTTGCTTGTCTTTGCCTCTTTGTATGCCACAAAATAAAGGAATGGACAAAAGTAAAAGGTTGTGAGAAATTATCAAGATGTATGTAGTCATATATGCATGCATTTGGAACATGTGGAGCTTGTGAGAGGACTCTCCTTTGTTTGGATTAGGAAAGTACACCAACCATGGGTTTTGCTCAAGAAGAGAAGTACACCAACCATGTAAGCATGCATTTATAGAGTTGGTGACTAAAATAAATCTATTACTCTTTTTAATTTAAATACTAAAATTGATCTATTTTATTATAGCTCTAAGTAAAACGCTTGATCGTTGAGTATTTTACTTAAAACGATAATAAGATCAGTATTTTCTTATGTAAAATACTAATGTTTCTATTAAAATGCCTTACATAATGCTTAATATCCCTTAGCTTAGAAATGTGATTATTTAGAAAAAAATACTTAACGGTTAATTATTTTACTATTAGGGCTATAATATATCAGACCCAGTTTAGTATTTAAAGTTTGAGAGTAATCTATTTTGGTAAATAAATTTTTAACATAGATATAGCTCGGTCAAAAACTCTGCATTTAAACAAGAGATGCAAAATTTTATTTGCGAGCTAACTTAAACATCAGAAAGAGCTCCACAAAGGATTAATCATGAGCCTAATGAATCGAGTGAGATTATGCTTATTGTAATTTGATCTAGTATTAGTTGTGCTTTGTGGTGAAAAACAAAGAGACAAGGAAAAGTTTCTCTTCTTGTATATGTAGGAGTGAAAATGGATCGAATACGGATCGGATAGTGCTCAACCCATATCCGGATCGGATATTGGACGGATATCAAAATTTAAAACAATATCCTAACTAAACGGATACGGATAATTTTCAGATAAAGGATCGGATCTTAAACAGATATTGATTGAATTTAAAATAATTATAATATTTTATTTAAATATAATTAATAAAAAATTATTAAGAGTTTTACAATAAATAATTTTTTGTATGTCAAATATATAAATTTAGAGAAATTAATCTCTATAAATAATATATAACGTATTATTAGTAATAATATTAATATTTACTATTTAAATAAGCAAACTAAAAACTGTAAATCATTTAAAAAAATATCCGGGTAAACGGATATCCGATATCCGTATCTGAATCCGAAAAATATATCCGACCCGTATCCAAATTTTTTTCAAAAATTCTATCCGTATTCGAATCTGAATCCGAATCCGAATCGGATAGAAATTTTTTATCCGAATCCGATCCGAGTCGGGTCGGATAGCGGGTCGAGTCGGAGTTAATCCGACCCATTTTCACCCCTATGTATATGACGACTTACATTTTCTTTTTCTTAAGAAAGAAATTACCAAGAATGTTTCTTTACTAAAGTAATATACCAAGAATATTCTTTATAAAGTAATCAGTGATACTCCTTTTGCTACTATAAAAGTTGAGTCAAATTGTTAGACAGTTTGGAACCAACCATTTCAAATAAAAAGGGCTATCAGCTCTATTATGTATGTCACTGAATGATAGTACATTATGCATTCCATATTAGTGGCATAGTCACATATAACCAAGAGTGTACTAATGACTAAACTTTATAGTATATTCATTGTAATTGAAAATTTGTATTTTTCAAATATAATTTTATTTATTTAATGTATCTAAATTCTATTTATGAGGTCTAGATAGATATAAATAAACTCAAAGAATAAAATTAAATTTCAAGTTAGAGCTCTAATCAACAGAAAAAAATGGTTAGAAGATATATGACAAAAAAATTTCATGTATAAAATATTTAAAAATAGTTCTAACAGATTAAGATTGAATATAAATAATAATAAAAATTTCCAAGAAGTGTTAGAAGATCAATTTGCATTACTATCAAAGACAATGTTTATATATAAATTATATATATATATATATAAGTAAGCCAGAGTCTTTTATTGTTAATTAAAAAATAAAATACAATTAAGTTGATAAATACTAGCTATAAATAAATAAATTTATTTATGCAGACTTGTATCTGTCCCATTCCAGCTGCAAATTGTACATTGGAATCTAAGTACCACCTCAGCTATCAGGACATTGGCCGCTTGCTAATGGGCCCCACTACTCCAGATCCAAGAACTGTGCCGCACGTGTCTCATCCACAGCTGATGTCTAGCGTAAGCAACGTATTTTTATGTGATACGGCCGGGAGACGTAACACCCTCCTTTTTATCGCCTTTCTTTTTCTTTTTCTTTTATCTTCCTCCTCCTTTTCTTTTCTTGTACCTTTCGATTTTTAACATTAAAATTAATAATTAGCATGGGATATGATGGGCATGTGACCGGATAACTGTAAAGGGGATAAAGTAACGGACTCCTTTCGACGCCGTTTACTTGACCACCACGCGAGCTATTAATATTAATATATCCTACTCTTTTCTTTTTTATCTGACCGCCTGAGGAGCCGTCTGCAGCCTGGCTGACGTTACTTGTGCCGTTGACGGCAGGTAAAAGTTTACCGTTATATAAAACGTGGCACTTTGTGACAGAAGAATCTCACGCCCAAATTCACACCGTCCGTCAAACGGCCAATAAGATGTCAGGTTATATTTTATATATACATATATACCCGTTATTCAGTTCTGGAATTCGGGGATATTATAAATAAATCTACTATCCGTGTCTATATTGAATAATAATAATAATATCTGGTCCGCCTTCCAAGCTGAGGTGGCAGAATTTGATGGGCACCAAACAAAACGTGATTGTGTGGAATAGTCTCAGATATTTATTATATTTTTGTCATGCTTTGCATTGCATTGCTGGATAGCCATACGTACAAGAGATTGGGTCTTGGAATCTCTATCTAGGAGATAAAAAGATTAAAGTAATGTACTCTTCTTCCATTAATCGTTTTCTAACTTTATACAGGTCCTCACCTATTATTATTAGAAAAGAGTGATGTATCCAATGTGAAAGATCTCAATTATTCCAATAGGAAAGATGTTTCATTTGAAAGTGTTTAGGCTTTATGAAATTTCCGTGAGCCCTAACAAGCTTTGTCCTCTCTGCTCTCATCATAAGGAATCTCGGCAGCACCTACTGACAGAGTGCACTAGAGCCAAGTGTCTCCGGTGGGATTTAAACGTGATGTTGTCGATTGTTATTTTTAAATATGTTTCATAGTTGTGAGATACAAAAAGTGATATATAAATTCGGTAGAATATCTAATTTGATTATAAAATTAAAAAATTAAAAACTATCACCCTACTGTAGTCTGTAGACCACCTAGGAGAGATGGAAATAAAACTCATCATAAATAACGTCCTTTTCGCACAAAAATATCAAACTCCTATGTCAGCGTCCGATTAGATCGACTCATCAAACAGTAATCAAAGTGGGGGAAAATAAAATTATTTGAAATCCACAGCCGTTCACGTTTTAGATTCTTGTTGGGCGGTCACGTGGTCCACTCAACGACCCCTTAGCCACCGTGGACCACCGAGATGGATGATCTCACCAAATGACACGTGTCTGTGTAGAGAGTTATAGTGTGGGGTCATATGTCAACTGTCTCAAAGCAAAGAAATATTAGGACTCCGGACCACTGCGCGGATGTAGCAGCCGTCCGATGACGATCAGAATCTAAACCAACGGTGGGTATTTGATTTGTGGGGGAGATATCCCAGTCGAGAGCTAGCCGACACGAGCCGTTGGGCTACAAGACAAGCGGCGAGCCGAATACTGATAACTGACGGCGACGTCAGGAAATCGTCGGCGCCGTGAAGTCCTACCGTTATCTCGTATAAAAGAGGCCACCTAAGAGCTCTTCCCTCCCCTGGTTCCCCTCACCGCTCGAGATCGAGATCGAGAGAGAGAGAGAGAGAGAGAGAGAGAGAGAGAGAGAGAGAGAGAGAGGTAGAGGCGATGGAGTCGCCGGAGACGAAGGATTCCGGCGAAAGGGGGATAGTGGAGCGGATCAGGTCGGGGGAGGAGGAGATCAGGATCGAAGCGGCGAGGGAGATCCGGAGGTTGACGAAGACGTCGTCGAGGAATCGGAGGAAGCTGTCGGAAGCGGTGGAGCCACTCGTGCAGATGCTTCACTCCGGAAGCGTGGATGCCAGCGAGGCGGCGATCCTTGCCCTCCTTAATCTTGCCGTTAAGGATGAAAGGTTCGGCCTTTCTAGTTCTTTCTATAAAATTTGTTTTTTTGGGGTATAATTTTATTTAATTTCCATTTAACTTTAGAGTATGGGTTGTGTTCTTCGGCATGATTAATGTTTTAGTTTTTCCCCTTTTCTGATTGTTTGTGCGTGTGTTGGTGTGAAATGGTTGCTAATTGTGTCATCTCAAGGTTGAGAATTATGAAGGATTTTTAGATGATGGTGTTGTATTTCGCCTTCTATGATGGTGATAAATCGTTGCGTTGGAGGATCTATGGGATTAATTTCCTACGTGTGAGATCTTATTGATTTGACTCGTGCTCTTTTACTTCGAAGATCTGATGATCTTGAAGGATAGCACCTGCACCCTAGAATCAAAATTACTCCTACTCTGTGATAAATAACAGTAATTAATTATGGAAGTTTCTTAATTAAATCTAAGTAGATAGGAATAGGGACTACCTAGGCTTTGGAGGTGTGTGGAACATTGGTTGAAGATTAAACAGTCTCACTGCAGGGATGATCATTGATTGTTTTCAGGATCTAACTGCAGACCGGTGACACTTCTGTCGCTCCATTTTTTGCATGAATAGCCAGTGTATTCAAACCAGCGTGCCCATTGCAAGAGAAAGAGAAGAATTGAAAAGTCTAAACGGAAAGTTCCAAAACATAGATCTATTTTGTTGTTCTTACCCTTTAAGGAGAGTTGGTCCTAAAAAAGGGACATCTGTATGCTAGTATGTTCCTATATTTATGTGGGAGAGATGGCAAGTTAGGTTAGTTCACTTTGTAGCTGCTCTCCACTTTTGTAAATCTTCTTCCTTCCTAACCTATGGGAATGAAATTATTTATTCTCTTATAAAATTGCCCTTTTACTCCCTTTTCACTCTCCATTTGTTTATCTGGACAAATCATATGTTTAAGGATTTAAGAAGTATAAAAGTCTCATATTTTGTAACCAAGAGCTCCTGCAGAGATAGCAGAACTCAATCTTTTATGAGTCCACATTAGCGCTACATCTTGTCCTGAGCTATATATGGAGTTACTCCAAATCTGCAAATCCAGGAGTGAATTGCAGCTTTCAGCGACCCTTCCTTTTAGCTTTCAGGACTTGTTAGTTTCAACTTAACCTAGATGTCAATAGTTGTGCAGTACCTTGTTTCTCTCATATGTTTTTATTCTCTGCCGGAATCTATATTTCTGTTTAACATTTGACTGGCAGTCAATATTTGGTTGATGAACTCAAAGATTATGTTCTATCTTGGTTAGATTTCTTTCTCAAATTTTTACATTTTTTGGCAATTCTTTTCAACTCCATAAAATGAGAAGAGGAACAATTCTTTCTCTTGAGATGAGAAGATGCAGGGTTCTTTAATCTTGATTACATTTAGGTTGGTATATTGGCTGTTCAATGATTCTCTGAAGAGGATTTAACCTGTTTATATGGTAACAGTCACTTGGCTTAACTTTTTGGGATAACAAAGAGCAAGTTTATTGTCTTGCAGTTCAATATCCATACTTGGACAGTGGGAACCCAGCTTGTATGTATTAGGAACACAACCAAGTAGAATAGGCCCAATACTTGTAGCTAGGTCTTCACACATGTTGTCAGTTTTCTATGTTCACAGTTGTTATCGTTGTCTCAATATAAGACTTGGAGGGCAATTATTAGAGGATCAATGCCATATTAATATCAGGGCACAAAGTTTGAGCTTTGGCATACTGTTTCTTGATGTAAATAGCTATTTCAGTATGATGTGATCCAGCAAAGCACTGTTACAGACAGAAATCCAAGAGATGGTTTTCCATCCAGAGTTCCTTGCTGTTAAATATGTCTATTGTTTCTGTTGCATTGTATATAAGCCATGTGTAGATAGATGTCTGGGTGGAAGATGCTCATGAAAGATCACTTTTAGCATTGAACATATAGCTACTTCTAAGGAAAAGGGTACTTAGTCAATTGCCCAACTACATGGTGCCTTTCATGCTTCTTTATTTGGTATGTACTGTTGACTATCAAGTGTTTGATGATTGAACTTTCAATATTGTCTTAGCCCTCTTAGTTTTTCTCTGTAACCATTTAATGTTTTAACTGTTGTCTACTATGGCATCGCTACTGTTATTTTTCCTAAACCTGTCATAATTTTTATCTACAGGAACAAGATAAGGATTGTGGATGCTGGTGCACTTGAACCACTTTTTGGTTTCTTACAGTCCATAAATCTGAACATACAGGAGTACGCAACTGCCACTCTTCTAACTCTCTCTGCTTCATCGAGCAACAAAGCAACTATTGGTACCTCTGGTGCAATCCCTCTCCTCATGAAGATCCTTGCAGATGGAAATCCACAAGCTAAAATTGATGCAGTTATGGCTCTCTACAATCTATCCACCATCACAGATAACCTAAAGGTTATCCTCTCACTCCAACCTATTCCCCTTCTAGTTGACATACTGAAGGACTGCAACAAATCATCCAAAACAGCTGAAAAGTGCTGTGCACTTCTGGAATCATTGATGGGTTTTGAAGAAGCTAGGACAGCTCTGACTTCTGAGGACGGCGGAGTTCTCACTGTCGTGGAAGTTCTCGAAGAAGGCTCTCAACAGGGTAGAGAGCATGCTGTCGGTACACTCCTGAGCATGTGTGAGGTTGACAGATGCAGATATAGAGAGGTTATTCTCAATGAAGGAGTGATTCCCGGTCTTCTAGAGCTCACAGTTCATGGGACACCCAAATCCAGATTGAAGGCGCATGCGCTTCTTGAGCTGCTGAGGAATTCCCCATATCCAAGATCACAGTTTCATGCAGACACCCTTGAAAACATTGTGACCAGCATTGTGTCTCATATAGATGGCGAGGACTGTGCAGGAAAAGCAAAGAAGATGTTGGCTGAAATGGTTCAAGTCAGCATGGAGCAGAGCTGGAGGCATTTGCAGCAAAGGGCTTTTGTTTGCACCCCTACCAAGATGCCCGTCGGTAACTGCCCTTCTGAGGTATCCTCGAAGTAGATCCAGTTTGTCTTCCTACACAATGTTCCATCATATGGATGATCAAATTTATGATGGAGAAAATAATATGATAGCAAGATGATGCCAGTCCAGGCCTGTGATGGTTCGCAGTGACTGGTAAAAAATGTTAATAGTTATAGTTAGGTCTTTGTGTTGTCTTTACTTTGTGGATGTTTTATCAGGTTAAGTGCTTATAGAAAAATAAACATTCAGCTGTTTGTGCTGATAGCTTGATACTTTCATTAATTCTAGTGATCTTTGCTTCTGTTTTAGTTTGAGTTTGTACTTGGGAGCATGCCACTTATTCCTTTCATAGTACTGGTAGAAATATCAGATGAACTGAAGTACTTCTTCCATTGTTTGAAAGCAAACCATCAACCAATATTCCTCATATTAGACAGTGTTCTTCCAAATTATGATATTGCCTCATTATCTTCAGTTCTTAATATATCAATACTTGGACATTGCATAGGTACAAGTTTGCTAAATATTTTACCAAGAGATTAAACAGAGTGATATATACCAGGTAGAACATATCTATTGCTGGAGTACCCAGCACACTCTTATTCTGCCCAAAGATAATGGAGAATAGCATATCAACCACAAATAACAAAAGCAAAAGTCAAAGACTAAGTGCCAAAAATTGTTTAGGGTATACAAGCTCTCCCAAGAGAATCTCTCAAAACCTATCATAGTAATTTAAAAACATGAGATAATTATACCTAAATCTCATGAACTATTGCTCCACAATATTTTTTTGTGGCACTTTGATCCCTCAACCCCATATATATCTCTTACCCAATTGACTATGTTTAGACGAAAAGGAACAAATGTTATTTTACTCTCAGTTGCTCTCTCTCTCTCTCTCTCTCTCTCTCTCTCTCTCTCTCTCTCTCTCTCTTTCTTTTATAATAAAAATATCAAAGCAGACAGAGGCATTTAGAAAATTTTATATAGATGAGACAGTCAATATGTCGCAAAAAATAAATTAGGAGATTTATATAAAAGCAAACAATAATTCATGCAATTTTGGTATACTTATCTCTAAAAGAAATAACACATCTACTCTAGACAAAATATAAATTTTCACTGGTTTATGGGCCAACATACTAATTAGAGTTCCTCTCCCTTTCAGCATCTCACAGTAGTTAAAACCTAACTGAAACCAATATAATTAAAACCTTCCCAGTTTCTAGACAGAGTAGTTGGTTGAAGGTAAGAAGATCCAAGGGATTGATAAGTGATAGATAACCAAGCTGTTCACAGTAATTGCCCAGCAACTGCTATCTCTTGAGGTTTTTATTTCACTTGTTATAAAATATAAATAGAACCATACAACACATCTCAGGAACACACAAGATAGAGTCTTTCCATAGATATCTTCTTTAAATTATTTTATGTGTAATATAAATTCGGCAAAACTTTATATATATATATATATATCGAACCAACTAATAGCTAATCCTCTTGAAAATATCTCTCAAGATAGCTAGATTCTAATTGCTAGTTCTAAATATAAACCCCAACATTGGGGTATAATATGGCTTGATGAGATTAATAGATCCCTAACCCAACAAATCTGGGCCCACAACTAAAACAAATTAGCCACACAAATCAATTGACAAATAGAAAATATAAAGAAAAGATAAGATACTATCAATTTTTTCTTTTGAATTAATTTACTTAAAAGTATGTCCTTGTGGATAACAATGGGTAGCTTACGTTATAGATCCTACATTAGAAAAGATAAGATACTATTCTCGACTAAAAGAAAAAAAGAAAGTCAACAATAATAGCGTATAGAGAAATAATATTTTTCTATGATGTAGAATAATATCTAATGGATAACTTATATCAAAGTGGAACTTGTATACTTTTCTATTATTCCCTGCTTCTGGAGTTGTCAGACAAAAGATGAAGTTCTTCCTTGTTAAAATATGTTATATGAAAAATAAAAATGGAATTATATCCTCTCCACATAACTATAGTATTTTGAGTTTGGTGTTAAGCTTTTATATGACATTTTCTTTCAAAGCAAGAATCTTTAGTAATAAATTTTTGATAAATCCTACAAAATTGGGTACTTCTATCTCGGTCATTTTCATATTGTCCACTCTAAATTTATTTGATATTAAATCTGATTTTTAAACAAATTTTATATTAAAAATATTAACTGTATCTATTATGAGTATATAAATGGAGGGATGATCGATGCAAGATCGGTGAATAATTTCGATCTATTTGTGATACATTTTTGCTACAAATTCTTTTCTCTATTTATTTTTGTTTTCCATTTCTTAACTTTCCTGCTTTTGTTACTTCTACTATTATAGATAGAAGAGCATCTGACTAGCAAATACGCTAGGTTTTAGATCTTAATCTTGAATAATTGCAAGAGTGGTTCTATTTGTGATATCATCTAACTAGCAAAATACAACTGTTCTTAGAGAGATACTAAGATTCTGATAGGTGTTATTATTCAATAAGACAAGTAAAACAATAATTGGTGTTATTGTTCACTAAGATTATGAGTTGATCTTAGTGACTATACGTGGAAATTCGGACGTATATAAATGTGATAAGCTTCTTTTGTTTAATGTTTCCTATAACAAAATGTTTATCCTATTAATTTCTTGTGATAATTACACTTCATCTCCCGTAGTTTAGCCCCATTATATGAAACCTCTCGGTACTTTCAACTTAAGCATTTAACCCCGGATCAAAGTATAATCATTTGACCATATTTTTCCACTATAAGACTATATTTATATAACAAAAATATCTCACTATTACTTAACATGTGGGAATAACAATCGCAAGAACATAGCGGAGGCAAGGTGAAATTTCTCTAATTTCTTCTTTTCTTTGTCATATTCTACCATTTCTATCACTTGTGATGCCCAATCCTAAAAATCATATTTATTGGATTAGTGAACTAATAAAACTTGAAATGTAATTAACTCAGTAAAAACTAGTTGACCGGAACTGTGCAACTCGGATGTATTTTTGCAAGTAGACTGATTTGCTCAGATTTTAAAAATTATCTAGTTATATATCTTGCATATTCGCTGTTCTATTATTTATCCTAAGAGTATAATCTAGTCCTAAAATTAAAATAATTATATTTAAAGTTAAAAGTATAATTATTTAACGATAATTAAGATATAATTTTGTAATAATCATGTGATTTGATGTCTTTAAACCTAAATATTTGTTAAAATTGGCTAAATAACAAAAGAAATGCAATTGTATTGCTTTTATAGATTTTCTTTTAGTTTTTAAAATTCTTTTTAGAACTATAAATATATTATTTAAATATTTAAAATGATCCCAAGTGAGATCCACCAAGAATGGAAGATGACATCTAAAAGAAAGGATAACCTCTTAGAATGGATGGTGATGACTTATCAAATTCTTTAATACTTATAGCACTTTTATGATGCTTATGAATATTCTTATTCTTAGATTTTTTATTGGCTAATTTCTTGTGGTCTTCTTTGACGACACTTTGATATATAGAATTAATAATAAATAACATATGAAGTATCTCTTTAAAGTTTTTAAGGTGCTAAAGGAGAAAAAGTCATATGCTAAAAATGTGAATTCTTGCAAGTAGCTTTTATCTTCTTGGGTTACGTTATCTTTGCACAAAAGCATCAAGATAGACCCCTTCAAAGATCCAAGCTTTTATCTACATGGCATGTATATACTATAGTTCATGACATCGAGAGTTTTTATAGTGTCGGTTTAGCTATGATTGCACCTGTTATGGATTGTATGTAGGATGATAAAAAGCTCCACTTCTTCTACTTTTATTGCTATTTCCTCGAAAGCTTTGAGGTAGAATAGTTCTCCAAATATTGGCAAAAGTGCAATTTTTAACTAAGAAAGTAAATCTATTGCATTCTTTAGTCCAAAGTTGCACAATTCTCACAAATACTAACTACTTTGCCTATGACAAAGAAATTTATGCTCTTATTTGAGCTTTCAAACATAACATCGTTATCTCTTTTTGGATCGTAAAGCCTTGAAAGCATCTGCATAGCAAACTCATCAAGTTTTGCTAGTGTTAAAGATCAAAATCGTATCTAAGGAGACTTAACATATTTTAGAGTTCTTAAGAAAATAATTGAATTAAAATGCAACAACAAAGCTAATGAAATATTGTTTAAATGTGCATTCTAAAGATAAAGGAATTAAGAAAGATGAATTTGGTTAGACTTTTGTCAACTTTAATCATTTATTAAGTAGTAGTGCAAATTTACAAGAAGAACCTTTATAATGTCATCACAAGCTAAATAAGTCTTTAATTTTGAAGATAATAATTAACTAGATTGGCATATTATACAAAATCTAGAGATTTGTTGGATATTTCCAAGAATAATAATAATGACAATGATATTGAGATATATTTTTCTAATTTAGCTCATGATAACCTAAATTGATAGCATTGAAACTAAGTGGATATGAATAGATATATACTTGACATAATAATTAATGCACATTTATAATTGAACAATATCAAAGATCAAGATCTAATTAATGATTCAAGTTTTGATGATGTAGATGACAACGAAGTCACGTCTTCTCTAACTAACGTTAGCCGAGGTTCTTTATCCTCTTGTTATCTCTTATGACTTTGATTAAGTCACATATATTTTTAATTCACTTTCTTTATATGCTGTCTATTAATCCAAGTTTTTATGATTTAATTACAAATGGGGTTACATATATAATATATATAGTTTCTAGTGCATTGATCGCATATGTTAAATAAATACATGTTATATGCATGCTCTACAAAAGTAGTGGAGCTATTAGAGAGGAGTAAAATATGGCTCTTAGTTGGAGATAGCTAACTATGTGTTAACCTTTTGAAGTTCATGATAAGTAATGTTGAAATATTCTCACATAGTTGTTGGTCTTATTATAGTCGTGTTATTACCAACTTTTGAGATACTCATAGAACAAATTATTCATATAAGTAGGTTAACAAAAACATTTTCACAATTGTTTACCTCCATCACATAGTGACATGGACTTACTAAAGAGAAAACTCCTTGTTTCTTGAACCTTGGAAGAGGTAGACCTTGAGTACAAACTAATTGATCTAAAACAAACAGACTGATGAGTGCCCGCGATACTTAGGAGTCAAATTTGATCGACTTTCGGAGATATTGGGCTCGATGGATTAAATCTATTTAGTTTTTAATTAATTAATATGTTTCTTATGTAAGCCTTTAAGGCAAGTTTAGTTATATTATGTAAGTCTTTAAGATAAGTCCAATTAAGTCATATAAGCTTTTAAACAAATTATAGTTTGAGTCATGTACGTTTTTAGAGTTAATCCTAGTAGGATTTATTGTACCCGACCTTTATATATATGAGAGATTGGACTTGTTTATTTAATTATTCAAGCATTGAGAAATTATTGAGTTTAGCTAATTTATTATTATCGTATTTATTATTTTATTGTAGTCGTTAGATCGTCTTTATCTTCGTAATAGTAGATCTTACTCGTAGAACCTTTACAATCTTTCAAATCTTAGACACCACCTTCCTCCATAAGCCATCTTATCTTATGAACGTTCACCATCACCGTTGGTTGTCCGTCACCCTCCAATAACCGTCACAACGTTGGAGAATTACTAATCTGTCTAGTTCTAATTTTCCTCCACTATTGTAATTTTATCTTTTCATTTTAACCTTAGAATTAGGTGAAACCAAAATTATTAGATCCACGACTTCGGAAGCTTCTTCTCTTACATCTAGATCATTCTAGATTTGATTCTTAACACATCGATGATAATAGGAGAAACTCCATTCTTGACTTGCCCTTTAAAAAGTATTCAATCCTCAAGCCCTTCCTTACAAATTGGCCACACCAATTTCAATCTAATTAATATAATCCATTTCCCTCGTGCCTCTACAAATCATATTTTTGTTAGTGGATTTTGTCCGGACGATAATTGTTATTTTATACCTACCGGTTGTTGGCTCTGATACCATGTTTATGCTTTAGGTTGGTTAACATATTAAGTCTAATCTTAGTAAATCATATAAATTAATACAAGTGTTGTCTAATTGTTTACAGAAAATTTAAGAGAGTACCAGAGTTGGTAGATATATTTTCTCATAATCATGGAGGTTATGAGATTGACTCTTAGTGACGCACATAGCTTAAAGCCTAGACTAGACAGCTTACTATATTAACTAAAGTTTGATAGAGTCTAAATGCCTCTATATATCTAAGGAGGTTGACTTTTTGGCCGACTAATAATCTATAATAAATAATAATAAAAAACTCATCATTTTTCTGATACAATAACTTGTTATTTACTAAAATGTCCTCTTTTTTCCTTTTCTCTCTCATCAGTTAGATCTTCTCTACGACCCTTAGCAGTAGGCCATGAAGCCAAAGGACTCTTATGTCTTAATAGGGAGTGTAATTATAATTTAACTAAAAGTTAAAACAGTTGACGTCAGCTGTGGACTCTGATGACGAAAGACTTATCCAGATGCCGGACCTTGGGTCCCGAACTTGGTGCCACTTCACCAACAAAGGACCAAGGGTCCACTGAAATCTGGCCATCCAATCATCATCACACGGCTACCGATAAAGACAATACACCATTCCTTCCTACCCAACGAAGTCAAGATGCCGGTTCTCCAACTTTTTTAATACATTTCCCTTCATCGGATCACTACGAAACCCAAAAAGTACTACGTGGCAGTTTGATATTAGTGGAGGCATGTGCTCCTGTTTGTAGCAAATCATGGGCAAGGTCCGGGGGTGACTTTCACGTGCTTCTCCCACCGATTAATCCGTGAGCGACCGTTCCATCACTCACGTCCAAAAGGTGTCTTTATTTAATGGACGATCCGGATTCAGGAATCATACGTAACGAAGTCTTGGTAACCGTCGATAAAAAGAGGCAACGGACCGTGCGGTGTAACGCCAACGGAGGCCACGAAACGGCGTTATTAAAGAGAAGACAAAAAGGACTGCAGAGGACAGAAGCAGCGAACACTCCCTCTCTCTCTATCTCGGACGATCGCGATCCCGTTCTTTGTTGTCGTGCATCGATCAAGTTTGGGATCTAAAGCGGTAGATTCGAAAGTGGTTTCGCAGTGTTGGGAAAGTGGTTTCGCAGTAAAAGATCGGGCGGAGAGCTTTCGATCGACCTCCGTGGCGGCGGACTTGGCTTAGAGGTGAGATTTGGACTCCCCGAGATGCTTCTGCTTCGAAATCGTCGTTCTCTTTGGATATTCAAGTGATTCTTGGGCTTCTATTGTTCGGTGGACTCGTGACTAGATTTGTTCTACGTTTTAGTTTCTTCCATCTCATTTATCCAATGGCTATTTGATGATGCTGAAATCGTATGTTTTGAACTGGTTTTGGTCGGAGAGACGCAGTTATTTGTGCATTTTTTTTGTAACGGGAAACGTTGATCTACTATATTATGTGACTTTTGCTTCACTTTTTGGATAAGATTTGGTTCAGAGTATCTGTATTCCGATGCAGGAGGAAAGAGGATTTCTTCTTTTTTTTTGAATCTACAGGAAGTTGGTGGAATTGATAACAAAGTTGGTTGTCGCGTAACTTTTGCAGGTGCTTCGGTACATGTGAAACTCTTATTGGCTAATCGATGGCAGGGGAAGTCGAAGATTGCCTCACCTATCAGGTTTGTTCCTCTATTTTGCAATTTCTTTCTTATTTAGGTGTGAGATAAAGTAGATCGAGAGATTTGTGCAAATCTATTTCTTTGGTTTACTTGTAAGACCTGCACTGCATTATAGTTACTTGCCGAGGTTTATGATGACATGAAGAGGCTAAATTTACACCCATAAAGATCTAGACGACAAAGATCTTAGAATGCCTGAGCAGGATAATTCAAATGTTGTGTGGACCCAAGAACTAGTGGCATGTGTGATTTATGCAATTTATGTTGAGGCCACCTTGTCATTACTGTAGTATTTTTTATGATGCAACCTATTCATCTAAAACTCCTAGTACCCAAAATTGTTACTACAGTTAGGAGGCAAGGCATTAGGCTAGTTTCTTCCAACTTACTATAGACACAGTTTCTGTGAATCAAAGCTTTTACTTATTTCCACTGACTTATAATTCTTTGGGTCTAAAAGACCTGATTATCTGATTAATATTTTGAACATACTCTAACTTGCTCTTGCTTGAGTTGCTCCTAAATTTCTCTCTTTTAGTTTATAATATGCTGAAATTCACAGGCTGATAATTTGCCCACTGGATCTATATCATTTGGACGCTTTGAAGCTGAATCATTATCTTGGGAAAGGAGATCATCATTTTCTCACAACAAATATCTTGAGGAGGTCGAGAAGTGCTCTACACCTGGTTCCGTTACACAAAAGAAAGCATATTTTGAAGCTCACTTCAAGAAGAAAGCTTTGCTGAATCAGGCTTCATTAGGGAGTCAAAGTGACACTGAATGTCAAACAGCTGAAAATGATAGTCAAGAACATCCATACCACATTGAAGACTTTGTAAATGAATGTAACAGAGAGCAGTGTCATTTTGTTTACTCTGATGAAATGCCAACTATCTCATATGAGCAGGAAAGTGTGGAATATGAACAAGAAGAGGTGATCTCACAATCTGAATTACTGTCAAAACAAAAACAATGTAGCGATGAGGGTGTCACAGACCCTGGTACCGAAGTTCTAAATAATGCTGGTACAATTGAAGGTCAGTCTGAATGTCATATGCTTCCATCAGATAAGGATGACATACATGTAATTACAGATCAGAAGCCTGAAAATGAGGGTGGGGCTGCAGAAGAATCAACAGAAAAGAGAGGCATCTCAGCTAAGAATATTGCAATTACAAAAAAGGAGGCCCCTAGATATAAGAAAATTGAGAGATCATCTAGGGTAAGATCGCAAATGCTATTCCTTACTACTATTTGGATTAGCAGGCCATGTGCACACTGTTTCTTTTTCCGTTTGCTTCGTAGAAATTACTTTCAAAAATTTATCATCATACTTGCTATAGTTGACAAAAGTTGTATTCTTAGTTGAAATGCAAAGCTTTTAACTCGGAAGCCTCTTGGAGTGATGCCTATGTGGATTCAATCTGAAGCATTGGCTACAGGAATAGTTTCAAATTTCTGTAAAGCCCAGTCTTGTCATAGTTATTGTGAGAAAGATTGAAGATAGGAACTGGAGTTCTGGAGGATTGTAATCTCCTGGCTATTTTTTTTAGTTTAACATTCAGCCAAAGCCATGGGGTAAAAATTTGGTGTAAAATATTGTGGACCACGATTCAAGGATCCACGGTCAGTTTTGATGATCCAGGGCAAGTCTGACCCTTCGGTAGGTTTGTTATTGGAATCAGTGTGCTCATTATGATTTTCCTGATATTTCTGCAGTGACAATATCACTGAATGTTTTCCTCACTTGTTCCTTTCCTGTTACATTGTCAACTGTCCTTGCCTGTGATGATTGTCTGCCGATGTGATATTACATTGCCTTTCAAACATTGTTTTCACCTCTGATATTAGCAATACTTGTGTAAACATTTAAAGTTTCACTGCTCTACTTGTTAACCTCTTTTACCGCAATCATTGATACTCAGTCACCTTTGCAGCAGCCTCGTATTATTACACATCTTGATACCCACCCTAGGTATACATTGTTTTTTCTCTGGCATCACCAGCAATGTTAGTTTGTCTTAGACACTTATGACGAATAACCTAAATGAGTAAAAGGGCTGCTCTCAGGCCTTGTTGCATGCCATAAATGCTGTGAGTATTTTGTTATTGGGAGCTAGTGCCAGCAAGGAGGCCAACTGATATAAAATTTACATCATGTGATATGTATTTTGATGCATTTTCAATATGGGATGACATTTATATTTTTATTATTTCTACTGTCTTTTCTGTAAGAACTTATTGTTGTGTATGGAACTTTTAATTTAGGCGAGGGAAGCAGTTGACAAATCTTCGAAGGCAAATTTAAGGAGCCCGCTTCCTGTTAGAAATAGTTCAAGAAGACATTTGATGGATGGGTGTTCTTTCTCTTCTGCCAAGATTACCAAAGCATTGGATAAGGTGGAAAGGGAGAAGAAAGTGAAAATTGAATCAGGAACACAGTCGTCTTCAAGGATAGTGCAATCTTCTGTCTCCAAAAATCCGAAGCCAGTGGTATTGACTTGTGCTGCCAATATTTGATATTATTTCGTTATTGTGGCAGATTATTTTACTGGCTCACCAGTGTCTTTTACAAGAACCATATTTTGGAGCTTTGAATAGGTTATATACTTAAATTATTCAAACCTTGATAGAAATTACATAATGATAAAGAGTCTGGATATCACTGGACATAATAATGCATTCAAATTATGGGGAGACAATATAAATTATTTGGTCTTTAAATATCCAGTGAACATATTCAATCCTTCATTTTGTTTCTAACAGGCAATTTTCACGTATTTGTACACAACTTATCATTTGCTAAGTGAGCTTCATTTTGTTTCATTGTTCTTGGTGCTTCACGAATTCTTTCTAAGTAGTTGATCAATCACAGGATTCTGCAAGCACAAAAATTACAGCGAGACATGGGACTAGAAGGTAATGCTCTGTTACCATTACATACTAACACAAAGTTTTTTTACCATTCTTTTGGACCTCTAGGTTTTTTCTTATCCAGGAATATAAAATGATAGTGACTTGGTAAGTTGATATATATTTACAGGGAGAAGGTCGTTAAAGAAAAGAAAGATGTTACTATCCGTAATCCAATTTCTGGGAAATGTGATGTTGAGAACCCTGCACGCAGGTCATTGAACATCTCAGAGAAGTTATTTTCTTTGTTCCTTCTAATTTCCTGAACAAATGTTTATCAACATAGGTCCACAAAGTATTCTAGTTCAGCTATGTCAGAACTGAAGGAAAGTACGGTAGTCTTCAATTTCAAAAGTGATGAAAGGGCTGAGAAAAGAAAAGAGGTAAAATATAACAGTTTCAAGAGTAGTGCAAAGTTGTTTTGTTTTATATTATATTTGACTCATGTTTTGTTCATCTTATCTAGTTCTACACAAAGTTGGAAGAGAAACTTCATGCTAAAGAGGCTGAGATGAATGAGATACAAGCCAGAACGCAGGTCTGCTTTACAATCAATGTGGATGAATTAGAAACTTCTGTTTTTTGGTTTCTCATCATTGAGATTTCTTATTTGTGGTTTTGTTAGGCTCTATCGTTGTCTCTTTTTTCTATCCCTGCTTCTTGCTTTCTCACCAATCTAGTGTTGATTTTGGGAGTTTCCGGTGCCCTCTTGTTGTTTTTTGTTGGTTATCTCTCCAAACTCATGTTTTTTGACTTTTGAGTTTACTGTTCTTTGGTTTGATTTGCACCATTGTCCTTTAGGAGCACTGTTTGTTAGGTTATCAACTTCTTGCTGTACCAGTTACTTTAGACAGATGTGCAAATATCTGACGTTAATCATGATTGAAGCATGGAAAATGTTTGTTGTTTGAATATTTAAAGAGATGAATATCCTATTCATTCTTATCATTTTTTATATTCAACTGCCTATAACTGATGATTTCCAAGTGTTTTGAGCATTCTACATGAAATGTTTTGACCAATGAAGCTCATCATTCTGTTTTGCAGGAAGAAATAGATGCGGAGATAAAACAGCTTCGGAGGAACCTAAACTTCAAAGCAACTCCTATGCCTTCATTCTATCATGAATCCTTACCAAGATTATCTGATGGAAGAAAGGTCTTAACTATTATCACAAATACGTAATATGCTAATTGCTAATATAATCAGGCAAATCAGTAGCACATGGAACTTTGCTTACTTTTTAGTTTTTACGTGTTCTATTGTGCAACATCCTTAAGAATTAATTGCCTACATTCACACACTGAAACAAACCTCTTTTGCATTTTCTTTTTAGAGGTTTAAATATTTAAACAAAATCTTAGATGATGCATGTTACTACTACTTATTACTTGTTACTGTTGATTGTTTTCTTTTCTGTCAGGGTTCTTGTTGCATTGGAGGCAGATGTAAGTCTGTAAAACATGATTTATGTACTACCACAGAAAATCTTGCTGGTTCTCTGGCTTATATTTACATCCTCTTTCAATGTTCAGCACTAGGTTAACATTATTAGGTTTGTTGTGGACTCTCTAAGTAGATATCCATAGTTGATCTAGGATATTTGAGCAGCAACTGGAAAATGAAAACTTACTGCTTTTCTGAACTTGACATGAAAAGCATGTAATAAAATTAAATAGTCAAACTTTTAATTGTTAAGTTCTGCAGTATCTTATGATAGGTAGAGATAAGCTTGGATAGGTGGATATGTACCTTCTGCCAATAGGTAGTCACCAAAGTCACAATCCATTGTGCAGCCGCAGAAGTGTCAGATGTTTTGAGCCAACTAACTCTAGGCAGTTTCTATTTTGTGCTGACAGCTGATCAAAGATTTCTTTAATATTTTCTTGTTCTTAATTTCTGTATCTACTGACTGCTGTATAATTTTGTTTCACTGGTTATCAAGGAGGAAAAAAAATTTACCCAAATAACTTTATGCCCGCAAGACTCCATACCATAGTAACTATTAACAGCTATTAATGATGACCTACAGACAATGCCCAAGAAATCTTCAAGGCTGCAAGCTAGGTGTACAAGTTCTGGATTTAAGATCTCACCACGAGAGATATCACCTGCATCAGCCAGTCTAGCAAATGAAGGTGGACCACCCAATGTTGAATTCAAGAGCCCCATTCATCTGGATCATTCTATTGCACCCAAAAATGGTAGGGGCCTTTCAGTACCAGAAAATGGAACTGATGAAAGCCATGCATCAGAATCTACGAAGAAGAATGAACCTGGGAAGATTGAGGAGAGGGGGAAGATCAACATACGGCAACAGCAAGGAGTTGGAAATGGGAAGAAAGGGGAGGTTAGTAGGGTGAGGAGAAATATAGTGGGGAAGGCTATGAAGGGCATTGTTGGTGGTAATGTAGCAGTCCATGTTGCTTCGTGAGATGCAGGTTTATGCCATTGTTTCATTCATCAACTACATCCAATAAAATGAAAGCTGCAGAAAAGTTGAATATTCTTCCAGTATGGTCATCAAGGTTTTCTGCTGTAGTTGTGTCATTTCAGGTAAATCTTTCTTTCACGTCTGTTGGAGATTCTAGTCATGTTATCTTTTAGCCAGAATGGATAGTTTCTAGTCATTTAAAATCGTGAGTATCATTGTTAATTCTATCTGTAACATATTCTCCACATCGTATGCATGACTTTACCATTCTGATGCAGTAATTTGCACAATTTATCTTCAATGTAAGAACATGTTCTGGTATGTTCCAAAATGAAATGGCTCTTTTGCATATCATCACCCATATTATAGTTGTATCTTGGATAACCTTCTTACGACATACTTGTACGGTTGACTCTGTTTTTGTGTGGAAGAAAAAGCATCTTCTCATCACTTATTACATATGTTCTATCTATATACTTTCTTTTACTTAATGCCCTTTAGATGGTTTTTTTTTCTGCATAGGTGGGAAAAGGGAGGGTAAAAGAAATGAAGAAATGAAGAATATACTTCACGAACAAGAGTATGTGTTCTTTTTTGTCATTTGAATATAAATAAATAAATGTATATACATTCATGCAAGAGAGGAGTCAAATTGCAAATATGTGAGAAAGAGTAGGTCCTTTGTGGTTCCTAAAACGTAGGTGATGATATGCAACATAACTGAAAGTAAGCTTGATGGTGATCAGTAACACGATGGAGAAATTGCAACAAGTATCATATGCTTTGGTATTGGGACCCTAGTTCTGTGCCATGTACCTCTTCCTACTCTTAAACCCCAGTTTGTAGAGATGGCAATAAGATTAGCTTTTATTATAAAGGTGTTTATTGCTGCTTTCACTTTTGTGGAAGTTTTAAGGAGCCTTCCGGCTGTTTGGCTCATTTATCTTGCAGTAAGTCACTTTTCAGTGTTTATTAAAAAAGACTGGCAAAGTTGAGTATGGAGAGTAATTGTCTCCCCTAAGTATTGGAAATGCTATAATTTGGCTGCTATCTTATCAAGTAAATGAAAATGAAAGTTATGATCTTGTCTTTCTTTCTAAGTTTCAGCAGTGAAGCATTATGGTGTTGTATGATTGTAAGAACGTCGTTTATCAGAATGTATATTTTCCGATATGAACAAAGTTATCTTGGTTGGCGATTCTCTGAAACAAATGTGAGATTTAGCAAGCCCATGGAATATGAATAAAGCTTCTTTTTCCTCAGGACTCATACCATTGCGATTCTATACCTACAGAGGAATGACCTGAACGGATGCAGTCCTCCCATGTGCCCATGTAAGAAATAGTCGAAATGTGCCTAAAAGGATGCAAAGCAATTAAATTATACCACCCAAAAGTATACTTTATTGAAAGATATATGCTTTATTTTCTAATACTGTGCTAAATAAATCACCGACGAGTTTAGAGTGTAAAAAAGAAATCTCTTTTCCTTTCTTTCTTTCTTTTTTTATCATGTTTCCACAAACTCTTCCCAGGTGAGAGGCATGGCAGATCTACTAGTGTGATGGAGGATTCTTGGATACTTAAAACTCCTGTTGCCCTGTCACCTATTTTCGTTTAACATTTCTAATCTGGTCTGGGTTGAAATTTGTTTTGGGGAGGATGTCCTCTCTCGAGTCCTTATCCTGTTGGTTGGCCCAGTGCCTCTGGTTTATAGGTTTGCAGCAGGGGCTGGGACCAGTGATGAGTCTAAATGGATGTTTGGCGAATACTTTGGAGAGAGTGGATTGCTTCTCAAATTGAAATGCTCATGTGGAAAGTCAGCAGCTACTTGCTGACTCCTAATGGCTTGTGCCCTATTTGCTCAGGTGAAGAGGAAACAGTCGATTTACCTCCTTGTCAAGTGGGACTTAGTGGAATGATATTTGGGTCTTACTTTCGGGTCTTGCGGTACCTGGTGCAAAGGAACTTGGGTCATTGAAGGGGCAGGCCTACTATGCCTCACCCTGATGAGATTTGTTTTTCAGGGGAAGACTTTGATGTGCGCATAAGCCTTTGATAGAATTATGAACATGGAGAATGACACTCTCTACGCCGACGCCCTTTGCTTTGCCCTACTCTTGATCAGTATAGTCTACCTAATATCCTAATTTATCGGATTCCTAGTCTCTCATCCATATTCGCTAAAGAGAAGAAAATAAATTATAAATCTAATCAATCTCTTAGATCGGTTGATTTCACTAGCAATCGTATATATAAGATTCACTTATAATCATACATACTATACTCTGGATAGCCGTTGATTGAAGTCATTTTCTTGCTCGACCTTGATGAACTACTTTGAACATATACGCTTGATTAAACTTTCAAAAACTTAGTGTTGGTGTAGATGTTGATGATAGACAACTCAGGCTCAGCTTCTTCGGTGGTCGATGATTAATCTCTAATAAAGCCTAGGAGGTGTACATATGTAGGTGACTGTCATACTTTGTTAGAAAGTATGCTTTCTGAAAGACTAAACTCATAGATGATAACGTGAACTTCATTGAGTTCTCTTCAGTTGGGTGAAGTCTCTACTTTTGCCTCCAATTTAGCTTTCGCCGATGTGTCACAAATTGTAGTCAGTGATGACTAATACTCGGACTTAAAATTTTCTTATAATTGATAGAAAGTTGAAAGCTTTAAGAGATTCTTAGAAGGGATGAATACATTCATTCTACCTTCAAATACCTCTTATAGAATGTGAGAAGCCTCTCTAATTCATACTAGGTCTAAAAAATATTCCAAGCTTAGATTTATTTTTGAACTTTTCTTTGTTGTTCTGTACGATCAATCCGAACCGATTTGAGCTTGGTTCACACTTATTTTCGTTAAGTGTTTCGCACTCAAAACTGTGCCACGATTTGAACCATTAAAAATTGGTTCGAATTTGATACTATAACGAATGTTGATTTTATTGTAGCAAAGGCTAAAATTAACTTTTTTGACTGGAATTGATTCCGTTTTATGTTATTTACACACTCTTTTTCTTAAGCATTATGACTTGTATTTATGGTTTTTTTGGTTTGGGTCAACTTTGTGCCTTCTCCTTTGCTAGATTTATTGTAAGGACGCCTCTAGCATTTGTAGCGATACTAAAGGCATTTTGTGCCTTTTTTGAGATAATAATTATATTTGTTAACAAAATTATATATATATGGCATTCCATTGTTCTCTCTTAGTGAGATCAGGTGAAGAACTTTTGTTGGGTTATTGGGTGCATATTAATGCATCAATTACACGTATTTGATGGATAACTAGAACATAGATATACACGCATTCAGTGTATTGATGTGCATCTAATATTATGCTTAGATTGACCTACACGAATCATTGTGTGATGCTCTAGGAGCGCATAAGATGTTATTAGAATAAATGATCGTGGGTGTTTGAAGAAAAAACTATAAAAATTAGACCCATATATTCTTAGAATAAAATTGTTTCCTAATAAGTTAGAGTCCCAACCTAGGATTACACTCGATTTATACTAAAGAATCTTCTTAAATAACAACACATTCAGTAGTTGATTCCTACTTCCTGTAGTTATTTGTTTTTTTCTTGTCCTACTTGGAGTCAAAAAAAAGTTCTTACCCAAGCCACCAGGATCACACAGAACTAATTTAGTCTTCATCTTTTGGATAAAGATTGAGTTGTAAACCAATGAACTAACCGCATTGGTGATCATTAGTTCATTTAAAATTAATCACGAACTGATACGAATCTACTCTGGCTTGCTTTTCATTCACATTCATATCCTATATATGCAAGAGAATGGATCGAATATAATTAATTTTGGAGGGAGGGAGGAGTGCAATGTGTGAGGAGAAAAGAAAGGGCTACCAAAGGGAGCTTTAGACAAACCTCCATAAGAATATATTCGAAGTTTTAATCTCTATCC
This sequence comes from Typha angustifolia, assembly GCF_048772165.1. Taxonomy (NCBI): domain Eukaryota; kingdom Viridiplantae; phylum Streptophyta; class Magnoliopsida; order Poales; family Typhaceae; genus Typha; species Typha angustifolia. The sequence continues at coordinate 5,596,616 of NC_133246.1, read as the reverse complement.
ATGAAACGTTAGGACCACTCTTTCCCTTATCATTGAGCTCTCTTTTCCTTTTATTCCCATATAGGTTGGTGTTCCTTTTCCTTATTCCTTTTTAACTTACAAACTAGCCTATTCTTCTTCTTCTTCTTCTTCTTCTTTAAAAGGCCTTCTCCATGCCTCTCATGGAAAAATGAGGATGCAAGTGAAGGAGATTTATTGAGAGAGAGGAGAGAGAGAGAGAGAGAGAGAGAGAGAGAGAGAGAGAGAGAGAGAGAGAGAGAGAGAGAGAGAGAGAGAGAGAGAGAGAGAGAGAGAGAGAGAGAGAGAGAGAGATGGGTTGCTACCCTCTTGGCAAGATAATATCCAAGGCACTTGGGAGGTGCAACGGTAAGGCTCTTCTCTTTTGCAGTATATATTTTTGTTCACCATGACACTTACTAAGGATTAAGAACTAGGAAGAACTCTTTTTTTAAATCAAAAGATGATAAATATATCAAAAGAATAGCGTATGCCTTAACCTGATATATTCAATTCAAATACCTTGTAATTCTTTACAAAAAGTTGCATAGGAAAAATAATAAGCAGCATATACATAATTGGTTTAATTCTAATGTCAAGTTATGTTAGGCTTCCAATGATCATTTCAGAAAAGAAAATGTTATTTGTTCATTTTTTCTAACCCTAATTTTGAGTTTGTTATATGTAATTTAGAAATCCTAGTAATATACTGTAGAATCATGTATTCCAAAAGAATGAGAAGAAAAAGAGTATGAAGTAGGGAAATTTCATCAACAATATCCCAATGATGCCAATTAATAATTACCTTTGAAAACATCTAACAATAGAATCAATATTTTCTTTTTCAGGGAGAGAGAATAGGAGAAAAAGAAAAACAGGCCATATGAGGGCCTATTCACCGCCACCTACATATTTCCACACAAATGCAATGGCAAGGTCGGTTACTTTCAGCAATAATAACCCTGTATATATAATTCCACCCGTGGAGACAGCCCAAGACTCAACTACACCGGAACACCAGCCGATCCAAGCCCAACCTGAACCCGTAGTGCCCGGGCCATCCCAAACCGAAACCCTAGAACCCAAGGAGCCGGCTCGTGTCCGGTTCGTCCCTGGATCTTGTCCACACGGGCCGAATCGGACAGAGCCAGTTGGTGCTCCGGTCCACCCTGGGTATAATTATCGTTACGTGCCATCACCGCTACCGAGGTGGGAGGAGCCGCCACGTAGGCGAGAGTACTTTAGTGGGGAGTACAACTACTATCCTACCCCTGTTCGCGAGGGCATTTACAATATCGCCACTGATGCAAACCGGCTCACAGCTATCTTTAGTGAGGAGAATCCGAATGCTTGCACAATCGTCTGAGTTTGGTGAAGAGAGAAAACGACGGTGGATTTGGGTGGGAATATAATAATGTGTATTATTATTTTTTTTTATCCTTTTCTTTTGATATCCTTTTCACCTTTCTTTTGTGTTCGTTTAGTGGAAAGAGAATCTGATACCCATGATCACGGAAAGGGAGATCTTTGTTCGTGTAATGAGTTTGGTCTGGAATTTTGTTTCTAGGAGTACTCTAAAGTGGTGGACGATTACCCAGTGTAAATTAGGTGTCATAGATAGATGCTCTATCTAGTGTTTATACTGTTTTTGCTCTTCTTTTTGTGTTTTCATGTTACAATATCTGTTCAAATTTTTTGGAGTGATTAATTAATCACTAACCTTTTTAGTAGATTTTATTCCAACTTAACTTGTAGCAATTCCATCTAGTAAAATGAGAGAATTATAAATTATCATTTTCTCGGTTAAAACAAGTTTTTAAGTCATTAGCTAATGTGATATTAGAGTCAATTTTTCAAAATACTATGGGTTCAAATCTCGCCAATCTGCTCTGTTGTCTAACGGCTTAAGTTTTTACATTTATTGATAATCTAGTATTCTCTAATAACTAAAAATGTTAGAGTAATTAGAAAATATTTATGATAAATTCAACTTTTTATTAGTAGAAAAAGAAATAGAGAAGTTGGGTCAACATAAGAACAATTCGAATGCATGCTGGCTATGACAGTTCCTAAATTATAGATTTATGGTTGTAGAAATGCAGTTTTTTTCCTCTTTGATAGATTATAATTATGTAGGTAAATTTATATGCTAGACAAAAGACTTAACTCTTTCGAAAAAAACTCTTCTATGCTTCCTGGGATTCAAATAAATGCATCCTGTAAGAGGGTAATACTATTGACAGTAACAATTTGATTCAAACAATAATAAAATCTGATCTAATAATAGTGATAAAATTAATTAAATAAATTTATAGATAGATTATAGAATGTATTATTTAGTATAAGTCGAATATATTATTTAACATAATTTTCTTAAAACTAATTTGTTCTCCATTAGTTGTTTTTAGAACAATGGATGTCAATCTCTCAAGATACAACGATTATCTTACATACGAAAAGAAGTTGTTATTCAGATGTTTTATTTATGGAACAGTATAGTACTCTCTCTCGATGCAGTAGCAGTACTCTTTCTTAATGCAGCAGCAGAAGACTTGAGAATATATGAATGGATTGAATGAATTGAACAACCGTGACAAAGGAATGCAAAATTTTGATTGTTACTAATGAGAGAAAGTATATGTTCACTATTAAGTTTGAATCCCAGCAGATGCATCTATTTACGTGAATAGAAGCGTCAAGTTAACTAAATCGAAATCAAATCAAAGAAAAAATAATTCAGGACTTAAACTCGTACATGAATCGAGCCGAGCGAAGCATATATGAGTTGATTTACATAGATTCCTCTATTCATAACGGTAGGTATCATTTGAGGCCCAAAGCCCAAGTGGAACTTGTTATATACTCTAATAACATTTCACAAATTGCCATGGGTATTGAAGTTACTTCCCTTTATTTTCATTTCATGATAGTCACTTTAAAGCTAGTTTTCATTCTATCTTCTCTTGTTGATTTAAATAAGTGAATATGTGATGTTTAATTGAGATCTTTATATTTCATCATTAATCCATCATTAATAATATATAAATCTCACTTAAATTTGGGCTAAAAGGTTGAACGAAATTCATGTCCAAAATCATAAAATTGCCAACAAATACTTCTGCCACAATCAGGCAATTACGAACATCTAGGATTTTTGAATCAGAAAAATTAGTTTAATGGCACAGTTACTTAGCATAATAGAGTTTAACAGATAACCAAGCCCAAGGCAAAAGCTAAAACAAGCCCATCTATTGAGGGTTTTGAAGTAATGAACTCATTCCATACATTTAAAAGCCATTAAAACGAGCTAATTGTTATCAGTTTGTTCCAAAGTTGTTCCAAATTATTGCATGATTACTAAGACATCATCATCTTCTATCCAAATTAAAAAAATGTTGTAGTTCACTGAACATGTGTGATAACTAAGGAGTTTACATCAACCATAACCATTAACAAATCCAAAATTCCATCCACCAAACTTATCTAAGAGTTTTAAAAATCCTTCCATCCGTTCCTTAATTGAAGGATTTTGGCACAACATATCTATGTCTAATAAGTACCTAACTTTCCTAGACTTAGTGGAGAGGAACCAATCACTGGAAGTCAACTAAGAGTTCATATAGCATAGTGCTAAATGATCAACTCACTTTCAAGGATGGATTTTTATTAACTTCTTCTTCAAATATCAAACTCTAAATCAATCTTTTCTAATTTATTTAAAATTCACTTTTAATCTTGCCCTACAAAAGAGAGGAAAACAGTGAGTGAATTTTTTTATCCATCCAATTAGTTAGTTAGTTAGTTTCAAGGTTTCTTTTTTATGACAGAATTTATGCATTAATTTGAACTGAACACTCTGAACAATATATATATATATATGTATGAACTCATGTAATTCCATTGATCAAATAAGCCTCTCTCTCTGTGTGTTAGTTGGAGAGGACCTTCCTCTAATTAATAATGGCTTAGATGATGAATGATGATAAGAACATTACACTGGTAGTTTGTATCTCTTATGGATTTAGACATTTAAATTTCCAGCAAGATAGCTTAATGCTGTGTTAAACAATGTGATTAGTTTGGCAAACAGCATCCAGAATATTAATCAAACTCTTCCTGTAAATTGAATAACTTGTTACTTAACTACCAACATATATAGCTTTTTAGTGGTGGTAGGCCTCCATTCTTTGATTTATAGTGGATGGTTTGCAAGTGGCATTTTGCCAACCTAATCTTTCTGGACTTCTAATCACCTTCATTATCATGGGTCAACTAGGTTATCATATTCTGATGGCTATCTTCTGGTGGGCAGTTAAAGACTCATACTATATTATCCTTAATAGTTTGCAAGCAAGTGCAATTGGACCAACTTCTAATGGAGGTTTCAAACTAAATATATATATATATATATATATTTTGGGTAACAAGTGGTACTCAAGATATCTTTGTTTGTTGGAGATGAAAACTATGTGCTATTAAATCAAGCAGTAATCTAAACTCTTGTTGGCTTAGTTAACTCATTTTAAAGGTAGAAAATTTTGTGGAGGTATTATAGAAACCTTTGTATTAATATTTTATTCTGAATCTTATTTCATAATCTTTGATCCATGAAATTTGGAACGACCTATGAGGACTGAGCAGTAGAGCCTACTTGGATTTCTTCTAATTTCTATTTGACTAGGAAAATATTGAATGTAAAGTGATGTGTTAATAGAAATCTACCATTTTGATTCTAATCCATTTGCTCTAATCAAGGGGCATAACATTTAACATACCACATGGAATATATACATATAATAAGAATATATATATATAGTTAGGCTAAAATTCAGAGCAGCTCACTCAATTTTTTTTATATCATTTAACCCCCTTGTTATTCTGATATATAATTGCCTAACATACGATTAATTTTTATGTAAACCGACCAAAATTCCCCTTTTGATTTACAACGATTAGTTGGGAAAATAGTTTTTTTTTTTTACCAAATTCTTAAGCCTTATATCTTTTCTCATCTCAAATCTCCTCACTTTATTTTGGACATTGTAAATCTTAAGGTAAAACTTTAAAAACTCCAACAATTTTGATGGAAAATTATCTTCGCCATTATCTTTGGTCTAGAAAACTAACGACTAAATATAGATCAGAACTACAAGACGGTTAAATAACTCAAACCAAAGTTTAGAAAAGATACTCTTAATTGCGACAAAACCATGGATGAGTAAATTGTATGTTACCCTAAAATACAAACCTAATGCCTCAAACTCAAGTGGTCAAACTGGATATATTAAAATGTGTCATGGTTTATTTCAGTGGTTTTTCATGATGACAGAAACAAAAATGATATATAAGATTTGATACTTTTGTGAATCAATTAATTGCACTATATATATATTTTTAACTTAAACATTGAGCAATAGTTTTTCTAACTAACAATGCTTTATTTATAATTAGAAGGCAGGTCACATACAATTCCACCAAGCATTTGACAAGTTTGGAGAAGGTTTAGCTAGCTTAATTACTATGTTGCTAGTATCTAATAAGACATAATGAGAAATTGGTAGGCACATCTTTGTCCTTTCAACCAACTTAGATTTCAAGAACTTTTGACTTTGGTTTTAAAGATTCCATATTAGATAGAGATGAAACATTGATTGATCCTCTACATATATCACTTTAAATGACCAAGCTATGAGTCTTTATTAAATATTATGCTCATCAATGAGGAGATTTCAACAAAAATATGCCAGCAAATTGTGTGAGGGGAAGTTGAGTGTTATTATCACTAATTAGCAATTAGTGAGAAAGCATGAAGCAATTAAGAGGAGGAAATGCTAACTAAACAACTGGCAACACCTCAAAGAATTCCCAATTGTAACACATGTACAGTAGCAAGAGGCAAAAATGTGCCAATAATATGAAGAGGATTATTTAATGAACCATTTTTTTAAAAATAAAAAAATGTAGCATAAACCTAACAAGTAACTCAAGAGATTTATATTTTCTTCTTGAATGCTAATCGTTGAGAAAAATAATGTTAAAAGTAGTATTTAGTTTAGCGGGATTTCTGATTTGATATATAGATAAAAAAAAGGAGAAATTAAATTTTTTACTCTGTGGTTATTCACTTAACTTTTATATATTTACATTCGTGCAAAATTTACCTCTCTTATGATTATATCTAAACTAAAATAGTTATTTTTTCTATTATAAGTTATCAAACATATGTTGAATTTATAAATACTCTTCACAAACAAAGTTATAAATGATTGTATAAGCTTATCAATTCAAGATAATATCTAATCGGATTTTAGATGACAAAAATATGTTACATATATATATATATATCCTATCTTTATTATTTAAAATTTAGTTACAATTATTTTATTATCCATGCCTTTACAATTTTATTTTTAATAAGTATCTTCAAATTCAACCTTTCGTTAAACATGATGAGAAAAGCAACCGTTACATTTTAGTCTAGACCATAAGAGAGTAACGTTATACAAATAAAACTATCGAGAAGGATAAAATAAATTTATGCTAACAACATGAGGTAAAAAAAAATATCTACTTTTTAAATGGAAAAAAAGAACAGAACCCCTGGATATGCATGCTAAAAGTCTGAAGAATTTATACCAAGTTTGAGGCCTCCTACCAGCAACCACTAAAGCTAATAATGGTTGGCAGAAATTTCATTTTTCAACCCAAGAAAAGAAAGGGTAGTTTGATATGTGGGTGTACTGCACTACAATGTGAATTAGACGCCAAGCTTTAAACTACCCTTGAAACTTAGCTCACAATCTTGACAAGAAGAACTATCAAATACACACAAAAACCCCCCCAAAAGATGACCTCCTTTGACCTCCCCCACTATTTATTTTCTCTTTTTCTTTTACCCCCCCCTCTCTCTCTCTACAACTCTATAAATAGAGAGCTGAACAAGGTTCCGAACACCACTCCATAATCTTAAAAACTCCAAGAATACCAACGAAGTTGTCTGTGTGTATATATATATATATATATATATGGCATTTGGGCTACTTAGGAGCGTGGGCTCCCTGGTGAGCGCGTGCTCGAAGCGGGTCTCACGTGCGGCCCGGAGGCTCCGGCGCGGCCCCTCCCTCTCCCGCCGGTCCGTCGTCCATTTCCTCGGCGGGTCGAGCAAGAAGATCGCCGAGGGGGGGAAGGAGCAGAGGGTCGCGGAGGAGCGCGGCGTGGAGTCGGACGGCGGGGATGGGGTGTGGCGGAGGACGATACTGATGGGGGAGAAGTGCCAGCCGTTGGATTTCTCCGGGGTCATTTATTACGATGCCGACGGGAAGAGGCTCCGGGAGGTGCCCCCACCGCGGTCGCCGCTGCGGAGCCCGTTGCCTTCTTTCGCTCTCGTCACCGCCGGTGATAAATAGCAAGGGCGGTAACTGACTACAAAACCTTTCACCAACTCAACTCTTTACGTGTTAATAAGAAGCAATCAGTCAACACACCTTTTCTTCTTAAAATTCCTCTCGAATTTCTTCTTGGTGTTTTAGTTAGTAAATCCACCCTTGATTAAATGTATTTATACCGAGAAAAATAAATAAGATATAACTAGACTATATTAGTCTTATTTACAATAATATGGAAATTGTCTTACAGCAAATTAGGATTGACTGCATTGTTTTGTTTTGTTTTTCTACAATTTTGTGTATGATTGTACAAATTTATAGAGATATTTCCAAAACAATTCAAACATCATAGAGAAGTCTAATTGCTTTTTATCACTGCCTTTTTGGATAAAAATACAGAGCTGCTAGTATCATCAAGAAGTTGGAAATACTCAAAAATATATTTAGATTCCTATTCCCCTAGTGAATATTTTTTCATAGATGAGAGAATATGAGAAAGGAGAGGGTGCTTCTTTCCACCAAATGGATCCAACAACACCTTATTGCCATGACACCTAGAGGAGAATTTTGTTATAAAAGCTGAATGTCTATAAGTCCTACCTTATTGCATTCAGAAAATTTTCATGCCAACACTGAGGTCGAGTCATGTAAATACATGGTTCTAAGTATCGGATGCTTAAAAAAGACAATATATATAGGTCGTATCGGCTGCACCTGTCTTTCATTTCGGATGATTTGAATCGAGGATTGGCCGATCTGTTTCAGCGATACGGATCAGGATTTACCGATACTTCATTCCATGTGTAAATCAATAATACTGATATGTGGAGTGATGAAGGAAAAAGAACACAGATTAAATTCTTACCAACATCATAATGCTTATTCTCTATTATGCATTTCCATGAAAAGGAATACATACAAGAATTGCAGCCAGATATCTTTTCTCCATGCTGACATGCAAATCTTACCGGAGTTTAACCACAAGGTTCCTGTCTGTAAATTTGGCGCCTATAACCTTCCCATGCATATTGGGAGGCAACTTTATGATGCGTCTTTGGTCCCCCGCTTCTACAAGCAACTCTGATCCACCTCGATACTGCATGTATTAGATCATCAAGGGTTGATTAGTGTAATAAAGATGTACAAGTAATTAGATTTTGCCAAGATAGAAAAAAGAGAAGAAAAAAAAACAATCATGACACCTGTTAAACATGGAAATAATAGAGTTCTGATCAAGGCAACAATTTGAGCTTGGTACTACCTCACTCTGTGTACTCTACATTAGCAAAAAATTGCGACACAGAACTCACAACAAGACCAGGCACCTATTATTGCATGTAGTATATATACTTTCTGACGTACTGATGAAAAGGATATGGTGGAAAGAAATAACACTAACTGCCTATAACTACTACAGCAGTGAGCCATTTAACTTTATTAAGGTAAAATTATCTGTTATCTATGGACCATCATTTCCTTCTCTATTTCTTGTACATATTTCCATTCTTTCCTAAACAAGCAATCAATGGTAAAAAATAGTTTTCCCACTTTCTTGCTTAACTAATTTATCACTATGCAAGCATGCTTGCAGGAAGAACAAGCATTTTTGCATTATGAGAAAAAAAAAATTATTGTGCTTGAGAAAACAAATAGAAGGATAAAAGAATTCTGCAAAAAGTTGTCAGGTACTTCACTGACAGAGTAACCAAATCTACAGAGGAAGCATCTAGACTTTCTCCATGATAAATATGAAATGTCAACTAACAAAATTACCTAGAGGATACAATTTCACACTCACTAGCTTCATCAACTCTTCTTTCTGGGAACAACATAAGAGTAGGAAGGCATCACAGGAAAATGGTACTTCTTCATACTCCACTAAATTAACTAATTCAAACTCAAAAGCAGAAACCAACTAAATACAGTGTGATTATATCATCTATGATTTCATGAAGGCTCACAATTTTTAAAATTTAACCAAGATATGCAAGGAGTAGAATAAAGGAAGAAAAATTGAGATGGTTGTGTATTGAGGTATAGAACAAAATAAGTTTAAGCCAAAAGGAAGATATCTGATTCATAGCAAAAGTCAGCAAGGATGATTTCTAGAGGAATTAAGAAAAGATAGTGCAGAAAGCAGAGGGAAGAAGGCACAAAACTCCCATCCACTGTAATGCATCCAATTCAGCTCTATTGAGAAAATGACAACAAATTTGATGTATAAGTTCTCAGAAATGTGATGCCTATGTGCAAATTTGCAGGTGAATTTAGCTAGATGAACCATCAAACATAGATTTGAAATTTTGAATACGGCCTATGGTAATTAGAATCACAGCCCATAATTTTCTACCGAGCAAGTATGCCAAGTAATGCATATGTAGGGCATCTCTGGCAGTATTTGATGGCATGAAGAAGATGTATGGTGTCTATAATTATGTTCAGTATGTTTGGTAGACCTACATGAGTTCTTTATTTGAGCCTCTATTCATATAAAAGAATTCTGATAATAGAAATGAAATATTAGGGATGATGAAGCAATCTTGATCTCTTATTGAGTGGGTCAAGACAATTGTGATGAATAATATAAGACATATAAAGCAACATGGATTAGTGACATACTTGGTATAACTTGACTTCAGATTTATCAAAGCCAGGCATGAAAAGGGTCACTGTTTTCTGCAGAGAATCAAAAGTAACTGAAGGGCGGAAATATATGTTTGCCCCAAGGAGATCTTTTGTACTTTGGTCTAAAGAATCTAGTTTTGTTTCCCACTCAACAAAGGGATCTGTCCCAATATATGGCAGAAGTGCAAAGGATAGTGGGGAAAACTTCTCAGCAACTTCTTGTGTCACTGCATAAGATTGAGGATTAAAACCAAGTGCTCCACATATATGTGTTCCAGCTTGAATTGCACAACCCCAATAACGCAATGCAGAACTTATAGATACTGATCTCATTGGATCCATCACAAGGTAGCATCTGAACTTTGACAAGTCGGTGAATGATGCAGATGCTCTCTGCAGAAGACAGCAGGAGATCCATGACATCATTTAAGATAGGAGAGTTACTATCAACAGGAAATGAAAACAAGATAGAGTTCTTCTAGTCAGAAAGTACCTCCAAAATTTGTTCAACCTCATTCCAAATATCTGTACTGGTTTTCCCTTCACTGCTTCCACTGTTTAGATTTATAGAATCATATGCTAATTTTAAGAGTGAAGGAGAAGTTAATCTTCCAATGTCTGTCTTCTCAGACATGCTCCTCATGTACTTTAAGTACCACCTGGCTTTCACAAAATAAGATTATCATACTTACAAAATATGAGCTAAGGCCAAACTAAGAGGACCTTTACCTTGCTCTCTCAGTGACACCGATCAGGCGTAGTGTCTCCTCAGTGCTGATGCCATCATAAATTACCATATCAAACTCTTTTGGTGCAGCATTCCTTTCATCAGAACGAAAATTTACTAGCTTCTGAAGGGCTAATGCTGAAAAAATTGAATCCATTCCAGGTAAAACTCCAAGCTCTTCTCCAACAACCTATTCTATTGATAACAATAACCCAGTTGAGCATCTTTGTTAGATCTTCAAATGGACGAGGACAAAAGACATATTTCTCCACCTATAACACTTTTAACAATCACATACCCACCCCTTGAAGGACTCCCTGAGTCAGATTCAGACGTGCATCAACTTTCTTCATTCGGTTAAGAGGCTCAAGTAGCATCTGTCAGTTTTACCAAAACAAATACAAAATCAAGACCTACATCTATCTATTTATCTATTTCAATTTTCAAAAGATGAAGAGGGTATACAAAATTACTTTGCTAGTTTCCAGCTTGACAGCTGAAAGGTTATCACTGCACTCAGTTGGAGCGCTTCCAATCTTACAACCCATCAGCTGTTCTGCAGTCGGATCTTGAGAATGTATTACCAGGCATGTGCGCAGTCCTTCACTTGCATAATACTGACAAATGACATAAGGAAGTGTTTAAAATTCAAAGCTGCTACACTAACAATTCTAATCTTTATTACATTCTATACTTATACTTCGTAAATTGAACACCTAAGAAGAAATCCACTTCACAGCAGCGTGCATCGAGTATATTGCATTAGGGAATACAGCAACATTGGGATATTAGCAAGACGAGATATTTTTGTACTTAAGCAAAGAAAAGTGAAAATAATGCGTTGAGACGAATAATGCTACCACAGCTAAATTACACAGAAACAAAATCCAGGTTGCGGATTGCAGCATTAGCAGGAATTTCCGAATTGCACAGCCCAACGAAGATAAGATATTGATATAGGTATAAATCCACGAAATTAATCGAAAATCAACGAAATATAGAAAGGAATGGACAGGAGGACGCGAATGAACCCAAAAAAATCCCACCTTGGCGGCGAGAACCGCTGCGGTGGTCTTCCCGGAACCGCCTTTGCCCAAGAAAGTGACCAGCTTCGTGGGACTTTGGGAAGACTCGCGTGAATTGGCCATAAACCTTGCTCCATTTCGCCCGCGAGGTACTCTGAGGTTTCGGAATAAGGGGGTTAGGTTTTCAGAGAAGAGGGAAGGATAGAGAACGCAGAAAGCCATGGAGGAGGATGGAGGTGGGCGGTGAGAGGTGGACGGTGCTCGGGTTGGGTGGTGGATTGAGGTATAGTCACCTGAGGTGGCGTTACCGAGAATGAGAGCTCTTTAAAATAAATAAAAAACATCTTATATTTTATCTATTTTATTATTATACTCTATCTTTAAGAATTTTATAATCCCATCTTTTATTTTCTCTTATAATTTTTATTTAATATTCTACGTCTAAATTATTTAGACGATACTAGAAAATAAATATTCCGTTATAATACATAAATAATTTATAAATATCTAAATTTTTGATGTTTTTTTTATTATTATTATTTTTCTTTAAAAAAAGAAAAGAAAAAAGAAGAGGGGAAAAAAACTAAGAAAAGGTGATCGAGCCGGATGCAAAATCTTAAAAACAGGTTATTTAATATTTTTTAATTAAAACTATTTTAGATTTTTCTCCCTCTATGTTAGGCATGCAGACTAGGCTGAGGTGGATGGTGCCTTTAGAGGCGAACTTTCAAGTCCTTGGTAAAAATAAAAATAAATAAAAAAATAATAAAAAGGTTTTCTGGTCTGGCTTTTAGAAACATTCCATTAGAAATTATGAAATTTTGGGTGTCTTTGGATGCTTTTCCCTTTCTTTCCTTTTTCCATCTCTCTTATTATCTTCATCAAGATTGAAATTTCTTCTTCTTTTTTTTGTTGACAGTTATGACATTTAATAATAATAATTATTTTATTTATATTTTATGCTTCACTTTGTAATTTAAACTTCCAAATAACTTCATAAATTGAAATATCTGAAATTCTCTTTATTCAGTAGACACCAAAATTATCCTTGTTGTTATGATAAAGAAAAGAAAGAAAGTAGGATTAGCCTATAAATTGTATTCTGTCTGTACAAGTATATCAAAAGAATAAGAATAATGAAAATTCTCCTATTTCGGTTTAGTTAGTCGAATTGGTGAGTTATATACTTCTATTATAGTTATAAATAAAGAGATAATTATTTCTAATTCTCTTGACTTAATACTTGCCCACTTTTTTTTCTATTAATATTATTAAAATATTAAAAAAATTTGGATAGTTGAGAGGGTCAGAGTGTCACACAAATTAAATAAGTCCTATATGAAAATAGGCAATAATTCAGGATCTGTAGTATAATTAACCCTTAAGATATAATCATCTCGGATAGGAGCAAAATGCAAGATGCTATATACAAATCTAACAAATTAATACCAGAACTGCAAAAATAATTGTTCTGTTCCATGAGAAACTATTTAGTGCCCCTAAAAGTGTATCAAAGTTCAAGCAGAAATATAATGGGATAAAAGATAACTGTGAAAGGTAAGTGCGCAATGGAAATGGGGCTATAATTAAGACAGTGACTTATGCTGGACAAGAATTGGAAGGAAATAAAAATTTAGCTAAAAAGCATTAAAATGTAGAGCTTTTCTCTTTTACTGATAATCCTCAGTCATGAATCACCGATCAGAAAATTTAAAGGAAAACATGAACACAGAAGTCATCTCGGTCGCAGCATTGACATACTGGCAGACTGCCAACTTAATTTGCCTAGAAAAATGATCTAACCGCTATCAGATATCTAAAGAACTGAAGGTTATGTTCTCAACTCTCCAGGGAGATGATAAAACATTAAGATGACAAAAGAATTGTCGATAATAAAAATGCTGTACTGCCTTCCATTGATTCTTGCATATCATTGCTGTCAGATCGGGTTTCCGTATATTTATTCGTTGTGGCACTGCCATCTCCTCACAGCCTGTTCTAGGACCTTAGCCCGAGCACGGGCTCGCATTGCTTCCTCCTCTACCCAGGACCTGTCGAGCATCAACCTCAAATAATGAGCATCATATAAAGAGCAACTGGTTAATTTGTAGAAGTGCACAAAAGAAAAATTAGAAGAAACAATGATGCTACTGGCACAAAGCCAAGAAGTGATATCACCACATGGAGTTACTAAAAGGATGTGAAATATAAAATTGTGTCACAAGTAAATAATTGTCAAGCTAAGGTGATTAAATTGAACAATCTCTCATTCAATGCTGCTCATTTTAGAAAAGATATTTTCGTATAAGCTCCAAGTTTCCAACAATCCAACTATAAAACAAGAAAAATGATATTGGATGGTGACAGACGAAATTCTCACTGTTTTATGTTATGCGCAAATAGATCAACTAATTCAAATACATTGGGAAGATTCATAATCTGTCATAAGCTTCATTTTACTGCATGAGAATATCCTCAAACAATGACCATTAGCAGAACTCCCTCTGCTTTCATTTACAGAATATAAGTTTACTCCCTAGATGTCGTGAATCTCTTAAAAACTACCATGTCAAAGGGTCGAAACATAAACATGAAATGATGAAATGGGGATGAAGTAAGGTGACTTCTAGGTGTAAAGAAGAAATAAGTGCACCAAGTATTAAATCGCACAAAAGCATGCGCTTACAAACATGAGCAAATATACATAAACTCCAAAAAAGGATGGATATGAAAACAAGATTGATTCTCTTGACAAGAGCCAAATTGCTAGCTGAAACTCTGGGGCAAAACAATAATTTGCAAGACATGCGATTATCTATTTTTGCAGTCTTCATTCCGGATCAAACTCTTTGGCTTCTAGTCAAAATGAATCCTATTTGAATGTAAAACGCCAGACAGTTTCATTGTAGCAAAGCCTTATTCTTTGTAATAGGTTGAATTCTTTAAAGGTCTGATATTCAGGTTGATTGGACAAAAAAAACTCCACTTGATGACTTTGACTCTAATATTTCAAAAAGTTGATCCTACCAGATCAGACTCAGAGTCCTCTTTCCCCTCTATTATTAGACACAGAATTCTTTTACAGCAAAAGAACAAGGGTTTGAACTTTAAAGATGACCATCATTACCTTTTATTGAAAACTCCACTACTAATACAGCTTCCCATAGCATGTACCGATTTGCAAATATGGTGTGTCCTCATAATTTACATAGTATGTAACTAAAGAAACTTATCTCAAGTTTAATTGATGCAGGTATCAGGTTCAGACGTAAGTTTTTAGATGTGATGTATAACGGATAAAAGAACTACATAACCCTACCTATGGATGCGTTAAGTGGTCTCAAATCACCATGCTGTGATGGTACAACAAAAATATGTGAAACATCAAAGCATAAAAAATCTATCTGTAAACTAGCTGTTGTTCCTACAATACCATTATAGACCTTGTATACTAGCTGTTGTTCCAACAATACCATACTTGACTTTCAACATATGCGTAAATTCTCTTGTGTATGTAACATGTTTATTCATAACTAGCTCCTTGTCTACATGAACGAAATATGTATCATTATTCATTAGACATGCATTTGTGTGACCTCATGATCATCATGTTTAGCCCATGGTAGGTGTGTAAATAGATATATCGGACATAGAAGAGCTGTTATAAATTTATAATGGCATAACGGCTGTTGTAACAGTATAAGGATCACTAGACATAAAATGCATCATGCAATAAGAGCAAAAGCACATGACCGGCAAAATAAGAACTGAAATTGGTTATTTAAACAAAACACAATAATGAAACTCTCTCAAAATATGCTACATAATCTTATCATTAGAAGTAATCTAGAAATAATGGCCAGATTAGGCTCACCTAAGTATATGGAGAGCTTCTTTCTCAGCTTCCAATATCGACTTTGCTTCAATCACAACATCATGCTTGATGCACATGTCAGAAGACATTTTCTCCAAACCCTGTTGCTCAGCCATAAGACTAGCTCTTTCAATGTCAAGTTTATCATACAAGTCATCAACTTCTTCCTTTAAACTCAACAGCAACTGCTGCTGGCAATCAAGAACTGATTTTTCCTTCATATACTCGGCGAGGCTCTCTTCTCGATTTGTTCTCTCTTTCTCCAAATCAAGCAACGCAACCTGAAGGCCTTTCCTGACCTCAATCTCATGGTCCTTTTCTTTCTTTAACTTCTCCTCCCAGTATTTCTGTATTTCTCCTCTGCGAATAAATTCTGCCCTGATTTCATCCATCTCAACAAACCTTGACAAATTTTCAGACTCAACTCTTGATATTTCAGCATGGATTGCTTCTTCCATTCTGCCAGCAATCAATGCAACTGCAGCTTGAGCTTTTGTTACTGGTTTATATGGCTGAAGACGTCTGGTATTTCCTGTTACAGATAGACGTAGAAAAAGAAGAAGAAAAAAATGAATATATAAGAGAGGCAAAATAAAGAATCATACGAATTTATATAGAATATTTAATAAATAAAGGTATGCAGTAATCACTAACCAACAAATGATCCAAAATCCAGCATAAATAATACATGATAACATGCAGCTCAAGTAGCAATATCCATGCCATATCTCACAATCTGTTCCTACTCCCAAGTTCCAATAACAGAACAGAAATCCAGGTCTTCTAATAATCTTGTGACAAGAGAAAGGTAAGTCATCTAACTATTATAAGATATTACAGGCATAGGAATCAGGTGTTTACCTGAAAACCAATTCTTTCTATCTAGTTAAACTAATTAATCTCCAAACTGACAAAATCCAGAGCTGTCAACAATCAATTCATCATTAAGAGTGTACAACCCTCATCGATGAATTATTATATGTTGAATGCCATTAGCAGGAAATCTAAGTCACTGGGAGACTACAAGCTTGAAAGATGGACTACCTCCAATAAAATATGGCCTTAGGATTTGTAATGCAACAGTAGACACTTGCTAGATGATGCTCAAGTATCTTGTCATGCTAAGGAAATGATATGTTTGTCAAGTTTCTAAAAGTAGTGCAGGCACCCACATAGATCATCGCATATGCAGAACCAGTTTTTTCTGCTTTGCATAAACAGGATAAGGCCTAAGCATCGCCAAGCAGGATAAAGCATACATAAGAGACAATATATTTTCATACATTTAATGCATATATAAACAAGTTAAAAATGAAATATATCTGACATTCTGATAAGTTCATCATTTGGAATTTAAATAAAAGCTACTCATATTTGACAAGTCTTCTCTCTTTACTTATAGTTTGGATATTTATTTAAATTATACTTTAATGACTTATAAGTAGACCACCTTACACCCTCATGTAGTACCTACAGCGCATATGTGCTACGCGGTGGACATTATAGTGCCTTTTTAGTTTTCATAACATTGATGCTTATTTCAAGAAGAAATTCTCATGGATAAATGGGGTAATAACTTCATATTAGACTCAACTAAGAAGATTATACAAAAAACCCTGTTTGAAAACCTAATAAAGTAACAATATGGTTTATTCATGGTTCACTGATGACAATAGGAAATTGAATGCTTATATCAGTTCATGATAAATGAAAAGGACTCTAGGATTGTGCATTTTGTTCTATCTTTTCTTCTTTTTCCTTCTGGGTGATTCAACAGATTTTCAGGTTCATGAACATAATGTAAGTCCAAAGAAAATCCTGTGGGAAAATTTGTTCCACCCTTCGTTAATTGTAGATAGTCTTACACGAAACATTGCTGAGCATGGATTCCAGGGTAATCTATTTTGTCCTTCTTTATGGTGTTTCAACAGAATTTCCAAGCTCAAGAGAAAAATGCAATGGCAGAAGTTCTAAGTGGCATATACACTATAAGATCACTTCCAACATGTTCAGCTTATAGGAGTTTTTCTTGCAGAATATAAAGAACTGGGCAATGTCTAGAAGTTGGTACCCTCCAAGAGTGACTCCACATGAAGTTGGAGTTACGAGAAGCATGAATTTCCAAGTTTATGGACCAAAATGCGTATGCAGAACTAAAACTGCTTCTAACTTTCCTAGTTTTGGATGCCAAAAGGGAAAGGGCTATAAAAAAGAAAAGAAACATCAGTTTATTTAATGATTTGAATAGCACAGAACCAGCACATATGTTATAAAAGCAGAAAAGAGGAGGTAAGGAACAAATATATAAATATTAATTCAACATTAATTAAATAAACCAGAGGATTTTGTTAAGAATAAAAATAAGCCAATAGATTTGCCAACATGAGAGGAATAAGCCTTTTAATGAGGTGGGTTTGAGCCACTACTCTAAGTAAAAGTGGACTCAGAGGACAGAGCACCAGTCATACCAAAAGTTTTCCTAGTTATGCTCCTGTCACCAGCCATCAGATCCATCAACAATGATACTGATAAATCCGGACAAGTACTCAGATCTAACAAGCCCACCCTTTTCCTTATCACCTGGACTGTAAACAAGTCAGACTTTATAAAACCATGATCAAAAGACCATCAAGAAAGCAGAAAAAGTGTTGTTGATATTAGAGATAACCAATCCTTAGGCTATCAATACCTTTTCATCTATTTCAGAAGGTAAAGCATATTCTAGCAGGGTTTTCCAGTTCACCAGATCAAATCGAGATAGATAACTGCAACATAAATATGTAACTAGTTAACAATTTAACCAGGAAAAGAGAGAAAAAGTAACAAATATATCAAAGGAAGATTAAAACCTTTCAGGGAAAAAATAAGAACTTCCATTGCAATTAGAACTAGAAATATCTGAAGATGAGAGCTTGCTGAGGACAATACCAGCTTCTCCTAGTGCTTTTCAACGAAGCATAGGATGTCAGAGTTCACATCTCTCAAGATTGATAATGTAATACCTTTAATACATCTGTAAAAGATCTTACACTGAATGCACCAGAAATCTGGATCATCAAGATTCACATCATCAAATGCTGTAACAATTGATCCGGCAATCAAACTACTTGGAACAATCTTGTGTTTCCTTTTTCTGCATGTGCACCTAATGTCATAATACTGGCTTCCTACTACCATTATCATTTAAAACATCCAAGGACAAAATAGAAACTACTGAAATCTAGATTACCTCTCCAATTTTGAGTTTATTTTGACAAACCATCTTGCAAATTCCCTCCTGGTACATAATTCATCGGCACTGACATCATTTTCAATGATCTGAGTACCATGAAATTAAATCAAAAATCCATTTTCAGAAGTGCAAACAGAGATAACTCAAAATACAATGTCTTTAAAATGTCTAACTGGAGATCAAATATTGAACTTAATAGAAACTTTAAGTCCTAGTTAGAAGTTAGTTATTCAAATATTTTATTATTTAACTGAGAAATATGCTACTTAAATTGTACTGAGTCAGAGATAAGGAGACAATTTCCCAATAAGGATATTGAAAGGATATGTAATAAGAAAGAAGTAGAAAAAAGCATGTATAGAAGATAAAAATAGGACTAAATGATAATTGAGCTTGTTTCTTAGCTTGCTCTTTAAGTCACACTGGCACATAGTAATTTAACATATTAAACCAATTTCGAATACAATTTAGTATTTGCACAACTCATAAGCTCTACTTCAATTAGAAAAAGATGCAATGCTAGAACCATTTAATCTGTTTCTGGTGACTATGTTGACAATGTTGATTTAATTACTGCTGTGTTAGCTTCTATATAACTTGTGAGGTTTGTCCCTTGTTCTTGATGATAGCTTTTGGATTGGTCTCCTCTCCTTTCCTTGGGGAGGACTGAGGTAAATACCCTTGTGCTGCCTGTATTTATTGCTGATATCAAGTCTGTTGTGAGGAGCATGCCCTCTGGCAAAGCCCTGGGCATGGATTCCAGGCTGAGGTTTTCAAGGCCCACTAGGCTATTTTAGTGCCTCACCTTTTGCAGGCTATGATTTGATTTTTTGACACCAGCCGACTGTCATTACAGTGAGCTCGGACTTTATTTCTCTGATTCATAAGAAGGATAATTCGAATAAAGATTCTGCTATTGTCCTATAGCTCTTTGTAATGCCTGCTATAAAGCCATTTCTAAAATTTTGGTTAATCAGTTTAAGTCTTTGCTTGGGGTTGATAGGACCTGAGCAGGCAACTTTTGTGGTAGATAGGAATATTGGAGACAATATTCTGGCTGCCCAAGGGCTCAACCACTCTATCGGGATAACTAGGTTTGTTCTCCAATGATGATTAGAAGGCCTATGGTCAGATTAAGCTAGGAGGCAGTTATTCAAATTTGATGTGTATGAGGTTCCTTTCCAAACTGGGTTTGAGTTTCTCCGTGTATCTCCTCTCCAAAGTTGCCTTTTTTTATTAGCAGCAAACCCTCTTCTTGGATATTAATCCCAAATGTGACCTTCGTCAAGGAGCTCCATTGTCTCCTTATTGTTCATCTTGTGTTCTCAGGTGCTCTCTTCTCTATTAAATCAAGCAGCTAGGGTAGGTGATATATCGATCGAACCTTACCCATTTCTTATATGAAGATGATATCCTTGTCTGTGTGAAAGCCTCTAGTAGATCTTCTCATAAGGTTTCTGCCATTTTGCATACCTACTGACATCTCATTGATCAACAACTTACCATGATTCCTAACTCCGTTCTAGACCAGATTGCCAAGATCTCTAGAGCCTTCTTATGGGAGAGGGGTGTCACCAAGACTGGCCTTCACCTAATAAATTGGGATACTGCTCTTGATCTTAAATCTGAGGGGGGCCTTGGCGTAAGCAACTTGCATTGGGCTAAGTCTACCCAAATGGATAAAAATGTTTTCAAATTCCTAAACTCCTCTTATTCTACTTGGGTTATCATGTATAAGAAGTATTGGGCAAGATATTGAAACTCAAGATCAAGATCAAAATCGGGATCAACCATCCAAAAAATACTACGTATCAACTGTCTACATTGAATCAGACTACTTTTTAATTATATAGAAAATACAGAAAATCTTCTAAAAATTCAAAAAAATGATAGAAAAATAAGAAGAAAATAAATTACTCACACCATCTTAAAAACTAAAAAAAATATTCATTCAAAATAATGATGAATTTTGTGTTGGATATGATAAATTTTAATGCTTATAAATTACTAGTATAGAAGTGAGATGATAATAGATATCTCTTTCTTTTCAATGTTGTTTTAAGGTAGTAAGAAAATGAGAGTTAAAGTAAGAGAGAGAAGGAGAGAGAAAAGAGAAATAAGAAAAAATAATAAAAGAAAGAACAAAAAACTCACCTAAGTTTACCAGAGCGTAGAATAGCTAGAGGACCTTGCCAGATTGGTCGCTAAATGAGTTAGGTTATGTATCAAAGACGGGAGGAGAGAGTGTGTGAGAGAAAAAGTATAATCTGCAGACTTAAAAGAAGGAGTTGGAGACATCAATTTCTGATATCCCCCAGGTCGGATCCATTTTAGATTTGACATGAATCTTTAAAAAAATAGTTTCGATTGATACGACAGAGACAGATAGGCCAATATGGCTGAAAGTAGCTGATACCAAAATGAATTCGTGTTGAGATCGATCGAACCTGGGATCCATCGTATCATTCATGGATCCTTGAGCTACTAAGGCCAAGCCCAACACCTTATGGGCCTAGAGGTCTCTCGGTTAGGCAGTTTGCAACTTTTAGTTGGGCTATAAACGACTCATGGGCTCTAGCCACTTGGCCAGGGTTCTTGAGGACC
Source organism: Typha angustifolia (assembly GCF_048772165.1). NCBI lineage: Eukaryota > Viridiplantae > Streptophyta > Magnoliopsida > Poales > Typhaceae > Typha > Typha angustifolia. The sequence continues at coordinate 5,575,147 of NC_133246.1, read as the reverse complement.
CTTGGTTGGACTCAAGCCCCTTAGTGGGTTAATCCTTTTTTTGTTGACTCCCTTCTATGCTTTCGCACATGGCATCAATTAGACAGAATTCTTGTCGACTTACAAATTCGTCGGTGGTAAGATCTAGTAAACATAGACATCTATGCTTCAAGAAGATTAAAATTGCAAGTCAAACAGCCATCAAAGTTCCAAAGAAAAATCCTGAAGATAATCTACAGTAAGCTTAAAATACACTACAATGTCCAGCTCATGATCCAACAGATTATGCAGCTTCAATCTAACTCAGCATGATACAGAAACTGACAAGTGCAAAGTGAATAAGATTACTATAGCAAACCTGCAACTTCTTTAAAACAGACAGAGCTTCTTGTTGAGTAGAATCAGCAGGAACAGAAACAACAATACGCTTGCTTCCTCCTAATTCTGATATATAGACAAAGAATACAGGAAATCAGAAAAATTATACTAGACAGAATACCAATTGCTATAAAAGAATGGAAGAGCTAAGAAAGACCAATTTAATTACATTGTAAATATTTTGTATAGTTATATAAACATTACATGCATAAGAGATGCCAAATATTTAATTGCAAAGATACAGAATGCAAGACGTGATGGCTAGGCTAAGCAAGCAAAGATTTGTTAGAAAAATCAATCATATAGAAGGAATATATAATAAATGACTATTCAGCTAAAACCCTACTATTAGTCTATTACCACCATTCTTCACTTGTCCAACAATAAATAATGCAGCTTTCCAATATATTGTACTGCTGTAACCAGCTGTGTTTGCATGAACATCTTGCGATCAAGTTGCACACCATGACACTCACCATTGTTGAGGCCCAATTGGCAAACATTCATGCCCTCAATATATATGTCAAGCACTTCTTGGAACATTGAGCTCTCACATAGTGGCATCCTATGTACTTTATGATAAAAATACTTGCTATATAGTCCACTGCATGGCGGGGCGGCACAATGCCTAGGTGAATTTGGCGGGCCGCCTAGTCGCGTGGCGAGTTGCCAAGTCGCGTAGCGGGCCGAGGATTGCCGATTGCCTCATCTCCTCCTCCTTCTTTTTCTCCTCCTCTTCTTTTTCTTTTTCTTTTCTTTCTCTTTGGCATTAAAACCACCCACTTTTTTCTGTCTTTCTTTATCTGTGCTTTAGTGGGAAAAAGAGTGTTGGAAAAAATAGAGAGGCCACGTGAGAAAGAGAGAGTGGTGGGAAAGAAAGAGGCCATGTGGGAAAAAGAGCCTGCCTCATGTTAACATTGGAAAACACCAAAGGCACCAATTATTTATGCACACCAACTAATGCATTTAATTTTAGATCATGATAATTTATTATTAAGATATTAATAAAATATGCATACATATTATTTTTAATCTATTATTTTTATTTTTGTGAATTGCACTATTAAAATTTTATAAATATTATATTAATATATATATATATTATATCATATAGAATTGTTTTTTTTATTTTTATATATTAAATTGTTAGACCACCTTGGCACCCGCCTTTCGCCTAGGCACTAGGCGGTGGGGCCCGCAATCTGCAACCACCTTTTAATATACTGATAAAGTTCATTACAACAAAACAATTGGGTGACCAAATTTTGAACTTTCAACAAATAAAGAATAAAAGAAGATTACATTACAACTTAGAATCATATCCGTCATGTTTCTTTCAAAACTTCAAAAACTAGAGTTAAGAGTGACAACATCACTAAAACTGACCTCCTTATATCTATCTAACTACAAATAGAAACTGAGTAACAAACAAAATTAATCGTTGCATTAGATAGACCAACTATATTAGCTTATCAAAAACATAAGCTTGAGAACATGTATTGAGTGCATTATATATTATGTCTTTTTTCTTTAACAAACATCGAAGTGAAATAAAAATAAAGGTGAAACTCAAATGATGAGAAAGTCAAGTTCTAATCCATATTTTGATCATCTGTAAACAGAAGCAAAATACAAGAATATGTCATTTGCTGTTTCCATCTCTTATTTTCCTGCAGGTGGTGATTATCTATGATGGGCTTTTGTCCATTTTTACTCCGAGCAATAAAAACACAAGAAAAATAACATCTCACACTACCTATATATATTGACAACAATCAAACTTAATCCATAATCCTGATCAAATTATCTGAAAGAAAAATTAAATAAATAAAAAACCAATTCAGCCACCCAGTTCTGTTACAAAAGATTCTTTTAGTTGAAGAACTAAAACCTGATAAAATATTCTCTTTCAGCTCATTATCTTCTGCAGCAACCTCATCGTCTTGATTTGATTTGGAAACTTGATCAACTTCTAGGTCTCCAGGCCTCGTATCTTGATCTAGATCCCTTATGGAATCCACTGATGTCAGCTTCTCACGAAAAGTATGAAATGGTGCATTAAAGGAAAACTTGAAACCTGCAAGTTATAATTGATTCCTATCTATTAGCTGTCAACTTCTTCATAATATAACAATATATTAAGATGTTCAGGTACACTTAATGACAAATACTACAATTTGCAGAAAGTAGATATTTCAGAAATCATCAAATGGAAATATTCTCCCACCTAGAAGTACTAGAATTGGTTCTTCCAATTCAAAATCATCAAATGAAAATATTGTACCAAATATTAATAAAATTTAGAATAAACACTAAGTGAGAAGAATAGAGAGAAAACATAGAATCTAAAGGTTTTAGATGAAGTGCAAATAAGACTGAGTAGATGAGATGTAATTTCAGAAAAATGAGGCAGAGAGATGATGGTTAAAGAATTTATTTTGGTGAACAAGAACCACCTATAGCTGAAACTTGAAAGCAGTGGAAATAAGACAGAGTAAATGAGATGTAATTTCAGAAAAATGAGGCAAAGAGATGGTTAAAGAATTTATTTTGGTGAACAAGAACCACCTAGCTGAAACTTGAAAGCACTTCCATTACCTTGGATATATAATTAAGGACGTTGAACATAGAAGTGGAATATAATGGTTAGAAAGAATAAGTGCTTTTAGTCATATGTGTGACTGTCAATTCATCATTTACACCTTAAAATCAAATATTAAAAAATGATAAAAATAGGATAGCTATAAGATCAGCCATGCTCTATGGATCAAAATGTTAGGCAACGAAGAGACAACGGATGCAGGAGTTTAGCATAGCCTTAATAAGGATGTTCAGATGGATGGGGCAATTAAAAGAATATATAATATAGAAGGTGAGTAGTAGGCACACATTATCAATAGAAATGAGCAATTTTATATAAGTAGAAAGTGCCTCCACAAAAACAGGACTTAAATTACATGGCTGGAAGTAGCAAACAAATAAACTATAGGTCACAATTTAACATAGAACCTTCAATTAAAAAGAGCTAAATAATAAGAAGAATTACTGTAACCTCTCCTACATAGTTGGGACTTGTAAAAATTCATGGATTCAGCAACTAGTAAATGTACTTTGAGACAAACCCTAGTAGGTAGCAAATCAATTCCAAATATATGTTCATTCAGGTGCCCGTTTTATGATGGAGCCATATAAACACAAGCACTAGAACAATAGTATCATATTAGAATTCAATTAAGAAAAAAGGAGACATTGACAATGTTGAGGAAGTGCTAAGCAGCTCTCATATACATTTATGAATTCCTTGAAAGTGTGCTTCATCAAATATTTATGAATTCCTCAAAAGCGTGCTTCACCAAATATTCATTCAATTGTGTAAATTGCATAGTTGTGTGACAAATAAAAGTAGAACGAAAAGGAGAAGTGGTAATAAGGACAACGATTTTCTTAAGATTGCTGACCATAATAAGATTATATTCAATAGCTTTGTTGAAGTGAGAAAAGAAGTTTGGAATCATTGCCTTCTGATCTTCACAATTTCTTTTTATAGTTCCTATTTTCCACTAACCTAACAATAATATGAGTTCTCTTAGTTTTGTCCTTGCAATCCCTAATAATGGCACAAGTATAGTAAGGCATCAGCCTTCTCTGTGTTTGTTGTTCATGCTTCACAGTTCACATTTCCCGGACACATTCATCAGCTTGCATCGACATCAGTCAGCCGGTGCACTGTGGTTCTTTATCAGTATTTGGGGTGATATGCTCAACATGTAGAGGTATACAAGCATATATTTCCTGATTGAAATAATTAAAGTGGAGAAAAGACTCTGACATACTGTAAGAAATGCAAATTCCTTTATTTTGTATAATTTTATTTTTATTTTTCGAGAGCTAGTGGGAACTTATGGTGTCGAACTCTCACTTCTCAGTGAGGAACTGGGTGTCACAAACACTATGATATCAAACAAAAGGGGGAATGCACATTATATGAAAAGATCAGACTTCAGTGAGGGAAAATCCAAATCTTAGAATTTGCGGCATTAGCCATTAGGAAAGGCATCTTCAAAAAACATGAAAACAGTTTGGACAATAAAGCTGATATTGCAGCTCAATGTGTAGCCTTATGGAAACAAGATTGAGGAGAAGTATTTAAAATAACCAGAATACTGCAATTGAGTTAAACTAGAGATAATTAGGGGAAAAAATTTCAGTGCAGGTCAAATGTACTCTGACCCACACATACTAGATAGAAAGAGCAAAAGACATTAGAAGCCCCAGTACTTATGGAGTTACTGGCCCCGATAGAGTTGGAGAACCTTTTATTGAGCTCAATTTCCAGTGACAGCTTACGCTAAGCCTTTGATTACCAAAGCTTAATACTAAAATGATGATCATCAGTAAAATGATTTTCAGAACTTCTCGCTTGACATATTTCTTGCCAACACTTAAACTACAACATTAAGGATGGTAACTCCATGTAATTGGAGTGTCCAAAACACGCGAACCAGTCAAACGGCCTCAGTATTATGGAAGTGGTCCCTTTTAAGAGATTCACTAAAGCAATTGAGGAAATAATAGTAAGACACTGTTGTTTCTCCCTAATACAGTATAAAAAAGCTGTAGCTACTCTTAACTGAAACTATATTGTATTACTGGTTACAGAATTCACTAATTTCCACCAGTTCACATTAGACTTGAAACAAATGAGCAAGCAAGAAAGAACAACAGCCCACCCTCAAAAAGTAAATAACCATTCGGTAGTGGATAGAAAGAAGCAGAACCTTTTCTCGAGAACGAGCAGAAAGTGAGAGCCGCTAACAAGATCGCCACTGAAGCCCCAACGCCAACAGAAAGCTTTCTCAAACCTATACCCCGAAATAATTGTTAAAAAATTAAATCCAATTTTCCCAATACAATTGGCATAATGTATCAAATAAAAGATCAATTCCGACAAGCATTAACCATCTCTATCCGCAGTTTCCTGTTTCCGGATGAACCAACCACCAAAACCATCCTGGGATCCCGCGTCCCCAGGAAGCCAACAAGGTTCGACCTTCTCCTCTGCAAAAGAAACCCTATAACGGAATCGCCTCCTCGAGGTCCTTGACGCCGAGAAGGAGGTCAACTGGAGGGTACCGAAGGAGAAATCGCAGCAAAGATTCCTCGACTGAAACCATGGCGGGGAGAAGGGCAAAGGAGAGGTCATCTCTCAATCAACTCGCGGGGATTAGGGCTCCATCCCTGTGAACTGAATTGATCTCTAGGGTTTAATGGCGACGAGGAGACAAGAGTTTTGTTTGGTTTCTTTCCAGTTGGGTCCAAGAAGCCTGATCCAACGGTCCACAAGCTAGTACGTGGGAAGAGAGTATAAGAAGATGTAAAAATTCCATCTGTTTGTAGGTTAACGGCTAGGGCTTCCCTTTGGTTTTGGCAACACAGCGGCTAACGGCTTCGAATCGAGCAACATAGCTCGATTTGATTACCTCAAATATCTTTATATTGAGCTCCCGGTGGCGACCATACTATACTGTGTTATCTTTCATACTGACAGCAAGGCTAATAAAACTATTCAAATTATAAGTTTTAGATGTTATATGGAACCGTGCTTTTCTCATTACCCTAGTATAATTTTTGTTCGCCGACGTTTATAATTCATTTTGTAACCGTGGTGGTTAGGTAATTTATTCTAATTTTTTTAAAAATATTTATATTAAGAGAGGACTCAGCTTTGTCCAACCTACCTCTAGCTTACGGACTTTTGAATGATAAAAAATAAATAAATAAACACGTTTAATAGGAAAGAGAGAGGTTTTTTACTTAAACTAGACATATTTTATATTATTTATTATTGAAATAGATTATCACTTAAATTTATTACCAAATGGGATCTAATTCAAACTTATTAGTGTTTTTATTGTCAGACTTTTTTTTTCTTTAAGTGCTGAAAGACTAAGTTAAGAGAAATTTATATACATAAGACACTGGTTAATTCATTATTTTTATTAGGGCTATAGTGAATTATACTCCGTTTGATAATAAGTTTGAGAAATAATTTATTTTCAATTAAAAACAAAATAGATTGGAATCAAGTTAGGTCACAAGCCCGGAAAGAGGAGAATACATACGATCTGCATGCATGTGGGTGTGTCATGCGCATATTGAAGTTAGTTAGACTAACACTATATTTTAATTTTAGTATTATTTATAATTTATTATATAGATATTTATCATTCAACTCGTATTTTTATTAATGTCAGAAGAACCTTAAGTTAGGTCCAACCTAACGGCAGCTAATGAAATAAAAAAATAATAATCTATTACTTTCCAATAAAATATTAAAATACCTCTCATTTTACTTTAAACTTTGGTTACCTTTCTATTTTCAACTTAACGTTAAAAAACTAGAATCTGGTTACCCTTTTATTTTCATTTAACATTAAAAGACTTGAGGAGTCTGGTTACCCTTTTATTTTCAATTTAACTTTAAACAACTTGAGTCTGGTTACACTTTTGTTTTCATTTTAACTTTAAAAAACTTAGTCAAGTCAACTTAACTCATATATTTCAACAACTTAACGGTAGTGAGGTCATCTTGCAGCTGTAATTAACTTTAGGCTGTTAAAAAACTAAAGTTAAAATATCTTTGAGACATCTAAAGTAAAATACAAGTATGAAATGATACATATTTGCATGATTGTGTTAATGATAACTAAAGCAAAACGATAGTGTTTTTGATATATCTTCCTAACATCTTTAATTCCAAAGTAATTCAAGATCCCCTTTAATTATTATTATTTTCAAAAGAAAAATGTTGCATATATATAAGTAACATCTCTAATTCTAAAGACAGTTACTTCAATGTCTTGCACAGATTCCTCATTTCATGAACATTTGAGCATCAATACAGTTCTATTTTCGAGCATTACAAAAGAAATACTTATAGATGAATATGCTCACATGCCAATGGGATAATGCTCAGATATTAAAAGAGTTCATATTGTACAACTATTTCTGGCACCGATTTAATTAGGCCATCATGAAGTTTACCAATTTGCTCAAAAACTTCTCAAGACAAGATGAATAAGGTCAGATATTTTCCTGTAATGCTCCTCTAGTCCCTTCAAAAAGATCTGTGAGACAACTAATTGAGTCATTCTACTATGGGAAGTAAGATGCCTACAGTTTCCGACAAACCAAAGGTTGTGTAGTAGCTAACGCAATAGCTTATAATGCCTTATAAACTAGAAAAACCAAATGGTTGATCCATGCACCACTTACGTAAAAGCATTGCACCTCTTCACAAAAACTTGCTTACTAAAACTGAGTTTTTCTTATACATAAGTGGAGATCATATCAGAGAAACAATATTGAGAAGAACAAATCCATTGAAAGAGCAATACAAGATACATAGAGCAAAGAGTTTCGTATTGCCACAAGAAAGAGGGTATCAACTCTTGTACAGAACAAAATTGAACGCATTAAACCGTATCCTTACCGCTACACAGCTGTAGGAGAATCATGTCATAATATGTGAGAAATAAGTACACAGAATGATCTTCTCGTCATTTTTCACCAAAACTTCTTTCCTATTCATCAAGAAAGGCTGTGTTTAGACACCATCATTGTGCAGTTAGCTAGATACTGTAAATCTATTACATATTAGAGAAGCAGCACGACTCTAAATGAAAATTCAAGCAAATCAACGTCTGAATGATACCTCATGATGTTAAAGCGAAGAACAAAAGCAATCATTGCGACAACAGACTCCTATAATTAAAGAAGAACAAAAGCGATATTTACAACAACGGAGTCCTACAATAACTTGAGTAAATTTTACCTGTGTGAGTAATCAGCATATCTTGCATATTTGGTGTCAGATGTAGATTGATATCCACCCAAAGCATAAAAAATCTCCCAAACACCTTGACTATGCCTCCATTTATGTTCAAATCTGGCCCACCCTTCCTTTTTTGCCTTTCTTTACCCAGTTACCTTAGTTTATGGGCTTTCTTCCCAAACCCCATTTGTTCCAAATTTATTTCTACACCCTGAAACACCCACCATATGATAACATTAGCCATAAAGGCCTTAAAAAACTCATTTTCCTCCTTATCATGATGGCTTACTGTAATTCCCTTCCTTTTCCTAATTTTATTACCAAAGCTCTATTTCTTCTCATGGTTCCTTCCCCCAAGATGCCCTTTCATTTCAACCATTTTTCCCATTCCCTGGATGAATTTAAAAAATCTTTACATTCTTGACAAAGTCTAAGGCTCTAAGCATTGATTTTCACTATTATTCTATCAAGATCATCAGATTCAAATCATATGATTTATATCATGATGGCTATCATACAAACTGGATGAGCACTGAGAAAAAAAAAGCAGACGTTACATAACAGAAAGAAGTGAGGGTATAAGTGTATACCATGGAGAGTAAAGGCAAACTAGGTTCCCTACTCCAAGATCCACATTGTCGCATATCTTCGAACTGAATATAATAGTCCTCTCCCAGGTCCCATCAGCAACAGCACATTCTCTAGGACATTTTGCACTTAGGGAAAACTGAAGAAAAGTTAAAGATTACAAAAGCTATATAAGATATGTGCAAATTACTGAATCCAAAACATAATAAGTTGAGCTTCTTTTCAGTTACTACTCTTTAGTGGAAAGCAAGCATCAGTATAATATTCCTAAAATGCCACAATCAACTGATCATGTAGGGGCTAAAGGTGTTTGTGTGTATAACACTTGCTATTGTGATGATTTAACCTACCAGTTTGATCAGGCCACTGCAAAAAAGGGCAGAAAAACACAACTATTGTCAGCCTTTCATGTATAAGTATCCTTAGATGATCCAAATTATACATTAGCTTGATAGTCAATCCAAGCACTTGGAATATTCCTGCAACCATTAGTCGTTTCTACGAGTCCTCGATTAAGAATTCATGCTATTTTAAAAAGTTTCAATTGCATGTAAGAGGTCGATTTTAAGAATGGATTAGGCATCTATATTTTTGTCTTCATTCTTCAATAAGAGAAACTTACTACTGTGATAAGGAGACTTGCTTACGCATGAAATCATCAGGAGCTACTGGTTTAGTATTTGGGAACACCATGATATGCATTAATCAAGGTTCTGAATATCGTTATTAATATTGGTATCAATTGTTGGAAAAAATGATATTTATTAATTGTTTCGGCAACTATATCGGCCATTTCGGTTTCAGACTATTTAATGACTTAAATTCTAAAAAAGATATATCATAATTGTAGGAAAATTCCAAAAGTACATATCAATGGAAAAGATAAGAAAATTTAGATTATTCACATGATATAGTAACAGCATAACGTTAAGGGTGAAAACACTAAGAACAATGTGAATAGAGAATGAATTCAGTAATACACATGCCCATTGTTGTCATTTTCTCCCAATAGAAGTGGATGGCAGATGAGGCTAACAACCAACTTTACAACAAAGGTGATCTTATGAGGTGTTAAATGAGAGGGTAAAAAAGGGTGGAGTGAAGGAAAAAAATAGAAACAAAAAGGAAAAAAAGAGAAAGAAGGAAAGAAAATGGGAAGAAAACATAAGACATGGTGGTGCCCAAGAGTCTAAAGACATTAGGACATCAATAATTGATGTCCCACATTACATTCAGGTCAGATTAAACTTATGATATAATTTACATAAAATCTAGATAAAATCAAAATCAAAATTTTATATTTACCATTGATACAACTGATGTGACCGATATATATCAGCCAATACAACCAATACTAGGCTGATACAACCTATACTAAACTGATACGGCTCATATTAGGCTGAAACCAAGGGAAAACTAGTTTCGGCCCTAGTTTCAAATCAGTAATGGTCGATACCGATACATATCGGTGTCAGCCGATACTTTGAACCATGGCATTCATCATCTGAGCTAACTACAACACACATCTTCTAGGTGACCACAAACCATAATAAAAGAATTCATGTCACATTCTAGAAACATAAATGCAAAAAAAAAAAAAAAAAAAAGGTGGTAAGATATCTATGACTAAAGACGACGATTCAAGATAACAGTAATATTTCTAGATTGTAGCTCCAACTTCTAGGTCTCCATGTTCAAAAAATTACAAGTTTATTCTTTATCATGATAGGAAGATATAAATGGTTGTCTCCACTACAGAGAAATTAACACCTTTTTCTTAAAGGAAAGCATTATACTAATTAATCACCACGATTACAAAAAGGTCCAATATTGAAGATCAAAATATGCAACAATTGGTTGGCGAAGGACCATTCGCAGGTATATCCCAAGTCCAAAATATGACCAAAATCACAAGCAAATCTGATGCAGGAGTATAAAGACTAATGATATATTTTAGATTAGAGAGTTGATTGCAAATCTTTTAAGTGTCTTTATTGAGTCAAGTCTAGTTAAGATTGTGTTTAAATGGGCTAATTTTCTATTTTCATCATTTATTTGACCTAGTTTTATGTATTTGGGTCTCGTTTCGGCACAATTTAAGGCATTTGGGTTAATAACTTTTGCTTAGATTTTATTGGTACTCATACGGACAACGAAGGTCTATTTTGACCTAATCCAACTAGGAAATTGAGCATATCTGTAGTTCCTTATCCAACTCATATAAAATAGAAGGACAGGAGATAGAAGTCTTTTGTGACAACTATGGTTTTATTTCAAAGAAATGAAGAAAAGATATGTTCTCTTTCTTCTTCCCATGCATGAAGCATAGATGGTATGATGCCAAATTCTTTGGTGGGATTCTAATGAGCCATAGTGAGTGATGCAAGACAATGTCTCAATTACAGATTTGAGAAGAAGTATGGAAAATAATCAAACTCAGAAAATCCACCAATCAGGGTGTCGGAATCCACCGATGTTGGAATCCACCGACAAATACTTAATATATGAAAACTCTCAAAATGCTCATTAATCAATAAAAGATTATTACAAGCCTTTATATATGTAAAAGAAAGTAAAAAACAAGGATAAAAATAGCTCTAGAAGATGGCTAGCTACAACTCTCGTTAAGCCAAACGGCCACGGGTGTAACCCTTTTGTGCCTATGAGAGAAAACGTGACGAAAAGTGGTATCCCCACCAACTCTTCTAGGCTGGAAGAAACTCAACTCAGTCAAGTAGCTCTGATAGTACTCCAAAAAGTTAAAGTTAAGCTGCTATAACTCATCACGAGTGATTCACGTACAATCAGACTCTGGTCGCCCGTGCCATCAAATGAGAAAACGGTGAACCCCTCCTTCTGTAGTAGATATTATTTGATCATTCAAAATAACGTCTATCTTTTCTTGTGATGTGTATAGAAAAAGAGAAGTGGTATGTGGCATGATAGGGATATTTGAAAGAGTAGTAGATGTAGCATAGGGTTCAACGCAGATGTGCATAGATAGTTGGTAGACTACTAGATCCTCAATATTAAAAGTACAATTAATGCCGTAATTAGGGAGAATATCAATGACATAATCATTAGCACCTACACGTTTCAGAACTTGGAAAGGTCCTGCACTACGGGCATGCAACTTCTGAACAGTTCTTGAAGGGAATCGTTCGGGTCCGAGACGAATCATAACATGATCTCCAACATCGAACTCCTTGGCACGTTTGTGCAAGTCAGCATGTATTTTATACTGACGATTATTCGTCTCAATTCGCTTACTGATCTCTTGATGCAAAGAATGAACATTTACAAGAGTCCATTGAACCATTATGATTAGATTAGACGACTTCAATACTCGTCTTAAAGCTATTGAGATGGGTTGTGACCAACATGAGAATAGGAGTGACATTGGTGCATCCAACACGAGTGCCATGCATGCTGCTCCTAGTGTCGATACCCAAAGACAGGCCCTTAATGGCGACCAGAGTCTAACTGTACGTGGACCACTTGTGAGGAGTTGCAGTAGCTTGACCCTAACCTTTTGGAGTACTATCAGAGCCACTCGACTGAGTCAAGTTTTTTCCAACTCGAGAGAGTTGACGCGGACACCACTTTTTGTCATATTTAATCTCATAGGCACAAAAGGCAGCACCCGTGGGGCCTTTTGGCTTAACAAGGTTTATGACTAGCTATTTTCTAGAGTTATTTTCATCCTTTTGTCTTTTACTTTATTTTGCGTATATAAAGACTTGTAATCATCTTTTATTGATTAATGAACATTTTGAGAGTTTTCACATATTGAGTATTTGTTGGTGGATTCCAACACTCCGATTGGTGGATTTTTCGGGTTTGATTATTTTTCCTACTTCTTCTCAAATTTGTAGTCGAAACGTTGTCTAGCATCAGCTGGTGAGGACACTAGTTTTCGTCACATTTATTCTCATAGGCACAAAAGAGCTGCACACCCGTGGTCTTTTGGCTTAAGAAGGGCTATGACTAGCCATCTTCTAGGGCTATTTCCTCGTTTTTTGTCTTTTACTTGATTTTGTATATATAAAGGCTTGTAATCATCTTTTATTGATTAATGAATATTTTAAGAATTTTCACATATTGAGTGTTTGTTGGTGGATTCCAACGTCGATGGATTCTGACACCCTGGTTAGTGGATTCCCTGAGTTTGATTATTTTCCCTACTTATCAAATCTATAATTAAGACGTTATACATCAGCTTTGGTATCAGAGTAGATTGTTTTCTAGTTTATAAACACTCCACCGCCTAGATTCTATGCTGCGCCACATCTTTTCTTCGTCAGATCAATCGCACCACGAACATCAGATTGCTACGAGATCCGTCACCCGACAACATCAGGATCCGAATCTGAGTTACTAGAGATCACCTTTAACACGGAAAACAAGAAATCATTACCATCACCAAATCTCCACACAAAATTAGATCATCACAAGAAAGCTTCATTCAATATATTTTCTTTCCCTGTTCTAGATAAAAAAAAGAGCGTCTCTGTTATTTAAAAAAAATCAAATTTCAAAATTCATTTTATTTGTTTCCTCTTTTATCTTTAATTTTGAATTTGAAAATTTGAAAATTTGGAAATTTAGATTTAGATTTTTCCTTATTTATCTCAGTTAGTTTTCATAATTTTAGAAAATTAGTTTCCATAATTTTAAGAATTAGTTCCCATAATTTTAAATTTAATACCTATCTTATCTACCTTCCTTACTTAACCCCAACCAAACCCAAAACCTCAACCAACTAAGCCCACCAACTTAAACTAGCCTATCTTTTAGCATTAGTGGATCGATAAAACCTATCAAAACCCGACCCGTTTACTTATAATCCACACCCATTTAATTAGACCTAATCCTCACTCCACCTAATCAACTCAAGCCTCATTTAACCCAAATTCCACTAAAACCAAACTCAACCTTTCCTTCTTCCAATTTCCTCATCCCATCGTCTTCTTCCGCTCTAACCTAACTATCATCCCATCTTCATTCCGTTCGCCGACGCCACCACCGACCTCTACGGACGACGCCGTCGCCGTTCTCCATGGCCCTTCTGCTCCGACACGCCATCATCTTCACCACCGCCGCCGCCTACCACTACCGCTGCAACCACCTGCTGTAGCCGCATCAGTTATTGCACCCCGCTACAAAGCCGCCCCCTACCGCTGGAGTCCTTGCCGCCAGGGTCGCCTGCCCCTGCCGCTACAACCTATCACAGCTGTCTCTGCCGCTGCACCCAGCCGCAAACGCCCATGCCGTAGCTGTCCATCTGCAGTCGCTTCCACCGCCACCGCCTGTTGCTGCTGTCACTGCAGCCCTTGCAAACACTGTCACCATTGTAGGCGTTGCTGTCACTCCTGTAGCCCTTGCCGCCACCACTATTGCCGCAGCCAAAGCAATCGCCGCTGCTGCTACCACTGCCGCTGCCATCACAGCCACCACTGTCGTTGCCACCACAGTCGTCGCCACTGTCGTTATTGTCGGGCTACGACTACCACCATCTTCAATGGACTTGCGATATTCGGTAACATCTATCCTTTCTTTAGTATTATTTGTTAATCTTTAAATAGCAACTGTCTTTCTGTAGGTGTGGACCATATCCATATTGAGCTTGTTAGTGCCTGCTATTGCCTACCCATTTACATTACTTAGTTAATCTGTTTATTAAGACATTCGCTTAAGCATGCTATTGCCTAGTTACTTATATTGCTTGTTAAAATCAAAACAATTAATATTAATAGTAATACTAGCTAGGTTAGAGGGAAAGTCTTGACGGGATGAAAAAATTAGAAGAAGGAAATGTTGGATTTGGTTTTAGTGGAATTTGGGTTAAATAAGGCTTGGGTTGATTAGGTGGAGTGAGGATTAGGCCTAGTTAAATGGGTGTGGATTATAAGTAAACAGGTCAGGTTTTGGGTAGGTTTTATCGATCCACTAAGGCTAATAGATAGGCTAGTTTAGACCGGTGAGCTTAGTTGGTTAAGGTGTTGGGTTTGGTTGGAATTAAGATAGGAAGGAAAATAAGATAAGTATTAATCCTAAAATTATCAGAATTAATTCCTAAAATTATGGAAACTAATTTCCCAAAAATATGGAAACTAATTGAGATAAATAAGGAAAAATTTATCTTCTAAATCTGAATTTCCAAATTCAAGATTAAAGATAAAAGAGAAAACAAATAAACTGAATTTCGGAATTTGATTTTTTTTTTTTAACAGAGTTGTTTTTTTTTCTTTTTTGATCTAAAACGGAGAAAGAAAATCTATTGAATGAAGCTTACTTGTGATGATCTTCTAACTCCTAATTTTGTGTGGAAATTTGATAATAGTTTCTTGTTTTCCTCGTTGAGGGTTATCTCCTCGTGTAACTCGGATTTGGATCCTGATATTATTGGGCAACGAATCTCGTAGCGATTCGGTGTTCGTAGGGCGATTGATCTAATGAAAAAAAGATGTGACGCAGTATAGAATCCAAACAGTGGAGCGTCCATAAACTGGGAAACGATCTGCTTTGATACCAAAGCTAATGCAAGACAACGTCTCGATTGCAGACTTGAGAAGAAGTAGGAAAAATAATCAAACCTAGGTAATCCACCAACCAGTGTGTTGAAATCTACCGACATTGGAATCCACCGACAAACACTTAATATGTGAAAACTCTCAAAATATTCATTAATCAATAAAAGATGATTATAAGCATTTATATATGCAAAATAAAGTAAAAGATAAAAAGACGAAAAGACAAAAATAGACCTAGAAATTGGTTAGTCACAACCCTCGTTAAACCAAAGAGCCACGAGTGTAGCTCTTTTGTGCTTACGAGAATAAACGTAACGAAAAGTTATGTCCCCACCAATGAGTCTAAAATTTTTAATTTAATATATCATTTTCTTCTTCTTTCCAATCTTTCTTCTTTTCTTTGTAATTTTTCTTTCTTGTCTATACTCTCAAAATAATATATTTTTAGAGAACCAACCATAACATGGGCTAATTCTTTGGGCTAATTCTTTTAGAGAAAAACCAGAGTTATTTGGTGGCATGGATGTAGTCATCAATGGGACAAATTGCAAATAGTTCATAAAACCTACAAGACATTCATCTGAATGACTAATCCATAATAGCAAGGATACTCTAAACAAAACTGCAGAGTTAAGAAGTTGCACAGTCCATTGTCCATTCAGTGAAGAAAGTCAAGCTATTAGAATAAAAGCCAGACGACTTGTAATAGTTCAGTCACTAGATGATGTAAACCAGATGACCAGTGAGCACAATTATAAACTCTAGATGATTTAATGAATCTTACTGCATTAGCTTTCAAATTAGAATAATCATCTTACATGTGCTGATCATTTTTCCTACAAGAAATTAACCTTTCCAAAAGTAAAATACTAAGGAGTAGAGTTCAAAGAGAGATCAAGTGAATAATGCTTCCATGATACTCGATTATTTGATGATGTAAATGCAGTTCAGTTACCAATACAGTGGATACTGGATCAATACAGTCAATATTGAGCCAGGACTAAGAGAAAACTGGTTTCAGCCCCAGTTTCAAATAGGTAATGGCTAATGCCAATATGTATTGGTATTGGCCGATAATTCAAACCATGCCTAAATGTGTTCTCTCCATAATTTACAGCAACGAGTTGATGCGAAATATTAATGAAGAGATGCTGTTGAGATGGCATTCAAAAAACTTTTCCTAACTAGGAGTTGAGCAAGAATGAGGAAGCTAGACCAAATGAAAGTTTGTTAACTTTTGCACTAGTGTGATGGTTATTCTTGATATTATGATGACATTAAAGCTTTAAAGAAGGAATTACCAACCTCAGTGTCTTCAACCAAGCAACGGCAAACCGTCAGTTTTCCTTCCAAACTTCTTGATAAGATTTGCACAATGATGCCCCTTGAATTATCTTGAAATAGAGAAAAATAGTCAAAAGTTCGGTGGATTCCAACGTGCTGGCATATGATTATGTGTGTTTAAGAACATCAATATGAATTATTACAGCACAGCTAGTTTGTGTAGACAGATGTATCAACAATGACCACTATCAAGAGGATAAAGGACTACAAACTGAAAGAGTTTTTCCCTCCATGAAATTGCCTTGAGAACTCCAGATGCTTGTCCTTTTCAATCTGCAAAACTTGTTGCAGCCTCCCCCAATATCCAGTTCTGTCAAACAGGTAATCGATATATATATCTACATCTATGTTTTCCATAATTTGCAGAACAGAGTTCATATATAAAAAAAAAAAGAGGAAAAGATAGAGCTAGAATAATATGGATACTCTGCTAGTTTAATTGTGGGGACTGCAAGGCCTTCCAAATTAGATGCACTAAAAGCTTCTTGAAATAGATCTGTCATGGTTTGTCCTTTCAATTTCTGAGTTCCCAAACTTAAATGGTTTGGATCAATGTCCTGTAAGAGGAAAAAGAAATCATGTGAAACTAGTAACTGGTTCAGTGAAAAGCTAGGATGAAGTTAGTATGCCAAGAAGTACCTCATCCTCACTGGATGATCCACAAGCCATATACTCAAGGGGATCTTCATCATCAAGAACCCTTTGCCCCAACTGAGGCAATGATCTCTGACTAGAAGAGTTTGCTTTCTTTCCTTTGCTTTTACATTTTGTATAAGCTGCCTAACCAGAATCCATATATTATTACTCAAGTAACTCAACAATTTTACCAAGGTAAAAGTAAGTGAAGAATGCACACCAAGTTTGAAGTCCCAATAGAAGTGTCATTTTTCTCGTTTAGATCTTCTAGCAGTTCAGCCATTGAAGGCAGTGCTTTCTTTTCATGGGGTACAAACTCAATAGGCAGCTCTCTCTCTCCATCATAACAGTTCTCATTCCTATCCTTCAATGCACATGGCCAGGATTCTTCATGTGAATGTCCATCATAACATTTCTCATTCCTATCCTTCAATGCACATGGCCAGGATTCTTCATGTGAATGTGAACGGAAAGAAAATTTGAGACTAGTCCTACCTTTATGCCCTGGATGCCCTGGAACCAAAAAAATATATATGTTGACAAAACATGACAAAGAATGGTAAGAACGGAACTATATTTCCAGGAGTAGCAAGATAATATATATTAGACCTAGTTCTTAGGAGATGTGAAACATTAAAGAGATCTCCTCGGTTGGCACTTATCATGTATAATCCTATTGACGAGCCATGGATTATCAGAATCCTCGTAAAATGTAAACATTCATTGATTCAAACGTAACATATCTGCCATACTATAAATGTTTCTGTTTGTACGTGTTTTAGGAGAGCTAGATAAGGATGTGTCTGAGATTGTCCAATTACATAATTTAATGTTTTCCCATAAGCAAAATTTACCACATTGATTCCATTCATGCAGTTCATTTTCCTCTACCTAATTTGATGACATTGTAACTCATTTATGCTTTTTAGTTAATAGATTTTAGCATGTTACTTTGAGGAATTTCATTTATATGTTCCATATTGTATTTTTATCCCAATCCTACCCTAAACAGTATTATCATCTATAATATGGAATGCAACAACATAGATGCAACTGAAAACACAAGTGTCCATAATTCAGATATGGACAGAAAACAAGTGTCATAATGAACTGCATAACTCAGAGGAATGAAAAAAAAAAAAAAAACAGAAGAAGTTCCTCGTGTTATCAGGATTTCAGTTGCAACGTTCTATAATTATATAGGCAGCGCACCGGTCGACAAGTGTCATATAATGCCTAGTTGCTTGGCTGGTTCCTAAGTGGACGCCTATAAATCAAACTGGTCCAAAAGAAAGAAAGAACAGCAAAAATAGAATTCAACAGATATATCAACAAAGAACTAGCAGAAACCATAGAAAAATACTTCTTCTGGATACACCAGAGTTGGACGGCACTTTGGGGGGCAATTTAGGTAAACAAGCTAACTCATTGACTTCCTCTAAAACTTCACTCCATGTTGATGCTTCATCATTTTTATCCGTTTGAACAGTATTATAGTTCGCTTGAAGCCTGGAAGCTCCATAGGCAAATGAAAGCTCTGTTGGTGCAAGAGTATCCTATCCAGATATAATCAACAAAAAAAGAAAACAATCAAACATCACTGTCTGAAAGAGCAGGTAGTAGATTATGAAGTAAAAAGCAATAAGCAATGCCCATTAGAGCTTTAGTCAGCGAAAAAACTGTTCTCACAAATGAGAATAGTCATTTATATTAATCATTAATCAGAACATTAGCCCTGATGATTCTCTGGAGTCTAGAAATGTATTGTATACACCAAGGAACTACTTTATCTGGGAATACATGGCTATGAAATGCACCAAAGTGGTGAGTTTGCATAGCTCAAATCATATGACGAGCATGGATTGAAGTATCAGCCAATCCCAATCAGTATCGCTGAAACAAATCAGCTGGTTGATCCCCGATGCAAATCATCTGAAATGGAAGGCTGATACAACCGATAGTCCAATACGACCGATATTTATCATTTTTTCAAACATCCAATTCCTATCCTGAAACTGATACTTAGATACTTGATGATGAGCATCCATAGTTGCAAGTGGACATGACTTGACTTTTTTTTCTCTACATGTTGACATGTAGGGTGCATATGTATGTGCAAACTTGAAAGATTAATTGCATCACTATACACATCAAATAATTAGAGGGATTACTCATTATAACATTAATTATCAAACAAATGCAGAATCACACAAAAGGCCAAAAAGACTATGAACCTTGTTACCAATCCAAATGATAGCCAATCCCAACTAGTTGCTATTATTGCTAGTTGTTATTCTATTACCATCCAAAACGATCTTGATACAGATATTACAACTTAATTTAGAATCCAGAACTTTGCAATTCATATCAGATAAAAGCAATGAATTAAAAGGATATCCAGGTGATACTCCTTTGATCAAGATAATCCAATATGTAGGCCTCTGTTGGCAGGTATTATGTCAGTGACCGATACAACATAGTCATGCTAAGAGCTAACCAGTAAGGCCCATGCTTGGACTCTCACATTTTGCACTCTTCAAAGTAAGTGTATCTAGAAAGTTTCTACTTGTTGAGATAAGGCTTCGTAGAGTACAATCCTGAATATTATTCTTGGTACAAGTGACATATTTCATCAAAGTAGAAGTTCAGAAATGAAGCTCTTTCAAAAGCTGCCTAATGTTGTTCTTTCAATCTAATTCAATTGTTTCCTACATGTACAAAATGTATAAATCTTCTCTTCCATGATCCAAATGCAAGATTGCTCCTCTAGTACTTCACAAAGATTAAGTCACAAAATTGTTAGTAGGTAGTAAACAAGCAACAAGAAGCCTGAGATCAAGGTTCTAACTTCTAAGTATCAGTTTCAAGATTGGCAGCCCCAAAACACAATACTTATCGGCCAATGTATTGATCATTTTGGTATAAGATTATTTTTTTAATTACATAAAATTGAATAACTAACAACATCACCATGTGCTAGAAAATGGTTTCTGACTACCATCTGTACCATTAAAGTAGAAAATTTCACAAATCAAATATCTGAAAAAGAAAACATAAGCCGCAAGGGATAACCATTACTTTCATACCACAAAGGCCAAAACATAAAAGGAAAACAACCAAGGGACACAGGTTAAGGTTTAAGAACAATTGATGTTGCAAGAAATACTTATTTATGGCCTGAAAGAAATTTTATACCAACTCAGAAAAGAAAGTTATTAATGGAAATCCTTCATTGAAGTAAGTCAAGTCAATAGATTTTGAAAGATCTAGTTCAATCTGATTTTATAACAGAAGAATCTAAATGAACAGAATAATGTAAAAACAATAGCAAGATCTAAGTACCTCATCAGAAATTGATTCGTTAACAGAAACACTACGATGATCTTCTTGTGTTCGAGGCTGAATAGATCTGCTTGGACCACTGCATAATCCTTGCACTTCAATGTCACACTCAGACAAGAAATCATCCATAGTCTGGGCATGTTGAGTTTCTCATTTATTACCACAAAAACAAAAGATGATTGGTAAAAACAAAATGGAAGAGAGAGGGAGAATTGAAAGTCTTAAGAGTTAAGAAACTTTGAAGGTCCTTTATCTCCTTCGAAACAAACAATGAAGAAGATGTATATGATTGCTTAAATCACCTGAAAAGGTCTCAGAAGTAATAAGAAGAAATCATAATTTTCCATCAGACATTGAGGATGCAGTAGAACAATTGGTTGTGAATTTAAGCAATCATCATACTTTCTTACGTAATGCAGTAATTATAATTTTTTTACTAATCCTCCTAGCAATTATTGATAGTAGGAGCAGTGATGTCTGTGACAATTCCATTAAGTCACAAAACAACACTAATATGTTTTCCTTTTCATCTTGTTAGAAGATGCATACATTTTCCCTCTCTATCACTTGCATTGACATTTATTCGATATGGGCATCCTACATACAATTTCCTCACAATTTATACTTCACATCCAAAAGGCCAATTTTTGGAGAGTGAAATGTTCATCATATTCAAGAAAAAAATCTCACATTCATCCATGATTCTCTGAGAATCAAGTGAGTAGCTAATTTCTCCAGAGAATTACTCCTATATGTATTTTGAAGTTCCTCCTCACATCTATGTTCGCAAGAAAGTGACCTGGTTGATTAGGCTTGGCTTGTTAATAGGGTCAAGCTGTGCTTTGGGCCAGTTTGGACGATATTATTTGTTTGATCTCTTTGCCCTATAATCATGATGTTTAGTGTTTTTGCATCATTTAATTTAGGCTAATACAATTGCCTTTATTACCATTAAAAAAAGGACCCACTTCGGTGTGGTTTCGTTCCACACCACCTGATATCTCTGACCTTTTATATAAGGATACTTTGAATATATCCCTAAATATCTAAAGTGCTTTTTCGTCATATTTTTAGGCTAATACAATTGCCTTTATTGACCATTAAGAAAAGGCCATGTGGAGTTCAACACAACCAAGAAAGGAAGAGATTATAGGTAAAATATATAAGCATACCTCGCAGAAGGATCAGCAAATTCAAGAACCTATTTCTAACTATATCAATACATTCAGTTACCTCTAAATCACATGTGTCAACATGTTATTTTCTCCCATGTGATCAAATATTTGTCAACTCTTATGTGCTTTAAATTTTAAATTTCTCTTTGACAAAGTTATGCATCTGTAAACATTGAAATATACTCATCCACTATGAGAATTAATGTTCTAAGTTCTAACATATTGACAGTTATTGAAGAGATAGATTGCCAAAAGTACATGAAGGAAGCTGTTGCACTTAGCAAATTGGTTGCACTGCAAAGTTCTCCTCAACTAATGGAAAAGGAAGCAGAACTCATAGAGGTTCATGATAACAATCCATTCAAGAAGAGGAAGTTGGAAAACAGGAAGTCAGAGATCCAGAACATAAGTCAGTCAGTTTCAGTTCTGGGAAATGAGGAACTATCCATCACATCATTTCCATTAACATCACAAGAAAGTGTCTGATTCCAAACCGCGGAACAATGTTTTAGTTGGAAAAGAGAAGATTCTGAAGAAGTCCACAACCAAAATTGATCGGAGAAATCTAAATGAAAGAACTGGCATACTAAAGTTCTTCAAAGAAATTTGTAATTCTGGATCTTTTGGCTAAATTATTGTTTTAAAATTCTACTTTCTTTTCAGTAGCAAACATCATTGGTATTAAGAAAGCATCATAAATATATATAGTGGTAGCGAAGGTTTCATTAGGATTTAATGAGTTAAATTATTGACTGTATTGGGACATCTATATATATGTCAATTGTGCTTAGAAATTTGTCTTGAATCCTGCTTCAAGGAGGAAGTATACTATGAGAGAAGTAGTATCCGCAACCTACAGATGATGTGAGTCACAAAATGGAGAAGTATCCGACTTCTGGCATAGTGAGGTTGGCTTTAGATTGGTCAATTTAGGAACTAAAGATTTTAATGAAACATGCAAAAAGATTAGAAAAGAATAGGTTAGAGTTAATTAGGTCTCGACAATAGATAATTTTGATGTAAGGAGCTTTGAAAGAAGTGATGTATAGGTCTAGCAAGATAAAAGCTTAACACACCACCTACTATACTACCATGTAAAGTTGTAAACAGCCTATTTCTCTTGATGAGAAAAAAGAAAATAAAGGGAAGAAAGAAAAAGATAATTATATCCCTCTCCTGCAAATTAAAAGTGTACTTTTTTGTAAAAAAGAAAATTGTGCTTGCTTGATCTATAGTTGCAACAAGATACGAGGAAAAATGCTAAGAAGATCTTAGCTGTTCTGAATAATGACCCGATACCTTGGGTCGATCTAGTTTTGACTAAATATAAGCCCATCCATCCTTGGAAGGTTAACAACCCTTGCAAATGTGATTGGAGCTGGCAACTCATCTGGAGTCAGCCAGCCACTTCCAGCATGGGTTGCGGAAGCTTATAAAAAATAGTAAGTCTACTAATTTGTGGTGTGATCCCTGGTTGGCTTCTGTTCCCTTGAGACATTGGCCAATGTACCTCAACATAGGGCTTAGACACTCAGTTTACAAGGTCTCGAACCTTATGGTGGATCAGGCCTCGCATGAGGGCTTGATTCTTAATTTACTCAGGCCGGTTGCTAGTGAGAATATTTTTCTCTATTGCTATCTCGTTTAGGAAGGCTAGGGATATATGGGTTTGGTTGCCCAATCCTTGTGGCTCTTAGCCTTGGACAAGTCTGTCTACACTTTCTTGCAGACTAAAACCATCAATCCCCCCACCATCTGAGATGGGTGGAAGGGATATTCACATTCCGCTTAAAATCAAGGTTTCCTTGAGGAAACTGATCTAGGTAAATTGCCCACATCTGATAACCTATCTCGAATATGCTAGCCTATGTCCGAACTGCAACTTTCTTTCTCCCTGAATCCATATTGCACCTTTTCTACCACTGTAATTTTGCCACCTTTGCATGGACTTTTGCAACGGAATGACTTGACATTCCCTTTACTATGCATGGTTGGGAAAGGAGGGGGATGGATCTGGGAGGATGGTGGCTTTTTGAGTAAGCAAAAAGCTTTTTCGAGGGCCCTGCTGGCTGTGATCCTTTGGCAACTCTAGAAAATAAGGAATGAGACATGTTTTAAAAACACTCTGAAAGACTCCCATAAGGTATGGGACGTTGCTCTTAACCTTACTTTAGAATACCTAGGACAACTTTATGTTGGTGCTACAAATCCTAATCCTGCTAGCCAGCTTATCCGCTAGGATCCTCCTCCGAGTTGGGTCAAACTCAACTTGGATGGCTCCTTTACGGGACAAGTGAACACGGCAGGATTAGTATTCATAGCTCGCCTGCCTAATGGGGAGCCTCTGTTTGCAGGGTCAAGGTGTGCTCCTTACCATTCTACACTTGTGGTGGAGGTGGCTGCTGTTAGGGAATGTCTGCTGGGCTTACAAACCTATCATTTGGAGAATATTTGGGTCGAGACAGATTCTTTGTTGCTGGCAAACATTTTGAACAAGGTTCATAAGCCACCTTGTACGCTGGACTCAGTGGTGGATGACATTAGTTTACTCTTAGAAAAATTTCAAAATTGTAAAATCTCCCATCTGTATAGAGAAGTCAATAAACCAGCTGATTAGCTTGCTAACACAGGAAGGACTCTGGGATACGGGTGTTTGTGGGTTGGGTCGTTGCCCTCCGTGCTGCTGCGGTTTATGTAAGAGTGGTGATTAATCTATAGCATTTAGTTTCTAAAAAAAATTTACTTAATTTTCACCATTCATTCATCAAGCAGGAAAATTTGATTCTTTGATCTACCTTAGCTCTCTTTTCTTTATATCTCCTTTCTCTCCGCTAACCTCTACCTAATAGCAGTTAGGAAATGCAACTATGCATATTAGGGTTCTCGAAGCGAAAAACGAATCCCACTACCTTCTTCCCATGCGAGTAGAGAGATCGGAGGCTTTCGGAGCAGTCGCAATCATAGCCCGGCCGATCCAACCCATCATCATCTATAGCAAGAACCCTAATTTAAGGCCGATAGATAGAAAAAAACTCCTCATAGCGATAGAGAGAGAAAGACACCTGAAATGCTACGATCGGAGTCTTGATCTCCCTGAGAAGGAAAGCCACAAATGTTAGTGTAGAGAGAGAGAGAGAGAGGAGGTTGGATTGGGGTTTCGAGGCTACTTGTTCTCACCGCAGAAGCATTTTGCCGCCACATTTTGGCAACCGGGAAGCAGCGAAGGCACTGGTTTCGGCCTTCCGGGAAGTGGACAGTGAAATTTGCATATAACTCCCTCCTTTAATAAAGTTATCGTTAGAACCCCATCTTTTACACTAAAACTTTTACAAAGACTTCATAATTGCTACCGTAATTACTACTTTATTTTTTAAAATATTATAATTACCATCGAAATCAAATATGATTCCTTAAGTAAATTCAAATAATTATAATTAAAATTAAACTTATATTTAAAAACACAATTTTACCTATGTATAAATTATTTAAATTAGTTCAAAAGCTGTTCAATAATTTACCCAAATATCGCAATACGATAAAAAAAACAATTTTTTTATGTGTAAGACATAAATCGTTTCTTTAATATTTTTACATTCTAAATTAAAAAAAATATTAGTCTCTTATATATTTATTAACTTTAACAAATATTTTTGTTGAAAATATTCAAATTAATATTTTATAAAAATGTAATAATAACAATAATGATATTTTTGAAAGCATACGGGGCAATTATGTAAAAACCCCTTTTATAAAATGCCTTATAGAATATTTGTTACATATGAGTATATGACCGTTAAAATTATCAAATATACGAGTGACCAAATTTAAAATGTCTAAATATATCACTTATATTATGATATTGGTAGCATTAGCTATTTTTCGTTCATTTACACAATTTATATTAAGTTAAAATGATATGTTTAATTTTAAGAGAAATTTTCATATATCACCCTACTTTTTAATGAAATTGCGAAATATGTGCAAAAAAAATATAATACATGTTAAGTAGAGAAATTTTATTACTTAAATAACTAAATTTTTTTATTTATAAAATTACTAAAATACTCCTAATATAACTTAGTACAATATTAAGGTATTTTCTGTATATATTTATCAAATTATAGAGCTTAATTTATAAATAGTAAAAAAATATAGGTATAAATTATAATTTCGTTAAAGAAAGGGTTTTATATATAAATTTCTTTAATTTTAATAACAATTATAATATTTTTTAAAAAATATTTAGAGGGCCTTTCCAATCAGTCTAGTCTTATAATTTAATATTCTAAAACAATTTTCTCCCGCCAAAGCTGCAGACCGTAGTGGAATCAAATTTAATTTAAAATTCTTTATTACTTGCTTTTGTCCAAACCACGCCCCTCCGAATATATAAGCGGCAAGAAAAAGACCCACAGCTCGAGACGATGAAGCCCAAGGCCGCAAAACCCAAAGGTAGGGGGAGAGCAAAAGCCTCGCCTTCTCCGGCGGCGGCGCGGCGGAGCTCTCCTGCCGGCGATCTCTCCCTCCAGCTCGGGAGCGTCTCCTTGTTCTCCTTCTCCTCCGATCCCCCGTCCCGCTTCCAGAAGCTTCTAGAAGCCGATGAGGGGCGGCCCGAACCGCCTCCCTCGTCGGAGATGGAGGAAGCAGGGGAGGATAAGGACTGCATCCTGAGTCAAGATTTCTTCTGGTAGGTCGTTTATCGGTAGTTTCTTTTTTTTTCTCTTGGTTGTCTAAAGTTTGGATTTTTAGGTCGTCCGATTGTGTTTTGCAGCACTCCGGACTATATTACCCCAGATGCGCAGCAGATTTGGAACGATTTTGAGTTCAATAAGGTACAATATGTGATATTTGGCATTGACTCGGTGTCGTTTGGAAGATCCAGTTGTTAATTTCTGGTGTTGTACTGTTAGGAGAATATTCCTTGCCCCAAATCGCCGGAGAAGTCTGTGAATGGACGGAACAAGCGGCATCGACCAGGTATAAATTCAGCTTCTTGTGGTTTTTGTCTTATTTTTCACTTTACGTCTTTTATCTTTGTTGTTTATAGTATTGCAGCAGAAGCTGCTCGATTCATCTCAGAAAATGTAGATTTTGATTTGATGATTGAGTTTTACGTTTCAAATTGATTGATTGATCTCTTTTAGTTATTTACAATGACAAAATACAATGGGTGAAGAGTTTGGGATACTGACGTCTTTTAATGGAAATGAGTTTCTGTATGGACGAATCAATCCTTAACTTTGGATGTTCACTGTTCATCAAGATGGTCTTTATGATTTGTGCACTTTTGTGTGTCTTTCTTTTAATTTCTTTTATTCATTTGGCTGTTATTCATATAAACAGTTCATCTTAAACTTGTTTTATTGTTGAGCAACAATCGGTAATATAATAATTTATTGAGAGTTGGGGAATATGATAGTCAAATGGAGATATTAGTTACTTGGTTGATAACAAGAAGCGGGCAAGCATTAGGCTTCCAAGTAGTGGGAGAAAAGCCCTGGAAAGCATTCGTATCACATTATGAGTATTTATATATGTTTTCTAATCCTTCATTCCCGACCATCATAGGTATTTTAGATGTAACTGGAAAGTCCCAGCAACTTAGATGTTAAGACTAGGGTAAGCATATATGATTCTTTCTTAGCAATAATTCTGTACTATTTTTCTTGTTCTTACTGCTGTTGATTGTTCTTGCTCATAGATGGTATCCCAGGCAATTCTTGCCCGACCAACCTTCCATGCTTTCAACAGATTGCAGATGTCCACTTGGATAATTTTGGGTCAGATGAACTTGAGGAAGAGAAGATGTTGCTAAATGGTTCACAAAAGAAACAAAATTATGTATCTCAATCTGCAGTAGCTTTGCGTTGCCGGGTTATGCCCCCACCATGCATCAAAAATCCATATATGAATGCATCTACATCAGTTGATCTAGAAATCTTTTGTGACAGGAGGTTGAAATCAACAGGTAAAATCCTCTTCATTTCTTCTACGTGATTGTGCCTGTATAGTTTTGACCATAACAGTATTTTTTCTACCTTAGTAGCACAAATTTGACATCCGAGATTTGGATATCATGATCTCTCATGTCATTGCATTATATTTACTCTGCCCCAGTGTCCCAGAATTTATATGGTAATTTCTGGCGCAACAATGACACTGCATCTCAATGTTTATAATAAAGATTTAAGTATTGATGGTTACTTTTTAATCTGCAATGATGCAATCATTTATATGCCAAAGCCTATGCCTTTTTCTTCCCAAGAGGCTAATCTAGATCTCCTGAACCTTATGATTTATCAGTCAAATACATAGAACTTACAGAAAGAAATTCTCACTCCGTCTCTGAGACTTCATTATGGATAACATAACTATGATATATGCAGGTTTCTCTCCATCAGTTGGTAGTGATGGCCTCTCACGTTACCGCACTGATTTCCATGAAATTGAGGTCTGTCTTAAATTCCTATTTTATAGGCCCTTCTCACTGTCTAGTCATAATAGTGGTTTAGTTATTTGTTGTTCGAACATTTGATTTACATATTAACTTGCTCCTTTTTCAGCAAATTGGGTGTGGTAATTTCAGTCGTGTATTCAAGGTTCTGAAGAGAATAGATGGCTGCTTGTATGCAGTGAAACAGAGCATAAAGCAGCTGCATCATGATGTGGAAAGGTAGCTTCATTTATGCAGCCTCTCAATAACTTAGGAATTATTAGATAACATGACATCTCATAATCTTATCTTCCAGGAGGCAGGCATTGATGGAAGTTCAAGCTTTAGCAGCCTTAGGTGTCTTTTGTCATTCTTTTTCCTTTATTCATTCCCACTATAAAACTTAATCAGTACAAGTAATTTGAATTTGCTCTCCATTTTAGGTTCTCATGAGAATATAATTGGATACTACACTTCGTGGTTTGAAAATGAGCAACTTTACATTCAGATGGAACTTTGTGACTGGTGTCTATCCATCAACAGAAGCCATAAATCTAAGGGTGGAGACATCCTTGCAATTCTGTATCAGGTTCTGAATTTCTGTTGCAACATCTTTTTAATGCTTTTGCCTTTTGTTCTTCGTGACTGCCATTTTGCTCAATTGCATCCATGGAAATTACTAGGATGAGTTCTTGATATGCATATATGCACTTTTAAATTTTTATGACAAACGCTATCTAATATAGATTAATGTCAACTTATTCACCGCCACAGGCTAATTTAGTAGTTGTAAAAGTCTGGAAGTAGTGCAGTTAAGATTACAGAAGCATCAGACCAGGAACTTCATTAGAAATTACTGTGGTGCCTGCAAGGCATAGTTAAGATGTCAGAGTACAGGATTCCATTATAGTATCATTCATTTTCAGGAACTTGAATATATACTGCACAAGATATTAAGATGTCAGAAGCTTGAGCTTAAAATCTTTTTGGTGGGAAATATGGACAACCTAATATGTTTTGTTTTGTTATAATCTGTCTTTGCAAATGTCATCAAAACAGTTAAGGGCATCAATTGCTCAAAAAAGTTCTTATGAGTCAAAACACATTTAAAGAAGCAGTTCTATGCTTTCCAAGATTAAAGTTCAGAAAGATATTTCATAATTACACTTAGATCAAGGAAAACAGAAAAAGAAGTTGAAACTAGATAAATCGGAATTACTTAATTCAGCTAAATTGATTGCAGATGTACCTCTATGTTAAAATACGTTGACCTTTTCTTTGCAGAAAATGATGCAACATTGTTTTATAGGAAAATAAATCTCCTCTTTGAGGTCTGAGGAGCTATCTTTAGGAAGCTGTAGTATTGGTGGTTGTGAAGGATATTTCAAGTTTATACAATTTTGTCTCTGAGTCATCTATGGGTTAATGAGCTCTGCAGGACTTCCTTGTTTTTAGCTGTTCTGTTCATTGAGGGAACCAGTTGATCAGATAGACAACACAGAAGCATGTCACAAACTCACAATTCAATAGAGCAATATAAGGACATTATCTTTGCTTTGTTTTAAAGATAATGTTTGGAACTTTGGATTAGGATGTTCATACCTTGCTGCCATTTCCATTTTGTTATGTAATCTCAACTTTGCAAATGCTTTAGTTTAATTGCAGCAATATCTAAAGCTTTCATCTGAGGGTAGTATAATAAATTCACTTTCGGTGCTTTGCAGAATAGATGCTTCATTTTAATTGACAAGACTAAATTTTAAGAAAGTTTAATTTGTTACAGATAGCTAAAGCATTGCGGTTTATGCATGAGCGTGGCATAGCCCACCTGGATGTGAAACCAGAGAATATATATGTCAAAAATGGTATCTACAAACTTGGAGACTTTGGGTGTGCAACACTTGTTGATCGGAGTTTGTGTATTGAAGAAGGTGATGCACGATACATGCCTCAAGAAATGCTGAATGATAAGTATGAGCATCTCGACAAGGTTGACATCTTTTCTCTTGGAGCAACTACCTTTGAGCTTGTGAAAGGAACCCCCCTTCCTGAATCCGGCCCTCAGTTCTTAAGCCTCAGAGAGGGCAAAATCCCACTGCTACCTGGCTATCCTATCCAGTTTCAGTCCTTACTGAAGGTAGAAATAATATTTGAATACCTCTTTTCATTTACTCCATTATATTATTCATGAGCTTAGCTTTAGGAAGCAGGCTTGTTTGTGATCTGAATGAGATATTCCACTGTGTGAGTGGAACTTAGTAATACCTAGTGGTTTTAACTTTTTTTCAAGAAGAAAAGCTGATCATCCATTCCTCTGCAACTGTTTGACATAAAAGACTTCATCACCTTTTGTTGTTGTTTTTTCTCCAATCTCTTTCAGGCCATGATGGACCCTGATCCTTTAAGGCGGCCTTCTGCAAGAGAAATCATGGAGCATCCAATTTTTGAAAAGTTTGCTTTGCATCAATCCAGCAATCTAATATTGCGTTAATCTGCCCGGCTGATTATGGGATATTCTGACCTGTGAGTGGCATGTTCTTCATCCCTTTTTGTAACATATCACGCGATATAATGCCCAAATTTTGTAAAGATACTTGGCCTTTGGGCTTTTGGGACTATATGAAAAGTCATTCCTCAGTTGAGTTCAGAGTAAAACTTTTTCTTATTTAGTTTTAGAATAAGAAAAAAAAACATAATTTAGTATGTCTTTTTATATTAGTCTAATAAATTAGATAGTAGTTTATTAATATCTACTTCTCTTTTTTCTATTTCCATCTAAAATTTTTATATTTGCCGATTACTATTTCACATTAATAATTACACAATTATATTTAGTTTCTAATTAAACATTATAATAGGTTAGACGAGAGTGTAAACTCTTCTATGAAAATATAAAAAAATTAACATGGTTATATTAGCATTGAACCATTTAAGGGTTGAAGGAAGGTATATTCTTTGTTAATATATGGTTAATGTGAACTCTGCCTAAAGTTTGGTTTGCGAAAATGTATTACTTATTAATGATGGGATTGGGGTTTTGCAGTATTTGCGACTGAGAGGCCCTAGCAATAGCATCAATAATAATTTAAATAAATTGATCTTTGGACATCTATATTCCTATACTATTAGATCCATTAGAATTTAGGACCCTGAGATTCAAGATGAGCTGTACAACTGTTATAATGATCTTCAAAGGCTGATGAACAAAAATAATGTCATGATGAGTATGCTTATTGGCGTATTATTCGTAGGGTATACGATATTTTGATGTACTCGTATGTTATTACTTTTAGACAGTACAAATATATATTTTTTCGAATGAGAACAATAAAGTATAATCAAATATAGTGAAAAATCAAAATGATAATGATATGATTCGATTTATATTAGCATGATATTGGAATGAGTCTATTTATCTAGTTGAGTTTGTTAGAAGCAATAAAATTATTTTTGCCGGAGCACGTTCGAATACCTACACATTATTTACAAAAACAAAACGCAAATTGCGCATTCAAACGGAAACAGGCCGTTCGAATGCTTGCACAACGTTCGCAACGACAGAGAACAAAAATTTCGCATTCGAACACGATTAGGCGCGTGGCGAAAGTGTGGATTTTGTTAGGGTTGTTTGGAGTTATTTAACTTAGTTGAGGAGTTCTTAGGGTAAGCCTCTATATATATGTGAAGAAAATCTTAATTGAAGTTTTGTGATAATAATTGGATTAGCTTGGCTTCTATCTTATTCTCTACTTATCTCTAGTCATTGGCGTCTTCTCCCTTCTCTTTTTTTTTACCGCCCAAGTCTTTAATCGGTCTCTTCCAGCTTTTAACCTTCTCTTTTACAACAACTTCTCCCCCTTCACACCAAGAACTAAACCTAGCATCTATTTAGCCATTGGTGGGCTATCAAGCTAGGATCTAATTGATCTTTGACCACTGTTTGGTCTATATTTTGAGATCTAATCCTCTGAATCTTGTGATGTTGGATTCTTTGGAAAACTCTCTCCAAGAGCTACAGCA
Source organism: Typha angustifolia (assembly GCF_048772165.1). NCBI lineage: Eukaryota > Viridiplantae > Streptophyta > Magnoliopsida > Poales > Typhaceae > Typha > Typha angustifolia. Next base: position 5,542,885 of record NC_133246.1, on the reverse strand, counting down.
TATCAAAAATTCAGAAGGATCCGTGGTCAGATTGTTTGCAGATCCTTTCGTAAGTTACAAGCTTTATCAAATTCAAAATCATTGCAGATTGAATTAGGCTGATTCGTAATAAAAAATGTAAGGTGCAACATCGACCAAAGTTTCAGAACTACTCACATAGATCATCTACCTTAGCTAAGAAAATTTTCCACATTTGAAAGCTTTCCGTCTGTCTCCTTCTCTTCCAAGCAAAGCAAATTAGGGTCTTCCGAGGACCTTCTTTTTGTGATTTATTCTCTTTTATTAGTTAATAGAAAGTTATTTGATTACTGACCATTATAGCCAAATTTAAATTAGCATCCCCTTTCTCCTACAATCAAGCTTGCCCTGTAATGGTTTTCAACACAGATCAAGCTTAAGCTCATTTTAATTCAGGTTAAGCTTATGATCCCAACTCGACCCGATTCGAGTCTTTATACTATCTCCGGGTGTAATTGAGGTGAGCTTGATCGAGTCATAATTTTAATTATATAATAGTAATTAAATTTGGCTCAAAATTAATTTTAAATTGATACTGTAACTCAAGCTCTAATCAGCTCACTTTTGAACGTTAATCAAGTCTTATCGAGCCGGCGAGATTATTTTAACAGCCATAATCCTATCTCAGAATCTCATCAGATTTTTTAGTGCTAATCAAGCATTAATTTTGTCTAGTGGTCTGTGTCACTAATCAAATCTCTCATCACATCTCCTCGCTTTAACTACACTAATCACCGCCACACCTTCTTAATTGGATAACAGAGGGAGAGAGTTATCTCTCCTCTCCCTCACAATTTGCGTGCCAGAGTAGCAATCTTAGGTATCAATTAAACTATGGGATCCATGCATCATCACCCTAGATTCGAGTAGATTAAGAATCTTTTCAATTAGAGTTCCTTTTTCCAGGTCAATTTTCTTGCTACCTGGAAGGCCTTAGTTGGCTGTGAACTATTCTGAGTTTGTTCAATCTGAGACCTTTTCACTTCCAGCCTAATTTATGGAGCTGCATGCCTAATAATAGCCAACTCTCTTTAGATTCTAGGGAATTCTTAAATCACTCTATATCTTAGTAGTTTTGTGATTAATACCTGGCATTTTGAGCTATGTATAATAGACTCTCTTTTTTTCCATGTCACATCTCACTATTACTTTGACTCACTACTGTTGAATTACAAAAATACACTTGAGACAGTTTCTAATATAATCTCACTAGCCAAATTTACTAAAATATTTGTGAGAAATAAAACTTTGAGATTTATAATGATACTTCAAACTCTAGAGGATATTCCCAAAGAGCCATTTGGTGATGTATGTATCCAGAAAAACTACATCTATACTTGTAAAGTGTAATATAAAAATCAGTTTTTAATTTATATAACTCATAGAAATATTCTTTTTAGTGGCTACCATGGGCTCACATGTATCATCTTGACATCCAATAATATAATTAAGTGGATGTCAGAATACTTTCTCTTAATCTTTCAATTGAAAAAAAAATAAAGAAGATATGAGACTTTTGTTTACATTAATTTCTCATTTAACACTATTAGATAATGTATCTTGAAACACATAAAACCAAATGGCAACTTTCAATTTGGAAAGCGAGACTGACCAAGAAGGGAATGGAGAAAGAAGGCAATCCTCTTTCCTCCAATATTTTAAATATTTTAAAAAATAAACCTAGTATCTGAAGAAAATATTCTTGTATATATTTTAGATATAGTTAGTTTAGGCAAAAAGGAGTTACCCGGTGTGATTGTGAGAAAGAGGATCAGATTAGTTCCTTGGCAAATGGGAAGGTTAAGGAGTTCCTCTTTGTGGAGAGAAGAATTGAAGAGATCACATTCAGAGTAGCAAAAGGAGCCAAAGTTCTATTTCGAGCCATAGCATGTAGAAAGAATTGAAGTCCCTATGAATGCACCAAAGTGTGGCATCATCCAACGAAAAGGATTCAAACCCTACTTGAAGATCCTGACACCAATCGACTATAAACATTAGTGATTAATTACTTATTCATAGAGAAGTGGCCAAGGGAGGAGGACCCAAAGAGATAAACATGCACCTTCTTCTCCTTCCTAACCTAACTATTCTCCCTCCTCCCCTTTATTCTCTCTTCTTCACCTAGACCTCAGTCACGCCTCAACATCGATGTTCAATGTGATAAGGTATACTGGGGTAGGAACTCCCTCTCCTTTGTAAGGTGCCTAGGTGGAGGATAAGAGTTTTGGGTATTTAGGAACATTTTGATGTCTTCCCCATCAAAATCTAATTAGTATAGCTTTTTATGCCAATCCGGACTTATCGTTATTCTCCTTTCCCAGCTAATCTTCGTGCTTGTTCCTCTCTTAGTTTACTCCATTATCTCTTTGCAAGTTGTTTGTCCATGGTGACTATTGGTATCTCTTGATGCTCTACAGCGTTGTGCATATTTGAGCCCACAGTGGTCTGCAACGAAGCCACTGGACGTTGAGCCCTTTAGACCTGCAACGCCATTAGAGTTGTATGTCTTGTAGTATCCTCTTCGTTCTCTTTGAACTTGTTATAATATATTTACTCTTTAAACTCCCCCTCTCTATTGTGTTTCAAGCTTGCATCAGTTTCAGTGTAATTAATTAAATTCTTCATCAAAAGATTTTTTCCTCAAACTACTGCTACTAATAATAAAAAATTCCCTCGATTCTATTGATTTGATTGATCAGACCGTCCTTCATTAATTTCTATAATGACAATTTGATCTCAATTAGTATAAATTATGGCATACTTAGTATAACAAAACCCTGAAAACTAGTTTTAACCATCTGATCAAATTAAAGTGGCTAATCATAAAACTAGCTTACATCTGAAAGAAACTGGTTAGATATGTTTAAGAACATAACATAAATTCATCTGTTAGGTAACAGCTTAAAACTATTGAGTCTTTAACTTATGAGATCAACTATGGTAAGCTCGTTATGATTATGTAACAAAACTAACGTTGGAACCTTCACTCAGGTCCTTCCATATATAATTGAAATCATCGTACAGAAACATACATAGCTTTCAATCACCAGAAACTAATTAATCATAACAACAACAGTATTTATGCAGCTCCAAACTTTCAACTAACCAACTCACCAAGAGAGAGAGAGAGAGAGAGAGAGAGAGAGTCACATTACACAAATTATGAAATTAAAGCACTAAGATAAAGAGTAGCATATAATATGGTGGTAATTGAAAAGGTACGTAAGACAACAAGGCTCAACGGCGGCGATTTCCGGGCTCCTTCTGTGAGTTGAAGTAGACGGCGGCGACCGGGAGCCCGAGCTCGTGCTCCGCCGCGAACCCCCGTGTGCTGAAGTTCGCCCTCGACTCCGGCGGCGGCGCGCCGGTGGGGGCGAGACGAGACCTCTGCTGGAATAGCACCAGCACGTACCTGTGGATGCCCACCGGCGGCTTGGGTCCCATGTAGGGGACCACCTCCTCCCCTGCCAATTAAAAAGAAGGGACACGTGAAATGCGTCAGAGAAGTGACACGTGCCTATTAGATAGACTGCGACACTTGCTAGCCATGCAGGCGAGCTGACACGTGTGATTTGGCGCTCTAGTGGGATTGTGGGGCAGATGCATGCATTCTTAGATATTCTATAATGAGAAACATAAATGACATTTTTGCCCTTATATAGTTACATTCAAACTGTTATAATTATATTCAAACTAAAACTATTTTCATATTTTAATTTTAAAGAAAATTGTTCAACACATAAAAAATAATATCTATTCAATGTTAATTAATGTATTAAACATCTAAAATCTAATCTATTTTAAATATGTTAAAAAAAACTTATATATTTATAACTTCATCTCTAATAAATATTTTTTAAATTTAAATTTAATATAAATAGAAAAAAAATAATATTTTCAGTTTAAATATAACTATAGGAGATAAATAGTATAAACAAACTATATTCTTAGCATGGGGTATAACTTGGTATTAAAAAAAAAAAGAAAAAGAACTGCTTACCTTGCGAAGGGTCTGTTCCACCTGGCATGTTGATCACCAACCTAGTTAAGTCAAAAAAAAATTAATAATAATAATAATAATAATAATAATAATAATAATAATAACAAAAGGAAGGAACAACACATGAATTTTAAACATCATTTACCAGTGAAGCCACTCTCTCATAGTGGGATCACTAGGGCTGGGAGCATCTGGGTCAGTCATCACCTACATAATTAAGACACATACATAGATTATAATAAGCATGCATGCAAGTATAACAAGGAGAAGAAATGAATTAAACGATGATACTGACGAGAGTATAAAGATCGGTTGTTCGGCCGGCGATCTGGAGCGTCGGAGGGGCGCCGGCGATGGAGGGCTTGATATCGCAGCCGTTGTTGACGTGCTTGACTCCGTACTTCACAGAGATGCTTATGGTGGGGACGAAGAGGTCGACGACGTCGCCTATCACTCTTCCGACCACTAAGGGATCCACGTAGCTACAAGCCATGGCTCGCTCTATCACAGAGAGAGAGAGAGAGAGAGAGAGAGAGAGAGAGAGAGAGAGAGAGAGAGAGAGAGAGAGAGAGAAGGTGGTGCTTAAAAAAGAAGTAGAAGTGGTGAAATGGCCAGAGAGAGAGAGAGGGGTTTTTAATTCTATATAAGTTTTCTTTTCGAGCAAAAAGGTGTATAATGACTATAAATTAAAATGAGCTCAAGATGGGGCTGTTTTTGGGCGTGCGGAAAGGAGGAGACACGTGGAGGCTGCCAGAAGAATCGATGTGGATTCTTCCACATGGACGGCGGGATTTCTGAGGGAGGTGGTTGGAGAAGGATTATTATGCAGTACAAATGCTGCAGTGCAGCAGCTACTTTGCCGACTGCTATATATATATACTAAAATGCCCTTAATATAGGTTGGGTTTATTTGGGTTGGGTTAGTTAGTATAGATTGGATAAGCATAATTTGACTAAGAATATTTTTATAATCTTTCTAATACAGTTGACTTAACCTAGAGATTTAGTAAATTTAACTAACAGATTATAAGGGTTGATTTATAAATAGTGAAAATATAAGGTGTAAATCGCACTTTTATTAATCAGTAAGTGTTATTTGTAAATTTCGTTATACGCTTTTTGAAGAGGATATATTCTTTTGAGAGAAGTGAAAAATTAATGTTCTAATTAAATCGCACTTATTGAGTCTATTTATACATGGATATTTTATTAAATACATCCCATATTTTACCTATTTTGTGATTCACACTCTATCTTTGATAATTTTGTTATCCGACCTTTTTTTATAATATTTATTTAACACTCTGACGTTATTTTAACTAACTAACATTAACCAAATTATAAAAATACCCTCACCATCTCCTCTCGTCCTCTCTATTTCTCCACCATCTTCCTTCATCTTCCCCAACCACCTTCTCCGGTCATTACCACCTTCCCCATCCTCCTTCTCTTTCTTCTTCAGAAAGAGAAAACGAAGAAAATGACAATAATTTATTAGGTATTTATAAATTATTTTATATATATTAATAAAATATTTTTTTACTGGTACTATCTAAATTAATCCAGAGTGTTAAATAAGAATTATAAGAAAAAAAACAGTGTATGAATATATATATAATTTAATCAAAAAATAGGTAAACTATACTTGTAATTTGTAAAATTCCAGACATATATATATATGTTTGACAAGTGGAAGAGTGTTTTTTACTCATGCTAAATTTCCGTAATTGTATTACTGTTCTACTATAGTTTTCAAACTTGTTAGAATGGCAGTACTTTGGTGAATAGTTTGAAACTATAACAAAAGGTAATATTATTTTACCAGAGTAGATTGGTTAAAACTTCTTAGAAATTGAAACTTAATAATATTCTAATTATATTGATACTTATTCAAATTTGATAATACTCGTACAACAGGAGCTCTTTTACCTATCTAAGCATAATTCTATTAGTTTTTAATTATTTAATTGATATTAAAATTTCTTAAAATATTATAATTGCCCAATATATTTTAAGATTAATTAAGTATATTTAATTTGTCTTGCAGAGGATGAAAATAGTAGATTAGTTGGATTTTGATTTAGATCCTTTCAACCAATTTTAAAAGAGTAAAATAGTCTCTCTCTTTTTCTTATCTTGGTTAAACTTTAACTGTAGTTAATTGGTTAGATTAAGAAAAATTAATATTTTTTCTAAAGAATGTAGTTATTTTCTTAGTAGCTTTGATATTTTAAAGAATTATATGAATATGCCCAACAACTTTTTTTTCGATTTATTGATGAAGAGTCACTCTATCTGAAGTTTCTTATTTTATGAAAGCCTGTGGACACAGTGAAACACCCACAACCAAACGCATACCTTTTATGTGGGTGGAACCCACCCCGACCTGTTAGTCAATGCTTTCACAAAATATCCAAAGAAAAAGTCTAAATATAATAAGTAATCTATGGATACAATCTAAAATAAATAAATAAAATATCATAATTCACAATAAGTTGGAGATACATGTGAATAAATAGTAACTAAAAGGAAAGCCAATGATTAGGTTACAACCCAAACTAGTCTAAGAACAAAAACTAGAAAATAAATAAAAATAGCTACTCCATGACATCAATGTTGTCCTCTCTCAAATTTGTGAATATTTACCAAAAAGTATAAAAGCACATAGCTCAATAATTATAGTCCAACATAGTCTAAAAATACTGTAAATACATGATTAACTTTATAATGTATGCTCATAAGTATCATAATAATAAAAATAAATAATAATTTCACTCAGACCCCCTAAACTATCACTGCTTTACGCATACACTCTCCGAACCTTTTTATTACCTACATACACTTCCTAAACTAAGAATATATATATATATTGAGAACTATAAAATATATTTTGGATTAGAAAGTGCATGTGGTAAAAAATAAAAAAGTTCAAGGAGTGTATGCAAAACTAACTTTTATTTATTCTAGAATAATAGCTGAACATCATAATAACCTCATTCTAAAATACAACTACTATTCATTAAAATTACATCTCATATCACATACTAATTCGATTACTAATTTATCTTTGATATACATCCCATCAACTTACTTTTTATCAAATCAAAAGATATTCATGGTAATTTTATAAAAATCAAAACTCTTCTTTTATCTTTTCCTTTACTTTATATCACAACAAAAGTAATTATTACACCCTTTTTCCAAAATACAAGTGAACACAAAAACAATTATTTTTAAAATAAAAACCTTAATTTAGGAATAATATAGAGAAATATTTATTCTATAATTGACCTTATTCCTGAAGTATACGGGACCTAAATGAAATTATCCCTAAAATAATTCATCATTGATATAATTTTTGATTAATTCTTACATAGTCACAACTCGTATCTTAAGTTTAGTAAGAAATTCAATCCACATAATATGCATTCACAGATCGAGCGACAAGATCATATATCACATGCTCATGTAGAGTCATAGATCATTGAATATCAAAACATCAATGAGTGATGAACATCTATTAGTACTATCACCTATACATACATAGCAATATTGCATATTATCAGTTGTCTGTAGTCATTAGAGTAAAGGCTCTGGCCAGAATCTCTCCATCATCACCACTTATAGCAAAATCATTGTACACAATATAATTATTGCTTAAAGAAAAATCATCACGCATAGCGAGATCATAAGCACATAGCTCAAATGAACGCTCTAATTCTATGTCATCTAGTATCGCTAATGCTATTACATCTAACACCTACCTCATAATCAACTTTCTATTATCATTGTCTCTAGTCATCGTATCAATCTTTAGTCATCGTATAAGACAATATGATCTCCTAAATGCCACATAGATTGACCTTTAATATGGGTCGCTAATAATATATAATATGCTCTACTCTTAACTCCAAGGCTAAGTGAGTAAAAGGCATGACCCCGATACAAATCGACTATTAAACCATATGTGTCAATAACTTTTATCACACACGAAGTCTGTCATGAAAAAATATATATGCATTTTATATTAAATAATCATTATCAAGCATTTTATGTTATTTATAAACTAATATAGGATTTGAACTCATATGAAATGTATCTGGACTAGACCAACTCTCAAATATCAGGTTTCGGATATGGATCTTCCTCACGAATCTAACAATTTATGAAAATAATTGGTATATAACTAAAATGTCCCACTTAGATCTAATTAATTACATAAGCCACTTGTTACCGTTTTGAGCCCTAGTAGGCTCAATTTAGACTTTTTATTTATTGTCCAAGATTAATATTGATTTAACGAGTTATCAATAGTAATAATAAGACTATAATCTTGTTACCAATTTGTAATACCAATTCTAAATAGCATGATTTATAATTTATAACAATTGTGTTCTTAATTTCCTTAAATTTAACAATTGAAATACTATAGTGACAAATGACAATAACCCAAAATTTTAAAAATAATAGTCACTTTGGGCCCTTGGGCCCAACACTACTAGAGTCAAGCTAAGGCCAGACCGCAGCACAAACCCAACTAATTGCCTCCCTCTTTGAAGGAAAGAGGAGGCCACTGAGAGGGAGGAGAAAATAATGGTCAAATTGGTTGCCGGTAGGTGGTAGTCTCTGCCATCGGAGAAGAGGTTGGGTGTTTTCCTGGAAAAATCGGAGAAGAGGTTTAGGCGGTGCAATCAAGCTCATCGGTGAGGCGAAGATGCAATCGGTTGATTCTAGGTGAAACCGACTAGTGAATTATGCAAAAACGAATGGGAGGTCAAGAGGAGTGTATAGCAGTGAGGGAATTGTCTGCCTAGGTGGCCAACTACAATTGAACGGATCCTCCATGGCTGATGGCCATCAGAGGGAGGCGAAGATGCAAGTTGGAAAACCGACGATGGAATGCAACATGGCGTAGTCTCTCAGGCACTCTTTGAGTACCCAACCATGGTACCCACAATAAGAGAGTGAACACAAAATCATCAACTGACGAATTTCTCTGGCAAAACCCTGAGTATTAAAAGCAGTAAAAATTTGCTATATACATGATCGAATTTAAATTAAATACATAGAGGAAAAGAACACTCGGTGGCGGGTGGCATGGTCTGTGTGCACTAGCAATGGTAGGATGAACACTCCCCATCGAGCACCTACAGTCAAGAAATAGAGGGTGAGAGGAGGCTGAGGATTGTTTCTTTATGACATGATTGAAAAGGTGTATATCAAGCTGAATAATTGGAAACCAATGCTGCATAATGAAGCAGGGACTCTTCTCTCTATCCCGGTTTACACAATGCTTGCTACCCATGTTATGTCTGTAAAGCAATTTTTATGGAACATTTGAGCAACCTCAGATTGCACTTATCCATGATGTAAACTTGAGCCAGACAGAGGCTAAAGAGCACGTCATTTTAGTTTGAGGCTTTGCTAAGACAATATGGAGGCTAGTTGGTATGCAATGTTACCAAAGAAGGCTTTACTCCAACCTGGAAGATGTTTTTGTTGTCTCTCTCCTCCTCTGACAAGGTAGCACAGAGGATGAAGACTAAGATCTGCTGTGATGTTTGGAGGAGAGATATTCTCTTCTATTGTACAATGGTATCTGGTTATGAGCTTGCCAGGTTAATTAAATGGTAAGCTAGGAAATTTAATATTAAAATAGGAACATAAGATTTATGGGGTTGATAATGAGATCAGCAGCCAAAGAACTGATAATGACCAGATTGATATCCAAACTAATGTTGATTTTGCTCAGCAGTATAGCATAGCAATATGTGTCTTCTCTGACTGCAAAATCTGAGCAGATCTACAATTTTGTTAACCGAAATACTTTCACCACTAGTAAATACTTGCTTACTTCTCTCGTTCTAATTTCCTATACCTTTTCCTCTTTATATATTTATGAAGCATTAAGAATAGCCCACCCAAAAGCACCCTCAATTTAAGACTTCCCAACTATAAAGCAAATCTATGTAACTTGAACTTATAACACAGTAGTGTATAACGGGATGAGGGCGAAAAAGACACATCTCTCGTCGATTTGCACTACAGATTCTTGCATCCAAGCACTCCATGCTATTCTTAAAAAGGTTAAAGTCAGTCTCCCAATATGCACAATGGTTGCCGCATGCTAAGCTCCACTTTTATTTTCGGATAACATTCTAGGTCATTGCTTGTCCCCAAAACTTTCTGCATTCCAAAGAAAAGAAGTTAATGGTGTCTGGCAGTGAGAATATACAGCAGAAGAGCACATTCTGTTTGAAAAGCATAATAAGAAAACACTTCACACTAGCATCAACTTAATTCCTGAAGAATATGCATGTTGCTTGTCATGCAAGGTAATAATGAAGAAAGACAATAACAACTAATTCTAAACATACTATATGGAAGTAGATTACAGTAGATGATTTACCAGTGCAGCAAGATGAGCTTCCTGAAGAATATTTCCATCAATCTCCAATCTTGCTATTGGAAACTCTGGAAGGTGACCTGACTGTTTCTTACCAAGCAAGTTGCCAGGTCCACGGAGAAGAAGGTCTGCGTTGGCAAGGTAAAATCCATCAGATGACTTTTCGAGCACCTTCAGCCTGTCCAGCGCCCCAGAAGTGGAAGATAAGAAAACACATTTGGATTTTCTTGTTCCTCGCCCTACTCGTCCTCTCAGTTGGTGCAGCTGAGCAATTCCAAATCTTTCAGCATTCATCACAACCATCATAGATGCATCAGGAACATCAACACCAATTTCAATAACTTGGGTTGCAAGGAGAATATGTGTTTCTCCACATCTAAATTTCTTCAATGCGTCATCCTTTTCATCACTCTTCATGCGCCCATGTAACAACCCACACTGGTAACCTTCAAATTTTTCTGATATGGAAGCAAGCTCAGCAGTAGCGGCATGAAGCTGGGGTAATTGCTCTGACTCCTCAATGATTGGATATACAAGATAAATCTTTCCCCCAGCAATCAACTCATTTCCCATCATCTGCATCCCAAGGCCAATTATTAGCAAGCATGAAAACAAGATGAACTTGTGAGTTGGACGTAAGCAATTACTTCTATTAAAGGTAATGACTAGTAACAATCTATACAGTCTCCTGGTCATGAAAACAGCACAGATTGGCTGTTGAAGGCAACATAATATTTAGAGTTATTGACCAAAATAGACCAAAATTTTAATTTATTTACCAAAATAGATAACACCCAAACTTAAATAGTAAAATGAGTCTCTTTTACTATAGTCTTAAGTAAAACGCTTAATTGTTAAGTTTTTTACTTAAAATAAGATCAACATTTTTTAAAGTAAAACGGTAATCTTATCAACATTTTTTTGAAACACTTAGCCTATTTTGGTAAATAAACTTTAAAATAGAGTTAATTTAGTCAAAAACTCTAATTTTAACACAAAATTCAAAAAGAAGTATTAAAATTACTCAAGGAAATAGATACACACAAACTTTAACAACCATGTGTTTTAAAATTAATCCCTTAATTACTACTAAATTACATGTTACTGAATCAAGGACATTCCTAATAATCTTTCCAGTACAAAGCAAAAACAGCCAAAGCATCAAGAGTGATACCGCTCTTTCATTGCACCAGCTCAAGGAAGTGACATTATATGACATTACCTATTCCTCTCTACCCAGGAGAGGAACATTCATATACAGATAATTTGCATCACTAACTAGGTAAATGAAGAATAGTGGTTGACGATTGTTTGAACCACAGTGTTTATTGGACTTATTCGATTGAATTTCAATAGAAAGCCTAGGCACTAGCTAAGCAAAAAGAAAGGGCAAAAGGAAGGTTGTCATTGTTGCCATATTTCAATTTTTGGGAAATGTGTGCTGTTGCACTTCACGAGCAGTAATCTTTTGATCCATGCGCTATCAGGTATAGATTTCTTTATGGAGAGAAAATAGATGTACATTGGCCCTCTAGTTTCCTACATTTCCCTAGTAAACAGAGCTCTAGGTTTATAGACTAATTTGTTTCAACCATGGTTCTAAGTTTTAGCTGATCCCATGTGGGATTAGACGAAACGTTCTGATCTAGGGCCGAAACCAATCCAATGACTGGTACGGCTGATACCTGATCAACCGTATTGGCCGACACCGACCGAAATTAGGAGAGAGAAAGGGAGAAAGAGATGGAAGAGAGTAAGAAAAAAAGGAGAGAAAGAGAGAAGAAAGAGAAATGTTATGAACCAGATTTGGACTGATCTGAATATAAGAAAATTTAGGAGGCAATAACCACACGAGATAGGGTTCTAATAGCCCTCATTTCACATCAATCGGATATCTAGATAAAAAGATATAATTAAAATAGTGCAGAAAGGTTAGAACAAAGCAGAACGGTAAATATCTGATGTTGTGGCTATCGTTGTAAGGTGATGGTTGATCGTAAGATAAGGTGACTGCTGAAGAAAGATGATGGCTAGTATTTGAAAGTGGAGATAGGATTTCTAACTTAGACCTACTCCTAAGAAAAAATAGATAACTACAATTAAAAATACTGCAAGGTAAATAAATTTAACTTAGCTTAACTCAATGTTTATTCCAGGCATAAACAATTAGGACTGCACTCTACATATTTTTAGAGGCTAACCGTAGACCGACTTTCATTAGAATTAGCTTTCCTAATTCAACTAGAACTCTTGCTTTAAGACAACTAAGTTTTTCTTAACTTAATTGGACTTGCCTAGTGGCTTACTTAAGCATAAATCATTTTAAAAGAATAGACTTGACTCAAACAACTCAACTAACTTAACTCACATGGTCGAATTGTAACAAACAAAGAGAACTCATCGGAGGGAGTGAGAGAAAAAAGGAGAAAATACATCGCCGAAGCTCGGTGGAGAAGAATTGAAGAGGGCGGGAGAGAGAGAGAGAGAGAAGGGAATCATAGAGGGAGCTATCGAGAGATGAGGGAGAGGGAGAGTTTAGTGAGAGAGAAAGGAGAAAGAATCGAAGAGAGAGATCGAGAGAAAGGAGTTGGTGCGTGAGGAGAGAGAAAATTAATAAGGGAGAAAGAGGAGTCGTTGAGGGAGAGGAAGAGGTAGTGGGAGAGTTAATAAAAGAGAGGGTGGGAGAGAATTAATAAGAGAGTTTAATAAGAGAGAGAGAGGAAGAGAGTAAATTTTTTTTTTATTTATATGAAAGGGCGAGAGAGTGTGAGTGGTAGAAAGAAAGAGAGATTGAGAAAATAGCATTTAATTTTTAGGTTTTAGATGTTATATATGACTAATTATATTTATATCTTATTATTATTTTTTAAAATTTTAGAATTGTTCTATATTTAAAAAATTATTTTAAAAATACAAACCGATACGGACGGCCAATACTATTGATACCACTGATATAGTCGATACGTATCGTTTTCTTGGATGGCCGATCCCGATTCTAATACTTGGAACCTTGGTTCCAACATAAATGGAGTTTGTCCATCTTTTTGACCTTATTGCATTTTTCAATAGCATTATTGTTAACAATAGCTTATTATAATTCTAAGGTTCTTTGCAGCTACATAAAACCACTGATATTGTCAGCAATATTATAGAAAAAGATGTCCTAATGTTATCAGAGATTTTCACTAGCAAACAACCACTGACAACAATAAGGCTATAAAGGGTGTCAGCATGCCAACTACCAATGCTAATGCAGCGTATGAGACAAATATATCAGGGTCTCACCTATTCTGAGAGTTGGTTCAAGATACTTAAAAAAAACTACCATATTCATGTCATCTGTGCAATTCACATAGCTCAAAAGATCCAAGCTAATTTGCATTTTAGACTACCATATTATTCATTTAAGAGCCTTGTCCATGTGATGTCTCTACAGATCCAAGGAAATAGAGGGAACACAGGAGGAAAAGCCTATGATCAGAGGAGATTGTGTCTCCATACAAGATATCAATATTCTAGATGAGGTTCATCATGAAACTATAGGTTCAATAGGACCAGGAGCATCCTACCATCTCCAACAGATCTTATCCTAGCCCTCTTTCTCTAGAAGGCTAAAACCACTAGGATATGCAAACTGTGAGGTAGTGAGGATTATCAGTGTATCTGAGGACATGGAGTTAACAAAAGGAATAGTATGTACTTTATAACATATTAGATTTTCCGAAGCGATCTCAGGTGTCTCTATACATATGAACTTTACAACATAAAACATCATGGATCTATCAGGTGTTGCTTGAGGAAAAAGTTCTGAATCACATAAAATTTAGTAATACTTTACAATTCAGCTGCTTCTAAGTGCACATGTTGCTTCTCTGCTTCTAAAGAAGAAAATCCAACAATTTAAACTATTAGTTCATAATCAAATTCATGAGCTAAGAACAATTCATATAATTATGCTCCAATACTAGATTCTCTTCCCACAGATAATGGCTTCTCATTCTGTACTTGACTTTATTCCAAACTGAAATATTAAGAATTGAGAGGGGCAAAATAGAGTAATTGACTTTACCCCAAAAATAATATACTAAACCATGATTTTAGAATGATTATATTGCTCTATTAGAAAGCATAAAGAAACTAGATATGTCATGTCACCTGGAAGACTGTCTCGAAACCAATCTCATTTCCTTCAAGAACAATAGTTTCTATAGGTTTTCTTCCAGGAGGCAAGTCCATGATCTATTAAAGAATTAGATAAAGAAGTTAAATGTATTTCCGGGCATATAAATGTGAACGATACAAAGTTAACAGATCAAAACAACTAAGAGCTACAAAAAATAAGAACTTAAGATAGCCAGAAGCTTTTAACTCACTAAAAGTTAATGGATGCATGCATGATTAAGTATATTAATGCAGATCTAACTACAGAAACAGAAATGAGTAAGTTCTAATGTTCTTGCATGCAGCTTGTTTCAGTCAGGAAAACATTGGTGTCATTTCTCGGGTATTGAAAACAGAAGGTATCTTAATTTTAGTTACATTTTTAAGTAGGAGATAATGGACTAAGTATAGGACATCATCTTGAAGCTGAAAACAATAAGAATATAAAATTCAAGGACAATCTCGTGGAGCTAGACTCCAATAAATATCTTATCTTGCATGAGTTTTCTTGTTTTTGTTAGTGATTCTTTACCAATTCCTCACTTTTTTCACCATTCTTGATCCTCTTTTCTTATCAACCCCCACACCCCATATTACTCTTCGAATTAATGTTACGAGAGCCAAAGGATCTGCACAAGGAAACTTGAAATAAGAATGGCATTATCACTGTCACTGTTGCAGCATCTATTTATGAATCCGATGCCAAGTTCCTCAATAACTGAAATTCCCAGGTGAAAAGATGGACAGAGCACAACTATGAGATATAAATGGATATGCAAATTTTTTTAGGGCACCTTTAGGAAGCAGAGAACTGGGAAGTCACTTTGAACTTCAAAGTTCTAGGAAAACCTGAGTGGAATACCAATTTCAGTCATTTGGCTGGCAGAGAAAATGGATGCAAACTTTCTATCTAGCTCTTCCAATTAAGTGTCTGTGGCTTTAGCTTGAGAAATAATACCTTGATCTTTTCCTTATGCCATTATTATTTGCTAATATGCAACCATCCTCACCTTTTATATCCAACCTGGGGCAGCTCATCTAACTTGATAGACCGAAGCCTGTCCAAGGCCTATCCAAATTTTTGGACCACAAGCCGGCCTAAGCCCTTGGGATTGAGCTTAGCCTCTCCTAGCCAGAAATTTTAAGCTCGACGCTGGGCCCGTAACCCGAACTAGTAGACTGGCCCGAAAGCTTCTACTGTTTTTTCTTTTCTTGCTATGATTAACTTAGCCCGAAGCCCGTCCAAGGCCTATCCAAATTTTTTGGACCACAAGCTGGCCTAAGCCCTTGGGATTGAGCTTAGCCTCTCCTAGCCAGAAATTTTAAGCTCGACGATGGGCCTGTAACCCGAACTAGTAGCCTGGCCTGAAAGCTTCTACTGTTTTTTCTTATTTTGCCATGATTCATTTCCAAGACAAATTGGCATTTCCTATATTTTAATTTACCTTGTTTTACCTTCATCCTCAATAAATTGTTGTCTTTCAATGACTTTTTCAAGATTGACAGCTCTCATGAATCATGATAGCCATTTTTTTTATTTAACCCTTAGAAGCACATCAAGCATTAGACCAACTTTGAGTTTGATATTGGCCCAGCCCATAGATCTAAAATCTCTCAATCTGATGGTTGAGTCTAAGCCTAGGCCTAAAGTTGAGCATGGTCCATACCTAGGCCGAAAGTTGGCCCTAACCAGCCCAGCGGGCCCAAGGCCACCCCTAATTCAACCTAGCCTAAGTCACTATTTCCTTCCACAACTTTTGTTGTTTCTTACATATAGCAGTTCACAAAAAGGAATTTCCTGTGAAATAAATTCTAATGTGATCTCTTTTATTCTGTGAAGTCCCTTCAATGATGCTCCAGATCTTAGTCATGACAGACCAGAAGATGCCTCCAACAAATAATACATAACATGGGTAAGAAAGATGACTGTAATAGTTGGTAAGGAAACTAATGGAAGAACAAGATAAGAGTAATTCAGTATACATGTAAAACTACCCTTCAGTTGCTGACATAGAAGACTATTCCTAACCCATTTTATGGCGGGATAATAAACTAACGAGATACCAGAAAAACAACTGATTAGCAAGGTAAGTTACCGGCCACAAGTTTTCTCATTACACATACTGGAAACACCAAAATCATTCAACTTGCATGTCCCTTATAACACAGTGTTAAAATATTATTAAATAGAATAACGAAGTGAAGATGACTATACACAACTCCAAGAAAATATTTAGTGAGGCTTCTCATACCTGAGTTAGAGACATATCACCATACAAAGCAAGAGCAAGTGTTCTCGGAATAGGCGTAGCCGACATAGCAAGAATGTGAGGGGCCATATAAATTTTATCCTCAAAAGTTTCATCAAGATTTCCACACGCATTTTTCGAGCTTGGTGAAGAAGAGTATAACTGTAAATAGAATGCTTCAATCATTCCATGGGTATAAGCACATCTAAAATCTTGTTAAAATTCACCAAGACATTGAGCAACCATTATATGAACAATTCTCTCATCTTGAATATCAGGCAAATATGTATAGCTAATAAGATGTACTCTTCTAAAGCAACTATTCCAAGTAAATGAGTCTATATTTACCACCAAGAAATGTCATTAAAACAGTCAAAAAACTGTAGGTTAAGGGAAAAATATATTTGCATACAAACTGAGAGATAACCTGAATGGCATGCATTTTTTGTTACAGTGTAACAGATAGATCACTGCCGATAAATTCCAAACCTGAATGGCATGTACATTTTGTTACAGTGTAGCAGACAGATTACTGTGGATAAATTCCTAGTTTGGAAAATTTATTTCTTCTCAAAATGTTAAATCTAATCAAATCTGTCAAGAAAATCCAAGCAAACATAACTGCTGGTGGAAGTTCATAAGAAAAGTTCAAGGTATGACCTAACCACCTTATTGTTAAATCTTCCTCTTTGAATCACACCAAAGCGGTGCTGCTCATCTACGACAGCAATGCGTAAAGCTGAAAAATCAATTTTCTCAGATATCAAACTGTGTGTTCCAATGACCATTGCTATATCTCCATTCTGGAGACCCTGTCAAACAGCAAGAGATGACCAAAGAAATACTCCACAAAAAAAAAAAAATCTAAAAAAAAAAAAGCACAGTTTTGAAAACAGAACATGCCTGAAGAATTATCCTTGACTCCCTAGTTGAGGTGGAGCCAGTAAGTAATGCAATTTTAGGTTTACATATGTCCCCTTTAATATTCTCCAGCAAAGAATCTAAATGTTGGTAATGCTGACTCGCAAGTAGCTCTGTTGGAACCATGAAAGCAGCCTGGATCAAGACTTGATAGTTAGCATCACGTGGAAGTTTAACATGCTTAAGTACGATACTCTGTTTGCATAACTAAACTTTTGATACAACCAAGAGAAATATGCAAAGTGATCCAATGCTAAATTTGAGAGGTTAATAATCAATTGCATTAATTTAAGGTTAACAACCTGAAATCCTGAGCCAATAACCTCCATACATGCAAGGAAAGCAACCACAGTTTTTCCACAGCCAACATCACCCTGTAAAAGAAATTATCCAAGTGGTAAATATTCACAAGCCATCAGAAGATGCATATCCATGTTTAACATCCCATGAAGAGGTGAAACTAAAATAACAAAAATGCAGGTTGATTCAAACAACACAGAAAGTAAGGAATTTACGTGAAGTTAAATTCATAAAGTACAATAACTAATAAGATATAACATGAGACTAGCTCAGAATGTTCAAACTAAATCAATGAATATTGATGTTCTAAAGGAGTTTTGGTGCAAAGACTTACAGGAGTATGCAGAAGCAGGCATATAAATTCTATTTGTGCCACTTGCACTAGAAATAACTAATTTCCATGCATGTAAAACTAAAAAGCATGCCATATCTGCTGGCATGGGAAAACCAACAACTGTATGAAGCTGATGTTTGAAAGATAATCACAATCACACCCTGAAGGATCAACAGTAAGTCAGCTTGACCTTAAATCTGTAACACTTTTAGGACAACTGATCTTTCTGCATATGTACAAATGGCAATGTGGCATCCATTTATTTAGCAGCTAATCCAATTTTGGAAAGCATCAACTTCTGTCTGATGAAACTAGATGTCAAAACCAAAAAATAAAAAATAAAAAAAAAAAGAGAAGAGGGTGCACATGCTCTGCACGTGCAGCCCCTCCCCTCTCCCTCTCCAGCACGCAGCTGATTTGGGGGGATTTCATCTAATCCGAATTGGATTAGATTTAATCCTCTCCTAATCTATAATTAGTCCTAATCTTCTCTCTCTGGAACCCTAAGCCCTCTTTTCTCTCTCTCTCTCTCTCTCTCTCTCTCTTTTCTTCCTCCTTCACCGACGGAGTCGTCACCGTGGAATCAGCCAGCCGGAGCATCGCCGGAGCCAGCAGAGACCACCACACGACTCCCCCGTAAGCCCTCTTCCACCCCTCTAATTTAATTAAAGATTAGATTAGGTAAACCGAAATACCTAATTTGCGGAATTCGGCCTCGTCGGCAAATCTGGCCGGCCGGCGACTTCGAGTCGCAACCGCATCGTCACCGGAGGCTTCGTGCTTCAAGCCTGGTGTCGGAGATGTCTTCTCCGAGGCCCTCGTGGCTCAGATCGGCGTTGGTTTTCGCATCGGCCATCGGTGCTGAGTCTTCCTCCACCTCGTGAGAACGACAGAGGAAGGGTGAGAGGGAGAGGAGAGGTTGAAGGTGATCGTGAGGGGGTCGCCGACGAGAGGTCGCCGGCGGTCACCCTCTCCCTCAGCCATCTTCTCGCGTCGGTCGCGAGGGAGGGGAGAAAAGGGTTGGCTGGGCTCGGGTTTCACCCGAGCCAACCACCTTTTCCTTTTAAGTCGGGTTCGGTTCGGGTTTGGATTTCGGATCCGCAAACCCGAACCGAACCACTTAAGTTGGTGGGCTGCGGGTTAGCCCGAGCCCAATTCAACTATTTCGGCTGGGCCTCGGCCCAATCCAATTTAGTTGATTTCTTTTGGATTGGGTCGGACCAGCAGCCCAGCCCAATTGATTTGGGTTTATTTTTTTTAGCCCAAATTAATTATTCTTAGGTTAAATTGTATAAACATTTTTAATAATTGTTTTGATTGAAAAAAAAAATGATATTGTTATTTATTATTTAAGGTGGTGATTTTTAGTACGTGGGCTAGAGATTTGAGATTTTGGTTGTCTTGCCTAGACTCAGGTGAGTGGGTTCACTCACGTATTTATTTTATTGTATTTCGTATTTTTGTCAGACAATGTAAATTTTCTGTGTGCAAATTATTTATTTCACCCCCATGTGTAAAAATTAAATTGTTGCAATTTCTGTGTGCAAGTCTATTTATTTCATCCGTACATGCGAAAATTTAATTGTTTTAATTTTTGTGTGCATTTAATTATTATATTCAGTGCATCACCATACTTCGTGCTAATATTGAAATTTGTGAAAAGAAAAATGAGACTAATATTGATATGACTTGGAGAACAGTCCCGGTATAAATCGTTGCGATTTTCCGTGATGACTCAAGTCTATCTGGAAGTCCAGGGGAAAGTCCTAAATTAGATCACTGCGGTAACTTCCTTAGGTGACTCTGGCAGGGTTAGGGAACAGTCCTAGAAAAAATTCCTAGGTGACTCTAACTTCTCTCAACGGTTAGAGGAAAAGACAGAGTGTGTTGATCACAGGGTGATACCCTCTAATGACCCTAACCGGATCAGCTATGAAGAAAAGTCCCGAGCGTCATCTCGAGATGACTTCTAGTTGATGTGAATCCACAGGGTTTAGACCCATTGAGACATATGACAGTATAAATATCAAAAAGATGTAATATATTGGGAAACGTGCAAGGTTACAAGTTGTGACATTTCTCTATTGTTACTATTGTTATTATGTAGAGAGCATGCCTATTGCATATTATGATGGATATTGTTGCTTTTAGTTAATTTATTCAGCATTTAATATGTTTTAAAATTTATTTGGTTCGAGTGGATTCCACTCACTGAGCTATATTTGTTGGCTCACGAGTTCTATTGTTTTGTATTTGTTTATTTATTTCAGGTAATAGTCAGCGGGACGACTGAGCGTGATGTACCCGGATTCCACCTCCACTTAGGATTCACCTATTTACCTTTCCGCTCTTTTAGATTTTGTGCTTTAGATTAGAAGATTTTATTTTATTTTATTTAGTTTTAGAGATTCAAAAACATTAACATTGTTTATTTTATTCCAATTGCCTTTAGTAATAAAATTTTAATAAAGCATATTCTCATTTTATTTATTTATCTCGTCATCATATAGATAGAGAGTATTATTAAGGCTTCGTGCATCTCAAGCATATTGAGATGCATGGCCGGTCATGATTCCTATTTTGGGTCGTGACACTAGATTATCAAATTTTAACAGCTTTACATTCTGATCTGTAACACAGTGTGTCCTACTATCTGCAGTGATAGGCCATGTAAAACAGTGATGCTTAACCACTCAAGAGTTGAACTGTTCAATATTTTCCAAAACGTAAGATGCTAAACAGTTTAATGTTTTATAAAACGAACTTTTGACATTTTTATCTAAAAGTAAAACGTTGAACTTATCAATGTTTTACTTAGGGCTATAGTAAAACCGACCCATTTTAGTATTAAGTTTGAGGGATAGTCTATTTGTGTAAATAAAATTTAAAAGATAGCTAGTTTGGTAAAAAAAACTCATCTATTTTAACATATAATACTTCTATCCATAGTTATCAAATTTGGATCGGACTGAAAAGTCGAACCAATGAACTGACCACCAAACTGGTTTGGTTTTGTTATTAGACCGAATAAGCAATTGACCCTATAAAAATAGACTAACCCGGCGGTTGAAATATTGACCCGTGCAACCCACTTGGTTTTTAGTGAACCGATCGGGTCAACTATGTTTACAAAGTTACATAATTATCCTTAATATTTAATTATTCTATTCTATATCTTAATAGTATTTTAGTCCTAAAATTTTGGAGATGTTTAGTTTATAATGTATTTGGTGTTTTGAAATGAGTTCTTTTATAGATATACCCTTAAAAAATCCCTTATTTGCTTGTATGTCTATCTAAAGTTTATATTTACATATATGTATCTGAAAATATAAAAAATTTGCACGTATATCTTTTAAAATCCTTATTTTGTGCATGAAAACCACTTCGAATAAATTACTATTAAACTTTGAATAATTTACATGTAAAAAAATAAAAAAAATACTTATTTTTGTTTTCAAGTATTTCTCTTACTTAATAGTATTTTTATCATTTTATATTAAATACTTAATATGGTGATTTTTCAAAGTCCCTGCGTAGTGAAGCCATTTCAGAATCATCACTATGAAAGGTGAGGAAAAGAGGAAGTGAGAGGGAGTACAACTCCAAGGAGTAGCAGATGAAGCAAGAAAGGCCCCAGAGAACACAAGGCTGTGGATGAGGAATTGAGGACTTGTACAACATTCCACCAGAAGCAAAAGGATGACATTGTCGAGGAATTTGTGGGTGAGATGCCCTGGAATCAACTGCGCTGCTTGAGAAATGGACTAGTGGAATGCAATATTGGAATTCTTGTTACATAGTATAGAGTTCTTGTAGTCAGTAGTAACTACTAATTTTATTCTGCTTCATTCTTTTTAAGTTTATATTGATCATGCAATAGGAAAACAGAGAAGGTTAAAAAAAAAAACAGGACCAGTTGATATCGTCAAGTATCTAAACAATGCAAAGGACATTTACTCAGGACCACAGTCTGACCAAAGGTATACTTACATTCTACCCAAGCCCGGCTTGAGCCCAATATTTGACAGTCTAGTGGGCGGTAATAGGTTGGAATGTTCCAGCCAACTTGAGTGACTCATAGGTGGGACAACAAACAAACGCCAGCTAGTTGGCCTGATGATCACCTCTAACTGCTATACACATACATAGATAATGATCTTAACAGATATCTCACTCATCTAAATAAGATTTTTGTACTAAAGATTGTCATGCCAAAGGCACCATGCACGCTAGTCTTGGCTTGGCACAATAAGAATCATAAAATGCGTTGTCCTAAGAAAGTGTGTTGTTGGCTAGATCGCCTCAAGATGCCTAGAAAATTTTTAAACACTTTTAGTGTCAGAACCAGAAAAAAAAAAAATTAATTGGGGGTTGAGAGTGGAGGGTGCACGTGCTCTGCACGTGCAGCCCCTCCCCTCTCCCTCTCCGGCACACGACGAGACACAGAGATCTCATCTAATCCGAATCGGATTAGATTTGATCTTCTTTTAATCTATAAATTAAAACCCTAATCCCTTCTCTCTCTCTGCTTTACCATCGGAGACCACCACGTGACTCTTTGGTAAACCTTCTCCCACCCCTCAAATTAAATTTCAATTTAATAAAGTAAATTAAAAATACCTAATTTGGGGGTTCTTCGGCTTCATCGGCAAATCTGGCCAGCCGGCGGCTTCGGGTCGCAGCCGCTCCATCTAGAAGCATCTTGTTGTTGGCCTCATGCCGTGGGCGTTCACCGTTGGAGCCCTTGTGGTTCCGGTCGCCGTCGGCCATGAGATCGATCGCCATTCGCGGGTTCTCCTCCACCTCGCGAGAATGGCGACACCGTGTGGGTATTGGGGAGCTAGAGGCGCGGCCGGCGAACCGTCGCCACGATGGCCGCCAGTGTCTCCCTTTCTCTTTCTTTTCCTCTCTCTTTTCCTTTCTCTCTTTTTCTCTCTCTCTCTCTCTCTTTGGCTTGGAGAAGACTGACTGGGGCAACCGAGTCTGGTCTTCTCCCTTTTTTATTTTTGGATTCGGGTCGGGTTGGATCCGAATCCAAGGAACCCGACCCAATTCCATTTGTTAATTGGATTGGGCCTTGGGCCTAATCCATTTAGGTGTTAGTTGGGTGGGCTGCGGGCTAACTGCAGCCCAACCCAACTGATTTGGGCTTATTTTGGCCCAAATTAATAATTATTGAGTTAAATTGTAGAAAATTTTTAATATTTTTTTATTAAAAATGTTATTGTTATTTATTATTAAAGGTGGTGATTTTTAGCACGTGAGCTAAGGATTTAAGATTCAGTTATCTTGCCTAGACTCAAATAAGTGGATTCACTCACATATTTATTTTATTATATTTCGTACCTTTGTCAGACTATGTAAATTTTCTGTGTGCAAATTATTTATTTTACCCTTACGTGCAAAAATTTAATTGTTACAATTTCTGTGTGCAAATCTATTTATTTCATCTATACGTGCGAAAATTTAATTGTTATATTTTCTGTATGCATTTAATCATTATACTCAGTGCATCACCATACTTCGTGCAAATATTAAAAATTATGAAAAAAAATGAGACTAGTATTGGTACGACTTAGAGAACAGTCCCGGTATAAATCGCTTGCAATTTTTCATGGTGACTCAAGTCTATCTGGAAGTCCAGGGGAAAGTCCTAAATCAGATCACTACGGTGACTTTTTTAGGTAACTGGCGGAGTTAGGAAACAATCCTAGGATGAATGAGAAATTTCCTAGGTGACTCTAACTTCTCTCAATGGTTAGTAGAAAAGACAGAGTTTGTTGATCACATAGTGATACCATCTGATAACCCTAACCGGATCAACTATGAAGAAAAGTCCTGAGCGTCATCTCGAGGTGACTTCTAGTTGATGCGGATCCACAGGATTTAGACCCATTGAGACATATGACAGTATAAATATTGAAAAGATGTTAATATGTTGAAACCGTGCAAGGTTATAAGTTGTGACTCTCTATTGTTATCATTGTTATTATTTAAAGAGCATGCCTATTGCATATTGTTACGGATATTATTGCTTTTAGTTTAATTTTATTTAGCATTATTCTGATTAAAAATTTATTTGGTTTTCGAGTGGATTCCACTCACTGAGCTATAGTTGTTGGCTCATAGATTCTTTTTTTTTGTATTTATTTATCTATCTCAGGTAATAGTCAGCGGGGCTACTGAACGAGATGTACCCGGACTCCACCTCCACTTAGGATTCACCTATTTATTTTTCCGCTCTTTTGGATTTTATGCTTTAGATTAAAAGTTTTATTTATTTTGTTTAGAGACTATAAAATATTAACATTGTTTTATGTTTATTGCAATTAGTTCAAATTTAATAAAGCAAATCTTTATTTTATTTATTTATTTTGCCATCGTACACGTAGAAAGTACTAATAAAGCTTCGTATATCTCAAGCATATTAAGATGCATGGCCGATCATGATTTCTATTTCGGGTCGTGACATTTAGGGCTTGAAAATAGATTTCAAAGGCTAAATTGAAGTCCTTAGATCTAGAAATTGGTGTATTGCATGCAATACCTCATAGGAGATAGTAGATCTACTTGAACAATACACCAATCAAATTCTACTTTGAAGATTTTCCCCATTGTTTTCAGATATTTCTAATTTAGGGCGCATAATTTAAGGACAACCAAAATTTACATTTGACTTCTGACATTTGAAATGTAATTTTTATAGATCAAGCACCAAAAGGTCAAGGAATATCAAAAGTGAACCCAAATCAAGTTGCATTGAAATTTGAAGTTGATATACCCCATGTCTTATAGCATGGAATAATATGGGTAGGGACGAAGGAGTATTGAGATACTCCCAAGTCCCATCATATCTCTGTCGTTAATCAACTGACACGATACATTTGAAACCCGCTCCATTGGCATGGCAATCCATTCTCTGAACATGTTTCAACAAAGGCAATCAACAGGTTAAATATCTTGCAAGAGCAAAGGTCAAGTGTCTTTACTTGCTCCCTCAATTCTTCATTATCTTATCTGTTTGATTCTTTCCTCTTTTGCTTTTCTTCTAATTCTAAATTTCACATTTTAACAAAGCTAATTTGTTATATATCAATCTTTGAGGTAAGGAGTTGATCAAAGTGAACCAAGAGTTCAAGACATTTTCTTTGAACTAGGCTGAGATATTCAGATATCACTATTTTCAATCTTTAAAAAAATAACCAAGGTTCTAAGTATTGGTACCAGAACCAGCCACCCAAAAAAAAATGATATTATTTGTTGTATTGGTGGGATCAGTTGAAAGTTTCGATGTCGGACGCATTTAATTATAAAAATTAAATTTTAGAACAAATGGCACACATGTATTTGAACATCAAGAGCAACAAAAAACAATTATCTTTTACTCTCTCTTGGGAATTAGTTCACTCACCTCTTTCTCTCTCTACTAACATCTCTTTTTACAATGGGTCTTTTGTTCTTTTTCTACCTCTCTATCTCTCCTCTTCTCTCCCTCTCTCTACTCTCTCTCTCTCTTGGATCTGACTTGCATCCAACCAATGCCGAGCCAACTCCCATCCCATCTGTCACGATCCGAAATATGAATCATGACCGGCCATGTATCCTAATAGGTTTGAGATATATGAAGCTTTAACTAATTATCCGTATAATATAATGAAACTCAAAATTATTTAATAACTCCAATTCAAAAACCTTCAAAAATAAAAAAATATCTAATTATATAATCATTGCCTTCTAAACATTACTAAGGCAATATTTAGCTTTTCAATTTGAAACTAAGACCCACTATTATATTTAAAAATGTGAGTCAATACCCTAAGTGCAGATATAGTCCTAATATCCATGTTCATTCGCCATGCTGAGAGGCATCAAAAATATTAAAAGAGTTTAATGAGCTAACAACTTTAGCTTAGTGAATGAATCCATCCAAAAGTTAGAAAATCATTCTTTATATAATATGAGATATTAACCAAAGCTCAAGAATTAATAGCAATAGCCAACAAGCTCATAACATGAATAATAAGTATAAGCCATATAAACGCAATTAGCAAGCTAATATCATGTTCTATTTTATCATGCAAACCTCCTCAATTTCAATAGTGCCAATTGCCTCAACTTGGGACTGTCTTAGTGGATCTATATCAACTAAAAATCACCTCAAGATACGCTCGTGTCTATTACTCATAGCTGATCTAGTTAAAATCAACAAGAGGTGTCATTATGAGATAAATGCAACCTATCTTTTTCACTAACCATAAAGAGAAATTAAAGTCATCTCAGAAAAAATTCTAGTCTAGCCTAAAATTGTTCTCTAACTTTATTAGAGTTACTAAAATAGATCATGTACTGATTAGGAATAAGTCTCTCTCATCAACTTCAAGATATACTTGAGTTACCACAGAAAGATACACAAAAAATATCTAACATGTGTTTGTTCTTGAAGTTTTACCAACCCATAGCCAATATTTTACCAACGATGACAGTCTGTAAGAACTGGAAAAAAGAATATTCACGTGCAAGGCACTTGCCTCACTAGTTTCCTCCTTTCCTTCTCTTCTTTTCTTCTCTGATTCACTAGTTTCCTCCTTTCCTTCTCTTCTTTTCTTCTCTGATTGGGATTAGGGATCACTGAAATCTCGTGATGCCCTAATTATTATAGCCTATAAAATCTCGTTGTCGCTCTTGAGTCCTCGTGGCTCAGGAAGTTCTAAAGGCAAGCTCCATGGCCGATGACCATGGAGCTATGCTTATCGGTGTCGACTGCGTACCGCGGACATCCTGTAGGAGTTGCCAAGATCGCGAGGGTCGCATGGATGCCTTCAGCTTGGCCTTCTGGCAGCATTGTCACTAGCTCTCTCTCTCTCTCTCAAAAATGAAAAAGGCAGACTCGGGTTGCCCGAGTCTCATCTTCATCTCTTATGTTAAGGGATATGGGTCGGATTTGGATTTCGAATCCAAGGAACCTGACCCAACTCATTTAACTTCTTGAGATTGGGCATTAAGCCCAATCCATTTAATTAGATTTATGGATGGGTTGTGGGCCAACGGCAACCTAACCCAACCTTTGGGTTTGAATGGCTGCGGACCAACCGCAACCCAACTAAATAATTGGGCTTAATCTAGCCCATTTGAATAATCTAATTAGTTTCAAATTTCAGAAATCATAATGTTGGTTAAATTAAAGTTATGTTATTTATTTATTATAAAAGGTGGTGATTTTTAACATGTGGACTAGAGATTTCAGTTATTTCACCTAAACTCAAGTGTGTGAGTTCACTCATGTTTTTATTCGTTGTGTATTTTATACTTTTTACATGACTACATATTTTTCTGTGTGCAAATTAAATATCATATATCTATGTTCAAATTAATTATTATATTCTATGTGCAAAATATATAACTTAGTATATTGTTATACTTCATGCAAAATAGCAATTTTAATAATTATGAATATAAGTGAAAATATAACTGATATTTGGTATGACTTTGAGAACAAACTCAAGCTAGATATTCTTCGTGAATCTCTTTGTGGTAACTCAAGTCTACCCTAAAGTCCAGAAAGTAGAACTATACCTGATCAACATATAATCTGTTTAAGTGACTCTAGTGTGAGTAAGTCTACCTTGACGTCTAGGGAACAGACATATGCCTGATCAATACATGATTCGTTTAGGTGACTCTAACGCAGTTAGAGAACAGTCTCAAGTTGGACTAGAAATCTCTTTGAGGTAACTTTAATATCTCTTTATAGTTAGTGAAAAAGACAGGTTGCGTTCATTACATAGTGACATCTACTGGTGACCCTTAAAAGAAGACACAGTGTGTGTTTATCACATAGTAATACCTCCTGGTGATCATAACCGAATTAGCTATAAGAAAAGACTCATGCTTATCTAAAGATGATTTTTAGTTGATGTGGATCTCCGGACAAAAGCCCAAGTTGAGACAGCTAACATTATTGAAATTGAGAATGGTTGCATAATGAAGTAGAGTATGTTAATTGCATCCTTGTGGCTTATGCTTATTATTCATATTATGAGTCGCTGAGTATTGTTTTCATTATTGAGCTTCAGTTAATTACTCATATTAGATAAAGAATGATTTTCTAGCTTTTAAATGGATTCACTCACTGACTATATTGGCCCATGGGATCTATCTTCTGAGATTTTAAGTTCTAATCAACAGAGCAACTGAGCGAGATGCACCGGGACCTCACCTCCACTTGGGATACACCAATTTTAGCTTTCAGTTCTATTAGTCTTTACATTTTAAATTTTAGTTAATTCAGTTTGATTAAAGACACATTAGTGATGGCATTGATCAGTTTCATTGTTGTTAGATTACATTTATTAAAGTTAGCTATTTATATTAAATTTTTATCATGATGGACTTAGAAAATTATTTATTAAGGCTTTGTGTATCTTAAGCCTATTAAGATACATAACCAGTCATGATTCCAATTTCGAATCGTGACACCATCTCCTCATCTCGATATTGTAGAACTGCTACAGTACCGTTGCCAAAAACTTTCTTTTAAGATTTTCTTTTCTTTTTCTAAGCCTCCATTTTATAGATCAAAGATATAAGAATCCTAATAGGATAGGGATTATAATCTCCTTTCTCAATTATATACCTTATTATAAATATTAATTTGATTTATCCAAATCCTAAAGTATCAAGGATTAAACTAAATCTCTCATTATCTAAATAATTATCTCTAATTTCTTATTTATATATTTATTTTTGAAATTCTGAGTTGTTACAGCATCTCTTTCTTCTCTCTCTCTCACGAATCTGACTTGCGTCCTACCTAGGCCAAGCCCCATTCCCATCACATCTCTTTCTTCTCTCTGTCTCTTTCTCTCCCAAGAAAATTGGTGGTTCTTCAACATAGATGAAATAGAATATGATAACCAAAGAAAGGAATATAGTTATAGCAAAAGAAACTTTCTTCTAAAATGAATGCTTACAACCTAGGAGGCATGATTTACTGGAAATCTATAGGAGCTAGTGCAATAGAAAGAACAAATACACAACTGCTGGAGAGAAACACCACAAAAAGCTATCTGAAAATAGTTGAAAAGGCAAAAACCTCATGCCAGTACCTGCAGAAGCCTATTCATTGGGACTGGTCTCTTGAGATCCCAAATAATCTCTGATGCCGCGTTCAACTGACCAGGAGTCAGTGAATATGGAAGAGCTTCTAACAATGCCCTAGTAAGAGAAGACCATTCCTTCACACAAGCAGCATTTAGCTCTTGGTTTTTGTATCTATACAACAAATTTTCCTTTTCAACCCGTGTACCAAGTGCTTGAAGCATTTGAAATAGTCTCCCCAACTGGAATAATAACAAATCACAACATAGTATAAGAATCTCTGATTCAAGAATAATTGTGACATGTGCAGCATCCTAGATATATATATATATATATATATATATATATATATGGAACTTCACAACATCACCTTTGACAAAGTATATGATAAGTTTCCCAAAAAGGCAGTAACACAATTGCAAGTATACTGAGGAACGGAAACTCCACTACAGGATGCCAAAAATTTTCTTACACCAAAGTTACCGGAGTATTTAAGTAACGAAGATATTAAAGACAAAAATTCCAATGTAAAATGAAACTCCAGCTAAGAATTCCAAAGTTTTATATATGCATTCCCTTTGTAGCACAACAAACAGGAAAAGAAATAAAGAACAACCTTCTAGAGTTTCATATATATGTTCCCTTTGTAGCACAACAAACAGGAAAAGAAAAATGAATGGCCTTGGGAAAATATTAGGCCAAAAAAAAAACAAAAGAAAACAAAACAAAACAAAAACAAAAACAAACATTGGAAATTGGCAGTAGAAATGTGTACATTTTTCATGTTCGATTAAACAATCATTATACTAGACAAATCAATTTCAGAAATTTCATAACGCAGCTCTAGAAACAGTTGGCACCTGGTACCTTTTCACTGGGTAGCCTGTTCACCGAGGTGTTCCAACCAAAAAAACAACCATACCTCAACTTGCATGGATTACTTGATTTTTCTACTTTATAATATCAGTAGAAGTATGATGCCACAAGCAAGAATCAGATACACAGACACATAAATATTTGCACTTTCCCACCATGCAATGGGAGCCAGATATAACCATTTAAGAGATCAAAATCGCAAGTTTTTAGTTTAAGTATGCATGAGTTAACCCCCATATGAAGCGGCTGCAACTAATTTGATATACATGATATTTACCTGAAGGTAAAAGAAATCATCGAATATAATTCTTCTACGAGCCAAATCAGCTTCATTTAAATGTTTAGGTTGATGAATTCCCATGTAGGCCTGCAATTAGTCAGAAAAGTGGAAACTATTTGATGATAAAATCAACAGACCAGTATAACTGTATAAACAACAACAAAAAAACAAATATACAAATAATAACTCTACCAGACAGGCCTTAGAAGAGGAACTAATCATATCATTATTAGACAGCATTTCCAAATTATAAGAAGGGAACAGATGGGCAAAATACTAGTAAGTCTACATAACAAGTATAATCAGAAAGCAACTTCAGCTCACCACTTGAGCACATTACTAAAAAGGCTGAGTCCTCAACAAAATAATCAAATTTCATCAAATTTAAATCTACAAAGTGATGGCAACTCAACATATTGTAACAGACAACTACAATTTAAAACTGATAATGGTTAATCTTAGCAGTGCTTTCAGAGTTGATCATCTTAGACAAGAATTGTGTCAAGCACATTTCAGAATCAGCCTGCTACTCATGAAAATGAACGTCAATAAACACTAGCTCATTGGGTTACTTCAGCAGATTAGCAAATTAACACTATTAATCTCATTCAGTCAAACATTTTCTCCTCCATATTTATTGTGTAAAACATTAGTTCATTAGTTGTCACCACAAACTTTACTGCCCACAATTGACATCATTAAGCAGCTCTTTTGCTCACTTATACTCATCAGATATGTAACGGAGAAGTACTTTGATTGCAATAAACACTTGATGCGATAAAAATTTTCCGAGGTTTGAGAAAATGAAAAGCTCTGTTGTGCTAATGTAGATGAGCCTGATACGGTTAAATAGTTAAAATTCCAATGTTCTAATGCAAATGAGCCAAGTCGGGCAAGTTGAAATGCATGTGTACCATAAGCCAACCTCAAGCAACTCCAGCTTAATAACTGTAAGTGTTGCCTCAAGATTGACTCGCATTAATACCAAACTCGTCCAAGCTTGGGCCAGTTCCTAAAAGAAACACAAGTTCTAGTGCAGCTATAAAGAAAAAATCTGCTCAGAACATGAGATTTAGTCTGCTCATACCACAGGAAGTAATCTGTTCATGCCACAAAATGTTAGGGAGATCCAGAAGTAGGAAATTTGTACATGCTTCTCAAACAAGGTCATAATTTGAGCTCAAACTCGGCTCATTTAATAAGCACAAACATAGCCGAAAACTAGACTAGTTTGAGCGGTTTTCAAGCTAACAACCATATTTGACACCCCAATGCTGATGTAACAGGTCATATTTGAAAGGGGGTAATCATCATCCAACTGGAGTTTCAAATGGAGTTCGATAGATGTGATGTTCTTGAGAAAGCAAACCATTAAACAATTGCACCAAATGTCACTGACCAAACAGGCAAATGCAGTCCTGAAGACAGACATATTTTAGTCCTTCAAAGTTTTCCTTATTTTTGTAGAGGCCAGCAAAACAGACTAAATCACACAGAACAAAAGACTTTGCATAGAAGAAACTAAATTCTTCCATCAGGTCAACTTGGTGATTGAAGCTAAGAAATTGAATTGAATTACAGACTTACATCAACAAGATTTAATAAGTTGAACTCTGTAAGAATCTCAGGGGGCATAGGATCCATATCAGAAGTCAAAATCTTCAAAGCTCTGCATATACATGTAAGTTAGAACACAACCTTGCAAAGACGATAGAAAAAGACCTTAGTATTCACAAATAAAAACTCCTACTTCATTTTTAAGTACAAATTGAAATTCCAAGAAAGCAGTGAGAAATACAAATTCAATAATTGCATGGGAGCTAAAAGGTTTCATTTCCCATCTCATGGAAAACTCCGTTTGCCCTCTCAGCCCTATCTATATCTAGGGGTATTTTAGATTATACTATTTGGTGACATAACTAATAAAAGTATTTCATTATGGTATTTCTCAAAAAGTTTGGATGACAAGCCTGCAAAGTAGAGCACTTCTAGGAAAGGGGAAAAGGAAGTGTGGTGCATGTTTATCTTTAAGAGTTTCAAATATTTATACTTCTAGTTGCATTCATATTATCATCAAAACAATAGCTGTTAGTTTAGTATGTTTACTTGTTATTACTTGAAAAGCTCAGTAAACATATGGCGAGCAATTCCTTAATCACTTCTTCAAGAACAGTATTACACAAGTAAGAAGGCCACTTGCTGCACTCCTAGTTCATGGCAATAAGTTGCTCTTTGGAGTTAATGTGAAAAGCTTCCATGCTAAGCAAAATATGATAACCTTCCATATATTAAGTTATGTTCATAAATAAGGCAAATATTTACCACAAGAAGAACGAAAAAAAACATCAATCAAGTATCATATCATACTTTAAGAGTACAAAAAGGGAATCTCAGAAAAGGTATTACATTCTTGCAAAATAATGGGAAAATAAAAGAAGTAAAAATCAAGCTGGTAGGTGACAATGGTAACCATAACAAAGGGGGAAAAGTCAAGAGTCTCCATCCAATAGCTTATGAACCTCCAATCAAGGATGGTCGTGCCACACAATGGCCGGCACAATATGGCACTTGTCAGCCATGCCGAAAGAGAGGGAGAGAAAAAGAGGAGATAGGAAGACTATTCGCCTTCACCCTTCGTTGCCCACCATCAAGCAATCCGCAACATAAGTTAAGTGTTTATTTGACCCGACCACCCATCTCCTTCCTCATTGAGCTACGGCACCCTAACGTGAGCGGCGTCTTCTTCTTTGAGCTAGGGCACACAAGCAATGGGCAACGATGAGCGACGAAGAGTTGATCGCTGCAGAGGGCAAAGACGAGCACCAACAACGACAGAGAGTTGATCACTGCTAGAAAGAGTGATGTGTGGCACCCCTCGTGCCACGTGCCGGTATGCTGTGCGACAAGTATTTATCAGCACGGCCATCATTGCTTCCAATTATAAGTGATTATATTAATTTCTAAGACATATAAAAGCCATTATGCTGAATGCAGCATGTTAATAGATAAAATGGAAAATCCTTACCTTGCCCTACTCTACAATTTGCTTCTGCCAAATAACTGGGAACATGAATAAGATGCCAAATCTAGCTTGCAGCTCAAACTTTGCAGTATTAGTCTCGAGAAAGGTAAATCAAGAGGCACATAAAATAAAAGGCTACATTTATCATAGACTAGAATAGTAAGACTGGAAGCAGCTACATAAGGTAGTAGGTAGTTGGTAGTTGATAGTTGGTAGTTGGTAGTTGGTAGTTACTCTAATGCTAAAAGACCATCTTTAGAGATAGTATGTTCTTTGATTAATTTACAAGGTTTTGTTCTGAGAAAAGGTTGAAGGCACAGAAAATGAGAGAAGCTGGTGTGTATTTATACAATTGAGTTAAGCCCTCTTCTGAAAATGAGTCAGTGGACAGTTTGACACCTTCTCAAGTAGTTAGCAGAACGCTGAGACAGAATGAATCTGATGGCCATCAAACACTTCAAGAGCATGAAATATTCATAAGAGCATATGTGTTCAGAATAAATGATGGAGAATCTGAAAATATCTTAAAAAATGCATTGTCTTCAAGTAAAACCCTCCCAGAACATCTTAAAACTTATTTTGATATAACCAGCTATGAGAAACCAACAACTAATACACAACTGCAATTGTGCAAAAGCATAAGAGGAAATAAAAAAGATAAGAAAAAACACAGATTTAGGAAGACTCTAACATGTTGAAACTGACCACTGACCTAGATATGATGTCCCCAAGAAAGTTTGGTTTCAAACCCGCTTTTGATGGGTACAAAGGATATGGCCTCCTCTCAAGTTGTGCATACCGTTCTTCCTCCTCTCCAAGCATGTCAATGTTGTACTCTCTCATCTCATAATGGTCTTCTATACGCATTTTCTTAACCTGCAAAAAACACCATAAACATTTAATCAAAGATAATGAAAGGTCAACGTCAATAAATCATATACACGACAATATGGTCGAACCAGAACAATTAAGCCACGGAAATAGTAGTCAATTGTCACAAGCATGTACAAAAGGCCATGAAATCCTAGGATACAATGTAATTAGATCTTGATTAAGAAATTAGTTGGATCCAAAAGGAAATTTTATGTCCTCACAATCGTGGGACTTTCAGTTGAATCCAAATCAAAATTAGAGTTGGATTTTGTCTATAAATAAAACCCTAAATCCCCTTCTCTTTTACCCTAGCCATTTCTTCCCTCTTATTCTTCCTTTCTTTACCATTAGGGTCATCGTCATGGAATCGGACCGCTGGAACAATCAGAGATCACCATACGACTCATCAGTAAGTCCTCTCCCACCTCTTAAATTTAATTTAAGTTTAATATGGTACATTATAAATACCTAATTTCCTTGGTGTTGTGGCTTCATTGGCTTCAGACCAATGGACGACTTCAGGTCAGTGTCTAGTCTTCACCAGAATCTTGCGTTGCCAGGTTTGTGCCCTGGATACTCCCTTTGGAGCTCTCGTGGCTAAGATTGCCACCGGCCAAGTTTTAAGGTCGTTGGTTGTCGCCAGTGGCTTCTCCTCCATCTCATGTGGTCTACAGACTGCGAGACTAGAGGAGAAGCGCGCAAGCATCGACCTCCTTGAGGAAGAAAGGTTGGTTGGGCTCGGGTTAAACATGAGCCAACCCTTTTTCTTTTAGTTGCAAGTTCAGGTTGGATTTAGAATCCAAGACCCGACCAGAACTAAATTAATAAATGCTGGGCTACAAGTTAACTTGCAGCCCACTCCATTGCCAATTTATTGGTTGGGCCTTGGCCCAACCTGATTAATTGAATTCTGTCGGCTCCAATCCAATTCAATGGGTTTAAATCAACATATATTACCCATTTATTTAGTTTTAAAATTCAGAATATTTTATTAGAGCTTAAATTAAATTTATATTATTTCTTTATTATTTAAAGGTGGTGTTTATTAGTATGTGGACTAGAGATTAGAGATTTTAATTATTTTATCTAAGACTCAAGTGAGTAGGTTCACTCATATCTTTATTCGTACCGTCTTTCATACTTTTTATCAAACTATTTATTTCTCTATGCACGAATTTAATTATTATATTTCTTTGTGCAAAATATATAACTCAATGTATTATTATACTTCGTGCAAATAGCAATTTGTTAATAAACAAGAATATTAGTGAAAAAATATAACTAATATTTAGTATGACTTA
This sequence comes from Typha angustifolia, assembly GCF_048772165.1. Classification (NCBI taxonomy): domain Eukaryota; kingdom Viridiplantae; phylum Streptophyta; class Magnoliopsida; order Poales; family Typhaceae; genus Typha; species Typha angustifolia. Next base: position 5,507,044 of record NC_133246.1, on the reverse strand, counting down.
GAGAACAGTTTTGGTATAGATGACTCGTGACTTTTCATAGTGACTTAAGTGTACTTGGAAGTCTAGGAGAAAATCCTATTTTAGATCATTGAGGTGACTTTATTATATAACTCTACAGGGTTTAAAAATAATCACAAATTATATCGAAAGACTTTCTAAGGTAACATCTCCTAGTTAGTAGAAGAGACAGGGTGCATTTATCGCATAGTGACACCTCCTAGTAACTCTAATTGGATTAGCTATGAAAAAAAACTCGAGCGCCATCTTGAGATGACTTCTAGTTGATGTAAATTCATAGGGTATAGACTCAATTGAGGCAAATAGCATTATTATTATTAAGAAAAATTTAGTACGTTAGAACTGAGCATGTTATAAAATAGGACTCTCTGTTATTATTATTATCGTTTATTATTGTTACTTAAGAACATGTTAGTGGAATTGTCCTTTTATATTGTTGGATTTCGATTTTATTTGAAGTTATAAATTTTGGATTATTTGGCTTTTGGATGAATTTCACTCACTAAGCTATAGTTATTGGCTCATACAATTTCTCCTTTTAATATTTTAGATACTGGTCAGCGTGGCGACTGAGTGAGATGCACTGGGACCCACCTCTACTTAGGATCTACAATTTTTACCTTTTAGTTCTTTTGGTATTTATGTTTTAGACTCTCTGTTAATTCAATTTGCTTAGAGACATATCGGTCTTTTCTTTATTGTTGAATTATATTTATTAGAGTTAGTTGTTCATAATTAAATTTTTGTCATATTGAGACTTTAGAAAAATATTAATTAAGGTTTCGTGTATCCCAAGTGTATTGAGGTATATGGACGGTCATGATTCTAATTTTGGATCGTGACAATACTTAAAACATTTAAGGTTTCTTTGTTCTATATGAGTAACCTATAATACGAAGGTCGAATTTTAGCTAGCTAAGTGGTCTGGAAAGTTGTACAGCCTTCAAGATTTGTTGGCCTAACCAAATGGTGGCACTACAGCTGAAAAGAGCTTCTCTTACCGAGGAGAATGAATGAGTATTGGCCACAAGAAGAGTTTTTTAAAGAAGTAAAGCAAAGGCCAAACATTTGAGCAAGAGTTGGAAAGTCAATGTCATCAAGATTTGATTTGTGAACGCCTTAAACGTTTTTATCATCCTCATCAAATTCCATATTACATTTTAAGGAAGCTTGAGATTAAAATCAAGATTCTTATGGGCAAGGATAGCCGTGCTACAAGCACGGCCCATGCCAACCATCGGCCGGCACGTACCACCAAAGAGGGAGAGAAAAAAAGGAGAGAGACTATTCACCTTCACTATTCGGCCTCATCGTTCCGGTCGTTGTTGCTTGTCATTCGCATGTCAGAGCCTCGTCGATGAAGTTGGCACTCTCATCCAATGAGAATCCAACATGCAAACGACGAGGGATGACGAGGTTAGTAGCAACGAAAAACTCGATGGCGAGCAGATTGCTCCTATAAGGGGTGTTGTGCAACACCCTCATGCCACATGTTAGTAGTACACTGGCTTGGCCATTGTTGCTTATGGGTCCTTAGGTTAAGTTCGAGTCTCAAAGGGGATGCAAGTGATTAAAATTTGGTTGTGATTTGGATTAAATAAACATAGCAATAGATTAATCTTCTCTTCTTCTAGTTTGTGATCTTTCTTCATCATTCATCCTCATCTTTTAAAACATGTTTATTCATTTAACAGCAGTTATTCATGTTTTACCATAGCAAAATAGTCAAATCTCCCACATATATTTGATGTCTTGAATCTATCTGGACTTGATCTTTCATCTCCCTATAGTTAATCTCACAAAAATGAAATGAAAATCTGCCAATAGGCGTAGGTAATGTTGTCCACATCAAATAATTCAAATTTTATACAATGATGAAAAGATGAAGTTCTATGCTCATCCAAAAAATCAAAAATCATACCAACAATAATCAAAATGTATTATGATGATTCAGCACATATGACTGCATCGTTGTAATATAAGTGAAGCTGCATCCAAGTATCAACTAATAGAGACAAAATTTTCTTCAAATACTATGCCACATCAACCCAATGAATAGAGATAGTACATTTGTACAATGCTGCTAGCAAGAACATACTCAACAAAGGAAAGTTTACAGCACTCGTCTTGAGAAAATTGCCAAATTTAAGTTCACTAAGAGCTATTCTCTTCATTTTATTTATCACTTGTAAGATGATGAATAAATGAGAAAAGGCTTAACCCCTCCAATTTTTTAAGGAATAAAACAGACCGTGTTTCCAGATATTAGTTTTGTATGTAGGACAAATAGAACCTCTTAGGTTGAAGAGATTGAAGTGACTAGGAAAAGAAGAAGATGTAGACAACCAGAGCAAATAGATAGAGCATAAGTAGGCCACACTTCACCAAGGAAAGCTTCTTCTTCTTAATCACTCAATCAATCACACAATTGTTTCACCCTTTTGATATCCTTGTCACAAAGTTTTTTAATCAAAGAAAACCAAGTTGACCCATAATATAACTTTATGCATACTACTAGAGAAAAGCCCAACAGAAAATTGTAGATAGAAGACATCTTGATTACAAAAAAAAGCCTAAGACCTATAAACTTGAAATTAGACTTCAATTCTTCATCAAGTTCCTATAAACAACAAATAGTATGGTACTTGTTCACACTTTCATCATACCTCCCAACCAAGCTCAATCAGGATTCATGGCTGCTGTATAAATATTCTAACTGAAATTAAACTACAGCCTGACTGTGATATAATAGCCGAAATTCCAAATAACATTGCATTAATATCTGAATCATATTACAGTGCAAATACTTGAAGGGCATTATAATAGCAGCATATAACAAGTGAAAGGGAGTCCTAGTGCACAGCACTCCCATCGATGCAAGGTTTTGGAGGGACTATATACAGCATTATCCTCATTTCTGTAAGGTTGTTTTGTGACTTGAACCTATGAATTCTTAGATGCAAAAGACAACCCCTACTATCACATGAACTAATGCCCTTTACAGACAATCAATGTTCTAAAACGCATGTGGCAAGTACATAGTGGCCAAGAGATCACATGGTGCAGGGCAGATGGCAGGCACCATGGCAGGTGATATAGGCCCAAGGGGGGTTTCAGATAAAAATATTACAAAAATATATTACCTCGGCTATCTATTTAATATATAATCAAATAAAAAAGACAAATTTGACAAATTATCAACATTCAACACATGATAAATATGATCGGCATATTATGTAAAACTTTAGAAACATATGCAAATAAATTAAAGTGAAACTATACTAGTTTTCTTCTTTTGTATCTCAGTCAAGAAGAATTAAAAAAACTGCTGAATGTAGTAGACTTTAGCATTTTATCTAGTAAACACAACTAAATTTCTTTAAGTAGGTTTTAGAAAGTTGAAACTGAGAAGATGGAGAAAAAAAGTTAGTTGTTAACTTATAATTAGTTGGTCTTGAAGCGGTACCACTATTTAGCCCACTATAGCAGGCTGGTATCCGCTGAAGCAGCCACCACAGTCCAAAATGCCTTTCTGGGCCACAACAGCTTTAGCATAATGGTTAGATGGTGAATCCACCATGGCAGCCAACAAAAACCTTCTTATGGAACACTTTGAATAACAATTTTATCATCATATTATGAAATATATTGCTGCTGAAGTACATATTACATACAATAGAAATGGGTTGATAATCTTATTTCTGTAAAATATTACTAAAATAAAGACTTTTCAAACCTATTAATTAATCTAGGTTTCCTTAGTGCCAACTCATTCCAAATTGCCACATCACCTACCCTCTTCCTCTTCCTCTATTCCCTCTCTCTTTCGTCATCTGCTCCTTCCTCCTTGTCATGCCACACTGCAAACCCCATCATCGAAGTGAGAGGCAAAGAAAAGGGATGAGAACTGCCTCTTCTCTTTGGCTCCTTAGGGCCCTCACTTGGGAAGGCACAGCCATAGAAGACTGAATATCGCCCCTATCTTCATATAAAAATATACAATAGAAGACATCTTTTTAAATATCATTACTCGTTTCCGTACATAATTTTGAGATTCACAAAGTTGAAATAATTAGATATTCATTAATCTTTATAGTTGTTTAATTATTTAAAAAGGAAGAATGTATTCCCATGAGATGGATTCATCATCATAAAGCAATAAAATATTAATTAGAAAAAAATGCAGAATATGAATATCACCTACCTTACCACTAACATATACATGATCTCCCTCATTGTACTTCGACTGGATACTTCTAAGAAAAGGTTGGCATGTAAAACGTCTGCCACGAAAGAACTTCTTCAAATGCAAATAAATGATCTTCTTTTCCTCAATGCTGAAGTTCTCATTCTTCAATTCAGAAGGTACTTCAATACGTAGAAGCTCACAGCTAACAACCACCTCAAGGAATGAAAAAGAAGAGCTAGCCCTGATTCCCCTGAGGAAAGTAGAGGCATTAGACATATTTGAATAAAAAAGCTGATCATATTCACCTATTAAGATGTGACTTTGACTGTTATGCAGCAAAATTTTGGAAAATATCAAAGAATGTGCAAGTGGGAATGTAAAAAAGAAGAACTAGACTGATTATATGAGGATAATTCTTCCCTACTTCTGAAAATAAAATGAGTAGCATCATTCTCAGAAGACAAATGACGGAACATTCAATGCAGAAACAAGTTGGTAACCAAAAGCTTTAAATATAGATAAGCCTACCCGAAATATGTAACTTAAATGTGTCATTTGGTTGTCACATAAGGTTAAAACATGGTTAAGGGAGTTATGCATGGTATGGAACGACAGGGGCTACAGTAAGGAATGGGCATTTGTTACCTTCCACCACAAATAGGATAACATTGATAAAGTGCTGATCAAGCCACATCTCTATTTTAGAGAGAGAAATGCATATAAGATGTGTTTGGCTATAATTCATGAACAAGGGAGGGTTAATTCATGAATATCATCCCTTATTCAGCAACAAGATCCGAAAGTTTATTTTTTGCTATCCTTTCACCAATAAAATCTCAACTGCCTGAAACAAAAGGAATATGGTCCTAACTCCAGAGGACACAATCTTGATATAAATATAAGAGAAGTACCAACTCCATTCAAACACCTACTTTGATCGAGCACTGGTACAACAATTGAAAAAAAAAAAAATTAGCGCTCACGTGTAGCCCTTCTCTCCTCTCCCATTACACAACGAGGAAGAGGTGGGTGCGAGAGTTCTAGCCAAAACATTGGATTCCCAACTCAAAATCAAAAAACCTATCTTATAAATCATAAACCCTAATTTCACTTTTTCCTCTAATTACAGCCAGGGGTCAAAAAATTAGGATCGGGATTGGCCTTCCGAAAAAACGATACATATCGGTCAAATTAGCCATATCGGCCGTATTGGTCGCCTGAATCGGATCAAACTTTTTTAACTACATAAAATTCTAAATATTATTTAAAAATGCAGGAAAACTTCTAAAAATTTAAAAACAAGTTTACCAAAAATAAAAACTATGGTGTAATAAAAATTGAAAAGAAGAAGAGATTAGAAAGAGCGTGAGTGGAAGAAAATCAAACAAAAAAAACCATGATGCAGTGAAGAAGAAGAAAAAAGGAAAGAGTAGAAGAAATAAAAATACTGAGAGAAAAATAAAAAATTTAATTAAAAAATTATATACCGAAGTTTGTCGGAGTTTATCGGAGTTCGTCAGAGCTAGATCTCTCCGTAAGAGAAACAATGATTATTTATAAAGAGAGAATAAAAGAAAGAAAAAAAGTAAGAGAGAGTGAAAGAGAGAAAGAGTTCGGATTGAGCTTACATCGAGATCGGATTTGACCAATCCCAATCCAAATCAGCCAATACGGCGAACCATGATTACAGCCATTTTCCCCTCTTCCCTCCTCCCATTTTCTTTTTTTTCATTCTTCTTGTCAGAGTTGCACCATCGAATCGGAGCATCAGAGCATTGAAGCACCGTCGAAGCAATCGGAGACCACCACTTTAAAATTAAGAAAAAGAATTTTTTTAAAAAATTGCAACTCCTTCGTATTCTATTAACCAAATCAGCATCACCAGGATGGATAAGGCAAGCCTTAACTATCATCTCAAGTGGCATCCAAGATTGTCCTAGCACACGACGCCTGCAAATGCATGCAAGATGTTTACTCCAAAATGTAGGTTCCTACTTGGCCATATACCATAACTAAAAAAGAATCCCAACTTTACATTCCTATAGAAATTCATTCTTAAGTATCTGTCTCGCCTTAAAACCCAGGATCTTGTGATCTTGTGATCTTATTTCCACTTATATGTCCATAGGTACTACCTAGGTAATCAGCAGAGGAAGGATTTTCTTCCTCTCAAGTAAAAGGAACTTAAGCCTTTAATTATTTAAAAAATGAGAAACCATTTGATCTTTTTTTCTTTTGAAGTTAATCATCCTATACTTATCCTTGGCAAGAATGCAAGTACCAGTAGCAACCTAAGAAAAGTCAAAAATTCAACCAATCAGCCATCAATCTAAGAAAAATCTCTGGCTCAAACATAATAGTGGGTTAATATATTTCTTTGAGATATCCAAGAACAATACTATAGTTCGAGACATCAAGTTGACATGATTATTTAAATTTTGGATTCACCTACCTTGAGGATAAAATAGTTCCAACAAACATCAAGTAGTGCCCATCATCTATAGAACCCTGAGCATTTTGCAGATCAGCATAAGTTCGAGGAAAATGATGCAGCAATTTTCGCACCTGTAGAAAATCTAAGTATGAGCACAGTGGAAGACTTCTAGATTAAGTGATTAACAAATTCAAATATGTAGATAACACCGTGTGGAAACCACTATCTTCAAGCTGGCGGCACTGCCTACTGGTTGTGCCAGGTATACATCTGACAGGTTTGTCCAAAACAGGTTCATCAGGCGTAACCGGTGACTTATAGTTAGTCTCTTTACTGCTTGCTACTTCTTCATAGTAAAAATCTGTCGTAGAGGAACTTTCTTCCGTGGAAACAAGAGGTTTTAGATTTGTGAATGAATGGCCCAGAAACTGCCAAGCTGCAACAAGTCTGTCAGAGTTGTAATTTGTGCAGCTTTCAGGTGATAAATTATTTTCATTGCTCTTTGTGCATGAAATCTCATCATACAATTCAACAACTGATGAATCACCCAGTTTGATACATGGAAATCTTGCACGAGTCACTGAAAAATCTACGTCATCAAGCATGCCTATAGAATCAATTTCAGATCCTCTTTGAGTTCTTTCTTGCTCAATTAAATCTCGTATGTTACTATAACCCATTAAGATTGACACCTGTAGGATTCAATGAAACAAATTTTAGGATGTGGATGCTACCAAAATAACAAAACAAATTAAACAATTGTGGCACAAGAGTATCTAGAAAGAGAAACTTCTACTGCAACTATAATAAAGAGGAATATCTCCAATAGGTAAGGTGGTCAAAATTATATACCTCATGCATCTATTCAATACTGGATTGAATTTAATACAACACAATTTTTCTCATTCCTTAAAAGCCATTTTCTCAATTACTAAATATATTGACAGTATACATGTTTAGCGACTTGATATGAGATTCCACATACTTGACTAAAATAAGAGGTATGAGAATGAGTTCTCAAACAATCAGGGCACAATTTAGTTGTTAACATAAAAAAAATAACAATATAAGCATTTTTTAAACGACTGTTTATGTCCAGATCTGTGTTCCAGGTCATGATTTGATGGAATTGCTAGTTTCCCAGAGAGTAATATGGCTTGACTAGCTTTACTCCTCATTGATTTGATTTACAGATACTTTATCTATTGACGGTCCATCTTGAGAAATGATAACAATAACACATCTAATAAATCAGTTCTGCCAAAAACATTTCGACTGTTAATTACCTTATTTAGAATTCTTGACCTCTCTGACATGCTTGCTGTGGTATAACCACTGACTTCTTCCAGCAGCTTTTGCGCAGAAGTGTGACCGGATCGAGAATACCATCTCGCAAGCTTAGAATGAAGAAACTTGCTAAACCTGGGGAGTGGAATTGGTATGTGACAAAAAAAAAAAAAGATTAAAACTTTACGCCAAATCATGAACTTTGATAGCAAAAGCCGCATTATCTGCACCCCACCTCATTGTTCTACTACAAAATTTGTTGCGGTATCCACTCACGACTTGAAAAGAAATAGCACCGGCTAGATTACTCTCATTGAATCCCTGAAAAATATCAACTTCGCCGGATGAAAATCTACATGGTAATTTAATTACAGGAACTTATCACTCACGGAAAATACCACCAAAAAACAACAAAGATTTGAGAAGCCTTACCCTCAGTGCCGGTACAATGTTTCCATGACTCAAACCCATGATACCAGATCAGTAGAAGGGTCGTAAAAGAACCGACCTCGAGCGAGCTGACGCAGGAGCGGCTCGGCTCGAGCTCGATAGGTCGACCAAGACGGTCGTTCGAGAGAAGTTCGACTGTAGCATATAGGAAAGCGGGAGAAGAGAGGTAAAGAGGGAGGGAGCTTGGATGAAGCAAAACGAGTCAAGAGGAATAGAGAGGGGTGGGGAAATGCGAGCTCGTGGTATTTGATACACAAAACGGCTTTGTTGATTGCTAAAAGCCACCAAGGACGCTCGTCAAAAATAAAAAGAAAATTGCTAAAAAGGCACCGTTCCTCAGACCCAACCCACACACTCTATATTTTTCTATAAGAATAAAATAAATAAAAAAATAAACAAATCTTTTACCAATGAAAAATTGAGTTAGGCTATACTAGGGGGAATTTGTTTAACAAATTAATTTAAATGTCTTAGAAATAGTAAGATTATGCTCTTAAAAAATGTATAATTAAATTTTAAAGTGAATGCCCGTTGAGGGCTTTTGTGTACAAATACACTGTGCCGTGGTAACAGAAATATCGATAACTAATTTATCATTATTTTTTTTCTTTTCTCTAAAGGAGGGGTAAATTTATTCGTAGTTTGATAGTATAATACTTATTACGTTATTTCTTAATGGTACTGGCATTTTGGATTATGAGTTAATGAATCATAAAAATAAATAAGTATGAGAGGGGGTCTAGATGTAATTATTTCTAAGATAAACGAGTTGAGATATATGGCTTGCTCAAGCTCGCCTTATTTATGAAACGAGTTAGCTCAAGATGAGCAGCTCATCAACTATAAGAGCAACGATAAGCTTGTCGGAAAAGTAGTGAAGTCTTAATCCAAGTGAAACATTATTCAATACAAGCTTTATAATCTAACTCAACCCACGAGCTTAAGTTATTAGATAAAAGATCCAAATTTCTATATAAATTCTTTCTTTTTTTCCCTTTTTTCTTAATACGTGATAATACTAAAATAATCTCTACTTTCAAATTTGAGAGCAACATCAATTGCACTTCCTCAAGTATAATGTAATATTCTTCCCCATTCCTTGTGTTTAAACAACATCATGATCCTTTTTCAAAAGGAAAGTCATGGAGAGCAAATAAAACATTAGACTTGGTGCACTCCAACCTTTGAGGACCAATTAATCCATCTTATCCGAGAAGATAAAAGAAAACTAGCTTAATTAAATTTGTTAAATAACTAATAAATAGTTATAATCATAAAAAGGTGTCTAATCTAAATATCTACTCATAAAATTATTTGTTTTAAAATAATACTATAGAAATATTAATATTTCTAACACATAATAGGGGAGAATTTTATTTTTCTTTGTGTTAGTAATCAATTATATTACAATCCTAGCGCCAAGAAATTTATTATTACCTGCAATGTAATTTTTTATGAATATCAAACTTGACCAGAGAATGAGAATGGTGTTGGACAATATATTCTAGTGGATTTTGATAGTGATGAGAAAAGAAAAATATCATATAGAAAATGTAAAGTAATCAGCAGCCACTCAAAATGTTCTAAACGATTCTCAAATCTCAACAATAGTTGCATAAAATGATACATTTGGAGAACAATCAAATACACTAGCCAGCATTTGTCCTCAAGTCGATCCACTCACTCATTTTGTTCTATTTTCGTATTGTGATCATGTAGCTTTTGAAGAGCTATAAGAAGAAAATAGGTAGAGCCCAATGAACTATGAAGTTGCATCAATTAAAAAAGCAAACAAATTTGAGAGTTAGCTAGCTATTGGTATATTAAAATGAATGATATGATCAGTCTACGAACTTTCTTTAAAAAAAAATTAGGGAGTTAGCTAATCTTCCAAAGGGCGAGACAAAATTGAAGGAGAATAGTAAGATTGATAACTAAAAGACTCACTTAGTGCAACAAGAGTTTAGTGTGGATTTAAAAAAGTTTTCAACATTGTTGCAAGACATGATACAATTAGATTGATAATTGCATTGGCTGCTTGAAGCTTATGGCACATCAATCAACTAGATATATTTATTAATCAATCTCCCCGCTATTGAAAATTGGTAGAGAATATAAAGTTTATAAATTAAAAAATCATATAAAAACTAAAACAAGCACTTATAGATTGCTATAGCCATATAAATGTTTATCTTCTTTCCAGAGGAAGGCTATCAAAAATGTTATGAGTATACTTTTTAGTCTTTAGACAAAACATGAAGATGGAGAAAATATTTATTGTATACTTGTATGTACATGATTTATTTTATACGCAGAAATAGTAGATCATGTTTGAAAAGAATAATAGTGTTTTTAAGGAAAAGGTATTTATTACCACAAAAAAAGGCAAAAAGTGCTTTGAGGTATCTAGATAAATACCCAAAGCATCATGATACAATAAACTAGTGATAGCATTTGGCTTGATATTAAACCAAATCATAGAAAAAGACTGAATTCTCCCTTGGTTAGCCAACCTGTCAGCTACTAGGTTGGCTTCCTGATAATAGTGGGAGAAAATCTCGAGTTTTAAATCAAACAAAAGTTAAAAAAATATTCAAAAAGGTGTGTCATCATTGCCATGGATAGTTCTTTTTGGATTTAAGAATGTTGATTAGTCTTTGAGAGTCAAATTCTATGAAGAACTCAGATATATTATGTTTCCTTATTTGAATAAGAGCAGCCTTATAACCCAAATTGTAAAAGTTCTTTGACCATCTTCTCTATTCCAGTATTTTAATAATAAGGTTATACATATGGCCTCACACTCACATGTGTCATGTTTGGTTGCAATGGAATTTGATGGTCATGTGACCTCTTTGGAGATAAGCTGGTGGGTGGTTCAAATACATAAGAAAATTCAGCTAGAAGGTGGGTCATCTCTGGTGGATATGAGTTCAGTTGGTTGCCGCTATTGGAAGGAATTATTTGGAAAAAAAAATAGTGCCCTATAACCCATTGAGCGTCTTATCAGTTAAGGCTTCAATACCTGCACGACCCAATCCTTGGAAGGTATAGAAAGCTCTCCAACTTTGAAGGTCATGGTGAGCTTCTCGTAATCTGTCTTGATAGGTTCGAGAGTTTCAAGCCATTGCACTCCTAATACTAACTGGCATGTCGTAACGAGAAAAATGTAGTAGTTTGCTGTGATGAAAAGACCTTAAATGGTAAGGGTGAGAGTTTGGCACTGCCTAACACATTCTATTTGCTCTCGGTTTGAAGCCATAACTTGAAATTTCTTGTCTCGGACCATCGACAACCCAAACTTAGAGATGATGGTCTGATCGATGAAGTTGTGAGTGCTACCGCCGTCTATTAGCACGATTACATTCTTGTTTTTCAGCTTGCTGAGGACGTGTATTGTCTGAGGATATTCGGTACCTGAAATTGCATGAAAAGAAATTCTAGTTATAGCTTCTTAGTTTTCTAGTTCTTGTTGAATGTCATCAACCTCGTCAATGCTTGAATGGGGCGAATCTTCTATCATAAATAATTGCAGTCGTTCACAATGATGGCTTAGAGCAAACTTCTCATCACAATAATAGCATAACCCCTTCTATCAACGTTCGCATGCCGCTTGATTGGTGATTCGATGAAATGTTGCTAGTTAAGTATTTGGACTTTAGTTCATACGCTGGTTTGGTAGAGGCCCTAGCACACTAGCTATTGGGTTAGGGGATGCCCTCTGTGTTACTAAAGCTAACTGGGAGCGAATTTGCAGATTTGACTTTCTTTGTAATTGGTTTCGTTCCTTGATTAGCTGAGCCACTCCTATTGTATCAGCCAAGGTACGAGGTTGTTTAATTTTTACGTCTAAGCGAATATCATCTCGAAGACCTGCAACAAAGCAACCAATTAGAAAATTTTTGAGCAAGCCATCAACTCGGTGGGAGAGTCTTTCGAACGCTTCTTGATGAGCTGCCACAATTGAGGTTTGTTTAAGACGAGTCAAAGCTTCCGACAGGCCCTCATAACCGGCTAGACCAAAATGGAGGAGCACAGCTTTGGTAAACTCATCCCATGTGAGTGGTCCGCAAAACTTCGTCAACCACCTGTGCCATTGTAAGACAAAGCCTTCTAAATGGAAGGAGGCCAGCTGAACTTATTGTTCAGATACAATATTTTTGAAATCAAAATATTGTTCTGCTTTATAGATCCAGCCGGTAGGGTCTTCGCCGTTAAACTTGGGGGGAAGGATAATTTTAGGTGTTGATGTGGGCAATTTGATAGTGGTAAAATGAGACATATCCGGCGAGTGTTAGGATTTTCCAAGTGCAAATGGGTTGATTTTAGGATGACCAATGTTTGGGCTACGTGAGTGTCGAAGAGTTTGAAGCTCGGTTAACACTGTTTGTAGGGCGGCATTCACCTGATTGAAGCTTGACTCATGTCGTACTAATATCTCGTTGACGTCATTATGGAATTCCGCATTCGTTTTATCATGGGTGTCCATGATAACTTGGCTCTGATACCACTGATAAGAATGAATTTTGGATAAGAAGGAGAGGAGTTAGGGAGAAGGAGAGAGAGAGAGAGATAATTTGTTTTACGATAATAATTGCCTTTCATTCAAGTCATTTAGACTACATATATAACCCTACAAACATAACAATAAAGCTAGAAAATAGAAAATGCTGAAGAATAGGATAGAACAACTACCGCTACTACTTATGCCAAAGACCAGCACAATTTTGAGCTTATTCAATTAACAAACTTGACTAATTCTTGTTTGACCTGTTCTCCTCTACCTTGCCAGTCAATTCATGCATGCATAGTGGCATGTATCATTTCATGCGAGAACAGTGACACGTATCACAGCCTTTAACACTTCTGCTTCTACCTCCAATGGGTCTTCAGCTTTCTCACCCAGGGCCCCGGGTAGAACAGCTAACCCATTAGAGTTTCTAAAAACGTAACCCAATCCTGAAGATCCATTTTGCTTGAAGTAGGATTCATCCGAATTGAGTTTAAGCCTTCCTCTCAGTGGTGGGATCCATCTTCTTGGTTTGAGAGGGACTTTGTTTTGTTGCATAGTCTCCAAGACAAGGACCAATTTTCTGAACATAAGCTACATGCTTGTACTTTTTTTCTGCTGGAATAGTTTTTCATTGCGAGCTTTCTAAATAATCCACATGCCACAAGCAATCATACATTTCACAAACGTTGCAGCATCTTTTGTCATACTTTTTCCTTTCTATATCTAGCTGCCTTCTATCCGGTCATTGATTAACCTGAAAGTCAAACAAATTTGAATGATGAAATCGCATCAATTAAAAAAGCAAACAAATTTGAGAGTTAGCTAGCTAATCGGTATATTAAAATGAATGATATGATTAGTCTACGAACTTTCTTTCAAAAAAAAAAAGATTGGGGAGTTAGCTAATCTTCCAAAGCAAGAGACAAAATTGAAAGATAATAGTAAGGTTGACAAGTAAAATACTCTCTTAGTGCAACAAGAGTTTAGTATGGATTTAAAAAAGTTCCCAACATTATTGCAAGACATGATAGAATTAGATTGATAATTGCATTGGCTGCTCGAAGCTTATGGCACATCAACTTATTTTTACATGGAAATTTGCGAGAGCATAAATTTATTAATCAACCTCTCGCTATTGAAAATTGGTAGAGAATATAAAGTCTATAAACTTAAAAAAAAATCATATAAAAACTAAAACAAGCATTTAGAGATTAGTATTGCTTATCTTTTTTTTTCCTTAGGAAGGCTTTCAAAAATGTTTATATGAGTATACTCTTTAGTCTTTAGACAAAATATAAAGATGGAGAAAATGTTTATTATATACTTGTATATAGATGATTTAGTTTATACGCAGAAATAGTAGACCATGTTTGAAAAAAATATATTTTTTAAGGAAAGATATTCATTACCATAAAAAGGGCGAAAATAGATAAATACCCAAGTCATCATGATACAATAAACTAGTGATATCATTTGTTTGGGTATTAAACCCAATCGTAGAAAAAGACTGAATTCTCCCTTGGTTAGCCAACCTATTAGCTACTAGGTTGGCTTCCTGATAACAGTGGGAGAAGATCTCGAGTTTTAAATCAAACAAAAGTTGAAAAATATTCAAAAATGTGTGTCGCTATTGCCACGGATAGTTCTTCTTGGATTTAAGAATGTTAATCAGCCTTTGAGAAGCAGATTCTATGAGGAACTCAAATAGATTATGTTTCCTTGTTTGAATAAGAGCAGCCTTTAACACTTCTATTTCTGCCTCCAATGGGTCTTCACCTTTCCCACCTAGAGCCCTGGATAGAACAGCTAATCCATCCGAGTCTCTGAAAACATAACCCAATCCTAAAGATCCATTTTGCTTGAGGTAGGATTCATCCGAATTGAGCTTAAGCCTTTCTCTCAGTGGTGGGATCAATCTCCTTGGTTCATTAATATCATTAGCGGGTTTGAGAGTGACTTTGTTTTATTGCATAGTCTCCAAGACAAAGACCACTGTTCTGAACATAAGTTGCCTGCTTGTACTCTTTTTCTGCTGGAATAGTTTTTCATTGCGAGCCTTCCAAATAATCCACATGCCACAAGTAATCATACATTTCGCAAACGTTGTAGCATCTTTTGTCATACCTTCTCCTTTCTTTATCTAGCTGCCCTTCTATCCAGTCATTGATTAACCTGAAAGTCAAACCCAAATATCGTCCCAAAGCCTGCCATATGTTTTTAGCTCTAGCACACTCCACCAGCAAGTGTTCCCATTATCGGTTTATCTTATGTGCCCAAGTATTGTCTAGTCTTCTTAATACTATTATGGATGAAGACTCACCATATGGTTTTCAAATTGCGGATGGCTTGAAGATTTGTCATCTTATATAATTTTGGAATTATGCAACATGCTGATGAAATATTTGTTTCTCAAAAAAATGTGTTAGAAATTTTAGAGAGGTTTCATAAATAATTGCAATCATTTTACTAGACCATCAAAGGTGGAAAAAAAATGATGGCACTCTCATGGTGTGGATTCTTTTGGAGATGCTGTGGTGTTGCAACAAAAAATATAAATCTTGTATATAGTGTGAATATATTATGTATATAATCTGCACTTATAAATATTGGTATATTTAATCATGAGTATTTTGGTTATTGAATATAAAATATCATTGATTCCTAATAAAATTTTTATTATTTTTCATTACTTTAATATCAATCTTATTTTACATCAAATATAATTATTATTACTTATACTAGCTCTCTTTTTTTAGTATGAAAAATTAGAATAGCTCTTCTATAATTGACTTTTTTCTTCCACAAATTAATGGAACCAAAGTGCTCTCACCAGTCATACTCTATCTACCATAGTGTTAATAAAAGGTGTAACATAGGCATCTATAATTTTCTAATAAACAAATTGAGGGAACAAATGACTAAATTACCCTCTCTTTATATTTTGACTATAAAATATTTACCATCAATTTTATCTTATACAAAATAAGATATATATTTTTATAGTAAGACATTAGTTATAACATTAGATAGCTTTCGAATTATTTTTAATAATTTATGTAAGGGATATTAAGCACAGTGATTAAAAAGAAATTTAATGACAATATGTGAAAATCTCTAGGGAAAGTAAACGAGCCAAACTCGCAAAATAAACTCAGAAATTATTCTCAAGCTAAGGGAAAGAAAGAAAAAAGAAATTAAAGGGGGAAAATATGACTGCACTATTCCTTACTACAAAATATTTAGGTCCAAATTGCAAAACCACCGGAGCAGGCGACAGCGCAAACTGCTAAACATACTACGTCTCCATCACCAAACTTTGGCAACATTACATCAACCAAAAGTGAATTTTGGTTAAAAGAAAGACCTAACCGCAAAATACATCAACGCTAGAGGTAATTACAGTAAAGTACAGGGGTTTAAACGAAAAATCAAAAGTTAAAATCGGAAGGACAGCGAAGAAGACGAGAGGGTAAGAGCGAGGAGGAAGAAACTGACGGCTGGTAGTGGCGACGAACGCACGGCCGAGGATCCATCGGAGCCGTCGATCTGGGCGGAGTCGACGGCAAGGGGCATGTCGTCGACGGGTACCGAGCAGGAGGTCTGGTCTTCCGCCCCCGCCGCCATGAGGGTGCGGAGGACGCCCGTGGCGGCAGGGAGGTAATGGGTCCCGTTCTTCGCCAGAAGCCACGTCAGCCCCATGAGCTGACACTCCCGCTCTTGGTGGTGGTCGCCGTGCTTCCTCTCTACCGCGGTGAGGTTCCCGCCGGCGCTTGTTCCATTCTTCAGCTGATCAGAAGATCAAAGAAAAGACGAGCTGCTCAATTTTACAATTTACACCCTATGTTTCCCCTTAATATAAGTATAACAATTTTAATTTGCTAACTAGAAATCTTTTTAAAATTAGAATTGAATTCGAGATTAACAATCTCTATATAATAAACTAAATCTGAGAATGTACGTCAGAATGTAAAAAAGATATTACGGCTAAAATAAAAGGTAAGATTTGGGTGTGAAGTGAAAAAAAGAAGAAGCCAATATCAACATGATAGGGTGATGTTGATAATGATACCTCATCCCTAAATTTACTAAAGAGATTAGGATCCAATGGCGACTGTGGATCTCTATGCAAGCCAAAATAGACCACAGTCATCGCTTCCGTGATTCGATGTCATCCATCGGTTTGTCATGATCAATCACAGCTGTATTAGATGACAATATTTTATTTGATTTATGCAGGACCACCAAGGCCACGAATCACGAGGTGAGCATCCAATGCGGGCCCACCGTTGGGAGATTTATAGATAATATTCCGTATTTGGGTCTTAACCATGAATCACAAGAAATATAAAATGTAGGGTGTTATTTATAAATTACTAAAACGAAAAAGGACAGCTGCATGCTGCATCGTACAAGCCGCACGATTCTCAAAGACAGTTTAGAGATAGAGAGAGAGAGAGGGGTCAGTCGGCTCACCTGGCTAACGGCTCGGAGACACCGGGTGCACCCGGCGAGCCCGGGTTTCGCGCATTCCCTCTCCAAGCGGCTCGCCGCGACAGCTGACGGGGCCCACCTGCCGTCGTTGTCGAAGGAGGCGGAGGCACTCAGGCACGTCAGGCGGCGGAGGCGGATGCCGCAGTAGCAGAAGGCGGCGTCGCACGTGCCGTTGGCGCGCGGGAGCTCGACCCCCCGCGAGCGGAGCGCGCGGTCGACCCCGCCGGCGCAGTCCTCGGAGTCGTCGGGTAGCACGGGCAGGTCGAGCGCCGCGGCGGTGGACAGTGGCCGTGCAGCGGCGAGCGCGGTGCGGGCGTAGGCGGCGTAGAGCCACGCGGCGAGGGCCGGGCAGCACCGGGACCGGGCCAGGAGGCCGCGTTGCGGGGTGCAAGCGGCGGAGACGGCGGGGAGGAGGGCATCTGAAGGGTCGAGGGGGCAAGCGCCGGCCGCTGCGTCGGATTGCTCCGGGAATGCCTGGATGGTGGTGAGGTCAGGCAGGACGGGCAGCGCCGGAAGACGAAGTGGTTGAAACGAGAAGAAGATCAGGAGGAAAGGGAGAAGGAATTGAGGCATTGGTCTCATTCCCATAATTTTCTCTTCTTCTCCTCTTCTTCTTCTCTTCTTCTCTTCTTCTTCTTCTTCCTAGATCTTCCAGTCACTGGTCTTCTTTGCTTTTTGGCGAGTGGCTGAGTGGTATAATGAGAAGGTTGCTTTGGGTTGGGAGGAATAGGAAGGGAGAATGATGGGTGTGGGGTAGTACCTTAGAAGTAGCTTTCACTTTCTGGGACTCCTTTTCTTTAATCTTTCATAATAGTTGGTCAAAATCATTGGGGAGAGGGAAAGAGAGAAAGGCAAAAGGAAGTGGAGGGAGAGAGATGGAATCATAGGGATACGGGCTGGCTGTAGGACTTTGTCTTAATCGGTAATTATAGAGGAAAGAGAGAACTCACATGTCAATTGTCATCGCTCAATCCGTTTGGTTTGGTGAATTTTCTTCTTCTTTTTTTTGAAAAAAAAAATTAAGTATTATATTACCTTCTTATAGTTATTTTTAGAATTTTTTATTAAAAATTATTTAATTTAATTTACTATAATTTATATAATATAGATGCTATCAAATTAATTATTTTTTAATAGAACAATTTTTACATTTCTTATCCAAGCGGGTAACACCTATTTTATCCATGTCTAATGCTTTAAAGTGGAGAGTACAACACGAAACCTCTCCTGAATACTGATAAATAGAATAATGCTTTGGATATCTAAGTGTTGTTGTAAATACTATAGATGCTTAATAACTAATTATACAATTTATCCTACTTACTTTGGCATAAAATAATTTTATCCTTCCCTACTTTATTTTCTATCGCTTAAATATTTCTCATTTATGACTATTAAATAAATATTTAAAATTAGACTTTGTTTAGTTCGAGACTAAGTTCTGAACTCAATTAATAAGTCTTATTTTTTAATCTTAATTTTTTTTAAAAATAAATTTAATTTAATGCTATAGTACGATATCTCAAAAAATAACTAGGGTTTCTTATGCAATATAATTTTACGCATACCTTATAAGATGCAGAGATTTACTAACAACACCATATAAGATGTTATGCTCATCGAATAGTATGTATAAATAGCACAGCAAATAATCCATACTAGTGCTACTCGTAAGACGGTAAAAGTCTTTATATTACACTCTAGAAGTATCCTGACCGTTGTAACTTGAACACGTGGTGGTGATCACGTGCGTGATCACAGAGGGAAATCTTGTCCTAATTTGCATGTCGACTATAGAGTATAGACAGTTTTGGGTGGTCTCAAAAAATGATTGATAATATGCACGTGGGTGGTTTCCATTCTCCAATTCATATGCAGTCTTAGTATTCAAATGCTTGTGACTAAGATATAATCTTTTTATTATATTTTATTTTAATTAGAAGTCGAATGGAAAGATTTTTTTATTAGAGACATTTTTAAAGTTGGGTATTTTATAAATCACACCCTACATTTTATCTATTTTGTGATTCACACATCGTAACTCGACTCCTCATATTTTTCTATAATTCTCGTTTAACACTCTAATGTTATTTTGACTAACTAATATCGATCAAATTATTAAAATACCCTCATCACTATTTTGCCTCCTATTTACCCCTCCTTTAAATAAGACACGAGTAATATAGGTATTTATAAATTATTTTATATATTAATGAAGGGTGTTAAATGAGAACTATAAAGAAAAAGTAGAGACCGAGTTGTAAAAACCTTAAAAACAAATGTAAATTATAAAACAGATAAAATGTAGGGTGTGATCCTTAAAATATTCTTAAAAAATTAGACAAATATATTGAATATACTCATGGTCGTCACTGCAATGCTTAGCACCTCTTACTAATACTTTTTGTACCAGTTGTTGTATGTATGTTCATCAAATAATGACATAGTAATTGAACTGCTACTCATTGTGACACGGTATCTTAGAACTCACAACCATCACATAGAAGCAATCCAGGACCCCCAATGACAAGCATGTGGGCTTAACTTATTCTTTAGCCTCTACCATTTGTATTAAGACCAATTATGCTAAAATGATCCAAGTCCAAGTATTAGATTCTCTATTCTAAGGCAGTGGCCCAGATACCAAGAAAGTGGTAGAGCTGTGGCCTGTGGGGGCAATTGGGGCCATAATTAAAGCCTGAAGACAAGGAATTAGAGGTTTTTTTTCTACCAAACTGTCTCAATTTTCTTCTACTATAATGGACCATCTCTGAATTTAATATTAAAAAAGTCCATTTCACTGTGGCTGTCAGTAAAATGTGGATAAGAATACAATTTTACTTTTGAATAGGAATCTATAAATTAACAAAATAAAATAATAATCTTATAATCTGATAAATTTAATGTTTTACTTAGTAAATACAAGAGGAGAACTTCTGATATTAAGTTTAGTTAGAGTGGTATGTTTTAAGGTAAATATTTTTTGAAAGAGGGGTAGTTTGGTAAAAAAAACTCAGGAATTAATCGCTTGAGGCTTTTTACGTTTTGCCCCCTCACTCGTTGCGCGTGACCAATCTTGGTTGCTTTGCCCGACTGTCGGAGCTCTCACGGACACGAGACACGAGAAAGAAATTTGGGGGATCCGGTCGTTTGCAGTGCACGTTGTAGGAAAGTAATGCGACGGTACGCTTGGCAGCTAATCGGAAGAATTAATCGGATCCTGTCTCAAAATCACCCCCGCACTATGATCTAAAGAATAAATTCTACAATTTAACCCTTATATTTTCTAAAATATAACGGGCAGCACCTTTTTATAAAAGTATAAATTGTATGCTTTTACTTTATTGAGCTGCAATGTGACAACTACCCCAATAGTTCTGGAGTTAGGAGTTGAATAGGTAACTAATCAAAAGATATTAACTTTATAAACCGTACACTCTAGGGTAAATGAGTCGAGCCCGAGCAAGCCGGCTCCGGCTCAACCTTAAGCTCAGCTCAAAAGTAATTTAAAGTAGGATTTAGGCTCAGCTCGACTCAAACTAAGCCAACCGAACTAGGTTTTACTGTGTGGCTCAACTCGAATTTCAAATGTAAGTCACAAACAAAGCTAATTTTATTTCGAGGCAGAAATTTTATTCAATAAAATCATTGGAGCATATTTTTATTATTTTTTAAATAAATTCTGGACATCACTAACTTGTTTTAAACTGAAGATAAATATATATAAAAAAATTCTCTAGAAAAACTATGGGCGGCTAATTTATTAGAAGACTTGTAAGAAAAGGAAGGACAAATGATGGTGTAGTTGGGACCCAAAGAATCCCATCAATTAAGGCGACTCATTGCATGAGTTTCTCCGGTAAGTGGATGTGGTGGTTGAAGTGGTGAGAGGGAAACATCATCATATTTGTTGGCCCACCAATATTAAATTAATCATTTAATTCACTAATACGAAGTTAGGAACCGAAACAATTAATTTCGTAGCAATGGAGCCCCTGTCACTTGTCAGCCACTGTTAAATTCACCTCTATATACATCGATGATATGATATGATATGATATGGTATGACTCATAATTAACCTCTAATCTACAATATTGTAATATTTAGTTGTAATTAGAATAGTAGTCCAGTATTGAGATAAATATAAATGGGAAGTAAAAATTAGCTCAAACTCTTTTGATCTGATTATGTATGTAAAAAAATTGGGCCGAATTTTTGGTTTGTGGAATGAGATAGGCGAGTGATACGAAAAAGAATTTTAGTTAATTTAGGGGAAATTTTTAGTTGAGTTTAAGTATGTAGTAATTTGAATAGTATTTCTAACGTAGATTGTCGATTTTTTTTTATGTTTCTTTTCCAATGTAGAATAAGAAAAAGAAAATTGATACACAAAAATCTGATTTAATCCTTGTCTAAGATTAACTGCATAAATTTATGATACATTCCAGGGAAACCTTATCTTATGTAATGACTGTCGACTTTATAGATCAATGAACCATCTAAATTCAAGAATTATTGCAGATTTATGTTCTCTTTGCTCGGTTGAATTCTGCTTGTGCTGTTATGAACTTTTATAGATCAGCAAAAGATTTGCAGATGTTATGTGCTCATTTTAATTCAGCTGCTCTAGTCTGTATGAATCTCTCGATATGTATCCATATATCAGCAAGTACACATCCTTACTTTGCAAAACATCAACTATACATATACTTCTCTATCGAAATGAGAATTAAATCACTACCGCGGTTCGATAAGAGTCATTGTGATCTCATTTACAGTGTGAGTTTTTATCGAATTGGTCTTTGTAGTCGAAGACATATCAGAAGAGATTGTAAACCGTGCAAAATTTGGTGGCTCGGTAGGCGGGGGGAGTGGCATTTGCTCACTTATCAGCATAAGAACAACAATTGACATGTTAGGCCTGTCATCTGGATTTTCCTGCACACAGAGCAATGCGACGTGGAGGCATCGCCAAGCTTCATTTGTTGCGTAAGAGTTTTCGAGCAATGGATCCATCAGCTCTACTGCTCTGTCTTCAATCCATAATTGCCAGGCCTACAACATTGCATAACTTTGTATGAGGAGATAATTTTTTTGTAATTAGTCAATGGAAGGTTGATTGAATTGATCAGCTTACATGTTGGAGAAGAGATTGGCCATGTTTCTGAAGATAACATCCTCCATTTCTTTGCCCACTAAGAATCTCTAGTAGAAGAACTCCAAAGCTGAAAACATCTGACTTCACAGAGAAAATTCCTTCTCTTGCATACTCAGGAGCCATATACCCACTGTTTCATAGCATAAAATTAGCAAAACATTTTCGATACATTGTTTCGCGAATTCAATCTTAACATAATATGTACTCATGGGATTTTGTCAATTTTGTAGAGAAATAAGGGAAAAGGAGATCGAGAAGAGTTTGTAACTTACAAAGTTCCGACCACTCTTCCGGTATTGACTTCGTCATCTTCTCCCTCAAAGATCTTTGCCATGCCGAAGTCTGAAATCTTTGGATTCATCTTATTGTCCAGCAACACATTACTAGCTTTGAGGTCCCTGTGGATGACCTTCAGTAAAGAGTCCTCATGGAGATAGAGTAGTCCTCTTGCGATTCCTAGGATAATATGATGTCGTCTTTTCCAATCCAATTGAGTCTGATTGCTTGAAGCTTTCAGAATAATTTGACAGTATCAGTAAAACAATCCACAGTACTGAATCAATTTTCTTCAACTGTATTCATACTGAACTATTTCAGAAGCATTAATGAACTGACCAAATAGGAAAGAATCAAGGCTTCTATTAGGCAGGTATTCATAGATGAGCAACTTCTCGTCTTTCTCAACACAACAACCTAACAGTCTCACAAGATTCCTATGCTGCAGTTTGGCAATCAGCTCCACCTCATTGCGGAATTCCATGTTACCTTGTCTAGATTTCGTTGAAAGCCTCTTGACCGCGATCTCAGCTCCTCCACTCAAAGCACCCTGAATAAGTATTGCCCAACTTGCTATCAGAATGGCATTGAACATAGACAACATTGATAACAATATATTGATCAAGGAAGTATAGAAGCCAGTACTCTATAAACAGGGCCAAATCCACCCTCCCCTAGCTTGTTGGCCTTCGAAAAGTTGTTGGTAGCTGCTTGTATCGATGTTAGATCCATCAGAGGCAAATCTGAACTAGATAGAGGCCTGAGACTGTTTTGCTGAGCTTTTCGAACAGCTGAAAAAAAAAATTACTATGAGACAGTCTTAGTACAACAATTCTTAATCTCATACTTAAAAACATCTGAATTGGTGGCCAAGATCTACCGTTGCGTTTCCGCCATCTCCAGCAATATAGGCAGTAGAGGCAAGTGCAAACAATAACGACGGCTAGGATCGAAACCATGATAGGCATCGCAGAGGAACTCGATTTGTTTTCCCCCCCTGATTGTTCATTCAGATTGTTCCAATTCTCAATCAGAAAATATTCAGCCAAAAAAGAGAGAAGCAATTCCACTTCGTCATTAATTAGCTCTCTATGTAATCTATAACTTCTTTTTTTGTTTACAAATCTAACATATATAGATCAATTACCTTTGTCACTGCTAGGTGTTGATTGAGGAGCATTCCCCAAGCGCCGCCGATAAAAAATCACATCTTTGTGCATCACCACCATCTTCACTACTCCTTCTGAATTGGTTTCTTGCTAGTAAAGACATTGGCATCAAACACATAAGATGATTTGTTTCCACTTACCAGGAACTGGGTTAAATCCTATAACAGGAGGAGGTATTAAGATCAACCTGAAATTCTCGGAATAGATGTTTGGTGAAGCTATGAGCTAGTTGCTCATCTCTCCAACTCTCTTCTCTTGATAAACACAACTGTGAAATGGAAGGGAAATTAGATACTATAAGGAAGGAGTTGATGGATTTGGATGACTTGCCTTGTTGAGTACACCATGTGAACTAAATGAGCAAAAGGGCAAGAGAAGGCTGAAAGAAAGTAAAGGTAGGAGTAGGACGACTTCTTTGACAAAGAAGAAGAATCATGCATGGTGGGCTAAGAGATGCAGACAGCCACCTTGCAACCAGTAAAAAAATTGGAAGGCCCACTTGGGCTTTCAATTTTAATTCATCTAGATTTGGCTTTATCCACTGTAATTTTGCCATACTAGTTAGCAATTTCTGATTGATATGGTATCTTCTGATACGGATCATTGGCATATAGTCTGGCAGTGCTGTTTGCTGATTGTATTATTATTGCCCCAGGATGTAAAGGTGACATCTAAAATTATAAATATAATAAACTAGGGAATATATAAGCATCATAAGATATTAAGATGGCTATCTAGGGACCACAACGTCACACTGGGCAATGGAAATTGGAAACGGCATCCATTTCTTACCTAGAAAGAAGGGTGAAATATGGAGAGAGAGAGAGAGAGAGAGTGAGTGGAAGGTACAGAAAAATTCAACAGGACTTTTCCAAGTGTTAGAAACTTCACAGGCTTAAACATCATAAGGATTAGTTTGATGGCATGATTGATCACCGAGGGTGCATTCTTTTTCCACTGTTCAAAGATGATGTAATCTGGAGCAGGAGATTCCTCATCTATGTGTGGAAATTATAGGTTATGCATAACTTAAAGTTTCGGTTTATGCAAGGGAGACTTATGCACTAACCAAACGAGGTCTAGTGTTATTAGTTAGTTATCCAACCGTTTAATTAGCTTTTGGATTAATTAATCATTTAACATGGTATTAGAAGGATTTTCATCAACCTATACGTTTTGGTTAGTGTTGAAATTAATAGTTGTCTACTTGATCTCACATTTGAGTTGATTCATCTTTTACCAAACCATGGAGATATGTTGGACTCCTGCTCCTCCTGTCACAATAAAAATATTGGTAGTTGAAAGTGAAAGTTTGTTCTCAACTCGTTGGCCTTAAATATCTTTTAATGGTCTACTATTTCTACCCTAACCAAAAGGTTATTACACGTGTTCAATAAAAACCCATCGTACTAGACGGGCCCTACCTGTTGGTTTGGCCAAACGTGGAAATAAAGAAAGAAAAGAAGAAGAAAAACCACACTTATTTCTGTGTCATATAAGTAAATTTATTTAAGATTCGATTTGCAAATTAAATTATATCTGTATCTATATCAGTTTAAAATTCGTTTGCATATATATTATTTAGAAGGTCTCGTATTTGTTACTTTGACTCTCTAAATTTGATATTTGACACATGATTTTTGCATGTATAATATTTAAAATTCTTCTTATTATTTTTTTGTTGTTGTGTGGATATAAATATTTGAATAAATTAGATAAGCTTTTTATAATATTTTCTTAGTCAGGAGTATTTTTTTTAAAAATTAAATTATTGAGATTTAACTTGAAATTTAACCGGGTATCTATATAGATGGCATACAAATATAAGAAACTTTTCCATCCGTCCATCCAATATCCGTATTATCGGGTGCAAAATAATGGATCCGGGTTGACCACTGTACTATCCGTGTTTGATCCGTTTTCGCCCCTTACTGCTCTACTAGGCTACTATGCCTAGTTCTAGACGACTCTCTCTCTCTCTCTCTCTCGATCCCTCGAACTATCTCCTACAATCGCAATCTCATCTTCAGCAAACGCAGGTGCTCTCAGAAAAATATCATCATCTATTAATTAGTGCTAACATGAGTAGAAGGTAATAAGAGATGCTGTGTTGCTTCTGTAGATGCTAACTACGATTTAAGATTCGCCCGGAATAGGTTGGAGTCACAGCTTACAGTTGTTTAATTTGATGTGTGTTCTTGAAGAAAGAAAGAGATTTACGAATCATAACTGAAAAGATTGTGAAACCTTTGTTTGATTGCGAATAGTGAGACCGATATTTTGTGTTTGGGAGTTTGGTTCTTGGAGATTGTACTTGTTTAATTTCATAAAATCGGGTTTTGTATGCAGGGTGTTCGTTTGATTTCTCAGAGGAAGACACATAAATGGGCAGCATGAAGGAGAACGAGTTTAGATTTTGCATTGACAGAGGAGGCACGTTCACGGACATCTATGCCGAAGTCCCTGGCCAATCTGAAGGCTATGTGATGAAGCTTTTGTCAGTGGATCCGTCGAACTATGATGATGCTCCCATTGAAGGTATTAGGAGGATCCTCGAGGAGTTCACCGGTGAGGAGATCCCCCGGTCTTCTAAGATTCCCACTGATAGGATTGATTGGATCCGGATGGGCACCACTGTTGCCACGAATGCTCTGCTGGAGAGGAAAGGTGAGAGGATTGCCCTTTGCGTGACCAGAGGCTTTAGAGATTTGCTTCAGATTGGAAACCAAGCCCGGCCGAACATCTTCGACCTCACGGTCTCGAAGCCCTCAAATCTCTATGAGGAGGTTATAGAGGTTGATGAGAGGGTCGAGCTTGTTCTTGATAAAGAAAAAGATTCCTCTTCAGTTGAAGGGATATCTGGCGAGCTAATTAGGGTGGCCAAGCCTCTTGATGAAGAAGAATTGAAGCCATTATTGCAAAATTTACTTGATAAAGGGATAACTTGTTTGGCAGTAGTGTTGATGCATTCCTACACTTATCCTAACCATGAAATCTTGGTGGAGAAATTGGCACTGGGCATGGGTTTCAAGCATATCTCTTTGTCTTCGTCTTTGACTCCAATGGTTCGTGTTGTGCCTCGAGGACTGACAGCCAGTGTGGATGCTTATCTTACTCCAGTGATTAAGGAGTACTTATCAGGGTTCATGTCTAGATTTGAAGGTGGAGCAGAAAAGGTGAATGTATTGTTTATGCAATCTGATGGTGGTCTGGCACCAGAACATAGATTTTCTGGGCATAAAGCTGTCTTATCAGGTCCGGCCGGAGGAGTCGTTGGTTACTCTCAAACCCTCTTTGGTCTTGAGACATCAAAACCTCTTATTGGGTTTGATATGGGTGGCACATCAACTGATGTGAGCCGTTATGATGGAAGCTATGAGCAGGTTCTTGAGACCCAAATTGCCGGGGCAATAATTCAAGCACCTCAGCTTGACATAAATACTGTGGCTGCCGGTGGTGGATCCAGGCTTAAGTTTCAATTTGGATCTTTTAGAGTAGGACCTGAATCAGTTGGGGCGCATCCTGGCCCAGTTTGTTATAGGAAAGGCGGAGAATTATCAGTCACAGATGCTAATCTGATCTTAGGAACCGTCATTCCAGACTATTTCCCGTCCATATTTGGTCCTAATGAAGATCAACCTTTAGATATTGAAGCTACCAGGAAAGAATTTAAGAAGCTAGCAGTTGAGATCAACTCTTACCGTAAGAGCCAGGAGGCCCAGGACCCCTCGGTGGAGGATATGACAGTAGAGGAGATCGCTCTTGGGTTTGTAAATGTGGCAAATGAAACTATGTGTCGACCTATACGCCAGCTAACAGAAATGAAGGGGCACGAAACCAGGAACCATGCACTTGCTTGCTTTGGTGGTGCAGGTCCTCAGCATGCATGTGCTATAGCCAGGTCCTTAGGTATGACTGAAGTCCTCATTCATCGGTATTGTGGGATATTGAGTGCCTTTGGAATGGGCTTGGCTGATGTGGTTGAAGAGGTGCAGGAGCCTTATTCCTCTGTTTATGATCCAGATTCTGCTATTGAGGCCTTTCGGAGGGAGGCTTTTCTATCAAAACAGGTAAAGCAAAAGCTAAAGGAACAGGGTTTTACAGATGAAAACATCATGACAGAGTCTTATTTAAACTTGAGGTATGAGGGAACAGACACAGCCATCATGGTCAAAAAGCCAAATGGAGGAAATTGGAATGATTATATTGATGAGTTTGTTAGGTTGTTTCAACAAGAGTATGGATTTAAATTGCAAAACAGGAAGATACTCGTATGCGATGTGAGGGTACGAGGTATCGGCGTCACAAGCATCTTGAAGCCACAAGAACTGGAGCCAACATTGGTAAATCCTGTACCAGAAGGCTCTTACAATATTTATTTTGTCAATGGTTGGCAAGCAACTCCTCTATTTAAGCTTGAAAATCTGGGTTACGGTCACAGCTTGCAAGGACCTGCTATTATCATGAATGGTAACAGTACAGTGATTATAGAGCCTGAGTGTAAAGCTATTATCACCAAGTATGGAAATATAAAAATTGAGATAAACTCAACCCCAAGCACTGCAAAGGTATCGGAGAAGGTAGCAGATGTGGTACAACTTTCAATATTCAATCATCGGTTTATGGGCATTGCTGAGCAAATGGGTCGGACCCTCCAGAGAACCTCCATTTCAACAAACATAAAGGAAAGACTAGATTTTTCTTGTGCTCTTTTTGGTCCAGATGGAGGACTTGTTGCAAATGCCCCTCATGTCCCTGTGCATCTGGGAGCCATGTCAAGTACTGTGTGTTGGCAACTCAATTTCTGGGGTGATAACCTTAATGAAGGTGATGTTTTGGTTTCCAATCATCCTTGTGCTGGAGGAAGCCATCTACCAGATATAACAGTTATCACGCCAGTCTTTGATGATGGAAAACTGGTATTTTTTGTGGCTAGCAGAGGACACCATGCGGAGATAGGTGGCATTACTCCAGGAAGCATGCCCCCGTTCTCAAAATCAATTTGGGAAGAAGGCGCCGCAATTAAGGCATTCAAACTTGTAGAAAGGGGTATTTTTCAAGAAAAAGCTATTATCCAGTTGCTTCAGTCACCATGTTCCAATGATCACTCAGCTCATAAGGTCCCAGGAACCCGCAGGATACAAGATAATTTATCTGATCTTCGTGCCCAGGTGGCAGCAAACCAGAGAGGAATAACACTCATCAAGGAACTCATTAATCAGTATGGTTTAACTACCGTTCAATCTTACATGAACTATGTTCAGAAGAATGCTGAAGGAGCTGTCAGGGAGATGCTCAAAGCCGTCGCTTTTAGAGTTGAAAGAGAGAAGGGGTCTTCTGTCATCGAGGAAGAAGACTACATGGATGATGGTTCTGTAATCCATCTGAAACTCAGTATTGATTCTAATAGTGGCGAAGCTACTTTCAACTTTGAGGGGACCAGTCCAGAGGTTTATGGTAATTGGAATGCCCCTGAAGCAGTAACAGCAGCAGCGGTTATATACTGCCTCCGGTGCCTGGTGGATGTTGATATCCCATTGAATCAAGGCTGTCTAGCTCCAGTCAGTATCCATATTCCTGAAGGTTCTTTCCTTTCTCCCAGTGACAAGGCTGCTGTCGTGGGTGGCAATGTGCTTACATCGCAGAGGGTAACGGATGTTATCCTAACTGCATTTCAAGCATGTGCCTGCTCTCAGGGTTGCATGAACAATTTGACCTTTGGAGATGACACCTTCGGTTACTACGAAACTATTGGCGGCGGCTGTGGAGCAGGGCCGAGCTGGGACGGGACCAGTGGAGTTCAATGCCACATGACCAACACTAGGATGACTGATCCAGAGATTTTTGAGCAGCGGTATCCTGTCCTCCTTCACAAGTTTGGTATTCGGGAAAATAGTGGAGGTGCTGGTTATCATAGAGGGGGTGACGGCATTGTGAGGGAAATAGAGTTTCGACAGCCAGTTGTGGTAAGCATTCTTTCAGAGAGGCGTGTGCATGCCCCGAGAGGATTGAATGGCGGTAAAGATGGGGCTCGTGGTGCTAATTATCTGATACGGAAAGACAAGCGAAGGGTGTATCTTGGAGGAAAGAATACTATCGAAGTTGATGCAGGTGAAGTACTTCAGATTTTTACTCCTGGCGGTGGTGGATTTGGTTCTCCTCATTGATGTTCCATTCTATCTTGTGAGCTTAGATTTTTTTTTCCTATTTTCCCTTTCTCTGGAATAACAGCACTCGTCCAATAAGTGCAAAGTAAAACTGAAACATGATAACTTTCCCAGAGGTCTATCCTCTAAATCAGCTGTTTATGCTTGTAAGAGCATTTTATGCTTCAGGTTGAGTGAGTTATGATAGTAAATGCATAAGCATTTTTCAAAGAAGTAATCTGAAGATGATGAAGATAGTATTTCAAGAGCATAATGCTTACTGTCTTGATGTTCCAGTAGGATCAAACTATAATGTTCTTTTAACTCATGATATTATTAGTTGATCCTCCCACCCGTTTACTGCTTTGACCACTTTGAGCGTGTCACAAAAAACCCAGCCATTTTCTTCCTGAAGTGATTCGGCCACCCTCCTCAGTCCTTCCAGCAGCGCTTGAGCTTCACCCATTAAGCTATTCTGGCAGAAATCAAGATAGATACTTTTGGCTTCATGGAACCGGTTCGGATGCTTGATAATAATAATGCCAATACCCTCTGCACAGTTGCCCTTCCAGGAGGCGTCAACCCAACACACTAGATCTCCGTCCTTTGGCTGCTCATGCTCCTTCTCTCGTGTAGGAGATGGGTCCATTCCAGGCCGCTGATGGTCAATACACACACTTCTCTTTGCCTTCTCAAGCACCGAGGTGGGTGAACACTCTACCCCTCTATGGACCAGCTCATTTCGGGCTTTTCAAATCTCTGACATTATCTTGAAGGCATAAGCAAGTAGATCTCTTGGCAGCTTGGTAGCCGTAGAGTTGATCCACTTGTCCACTTGTTCTGGCACGTTAGCAGCACGAAGGCCTAGCTCGCTAGAAAACCAAACTGCTCGAGCGAATTCACACCCAAGTAGGAGATGGTCTACGTCCTCCGGAGCTGCACGACAGATTAGGCAGCAAGCCTCTATGTTAGGAATGCGCCTCGCCACCTCCTCTCCAACCGGAAGCGCTCCGCTCAGGTCAGGATTCTTGGCAGGGTCCCCTTGCATCCCCAGATTGTTTTCCACAGCCAACGTCTGGCTTCCCCTGAGGATGAGCTCGTCCAGTCTCCTTCTGAGAGGGTGTTGAAAGCAGACTTCAATGTGAATACTCCTGACAAGGTATGCATCCAAATGAGTCTGTTCGGCTTGGTAATGCTTGCGGGGCTGATGTAGATGTTAGTCACCGCTCGAGCCACATTGGAGGGGAGCTCATTTTGAATTTTGGCAACATCCCATTCTGCACCACTCATCAGGTCGCTTACCTTGGTGATGGACTAGGATAGCTTCAGCTCCGATAGATCAAATGGAGTCCATGGGTTAGCAGCAACGGAGATGGATTGTCCGTTGCCCACCTGCCATCGTACGCTCTTTCGGAGCACTTCTCTCACTTTCAGCACGGAGTTCCATGCCCAAGATGCTTGCGCTTTTGGCCTTGCATTCCAGTAGGAGGAGGCTCGGAAGTATCTCTCTTTTAGGAGCATTGCCCAGTCTGAATTGGGCTCCTTTATCAACCTCCAAGCTAACTTTATGATCAGAGCTTTGTTCACTAATTCTAGCTGCTTAATGCCAAGACCACCAGCTCCTTTTCGGCTTGCAAAGGGCTTTTCAACTTTTTAGGTAGATGTGCTTGCGCTCGTCGTTGAAACCCCACCAGAAATCTCTCATTTGGTTGTCAAGTTTGGCAATCAGTTCCTTTGGGTATATGAAAAGTGCCATGAAATATATGGGGATCAAACTCAAGACGGATTTTATGAGCACTAAGTGGCCGGCATGCGATAGTAAGTTTGCCTTCCATCCGGCAAGCTTTTGGTGGAGTTCTCAACTACAAAAGCGTGAGCTTTTACTTTGGACCTACGGAGGAGGAAAGGGTTTCTAAGATATTTCTCTCATTCCTAGAGCAGTCTAACTCTGAGAGCCGCTATCATTTCATTGCACCTTCCCTGGTTGATATCTTCACTGAACTGAATAGCAGATTTATCAAAGTTGAGTGCCTGACTAGAGCTTTTGCAATATAGATCAATGACTGCCTTTAGGTTAGATGCCTCCATGGCAGTTGCTCGACCAAAGAGCAGCAGGTTGTTGGCAAACATTAGGTGGGTAATGGGAGTTGCACTTCTGATTGCTCTAATTCCGCTAGTCTTCTTTCGAGTTCTTGCTTCATCCAGCAGGATAGAGAGAATATTGGAGCATAATATGAATAAGTATGGAGAGAGCGGGCATCCTTGACGTAGTCCGTGGGTGGGGGAGAAAAAGCCGTGGGCACCACCATTGACATGCACAGAGAAGGTGACAGAGGTGATGCAGGCGCTGATGAGTCCCACGAGCTTGGCCGAGAAGCCGTATCCTTCAAGGCAGTCTCTAATGAAGCTCCACTCCAACTTGTCGAATGCTTTGGAGAGGTCCGCTTTAAGCATAAAGGAGCCTTTCTGTCTTTTGGAAGTTTTGAGATGGCGGAGTATTTCTTACGCTAGGACCTGGTTGTCGTCTACAATTTGCCTATTGGGAACGAAAGCTTTCTGAGCTGTAGATATGACGCCTTGGAGCAGTGGCTTTACCCGGAGTGCAAGCAGCTTGGCGATGATTTATATTGCAAAAGAAATGATAGATGTAATAGAGAAGGCTAGAGAACTAAGCCAGCTAGCTTACAATTGATTTGAGAAGTCTCGATTTAATTTATATTATTAATATATCATAGTTTGCAACCATTATATCTTTGATTTATATGCACCGAAAGCTTCTCCACCTTTCGCTTGTTTGCACCCCCGTTAGCTTAGAAGTTTATTTAGTCTAACAAACCGGGTTTTGGCAACTTAATTGCATTTGATTATTTAATTTAGTATATAAAATTAAGCCTTAAAAAAGCAGTGGCATTCAAAATAGTTGATCAAATTGCCAGGAAATATCTGAATAAGTTCGAAATGATTGGGAATAGTACTTTTGAAGTTGATAATTTGAAATGATAAGAGTGTGCTTTTATTCCTTTATTCTTGGATAAATAATTTCAATAAAAGATTCTAAGCCTCCATTTATCCATGACATGCTTAGTCTTTGATCCATTAAAGGAAAACGTCAAAATTAAATATCGTAGAAAAATGATTAAAATCACAGCAAATTCTTAATACCATCTTCTTCTCATGCTTGTCCACTAATATCACTAATATGGTGTCAGACCGTTTCATGATTTAGTATAAAAGATTGGTGACAATTTTGAATAATCCTCAAATTATCGTTCAACTATCGTTCATAAAATCATCCTGAAATATGTCATCCAGAATTGCAATTACATTACTATCAATTTTCAAGAACACAAGCTGAAATTGTCTTATTTCATTTAAACTTTCCACAAATAATACTGCGGCGGGATTTTCCCATCAGTAATGCACGGCAAATTGCCCATGTAACAAAAAAAAAATTGCATATAGAAAGGAGAAACGAAAATAAAACTGTAAGGGCAAATTGGTATTCAGACATCCACCAAAAGGACTAATGTCCATTTTCATAGCATGAATGATTTTTGAGCTCAAGGATTCTTTAGGAAGAATCTATGGGCAGAGTGGATGACATAAAATCAATGGACATACAATAATACTGTTACTGTTACAATAAATTACAACAGGGAATATATAAGATTTAACACATTTCTCATCTTCACTAAATAACCATGAGACCTCAGATAGCATAAACCTCTATAAAATTAGGAGCAGAATGAGCATGAAGCCCAGATTTGTTCACGATGTCGCAGACTTGCAGTCACAAGGTTGCTTTACGTCGTTCACTGCCCTACACAATCAGCTCAGCAACCTTATCTGACAACCCATCAACAGCCTCGTCCCCGCAATCAGAGATAGAGTCCTGTTGTAATACACCATTAAAGCTAAACAATACTGGTAAATCTCATATTAAAATTTGAGGCAAATAAGAATGGAAAAGGTTGCTGTTTTCGGGTTCTACATTAGAGATGAGGGCTACCAATTTACAAGATGCTGTTTGGAAGACCGCAATATGCATTTGGAAGTGGGCAGATATTCCAACTAGTAAAGTCAACATTCTAAGTACAAATTCAAGATGATCCACTAATTTGTCAATGCCGAACATCAATTTGAGGTTACATTAGAGATGAGGGCTACCAATTTACAAGATGCTGTTTGGAAGACCGCAATATGCATTTGGAAGTGGGCAGATATTCCAACTAGTAAAGTCAACATTCTAAGTACAAATTCAAGATGATCCACTAATTTGTCAATGCCAGAACATCAATTTGAGGATGTGTAGATTTTATTTGTTTCATAGAATAGAATCGTGAAATACCAGCAGTTGGTTTATGCACAAGTACCTCTTGTTCTGGATCATTTTTCCCCTTGATAGTTACAAACTTGGAAGCACTGATGCTGGCACTCTTCAGATAGCTGCGGGAACTACAATTTGGCATGCTTACACCATTTTCAGTAGTTGATATGGATTCCTGCTCACCTTCATGTGACCTTGGAGGGCTTTCAAGGGTAGTGCGAGCGACAGAAGCCGCACTCCTCTTCTCATAATCATTATTTTGATCAGGAACTTCATATTTTGATGCACAAACCCTTTCCCTGTGGCAAAAATATGATAAGAGACATGTCCATAAAATTATTTCAAGATGAGAAACAGGCCAGAAATAGATCAACCAGGACTAAAACCTGCTAATTTCATTTATTAATACCTTGGTAAAGAGGCATGATGACGCTGGAGAGGACTGCTTCTTTCTCCCTTGCCATAGTGCTCCTCAAGATGTGCAAACTGTCGCTTAAACCGATCAACTCCACTATAATCAGAGAATAGCATAAGGTAAAATGTCAAGTCAAGTGTCTTTCATATGATAGAGGTAGACTAGAAGAGAATAAGATTTTAATTTAACTTTCCCTTTTAACAAGGACCTAAAAGGTTAAACCTAAGTTTTAGTGTCCAGATGGGCATAGGGCTTAAATCCTATGCTAAAAGAAAATGCACTCAAGAAACTCCCGAGAGTTTTTTAAAAGCAAATCTGCACCTCCCTATGTTAGCAACAGACACTGCACATGCCGAGATCACCCATTTATGTGTAATTAAAAATTGCATAGCAGATTAAATTTGAATATTTCAGTGTGAATAAACTAGCTCAGAACAAAGAAATCATGAGTGGGCAATTTTATGTACTGAAATACTTGTATTCTTGATAGTAATAAATGTAGAATTGTTTCGTTATTCTTTCATACAAAGGAAATCTACTAAGATTCTTAGGCCTCGTTGACTTCAAAAATAAGATCGATTCTAGAATCGATTCTTTGTTATTTTCAAATTAAGGTCTTTATTTCAGGAATTATTCCTATGTTCACTTATATTCTAGAATAATAGTATAATAATTAATTTTGATGTGATATAAAGTGAAAAGTAAGATGAAAAAAATGTGTTTTTTTTTTATAAATTACTATAAATACCCCTTTGATTTGATATAAAATAGGATTATGGAATAGATATCAAGGGTAAATTAGTAATTGGTTGAAGTGTTGTATAAAATGTAATTTTGATGAATAGTGTCTATACTTTAGAATGGAGTTACTATGATGTTTAGCTGTTATTCTAGAATAATGAGTTGTGTTCTAGAATAAGAAAAAGTAATTGTTGAAGTGAACAGAGGCTTAAGTTGTTGACTAATCATTCCAACATTGCCGTGCCATAAGCACAAAACAAGCGGTGTTGACCGTGTCACAAGCATAGTGTCGTCTCAACCTCACTTCATGACTATGACCTCCTCTATCTCCTTTCTGTCAAACCAAAACCAACCTTCTCGTTTCCATTGGCATCACATAGAACCTTCCTCAGCCTCAACCTCCACCAATCTCCATTTGAACTGAACTCTAAAATGGAGAAGGGAAAGGACATCTTACGACACTAAATGCATATCCAAGAAATAAGTTACAATCCTCAGCTTCAACCTCCACCTACCTCCTTTTGAACTAAACTCTAAAATGGAGAAGGGAAGGGACATCTTACGATACTTAATGCAGATATAAGAAATAAGTTACAATCCGCATTCTTCAAAGTAGATTGCAACTTATTTCTCAAGATCTGCTCTGAGAGTAAGTCAAGATCTGTTAAGAAGAAAGCGAATCATATGAGATAAACTTATCGATCCATAGGAATCATCTTCACCATCCGTAATATAACCTATTCCTCTATAATATGACCTAGGGCTGCAAAAGTTGCCTGAAAATATTAATTTGAGGGAGTGTCCATGGCAACCCTGTGCCCATGCTGGCACCCACTTCCAATGTTTTGGTAACAACAAAGAGTCTGGTATTTGTGCCCCAAAAAGCAACCTCTTACCATCGAATTGTTTGTTGATCAGCTCCAGTTCTTCATATGCTTGGCAGGAAACAGAAAAAGGAAATCACCAAAAAGTCTACCAGTGATATTTTGTTTGTGACTTGAGAACCTCTGAAAGTGTACAGCATAACCTAGAATGCTGAGGGAGATTTTATTGGTGAGGTTCTGAAAAGTGTACCAAGACCAACTCGATAACCAGGGCTTACTGTGTTCTAGTAGCATCTTCAAGAGTTGATAATATAGAAGTCATGGCATATGTCCACATAAACAATGAGAAGAACAATCCAACAGAGTGTTATTTTCACCCAAAAATGTTGCAGTATTAGAATTATAAATTCTTTTCCTCCTTTCCCTTCTTCCAGTCAATCCATTCTTGTTCTATTATTTGTTCCATCCACTATAGTACCTCCATTTTTCTATCAGTAAGGAGTAAGGACTTGGTTGCATTATAATTTAAATTCTGCAATAGAAACTCCCCTTTTCTAATAATATTTCATCTACTTGTTTAGTCTGATATATAACCTTTTTTTCCTTCTTAATCCTTTTAATCTGGTATTCTTTCTGCCCCCAAATGATCTCCACATGAATAAGAGAAAGCACTAAATTAACTGCATGAACCTTGATTTTGGCCCATAAAAGTTGACAACTTTCAACAAGCCAAGTAACAATTTATAACACTACGATCTTACAAAGATTGAATTTTCCCAGTAGGCATATTTCAAGACATAAAAGAAAAAAAGAAAAAAAAGTTACTATCCTGGCATGCAGAGAGGAAGAAATTTATCTAATAGTACCAGAGAACAAATATAACAAGAAATTGGTGTGAACAGAAAACTGTCAGATAGCCTTTGTTAAGAAACTTACAGTTCATCTGATTAAAATTAAAAATTCACCTTGATACATAATATTTGTTCAAAGAAGGGAATTAAAATTGCACCTAGGATACATGAAGCTAGTCTGTTCGCCACCACGAAGATACTCCTGCAGCATCTGCGGATGATACTCTAAAATCTGTTCGTTTTTCCATAAAAACCTCATGATAAGCAAGACATGCAATAGATATAAGGAGGTTGACATTTATCAAAATGCTAAGAGCACTATACCTCTCGGTAAATCAATTCCCTAACATCATCTTTTGTCAATTTCCTTCTCTCAAAATCAAACTCGAGTTTTGAAATGGGTTGTGATGATGGCTCACGATCCACATTAGCAAGACTCCGGAAGTATGGATCAGCTAAAGCCTACAAAATAGCAAGGAAACCCAGCTTCACTGGAAAAGTACAAAAACATATTTGTGCTTCAATCCTGATTATTCAGTTCAGTTACAGTTGTCTCAGCCATTAATGTTACCTCTTCGGCACTAGGTCGATCTTTAGGATCAAAAGCAAGTAACCGCTCAAGTAAGCGGAGAGCAAGTGGATCAGCATTGGGGAATTTCTGCGAGAAAGGAACAGGTGTTTTCTTCCGCATGCTACTTAAATATCTTCTCGCCTTTTCATTTCGAATCTACGGATTTTAAAAGGAAAAATAATGAGAGAATGACAATATACAAAAGGTAATACAAATAATGGTACAAAAAATAGTATAGTGAATTACGTATAAGTTGAACATTCCAGAGAAGTAAAGAGAATCAAGCACAATATCAACTTCTGGTTAAGTAATAACTTTTTATGAGTTTTTATGGCCTACTACAAGCTAGTACTATCTTAACTTCAAGCCTGGCTATTAGCTACAATTATGTTCCAAAAATGGTGCATGTCCGCCTTACCGTAAACTGTTACAATCCATTAATGTCTGTATATTTCGTGTAGGTTATATCTTATCATGCTCAAAACCTTCTGGATTAAGATCATTGATCGTGCTCTTATCCTGTGACTAAGTTCTAATCAAGTATGCTGGTTGTCTGTGTGACTATATGACAGGCATATGATTAATCTCAAGATGATTAGAAAAGAAAGGGCCGATTTTTCGAACCTTGGTCCATATTAGTGCTCAAGAGTAACTAGATTCAAATAGAAGGTGCCACAATGGATTAGAGATGACCAATTAAAATATTAGACGGAAGCAGCGAGGAAAGATATATTGCCCTTTTTGATCGACAAATGTATGAACATAAGAGTTTGTTCATAGCAGCCAGCAGTGAGCTAATATAATCAAAATCACAGATAAAATTTCTTCATGCTGAGTATCCAGACCATGTGGGGAGGAAATAATTCATAGTCAAATTATCTCATGCATCTCATCATAACATCTAGAGCATGGAATTTCCATAACATCTTCTAATCCATCAAAAATAGTTGAAACCTTTCATAGTCCTCCAGTTCATCACTTCATCCAAAATGACTGAACCCTTTCTCCCTTGCCTTCATTTCCCTTTCCTCTCAAAAAGAAAATTCTTATACAAGTAGGAAAAAAAGAAGGCGGAAAACAAGAAAGAAAACAGGATAAATAGACGGTACGCAAAGCACTTAACTGTAAAATAAGGATGCAGGAACTGTGTAATCGCACAATTACATAAATAAATATGGGAGGCTTAAAGTTCGGGAAAAGAAAACATAGACACACCACATTGCAAGCATACCACAGAGAAGAGGTAAGAATCAGGAATATATTCTGTAAAATTGTCTAGACCAGTGAGATGCTTCTCTGAAAATCATAATGGTTATTAAACTTTATATACCCTGTTGTAGACTGATACCTATTAAGCTGATTAGTCATAAGAAAATGTTTCAATGAAACATGTATGGTTGTTTTGTCAATAAAAAATATGGATATATTGACAGCGAACAAACCCTTGCTAATGTTTCGGTAGATGGAGTTCCAAGTAAATCAGTCATCAGATCCAACTGATGCACCACATTCTTGCCAGGAAATAAGGGTCTCCCAGTAAGCATTTCTGCAAAAATGCAACCAATGCTCCACATGTCGATTGCAGGTGTATACTGTAAAATAAAAATGGGATGATTAGAAACCCTGAAAAAATAGCTCGGAACTTCAATAAGTATACCAAAGTTCCTGCAGAAGAAGACTATCTTTAATGTAAAGCATTCTCAATATTGTGCCCTTCAACTGACAATCATAACTGCAAGAACGCATAGGTAGAAATGCCTATACTGATAGTGATATTTATGAATTCTTGAGTGATATACAACAACAAAAGAAAGATCGTGAATGATTACAAGTAGCGTGAATGATTACAAGTAGAGGGTAGGAGCAGTTAATTTGATAATAGGAGAATCTCCCCTGGGACAGGATGCTAATAGCGTCAAACAATTATATTGGTACAACATTATATTATGCACAATTAAAAGTAATATGACAAAAGTGGATGAATGCATGAATCCCTCACTCTACATAATAACAAAAAAAACTTTGCTACCATTTTTGACTATAATAATTGCCAAGATAATAAATTCTTGAATGATGTATAATGACAAAAAGGAAGTCATTATTGATTATAAGAAGAGGATGGAAGCAATTCATATCATAATAGAAAGACTCTCTCCTAAGACAGGATCCTTGTATCATCAAACAATTCCATGACAGAGGCTTCAAATTGATACAGCATTATAATATCCACAATAAAAAGGTATTATGAACAAAGTGGAAGAATAAATGGCCCTCACTCCACAAGAAGGAAAAAAAATATTTGTTGCTGCTCTTTTTGCCATAATCCAATTTGTATATAATAGTTCTGCAGAATTAACCACCCATTGTGGAGATACATTAAGAAAAGATCTTATCAAATGACAACAGTACCATCATGACAAACAATTTTTAATGAACTACCAGCAGGTGATATAGCTCAAAAGTCAGACGTTCTAAATCAACATACCTTGGAGAAAAAAGAGCCACATAATTCAGGGGCACGGTACCACCTTGTTGCTACATAATCCTTGAAAGAAGAAAAAAAATGTAAAATCAATGACAGAAGCAAATAGAAGCGCAAATGAATAACAGACGGGCTGCACGAAGTGAGACAGAAGAAATAATGAACAACCAAAGGATGGACTGGCAACAACTGAAGGACAAGAACAATACTACATCATGAAGAACAACATACAGTCCAAAAAATAGCTGATGGAGCATCATTAAATGATGCACGAGCAAGCCCAAAGTCACAAATCTTCAATCTGCAGTCTGCATTGGCTAGTATATTTTTCGGCTTCAAATCACGATGAAATACATTAGCTGCAAAAGGAGAGAAACAGAACATCACAAATCAATATAATAGAATCAAAAGCTAACAGTATGTAGGTGGAATTGTTGCACATAAATCTTAAATCAACCTGTATGGATATACTTCAGAGCCCGAAGAAGCTGATACAAGAAAAACTGAAAATGTTCAGGCGTAAGGTCGTCATTTGCCTTGATCACTTGATGAAGGTCGGATTCCATCAGCTCAAAAACAACATATATATCCCTAAATTCCCGTCGAGATGGAGGGAGCATAATATGCTTTATCTCCACAATGTCAGGATGCCGAAGCAACCTGAGTAGCTTGATCTCCCTTAAAATGCGAGTTGCATCAGAGACATGCTCGAATACATCGTTGATCTTCTTGATTGCCACTCTCTCGCCGGTGTGGGTGTCGATGGCAGCTCCGACAACCCCATAGCTTCCTTTGCCAATCACCTCTTGAATTTGGTACTGGCTCGCTTCTCCATACTCGGTGAAGAACTCGTTATCAAGCATGCTCTGAAAAATTACAGTTTGAAGTGTGAAAAAACTGGTAAAAGCTATGCAGTGTGTACATAAATAAAATCTAAATATTCCAACGAAACAGAGGTCACTGGCTGATGAGCAAATTCCGCAAGAAAAAGAAAGCTAATCTAACAGAAGAGTTAAAGGAAAGGAGAAATTTTAGTTACTTGTAACAAGTAAATTAGAAAGGTGAGGAGGAGGAAAGACCACCGTTGGTAATCCAAAGAGTATAACCCAAAACTTTATATCTGATCCGGAGGAAATACAGATACACTCAGTTATGAATGATTTCTATCCTTTGGCTAGACCAGGAGATAAGAAAATAATCCCGAACCCACCGAATCAAAAGAGACCAATAAAAGTCAAACTTTTCACCGAAAAAGATAAATAAAAGCACAGATCATCTTAGAAAACAAAACCAATGGCATAAAAACGGTTAAATCGGTGACATTCGACCTTTTTGTGAGCGTCGATTGGCGCCATCTTCCGCTTGGGGACACGGATCAACCTGAGGCCGACTAGATCCAAGTCCTCGACGATTAGGAGTCGGTCCTCCCTGCTCTCCTCCTCCTCCTCGTCAGGCTCCAATTCCTCCGGGTCGCGATCGCCGATCAAAGTGGTGGAAGAGGCGGCGCTGCTGCGGGAATCGGTGGTGCGGCGCTGGAACCAACGGCGGACGCCGTCGACGAGAGTCCCTCCCCCCATATAACGGCGGTGGCAGATGCGGCGGCGGCGCGGCGTGTCCTCCGGCCGGGCAATCGCTGCATTGCCCGCCTTCTCCTCCCCCTCTCCTCTCTCCCTCCCCCTCTCTCTCCCTCTCCCTCTCCCTCTCTCTCCTTGCCTGCTTGAGTGGAACAAAGGAGGAGACTCCTGAACAGGAAGTGCGACCGAAAAATAAAGAAGAAGTAGAATAGATATATTTATCGAAGCTTTAATTTAAAATTATTTACCCGAGTTACGCTTAAAATTCAAACTATCTTTTTCTACATTTCTCCCCCTTTACTAAAAGATAATTAAAAATTTTAATTTCTAATTATATACTTTAATAATTTAAATTTAAATTTTAAAAGTGTCAAATAAAATTTTAGTCAAACTACTTCGTTAATAACCGCGAGAGTAAAAAATACAACGCAGTGGGTATTAAAAAACAATTCTGAATGATAAATTCTTCACGTTCTCATATTTTATATTCTTTAGCTATGTGAGTGCATTAATATCCGAGATGACAACATATATATAAAGTTTAATTAGTTTTATTAGATAGTATATAATGGTCAACTGTTCTTATCATGGAATTTTGTCATTTAATGTTAATTTATTTGTGAAATTAGTTTGAGTAGGTCTTTTTATTTCCTATAAAATGCTATATTTTTTTACACATCATTTCTATAAAATTATATTTTCTCTTTATTGCTCTAAAACTATGTGCTTGTAATAAAAGTAATATAAGAGTTGGAATATTCCTTCTTTTTTCTTAAAAGAAAAGTTAAATATACTAAATATACCTTCAAATAGTATCCTGAGATTTTTAAGGATACCTCTGCACATATTTCTTAAATATAAATTATATATATTAATAATTTTACTTATATTTTATTATTTAATTATAAAATATAGTGATTATTTTAAATAAATTTATGTAAGAATTTATATTTAGTTACTGAATGTAAGTAAATATGTTAATTGTTATAAAATTATGCTTAAAAAATATGCATAACTTCTATACATAACTTTTATATAATATTTAATTAAAATATATTTAAGGAGTCCTAACTGAAGCTGATTTTTAAATCTAAAGGGCAAATTTCATAATGTGAAAAATAGGAGCTGATATTAAAAATATACCAGTGGATATATATCTTTTATTATTAATAAAAATTATTGAGCTATAAGATGAGATAGTAGGATTAAATATTACACCAAAATGGTTTAATTTCGATTTTAATTTATCATCTCTTATTTCAAGCTTAACAACTTAACTTTCCTTTGCTGATCTCACCAAATTGCAACCATTAAATTTTAAATTTTTAAATAAAATGAGAGAAAAAGTAAAAATAAATAAATAAATAAATAAAAACAAAGCTTTTTAGGGGATTGGATGACGTGGTCCCAAAAGCAAAGACGTGTGTGCGGCTAGACCAATAATATCGTCCTTTACTGCCACGCGTCCGACGACCGATAGAACCACGAGGGCTGTGGATCGGTGTCCATGAAATGAGCGGCACGATGATCAAGGTCGAAGAACCCGAGGCGCCGCGTGACAACCGGTACCAAAAAGAGAACCAAAAAAAGAAGGACACGTGTCGGTAACGCCCCCTCCCCCACCCCTCATTGAGCATGGGTTCGGAGTAGTCCGGATCTGGTGAAGGTCGTATTTAATTTCCCTCGCAAAATGGTTAAGTGGCGTCCGGAAGAAGCCTTTCCCTTTCCTCTCCTTATTAATTTTGTTTTTATATAATTCAAGAGCCACAAGTCTATACATGGGTTAAGACAGAAGACAACCATTTATAGATATATAAACACTTAAATTAAGCAGCTTACTCTTCTAGGCTTTGAGATATATGCTTCGCTACTAAGACATAGTGCTTAAGACTACGTATTGAGTCATCAATTGAATCGAGTCGAGTCTGAACTGCTAAGCCAATCCAAGCCACTAAACTACTAAACCATTAGATA
This sequence comes from Typha angustifolia, assembly GCF_048772165.1. NCBI lineage: Eukaryota > Viridiplantae > Streptophyta > Magnoliopsida > Poales > Typhaceae > Typha > Typha angustifolia. The sequence goes on along the minus strand of NC_133246.1, from coordinate 5,463,153 downwards.
ATTTTTTCCACAATAATTATCGACTAAAGCAAAGGTATCTACAGACTTTACAATAGTTGGTTGATGATCTTTTTAAATTTATTTACGCAAATAGCCTAACTCTCAAACTTGTTATTTAAAAAACCTCCTACGTTAGACACATATATAGTATTTTATATATAATATAAGAAGTACATGTAAATTTAAGAATATGTCAAAAAAAAAAGTTGAAAAGAGAAGATTTGGTTCATATTTATTTTATCCAAATCTAAATTTAATATATTTTTTAGTTTATCATTGATAGATAATACAAATCAAAACATAATCTTTTCTTTCTTCCTCTATATTATTAATACGAATAAAATGCTTTAATGTTATAGGTTTATAATAAAGTTTTTCAGTTGTTTATAAATCATGCAAAAGCTCATGAATTCAATATTTTTCATTTGAGATTATTACGAGGTGGTAGTTAACACGTCAAAAGTTGACCCCTTTTAATGTAAATTTTGAGTAGTAGAATTTAATTTGCTAAGGTGCACTACGTACGTGAGAGTCGGTTCATTAAGTTATTGGTTCAACTAGTGATTTATTAATTGGATCACTATTTTTTTTAAATTTAATATTATATAAATTTGTAAAAATAATTTTAAAATGTTTAAAAAATAGTATAATTCTATATATAATATATGTTCTTTTTTTATATCGATACGATTATTATTCGAAACCTTTTTATACTCCTAAATTTTTTAAGATTTTTTTAAATAATGGGATGGATGTAAAATTTTATTCAATCATTCGATGTGATGAATTTATTGAAAATGTTACGTATGAACTATAGAAAAAATGCATAATTTAATGACGACCTAATACTTAGTCAAAAACATACAACAAAATAGCAATAATGGGAGATGTGGCTTTCCGATTTTTCAATTGAAAGTTTATAAAAGGTGAACTTCATTAATATTATTTACATAATTATAAGCTTGATACATAGCCGATGATTAACTTCATTAATACCATTTAAATAATTACAAGCTTTATATATATATATATATATATAAGATAGAACTACTACTCTTTCAGACGAGCTATACATTTTAACTATCATTAAAAAAATATATTGTATTAAGCCCATATAGTACTGAAAAGATATCGTAATAATCCAGATGTTATTTATGCATAAAAGGCCTAAGGTCGAATAGCTTTGTGGCACACAAAAACATACATAGTCCTATGGTAAACCAAATGAAAGCTATAACGAAGATCATCGACATTCGAATGTCAAAAGGGAGGCTTGTGGCTTCATCGACTGAATTTCTACAACAATTTGTTAAAAATGTAACATGAAAAGATAATTTTAGTTTACTTGATAGCTTATAACTATAAGGATTGAGAGCAAATTCAGTGTGTCAGTTTCTTCCCCTCTAACCAACTCATTATTAAACACACACTACTGCATCAATCATATTTAACAATTATAATTGTGTTAATTACCTAAGCACCAGAGCTTAATTTGACCCTATCCAACCCGATCTTGTAACATAATCGGTCGAATACATTCTGTCACCCCATCCTCCTTCCCTCTCTCCTCTACTTCAACTGAGACGCATGAAACATAAGATGAATGTGGTGTCCTTTCGAAGGGGCGCATGCGGTATGTAAACTGTCCGATCTTTCAACAATTGCAAAAAGACATTTAAAAATGATCGATTAATTTTTTATTCGCCCATAGATATCTACCGCTATGACTACAAGTTAAGGTAAACTCAATCTCTCACATGAAAGTCTAACTCACAGTGATGCTTATCCTACTGAATTTTCATTCTATTACAAGCAACCACCAAATTATCCTCATGAGGGATTTCTCCTCGGCATGGAATACATGTCTAATACGGATTGGCTTGACCTAATTCGAATCAGTTTCTAGATAAAAATTTATATGAAACTTGAGAGTTTTTTTGGTAGATCTAGTCGTTGGATTGATATGAAATTTTGACAAAATGTAGCCCTAGAAAATATCTTTCTAATGAATTTAATTTCCCTTAGATCGGATAGCTAAATTAGAAGATATCTTCGGAAAAATGGATGAAGGTCGGAGAGTAAACTTTGATACCAATATTACGAACCAGATCTAGACTAATCCGGACGTAAAAAAATTATAAAAATTTAGGTAGTGGTAGCCTCAAGAGATAAGGTTCTAATAACTCTAACTTTTATATCGATCGGATGTCTGAATTAAAAGATATAATTAAAATAGTGGAGTAATATCAAAATAGAGCATAACGATAAATATCCAACATTGCGGCGGTCGTCAGAGGGTGGCGGACGACCAAGGGTTATGGTGGACGACCGTATAGTAGAGTGACTCGTGGAGGTGATAGTGGCTTTGGGTTGGATGTAGAATTATGATTTCTAATTTAGATTTACTCCTAGAAGAATAAACAACTATGATTAACTTATATTTCTAGATTATCTTACTCTTGTTCCTATGATAAATTTAAGACTAAAATAATTTCTCAATGCTTGAATGCTTAGATTAATAAAGCCCAGCCCCTCTATATTGAGATGTTATGTACAATGAGTCATACTTGGACTTAGCCTTAAAAACTTATACGACTCAAACTAGGACTTGCCTTAGATGTTTACATGACTTAATTGAACTTGCCTTGTAGCTTACACGACTTAACTAGACTTGCCTAGGGTTTACATAAGAGATAAACAAGAATTAACTAAAAGATAAATAGATTCGATCCATCAAGCCTAATATCTTCATGATTTGATTCGATTAGACTCAGATCGTATCAATGTCGACATCATCCATAATGACATTAAGCCCTCAAATCTCTTGGTAAGCTAACATCAGCCCAACCCATGTAAGATTTAGTTTAAATATATTTTTTGACTTTGAGTCAAGTCGGCTTAGCCTCTCTATATAAATTGTGGAGTGTAGCCTAGTCTAGTATGATGTTGAATTTAAAATTAGTCGAGTCTTTCCCCCATTTCTCTATCCTTCCTCTTCCTTCTCGACCTAGCTTTAACCTAGCCATCGACCTTCCTCCTTCCTAGCTAACAACTACTTTCTCCCATCTAGAAAACCTCTCACTCTCTTTCATCTTCCTCTCCTTTTCCACGTTTAGCCAAAGCTAGATTTGTCTAGGCCAAGATCAACTTCCAAAACCAATTGAGCGGAGCTATTAGCTTCCATCTAGCCAAGCACAACCTCCATCCACTATGAGCCTTCCTTAGCTCTATCGTTACTATCCCTATCACCCTCACCCATATCCATCCCTTCATCACAGTCCCACTATCCTCTCCTCCTAGCCAGCAGTCCAAGACCATCCATACTAGCCCTTCCTAGTGCCTACCACCACTTAGCCGCATCCCATCCTATCTTCACCCGAAGCCCCCACTACCATCGGTCACCCCTTACCTTCTTCTATCCTCACCACTATCCCATAACCCAACTTTGCCCTAGCCTGGCTAAGACCCATCACGAGCCCTTAAAACTACACCACCACTTTTGCTGACTTCACCAACCAAGACTCCAACACAAATTGAGAGAACCTGCTTTATCGAAGCCCTGTTTGCCCTAATCCTCGAGCTAACACTTATCCTAACCCTAGCTAGGATTCTCCCATCTCCAATCATCTCCCACCTTACCTCGCACACATCCCCTTAAACCTTGGATGCGTTTTTACTCTAGTTGATTCTTTTGTCACTCGCTTTGTCCGACCTCGACCTCCTATTTTATTTGAGTTGATCCCTCGTCTAACCCTTCCCACGATCATCTCCATCCTAGTTATCCACTTGCTCCCTCTAGATGAGCACTCCCGAGATGCATCAAACCTACTCAACTCAAGCTTAAGCACACCTAGCTTGTGCACATGACTAATCTAGATCGAGCCACCTCCCCTTTTCCCCCCGATCTAGACTTAGCTCGGGTTGCGTCATTTACTCTCATCTCTCCTTATTTCTAGACATGCACAAGCCTTAGGTGACTGAACTAGCTTGTGTGCACCTAGCCCAAATTTGAGCCACAAACTCCATTCAATTTCACCCTAGCTCATATTTGATCTATCACAATCAATCATTAGGTCGCATCAATACAGACTCATCTCTAAAATATGAAGCATTCAGTTGTTTCTTTGCACTCCAAGATTTGTGATAGTGGCTACAAAACACATCTTAACTAAAAGTAGATGATATAATGTCAAGACAACTAACCTAGTTGACATCCGTGTAAGTGACCAAATTACAAAATAAATCAAAGATAAAGGTTAAAGTGATGAGTCCTTTAATCTATCACAAAATATATTTTACTACTCCAAAATGCTAAACGGTAGGAGGATGCATGAATTGACAAATATTATTGGCACTATCAAATTGATCATATCGAGGAAATGTGAGATACTACAAAGCCCCCAAAAAAGATTTATAATAAATTAGATCAAACATCACGAGCAGCTCCTTGTTCAGGATAGAAAATCCTTACTGACCAAATGCTGACCCACTATCATAGGAATAGAGATAGATTTGTATTTCATCATGTTTGTATGTGCCAAAAGATGTAAAGCATGCTTTCTTTGGTTGAGAAAAAGATCGCTAAAAAGTGTGATATTCAATGCCGAGAAAATAACGAAACTTACGGATGTCTTTCATCGAAAAATTCATCACCAAGATGTGTTGCAAATGCTTGAAGAAAAGAAGAGTTGTTCTGTATGAGTACCATGTCATCAACATAGAGCCATTATCAAATGACATCTTTAGTAGCACGAAAAATAAAGAGTGATGAGTTAGGCTTAGCTACATTGAAAGTCATAAGAAAAAAGAAGTAAACTTGTGGAACTAAGCCCATGGGTTATGTTTGAAATTATAAATTGCCTTGTAAAGTGTGCAAACATAATTTAGAAAATGAGAATCCATAATGCTGGTTTGGGCCCAGTCTGGCTCTAGCTCAAAATGTTAATGGGCAGTACGAGCAAGACGCTCACAACCCGACTCATTACGCTCACCAATCTCTATTAATTTTTAATCTCACATCAGATATTTGGTTTATTGGAGACCATTATATTACTTTTAATTTAGTTGAAAGCTAATGCTCAGCCTGTTATAATATAAACATTTTTTGATAACCCGGTCCATTGTTTATGACGAAAGCCCAATATCTCACGGGTTATTGTGCTGTAATAGCTATACTGGCCCGAATTTTGCCAGGACCGAGTGCGGGCTGTGAAACTCCGTCGGCCGGAAAAGCCCGACCTTGATCACCGCTAGGGATCTCTAAATAGGTCAGATTGATACTGTTCCTTCAACTACTGGAGGGAAGAGAGAGAGAGAGAGAGATGCGGGTGGAGGAGTTGCTTCGATGCCAAATCCAGGAGTGGTATCCTCTCTTCAAAGCCCACACCTTCACCACCTTGTTCCATCCACTACCCGACCCATTCCTCCGCTACCTCCGAGGCCAACCCATGGTTACCACCCAACAAGACCACCAGAATGACGATGATGTCGCTCCCCCTCCCCTCTTCCTCCTCCCTCGCTCCACCACCGGCCGCGATCCCCTCCCTCGCACCACCTCCCACCTTGACCCCGTCTCCCTCCTCGACCCGGATCTCTCCAACCTCTCCGACGACGACGAAGATGACCAGAACGCCCCTTGCTTTCCGGACCTCGAGGCCGCGGTCGAGCGCTCCATCTCCGACCTCGGCGGCGCCGCCTTCCCCAAGCTGAACTGGAGTGCCCCCAAGGACGCCACCTGGATCTCCCCCGACGGCTCCCTCCGCTGCTCCTCCTTCGCTGACGTGGCGCTCCTCCTCCGCTCCTCGGACTCTGTCTCCCATGACCTATCCCACAGCGACGGCGACGGTGACGGCGGCCAAAGTGACGAAAGTAAACCCAATGTTCCCAATGTTCCCCCAATTTACTACCTAGCTCTCCGGGAGTGGGACCCTTCGCTCCGGCCCGAGATGGAGTTCCGCTGCTTCGTCCGCCGCCACCGTCTTGTTGCCGTCTCCCAGCGCGATGTCACTGCCTTCTACCCCGCCCTCCTCGATCGCTGCCTCGAGATCCGCGACGCCATCCGATCCTTCTTCTCCGACGTGGTGGGTCCTCGATTCGGGTGCGAGGACTACACCTTCGACGTCTACTACTACGTGTCGAAGCGCAGGGGTCGTGGAAAGGTAAAACTTGTCGACTTCAACCCTTGGGGCGCGTTCACGCTTCCTCTGCTCTTCTCGTGGGAGGAGCTCGAGGAGGACAGAGAAGAGGATGGAGAAGTGGAGTTTAGGGTGGTGGAGAGCCAGTGCGGGGTGCGGCCGGGTTTGAAGACGGCGGTGCCCTACGATTACTTGGATACAGGGGAGGGGAGCGGGTGGGATCAGTTCTTGCGGAGGGCAGACGAGGAGCTCCGGCGGCAGGCACAGCACCCGGATGCCGATTGTTCTTGATCTATAGAATAGGAAGGGGGGATTTTGATCGCTTCTCGAGCTCTACTAAGAGGTGAATTCTTTTCAAGTAGTATACTTTCACTGCTTGTGATTCATACTTGTTGTAGAGATATGCCGTTGGGACTAGTCGTGTACTTTGACTGGGGTCTCTTTATGTGAGATAGCGGCTTTTTTTTTCTGGATTACTTCTCGTTTGGTAGATATGTTTTAGATTTGGAAATGTACAGAAAGTGAACGCTAATCTATTTTAGCTAATGGTCTTCAACATGTTTGAAGGTTAAATTATTGTTTTGGCACTCAAAAAGCATGTGATCCTCTTGTGCTTGAAGCAGCCAATGTTTCCCTAATTTTTGGGTTCTCATAACTTATGGTTTTCATAGCATATACCTGAGTAATGTGATGCTTTATGGGCTGATGCCTAGCAATACTGGTATAAGAATGAATTTGAAATGAATATTGCTTTGTTCCACAGGTTCATCCTGTTTGCTTGTCATTGTGTGTGGATGAGGATTAGTAAACATTGGAGGAGTGAGATATGAATTTCCAGGTTTGTCCAATATAGGTATCTGACTTTAATGAAGAGGAGAGTTAGGTCTTACCAAGAAGGATCAAATATGAGAATAATGAGGGAAATAATGACACAACTTTTTAGAAGAAACACTTCTGTTCATCTGTGGAATAGCATATTAAAGGAGAAGAAAAATGAAGAGAAAAAAAGGCTACATAGATGCCACAACAATAAATTATTGCTTGGTTCATCATAAATCTTCTTAAGTTTCTCATTTCTAGAGATGCTTATTATTTATTATGAAACAGTCTAGAACATGTTTCTAAATTCTTATCCTAAAAGAAGTTACTTTTTTTCTCTTGTAACTCTAGTAGTGCCAATTACCTTCATACACCAAATTCCATAAAGTTGCATCTTCTTGAGTTCCATATCTTCAGCCTGTCTCACAGTTACACAGAGAAACTAAAACTGTCACTATAAGATCATTAAAAAGATCTTGAATGTTACTTTGATTAACAGATCTTGAAATTGCATAAGTGCCCGGTTGTTTTCCTGTTTTGGTTCATCAATATTCTCTCTCTCTCTCTCTCTCTCTCTCTCTCTCTCTCTCTCTCTCTCTCTCTCTTTATTGTTCTTGTGATTCAATGGCATTGGTTTCTTCAACAATCAAAGCCTCCTTTTGATGCAAAAGGTATTATCTGTTAGCAGGCCTTCCAATTATTATCAATTAGACTATCCTTTAGCAGTTGGAGAATAAAGTGTCGTTGATTATTAGCTATTGAAAAGTTGGTAGGACACCCTTAGAACTATTTAACTCCATCCAATCTATTGTCTGTTCTGACTACTTTTCTTGCATTGACTCTGATGAAACCTAGCTGTGCCGTTCTTTGTCTTATTCATTGACTATTATATCTCTACTCCTGTTATTGCTTCTTTGGCCTCTAACATTGTTTCATGTCTTATATCAAATTATTATTTTTCCTTTGATATCTACTTAATAGAACCTCTTCAGGAAAGAAATTGCACAACAGATTAATGGTGTCATGTGAACTTTATGGATGATTAATCTTTGGATGTATGGATAGTTTATTATTGGTTTTTGAGGAATATGTCAGGTATAAATTAGTCTGTGAGGATATCTCATGGGTATATTTTTCAAGAAGCCAATATATATCCAGTGGAACCAAACTAGATTGGACATTGATTCAAAGAGTCAGAAGCTAGCTTGAACTTGAGAGAGAAGAAAGAGTGAACGAGGAGCAAGTGGGATTGGTGAGTATGAACTTCAAGCTCTCTGTTGTAGGAGGCTTAATATAACATGCAACCTGACCTGAAGATATAAAAGGCATTAATGTAGGAGTAAAATTGGTCATTCAGAGTCATCCAAAACCCTTGCTTCAAGGTCACTCAGGGTTTGAGGCTATATCTAGTGCAAATTACATAACTAAATCATGCATGAAATTCTAGTCCTGCAAGAGTGGCTCAATCTTACTTGGATTTTTATTAGTTCAAATTATCTAATTACTTAGCCAATATACAAGTCAATCTTGGGCTTGACTTAACCAAGTTCTATTTCATCATGAAGTCCACCTTTTGGTTTCACCTAGGTTGCACATTACTTCTACTAGGATGAGTTAGTGGCATGTAGAGTTGTAACTAGATTAAATAATTTGCAACGTTGTGTATAACAAGAGGACCTGCAATTATTGTAAGTTCATGTAATTAAGGTTTTGAATCTCAATTTTGGGATTGGGATCGGTTGTTTGTATTTAATCAGACTATTTTTAATTACGTAAAATTTTAAAATTATTTAAAAATATAAAAACTTTCTAAAAATTCAGAAAAATAATAAAAAACAAGAAACTTAAAATTAATCATATATAAAGTTTAAAATTTAAAGAAAAAACTAACTCAAAACTATGATGAATTTTAATTTTAAATTTAAAATTTTTTTAAGCTCGTAAATTACTACTGCATAAAAATAGTGAAGAAAGATATGTCTCTTTTCATTGTTATTTTACAGCAGTAAGAAAATGGGAGTTAAAGAGTAGGTGACAATAAGAGAAGACTAGAAGAGAAATTAGAAAAAAAAAGAACACTCACCTAAGTTGACCAACGGAGTAGTCGAAAGGGCTCACTAGTTGGACTATCAGATGAGCTCGGTAAAGTGTCAGGGGGTGGAAGGAGAGTGCGTGTGAGAGATAGAAGGTAAAACTAAAAACTTGAAAAAAAGCAGCTAAAGACATCAATTACTAATATATCATATGATAAATACATTTTAGATTTAACCTAAATCTTAACAAATTTAGTTTCAACCAATCCAGCCAATACGGTCGAAACTAGCCGGTCCTAGAGTGAAATCAGTCATTAATTAGGATCTGGATCATTTTGATCCAGATCAATCGATCTGACTCGGGATTGGCTGATTTTGGGAACCAAGCATGTAATTGACCTAATGAGACAACATGATCAAGACATGAAACAACTCTTTTGGTTGCTTTATTCTAGGATAACAATTAAAATTGGTGTTTGGGAGTCGATGTGCTTGCAGGCCAAGTAAAGTCCAACTAGGACTTTTCTACTAGAGTATGTGAGGAAGGTGCAGGTAATGTGTGACATGCATGTGTGGGGACTTCACTCTTTTGGGTGTATGAATTAACTTGGGTTTTAGGTATCAATTCTAATTATCACGATATATATTACCCACATGCTGGGAAATTTCAATGGATGGAATGCTCTAAGGGCTGATTAGCTTCAGGTTCAGAAGTGGTGATACACTAGCAGTGTTTAGAATTCCAGAACATAGATCGTTGATATTTAGTCACTATGGTTTATCTTATGTAAAGAAAAAAAATATGTAAGTCCAGAATTGGCTACTAGGAAACACGAATACTTACATGCTTTCGATGTATCCATATTGGACACTGTATTGGATGCAATACTCGTCGGATACAGTACTCATTGAATATGATACTTATCGGAACTTCCTGATATATATCAAATATTTTCTTTGATATTTTTGCAGTTCAACTTAATATGAGTCCAAATGAAGGAGACTATTACTTTCATTTCTTATCATATCTAGAACATTTTTTTTGTGAACAGAGGCATGGTTCATACATTTGCAAAAGGCCTAATTAGAAAATCATGTTATGGATGGTAGTTCTTTTTAATGGACAGATTGGAGGTCTCAGTACAATAATATATAATTTCTCAATAGAAAAAAACAAGTACAAGTAAACCAATATGTATGTGCAAACATCAATGTATACATATTATTATTACATATATGAGGTACATCTCCTAGACGTACCGTATCCTTATTTTTCAAGAATTGCCATATTCATGTATCAATATTGCATGTGTAACCCGTATCCATATTCATGCTTCATATTCTAGCTAAAATTAGTATTAAGATAGTGAATAACTATCTTGCGAAGTTAATTGTTGTGAATTCTGATTATGTATGTATGGTAATATGTATCATAGAAGAATTGCTTGGTATCCAATATAAAAAAGAGAAAGGAGGAAGAAACTTTATTTTACATGGAAATGATTGCGCTGACATTCTCAGTTCAACCATCTGCCGTGCAACACTCCAGCATAGTAAATCTCTGCTTTTCCATTACTAATTCCTAACAGAAGAGAAAACAAGGAGGGTGTGTTGGCAGTGACAGGATATCTACTGTATGAGAGGAATGGCAGTGGGTAAATGGAGAGATTGGAAGGGAAGGTTGGGAACAGACATAAGAAAAGGATAGAGATAATAGGGAGAGATTTAGAACTCTGAGTAAACTGTTGAGAGAAGACAATGGAAATTTGGAACAATATGAGTTATAGCTTATTGGCCTTAGACGGTATGGTGTGGTTCAGTCTCACCAGCTTATTACTGTGTTTTCTTGTTGTTTCATCTTCTTTTCCTTCGTTTTTTTTCCTTGTCTTCCATTACTAATTCCAAAGATACATGACTGTTGTTGATTGATTAAGTGCTAGTATATAATTATATATACTTGGCTTTTGGTTGTTCTCCCTGATTATCTCAATTTTCCTGTAATTTTCTTTTTTACATACTCATATATTTATCACACCTGGACCAATTCCTGTTTTAACATGGCTGACATCTGCTCCTGCTTATCCACCTGCTGAACATGTAAAAACACCAGGCCATACTTTTGGTCCATCCTTGCTGTTCAACTGGATGTTGTGAATTCAGATATCTAAAGGGTCGCCTTTTAAACTAAAGTCAGGCTTAACCCCAAGGGGTCATAATGTGTTCTCCCCATAAATTTATTTGCTCTGATGTAGTTAGCATACTTAGATGTCTTATTATACATACTATCAGTAGTCTCTATGCTGGTGTCTTAGTAATGATGTTCTTGCCTTGCAGTATATGTGCTTATTTCGCTTGGATCATCACTTAGAATGTGCAAGGAGGCAAAGAGATTCTCTGCACAAATGAGATGAAGATGGATACGGCCACTTTAAAAAGTTCTACAAGCAGCTCTAAACTGTTCATTTAATTTATCATCTTGGTTTTCGGTTGACTTGATTGCATATATCTCTTCCAAATCTACGCATTTACTTGAGAAGCTACTGCAAAATATAGAGCTTATTGCTTGTAAATTTTGCCGATCAATTCATAAACTTATTGCAAGTCTTCCTATTACTGCCCCCATTATGGACCTCCTTAATTTGATGGATATGCAGCATTAGTCCATCTACGCACCTTTCCTGATTGTGGATTTTATGAACAGGAATTACGTACATGCTAGTTTACATGATTCTTGTCAAATGCTCTTTCTTTAGGAGCTACAGTAATCTTTTTGGATTAGATAGTTATTCTGGTGAAGAAGTTCTAGTATAATAGTATAAGTAAATAACCACGCAGGCATATATTACTCTTTCATATAATATTTTAATGTTTTATTAGTTATTAATTTACTATCGTAAGGATATTAACTATCATTTTAATCGGTCTCCCTTTTCTTTCTCCTCTCTATTTTTCATCCATTTATGATAGTATAAGAAATTATAACAATTATACTAATATTGGTCTTATTCTAATTGTGAAGTAGGCTAAATATAAAAGGCCCCCTTTTGGGGGGCCATGGACAGTGGAATTTGATTCAAGAACAAAACCTTTTTTTTTATTTTTTATTCGTGAATACATCAACCAAGCAGTGCATGCAATTATCTGAAACACTGATCCCTTTGTCAAAATGTAGTTTTATCTGTGCCTTCTTATCTGATTCGAAACACACCAATAGCTAGCAGACTGGTATTTACTAAGACGATTTCTTTTGATGCAGAAGTTAATCCTCCTCCTCCTCCTTTATCCAGCCATGTTCTACTACGCATAATTTAATTATTCGCCAATCAAACTGAACCCAAATGGCAACTTTATTTTGTTCCATCTTCCAGAACAAAATGGCGGCGAGAGCCAGTACTTGGATTCCCTCATTAATATCTTTTCTCATGTCCACCACCATCTCAGAGTTCTTGAAGGAAAAGAACTCATAATTCCATTTAATTAGAGGTTGAGTTTTAGGGATTCCCGCGTGGCCTTCACTTAGCTATTGGATGCTACCAGCCTAACAAGCTGACATTCTTGAAACAAATCCATTAATTAAGCCTTCTTCTTCTGATCTACTTGCACAGCTGCATGCATTCATTTGCTCTTATGGCGTCATACATACAATCACTTCCATTTCTTGATGCCTAAACCCAAAGTCAAGGATTTAAATATCACCTGACATGCTGCCCACTTATCAAGTGATGATCATTTAATACATGTTAACCTAAATTAAACTAACAGCTAAAGAAATCTTAGTGTTTCCATCATTAAATATGGTTGCCAGTTTAAGAAGTTTGTCTGATTAATGCAAACTAAGATCAGTAAAGAATGATATGAGCCTGACTGGCTTGTATATTTAGGTAGGAATATCAAGGGAATATGCCTGCTTAGATCGAATTTGAAGCTGAAATTTTATGCGATCAGTCTGATCGAAATTGATTCTTTTTCCATAAGACTCGCAGTTTAACCACTTCATTAATAAGACTTGGATCTGATTCTGCATTAAAATTGTTCTTCTAGATCTCATCTCAATCTAGAACCAAAATTTTCAGATAGAATCAGAAACTTTGTGTATAACACCACACTACGTTAAAACTTCAATCTTCATAATATTATTAGAGGCAAGAGAAACCCTTGACAATTAGCAAGTGAGCAATGTCTATGTTAAGGAGAAGACCATCCTCTTGATGGAGTCTCAAAGTGATCCAATTTGAAACTAATATAAGCCTATATATTAATTATGATACAAATAGAATGGAACATGCAGTTTTTACACCTATCTTGAATTCAGCAAGAAATTCAAATTGCTTGATGTGTGGAATCCATAACCACACTTGGCTGAAAGAAAATGAATGGCATGCATGTAATAGGAAATCACTTTATCAATTATAGTTCAATGCTGAAACATATGTCATACTTCTAAGGTATAAGTCATACCTAAAATTTGTACTAATAGATGTGTTCTCAAATAAATCGGCAATAAGAAGCAATTTACCTTAAGGTAAATTATTTGCAATTTGTCAGCAATTCTATCGACGAGTGTTGATCTTCGATTTGACCTGTCTGTAATTGTTTTTTCTTCATTATTTATAACTATTCTCGTTAATACCAGTATTGCGATGTGAAGCTTGTAATAGGAATAACAACAGCAACAACAAATAATAATAATAATAGTAGTGGTAGTAGTAGTTTAATAACATAAAACTAAAAAAACACATATATATTGGGACAAAAACTCTTTCTATATATACAATCTGTCGATATAATAATTGTTTCAAACTTATTAGGACCTTGGAAATTGCACGCCAAAATGAATTCTTGAAATCTTCAGCATTAATTAATTAAGATCGTACAACAAATGTCTATCATCTAAACCTCATGATTAAATTTTTTTTTAACCTAAGCGTCAAGTTACCATTAGAGAAACGTTTATTAATAATCCCTATTCCTACTCATCCAAATCAGTTAATGTATGTGCATGTTGTTCCATGTATAATTCTAAGAAAAATAATTAACATTTTGTCCTTTAAGAGAAGGAAAAGAAAAGAAAAGAAAAAAACAACCTGTTATTTCTTGCAGGATGTTTGCAGAAAAAATTTCAGCTATGCATATATCCAAGTGATCGATAATAAGTGCTTCTAGCTAGTTATGTCTGTACGTCCATTATATATGAACATCTACTTAACGTGACCAAATACACGTACAAGCTAAGAGGAGCTATTTACAATTATATATGTCAGAAATGCCAAAGAACCCTAGCGCTTTAGGGTTTCCAAGAGAGAGACTTACACCCCCTACAACCGAGATGATCAAATGTAGCCGCAATTCTGATGTCTTCTTGTATGTCGACATGGAGAGCAAATAAAGAAAGGATGCATTAAATGCTTAACTCGTATCTTGTCCAGAATTATAACTCTCTCTCTCTCTCTTTCTCTTTCTCTCATAAGTGATAAGGAGAAGTTTACTACAATAATACCACATGTCTCTCAAGGCCACGTGATGTTGTTACTGAGGAGGAGGAGGAGATGAGAGAAGCAATCTTGTATATAGTTTTAGCTTTGGAATCTTAGACGTGGGAGTGCGATAGTTCCGGCGGCCCTTTTGCTCTCTCTCTCTCTCTCTCTCTCTCTCCCTCTCTCTCATCCCTAGCTACATTAATTACCCAAGCTAACAACTCATCACAAACATAAATGCAAGTGTTCTCTAACTCTCCCATGTGGATCTCAGCTCTCTCTCTCTATATATAAGTATAAAGTGGTGAGTTCCATCCCCATGCATTGAGAACAAACACTACTACACCACATCAAGGACTTGTTCCTCCTCCTCCTTCTTCTTCTTCTTCTTCTTTGTTACTCTATTCTCTTCCATGGCCCTTGCGAAAGATCGAACACTAATGAATGATTCGCAAGCCCGATCGATCTACGACCCCGTTCACTTGGACGGGCAAACTATTGTTCCACTTCTTGGCCCTCCTCCCCTCGAACTCTTCGGCTTCAAGAGCAACCATACCTCACAGTTCCAGGAAAGAGACTACTCAAGTGGATTCTCTCCCATCCTTTCCGATCCAAGCAATATTTCATCTACTAGTAGCTTCGTGCTCCGAGCAGTGAATTCTCCATTGCAAGAAGCTCAATCCGGTATGAACTACGCGGTAGTCGCATCGGATAATTGGGCCTATTCGAGCTCCTCGGTTCTTAGCTTCGAGCAACGTGATCAGGAGGAGGGTTGCGCTTTGTGGATCGATAACGTGGATCAAAATTACCGGATGAACCAGTCCTGCGCCGCCGTCGTCGACTCGCAGTTTGTTCAAGATCATCAAAATTGCTTTGATGTGGGCAGTGGATATAGCTTGATGACGACAAGTGACACAAAAGAAGATCGATATGGGGAGGAGCAGTTTGGGTTGTTATACCCGAGCGCAAGCTCCATGGATGGAATTGATCAAGAGAATATGATGCAAGACAAATCCTCACAGAAGCGCCCTTATATGGTAAGTCTATATATGTATAGATACATATAGATCTCTTAGATTTTTCCTATTTTGAGAAAACACTTTATATTGATCAGCGACCTAAATATATCAGATATGAACACTATATGTTTTTGTTGCAGGGTGGTGAGCTGCGAACTCCTAAGAAGCAGTGTGGTGGTATCAATAGGAAGACAAAGGCGAAATCTACTAGTCCATCCAAAGATCCTCAAAGTATTGCAGCCAAGGTGTGTGAAAAATTATCTCTACTGTGTCTAACTATCTTCAATTCTATGAAGTTTTCTATTGGATTTGGACTTCAATTGATCGTGGTTATTGCATGTTATAGAATCGACGCGAGAGGATCAGTGAGAAGCTCAAAGTTCTGCAAGATCTTGTGCCTAATGGAACAAAGGTGAATCTCAACTCCTTATCCAAGATTCAGCTCATTGGCTTTTCAATTGCCTTTGCATTTTACTTGCTCATTCTTATTTCACACCATTGATCTTTTGAGTGAAATTTTAATTTCCATGCGAACTTTCATAGGTTGATTTGGTTACGATGCTCGAGAAGGCCATTAGCTATGTGAAGTTTCTCCAGTTGCAAGTAAAGGTGCTGAGCCATGCAAATTAAAGAAAAAAAATCTTATAGATTCTTCATAATTAGCTACTTATTTTGATGAATGATACTAATGATAGTATCTGATCCCTATATAGGTTTTGGCAACTGATGAGTTCTGGCCTGCACAAGGTGGGAAAGCACCCGAGATTTCGCAAGTGAAGGAGGCCATTGATGCCATCTTATCCTCCCAAAGAGACAGGAAATGAGCTCTTCCATGGAAGAAGACCCAAACAGCTTAAAAGGATGAATCAGAAAAAACTTTAGAAGAAAAAAGAAGGAGATTAGCTTCCTCATGCAAAGAGAAAATAGAAGGCATGTATAATTTGAAGCTTATTTTGAGGGAAAATGAAATGCCTTTCCATTTTCTTCTTTTGCTCTCCATTTGGTACTTTGTAACACTCATGAGATGTAATGGTAACTCGGCTGAATTTTAACAACCCTATAGTCTGGAAAAACAAAATGCCTGTCCCTTTGTTCTACTCTTTGTTGGTCGGGTATATTCACATTCTCAAGAAATTTTGAGAGGCTATTCTCTTCAGAAATCACTCTTAACCTTCTTTTTCTACTCCAATCATAACTTAATAACAAGGTAAAATATAATGAAGATGTATTTTCTTCAAAAGAAAATAAAAGCATGTACTTTGTGTATAGGCTTGACATGCAATAGGATATTTATATATATCCATATAAGTTGGCAAGAGACTTTGTAGGATAATTAGCATGAGATAAGTAATATTGAAGGTTCTTATAATTAATTTACTATTAGATGGAGGTTTACTGCATGACACTTATTATTTACAGTTAGATGCAATGCATCAGTAATGTCAACGTCCTTATTATAAGCTTAATTTCAGCATTACCTACAGAGAATTTATAGAGAGAATGTTATTACTTGTTACATTATAAATCCGATTAAATGGATAGTTTCAAACACCATCATCTTCTAGCTCAAGTGGAATTTCATGCACATGGAACTAGAGAATTTGTCTACTAAAACTATTGAATTAATTAATAAAATGTTTGCACTATGGAAGGCACGTAGACACTGGATAAGTGGAGGAAGAAAGAATGAGGTTAAAGGTATAAAAATATTGTGTTGTGTCAAGAGGCACTTACATGATATAAATCCACTTGACAAATTAGAACTATGGAAACTCATAAGAAGTTTGATAGGATAGAGATCCAATGCATACATGAAAAGTTTAATTAGCATATGAAAATGGATAACCTATCAACAAGATCGATTACTATCTATTGACCAGTTATGATATAGAATAGAGTTTTTGGACTATACAGAGATCTCTCCATGAGCTTTCAAGATACGTATCTCCTTTCTTAAATATTTTTCATAAACCACCTTGACTAATTGAAACACAAATCTAGAATGTTAGTCATATGGCGGTGCTAGAATTACTTTTCACAAGCATATTTGATGTCATTTGATCCAATTGAACTTACTATCTAACTGATTTGTGGCATTCTCAATATTAGTATATCTACCTTTTAAGAAGAATATACATACGTGATTATCGACCATTCATGGAGCACATCATTCTTTGCAATGCAGCTAAGATGAGGCCTTCAAAGTGGCCATGAATATATTAATTGGTTGCATATATTAGCACCATATGTTAGGTCTGATAAAAGACCTGAGCCAAGAATTCCATTACATTATATGTGTTTGGATAATTATTTAGTCTAAGATATAGGGAGATTGATGATTTGAAACTATCTGCAGATTTTGCTGCTTCGAATATTACTTTGTTTATGACCTTATTGTGTAGTATAGTGCTAATTGTTTTCTCTTTTAATTGTCAACACAATAAAGGAAGAACCATAGTACTATCTACTTGAATTGGCTTAGGCATACCTCCTCCAAGAGATGCAAAGTTGAACAGGAAATATGCAATAGATTTTGCTAAATGGTGACTCAAGGAACTGGTTACTATTTTTTTTTTTTTGAAAATAATTTTTATATTTACTAATAATACAACTAGATGATAATGGCCTATTATTAAAAGTATTAACTCACAAATTAGTCTAAAAGCTTAAACTATTAGAGAACGATGATTTTTATATTTTATATTCTAACAAATAGCAATTTCTTGTTTGATGGCCAAAGGAGCAAAAAGTACATTTATTGCATATTAAGGTACCCGAGAACTCTAATGATGGCCGTTGTAATTAACATTGCAATACCTTTCTTCTATATGCTCTTCAATTTGAATTTCATTAAAAAGAAACTTAATTACATGTAGATTTTATACGTGTGTATACATATGTGCACCATATACGATCATAGTTGATATTTTTACGCAAAGTATTAACATGGAATAGGAATCACTTTACAACTATATATGATCAAGATCACTAATTATAAATAGAGGAAGAGAGGTGGTGGAAGCTTCACTACGCAAAAGAACCTTTGGATCACTCACAGCTACCATGCATGTGTCATGTGTGTGTGTTTTAATTTTTGACTTCAGATAGCACCTTCCCTCATTTCCCGGGATCACTTCCCCGTGGATCTAACATCCGAGTCCATAGAAACTCCAAGCCAAGCAACAAACAAATGATAATTTTCGCTATATATCATAAAGATCTCATGGCATTAATGATCAAGGATGCCTAGCTAAGTAGAATACCTGTTCTTCCTAGGGAAATAGCCACAAAACCTAATGTCACCGCTTGTTACAGACCATCCGATTAGTCGATCGAAGCATGCAAATTGCTTGTAGAGTGCTACTTAATGATGAATCTTGTTCGTGCGGCTGTCTGATCTCGATTGCAATGTACGGGAGCTAGCTCTTGGTTACGTTCATTGTGATAGCATTAATAGTCTTTATGTCTTTCATCATAATCTATGATATTTGCCCCATGGGCAGCAGTGTGGAATCCTATGGTGCCAATTTTCTACTCTCTAGGAAAGACATGTTATGCTTCTGTGTCTTAAAATAGGCAAAGACATTGGAAGTCTGAGACTCTACATTTGTTTATGGAGTTATTTGCACCCATATAATGAGAGCACTGTGGTGAGATTAGTTTAATGCTAGTACATTAATTGCAAGCCCTTAAACTAAAGAGATGATGTAAGAGCAAGTCAGTTTGGTAGTTAATACAATTTGTTGTCATTAATTCTCCCCACATGGATTGAGAACCTGTCTCTCGTCATCAAATGCTAATCCTCCCACATTAAGGTGTTTGTTTTATAGTTGGACCAATTAGTCTTAAGGAGGAGAATCTTCACCAGGGTCTTTCTTGACTCTTTCATGGGTTGACAAATCCAATTGCAATTATCTTAGCCCAACACAGCATGGGCATTAATTATGAATCTGGGGGTGGAGTAAATGAACACATTACATTAATTGCACTTGATGCATGCTCTAGCAAGGCAGGCAATCTTAGTCTAATATTTCTGGGCATCAATGATTCCTTATCAATGAGGACATGATGACAACGTGTGTTAACCAATGTGCAGTGCTGGATTAATAGCATCCAGGATCTAGAAGTCAAATTTCAACTCTTATTTTAGACATTTGAATACATGGTTACAAGTTTAGAGACCAATGTGATGAATCCTGTAGAAGAGACAGAATGAATAGCAGAATCAAGATACACAATTTAAGAGGTTCGAACTAAACAACTAAGATTCAAAGACACTCTTCGAAGTATTGAAAGGATGAAGTAGCTTCACTAATATCCACGTCCATTGATTGATTCATTTTTAAGAAGATCCGATAATTAAGTACGCAAGAATTCAGAACATGTATAGACAGTGGGGATTTAGTAGTGAATTGATAGTCCCCGTCGAAGTTGATTTTGTTACTTACCAGAGCAGTTCGGTACTTACATTAATTTCCAGATTGTATAATACTTTGAACACTGCTGAAGAAGTACTACAGATGGCAATGCTTTACTTTGGTGCCGTAATTACGATCAGCATCCACTCAATAAATTAAAGGAAGCCTGAATGAAGTCCTTGCTTATAGAAATACAAGCTATGATAAGCAGATGATATTTCAGTTTCCATGCAGTTTTTGTTTATGATAATAGTCAAATCAGAAAAACACCTCACTGTCATTATAAGCTAGCTAGCAATTCTTCTCTCATCATTCGGATTGGATTCCTAACTTAAAAGAAATATTAAACCTATCATTCATTTAGACAAATAGATGTTTCGTTTAGTAAAATCCTCACCTCAGCTAATTTATCTGTCCCGTACATAATTTAGGTTCCGTTCATGGTTTAGTACAGCTATACTTTTCATTATTTCATCTGGAAAAGTATATATATATATGTCAAACTGGCCAAGAAGTGGAATTAAAAGTTAATTAGGTGAGAGACATATTAATTTGCGCTCGCAAAATATTAAAGTCAAATCCACCATTTAACCTGAAATAATTTATCTTTTCGTATAATTTACCTAACTCAATATATTCTGTACTGTGAGTAAGTTGGCCAGTAAAAATCCAGTCATCCATTTAAATACTGAACTCGTGAAGCTCTTTCTTGAAATTTCAATG
The DNA here is from genome assembly GCF_048772165.1 of Typha angustifolia. Taxonomy (NCBI): domain Eukaryota; kingdom Viridiplantae; phylum Streptophyta; class Magnoliopsida; order Poales; family Typhaceae; genus Typha; species Typha angustifolia. Next base: position 5,442,533 of record NC_133246.1, on the reverse strand, counting down.
CCATTATGGTACATTAAGGTACTTTTTGGTACCTTTTTAGTGCTTTTTTGGTGAATCATTAATTGATATCTAATAATTGTGGGACCTATTAATACATGTTACATGATGCAGGTCAAAGTTACATAAGCCTAATATATATTGGCAACTGTATGCTATAACTGTTCTTAATTTGTTCCATATGACTAAATCTTGTTTGCTGAAGTAGATAATGAATAGAATTTTGTGAGGCTAGAAGATCCACTATGCTCAATTCATCATATTTGAGATCCTTTAGAAATAAATACATTGCTTGTAATTATGTTTTCAGAATATTGGATATTGACCCTTAAAAATATTGTATGTTAAGGTATATATGAGATGTGCATCTGAAATTAAATGAATGGAGATACTTGGAACTAAACATATAACTGTTATTGGATTTAAATTGAGGGTCACTGATTCTATATCACGTTGGATGATATGAATCAACCATAAAAATTTCAGAATTAATTTTAAAGTTGTTTAGAAAGAATGAGTTGTGCTAAGGAACTAATATTTTATGTCTATTTATGAGATATTAGCATGAATTTTCTAGATACTTGTATTATTGATTTTGCTTTTATTCTTCTTCTTTCAGTTCTTTCATGTTCTCTTGCTTTTACTTTTTATCATTTGTAGTTAATTTGTACTTATAAAGCTAAATTGTGGCATTTCTTCCTTTAAACCCCTCAGTGATGCAAGAAGATTAAAAGCAACAAGGAAGAATCCCAGTTTAATTTGCAACCTTTTTGGGCATGAGAGGTTAGTAATTTAACAATGAAGTGCGGTAAGAGAAGAAAGTAATATTGCATGAATATTTTGCTAACTATTACTGGCTATATGTTAATGCTAATAAGCACAAGATCAAGATATTATAATTAAGGATCAAGTAGATCGGTAAGTGAAATCAACTTCAATGCTAAATGAGACGAATATCTGAGATGTACTCCATTGTTGTACTGATTGGCAATTATTATGTAGTCCTTTCATCTTTAATTAATTGTTAAAGAAATGAGGAAAGTTGATAGGTTTATCCTTACTTTCTGGTTAATAACAAATATTATTTGGCCTTTATCTTTAAAGCAATAAGCTTATCCTCTTGTACTTGCTCATTAAAGTTGCTAGCTAATCTAGCTACCAGTCGACTTTATATCATACATAAAGAATGACATCCAGTTCTCTAAAGTCAAATGTTTCTAGTAGTACGTATACGTGAAGATGAGATGCATCCGCAAGTACAATTACTTGATTTACTTCTTCTTCCTTGATTTGTTCTTGAAGATTACTCCTATCACATGATCAATATATATCGGATCCTAATTAATAAGTGAATTTAAAGAACAAGAAAGAAGTAGTTACATCGTCAGTTCTCTATTATATCCTTCTTTCCCTTCATATTCCTATAAATTTCTTCAGGAATTCTTAAAGTGTATATACGAGTGAGGATAGTAATATTATCCACCACTCCAGCACCTCCACAAAAGTGGGATGTTGTGTTTGTAGAGACCTTTAAGCTTACAAAATAACAAAGCCATATTGTACATTTGCACATATACCACCTTTCATTATTGTACTTCTCTACTTCTACTCCTCTCTTTACCTCTCTCTCTCTCTCTCTCTCTCTCTCTCTCTCTCTCTCTCTCTCTCTCTCTCTCTCTCTCTCTCTCTCTCTCTATATATATATAATTTAAAAAGTTTATATAATTGTCACTACGTTATTAAAATATTATAATCCCTGTCGAAACCAATGGCCCTTTCAAAAATGCAATTACACCGCATGAACTTGGATTTGAAAACGACCATTTTGTCCTTACATATATGACTTAAAATGCAATCACCTCTAGCTCTCTCTCTCTCATATATATATATATATATATATATATATATATATATATATATATATATATAGTTGCATGGTACATGCATAGAATCTTTGGGGCTTTTATATAATTGTCACTATTTTTTTAAAATATAGTAATTATCACTATATTCTTTAAAATATTATAATCGCTATAAATTATTAAGCCCTTTTAGAAATGCAATTATGTCACTTAAATATAACTAATCACAGTTGAAAGTGAACTTAGATTAAAAAAATTAACTACCATTTGGTCCTTAGATATATGACTTAAAATTGTTCTAAAGCTATCTAATGTTAATCAAATTATACTACAGAGAAAAAAGTTTTTACACACAAAAACAATTATAATATATATTTTTCATTCTAAACTTCAAGAAATAGAAGTATTTTAGTAATTTGTGTGTATTTGTTAATTTTAAAGGTCATCAATTAGGAATATTTTGTGAATATTTTGTTAAATGATAATTATAATATTTTAAAAATAGATAAGTTTACTTAGACCTTTATGAACTATCATTATTTTTCATATATATTTTGGTGAACTGGAATGAATTTTTTTTTTCTCATTTATCTTTTCCATATACATTTTGAGATTCCTTAGAAATAAATACATTGCCTGTAATAATGTTTTCAGAATATTGATACTGATCCTTATAAGTATTATATATTAAAGTATATATGAGATGTGCATCTAAACTTAAATGAATGGAGGTCCTTGAAATTAAACATATAACTGTTGTTGGATTTGAATTGAGGTCCTCCGATTCTATATCACATATGATGATACGAATCAACTATAAAAATTTCAGAATTTTAAAGTTATTTAACAAGAATGAGTTGTGCTAAGAAACTAATATTTTATATCTATTTATGTGATGTTTTATGTCTATTTATGCGATATTATCATGAATATTTTAGATACTTGTATTATATATTGATTTTGTTTTTATTCTTCTTCTTTCAGGTTCTTTCATGTTCTTTTCTTTTACTTTAATCACTTGTAGTTTATTTGCCCTCAAAACTACATTTAGCATGCATCTTTGGTACAAACTACTTAATTTGAAGCCTAAATTATAGCATTTCTTCCTTTAAACCCCATATATAGTGAGTGCAAGAAGATTAAAAGAAACAAGGAAGAATCCCACTTTAATTTGCACCATTTATGGCATGAGAGGTTAGTTATTAAACAATGAAGTGCGGTAAGAGAAGAAAGTAATATTATTGCATGAATATTTTGCTAGCTCTTACTGGCTATATGTTAATGCTAATAAGTAGAACATAAACATATTATAAGGATTGAGTAGATCGCCAAGTGAAATTAATGAACTAGATCTTTACTGAAATTAATTTCAATATTAAAAGAAAGAAATATTTGAGATGACTCCATTATTGTACTGATGAGCTATTATTATAATATTATGTAGTCCTTTCATCTCTAATTAGTTGTTAAAAAAATGAGGAAAGTCGATAAGCTTATCCTCAAATTTGTACGTACTTTCTGATTAATTACAAATATTTTTATCTTTAAATTGATAAACTTATTCTCTTTGCTAGCTAAGCTTACTACTAGTCTAACTTTATATCATGCATTAAGAATGATATCTACTTCTCCAAAGTCAAATGTTTCTGGTAGTACGTATACGTGAAGATGAGATGCATCCGCAAGTACAATTACTTGATTTACTTCTTCCTTGATTTCTTCTTGGAGATTACTTTTATCAGATGATCAATATTGGATCCTAATAAGTGAATTTAAAGAACAAGAAAGAAGTAGTTTCATCGTCAGTTCTCTATATACCTATAAATTTCTTCAGAAATTCTTAAAGTGTATGCATGGATGAGGATAGTAATATAATCCACCAGTTTAGCAACCTCCACAAGAGTTGGAAGTTGTGTTTGTAGAGACACATACGCTTACAAAATAACAAAGCCAATGTTGTACATTTGTACATACACCACCTTCATCATTAATTGTACTTCTGTGTTGTACTTCTGCCTCTCTCTCTCTCTCTCTATATATATATATATATATATAATCTTTAAATTTTTTACATAAGTATCAGTACGTTCTTAAAATATTATAATCTCCACGAAGCCAGTGAGCCCTTTCAAAAATGCAATTACATCACTTAAATTTAACAAATCATAGTTAAAGATGAACTTAAAATGCAATTATATATATAATGAGATGCATGGTACATGTAATAGAATCTTTAGGAGCTTCATATAATTGTCACCTTTTTTTTTTTTAAATGTCGTAATTATCACTATATTTTTTTTCAAAAGTTATACTTCCTATCAAAATTATTGAGCCCTTTTAAAAGTACAATTATATTAGTTAAATCTAACTAATCATAAGTTGAAAGTGAAGATAGATTAAAAAAATTAACGACCATTTTGTCCTTAAATACATGACTTGAACTTGTTCTAAAGCTATATTAGTTAATCAAATTATAGTATAGGAAAAAAAAATAGTAATTATATTTTGCACTCTAAACTTCATGAATTAAAAGTATTTTAGTAATTTATATGTTTTTATTAATTATAATGATCATCAATTAAGAATATTTTATAAATATCCTGTTAGTTGACACTTATAGTACTTTTAGAAAGAGATAATTTTATTAGACCACTTAAATTATTATGGCTTTTAACATATGCTCTCTGTACTTTTTTATTATCATATTCGTGAACCATATACTGAATTTTTGTTATCATATACATGAATATTTGTGTTAGTTCAGATAAGAGAATGCATGTAGGTAATAAAAAACTTATAAAAAGGATGAAAAAAATAGTGATAGTTAAAGTACTGAAGTTGTTTGGGTATGAGGGGGTAAGTATACACATTAACTCCTATTTTTCACATGCAATATCACATGGTTAGGTACCCATATCATATATATATATATATATATCTTACATATATGATATGGGTACCTAACCATGTGATATTGCATGTGAAAAATAGGAGTTAATGTGTATACTTACCCCCTCATACCCAAACACCATGCATTAAATTAAATTTAAATCTACGTGGAGATAATATTAATCTAAGCAGACGTGCGGAGCTCTACTTTCCTCGGAAGCATGCAATATTTTTGTCAACAGATTTAAAATAAATTAGAATTTTATATATAAAAAAAGAGAGGATTTAATGCATGCACAAGTGAAGAGCTTGTGGTTGGCATGCTCCCTTGATTTCCTATATTTAGGTGAGTCGAATTTGATCCATTTGTTTAGATTGTAGAATCATTAGATCAGATCTAGGTCTGAAAGACTCGTATATATACTCTAAATTAAGGTAGATTCGATTCAAGGTTGATTTAATTATCAAGATCGAAAGTAGGCTCAAATTGAACCAAAAGGAGATGAGGTTGAGCTTGATTATATGAATTAGGCTTGAAGTTCAATCTCAAGCCAACCTTGAACATAGCTCGGCTCCATTAAGCTTGGCTTAGTTGAACATAGCTCGAGAAGGCTAAAGAAAAACCTTTAGAGAGTGAAAGTAAAAAGCATTTCTTCTCTTAATTTCATATATAATGATTCTGCGTTATGAACTAGGTCTGGATTAATCTAGATTTAAGAAAATTATGGTACTTTAATAAGAGATAGCCTAAAATTCTAATGGTTTTAGTTTCACATGAATTCGAAATCAAGGTAAAAAGTTAAAAATAAAATAGTGGAAAAATATCAGAACTGGATAGATTTGTAAATATCCGACGTTGCGACGGTTGTTAGAGGTGGCGGACGATCAAAGGTGGTGGTGAACTGCCGTAAAGTAGGGTGACTCTTGGAAGAAGATGGTGGCCATAGTTTGGGTGCTTTGAAGGGATCTAGAGAGTTACCATCTACTCCTATAAAGATAAGGACGATCTAACGAATGCAATAAAAGATAAAATAATAATAATAATAATAATAATAAATTGGTTAAACTCAAGATTCATTCAATAATAATAATCAACCCATGACCTGTTATGAACCAGATCTCAACCAATATGGAAGTTAAAAAAATTATGGAAATTTTTGTGGTGGTAGCCTCGTGAGTTAGAGTTCTAATGGCTTTTGTTTCAATCGAAGGTTGAGATAAAAAATTAAAAATAAAATAGTAGAAGTAGGTCAGTACAAGAAAAATCATTAAATTACAACTGTTGTAGGAGAGTAGCGGATAACCAAGGGTGGTAGTAGATGGCCGTAAATAGAGGATGGTGGCTAGGGTTTGAGTCTTGAAGGTAGATATAGGGTTACGATCTACTCCTACGAAGATAAAGACGATCTAACTGGTATAATAAAATATAAAGGCAATAAGAATAAATTAGCTAAACTCAAGATTCATTCCACATAATTATCTCATACCACTCCTATTTATAGGAGTAAAGTCTCAACAGATCGGATCCATAGCAGATTATCCATTTTATTTAAATTTAAAAATAATAAATAAATTAGACTAATTGACTCGACTCGACCCACATAGTCAGATTATAACAATCCACCACGCATTTGACACCTTATCCTCAAGGTGACTGGTAAGAGAGAGAGATCTTTTGGCTCACTTCATGCTCGTGGATCCATGAATCTACATGCAAGTCTAGCTCAGTCAACTAATGAGGGTCCACCGGGTCATTCCATCAATCATCATCGGGCTTATACTCAGGCCCCAAGCCATGGTCCTAAGTTCCCAACTGGTTCATGGAAAGTGATCGAGCCAAATCATGATAATTAAGCATGCCTTGATCTCTCTACTCAATAGCTAAAACCTAACCCTAGGGCTGAAAATATTTTTTGGCCTATGAGCGCCGCTAGGGGCTGCATGGGCGTCAATGACAACTGTGCAAGGTTTCTAGCTGGTGGTAGTCGACGTTCAATGGGTCCTCGCAACGGTGAAAGTTGAAAACTAAGCTCGAGCTCGAGTTGCTATAGTGGTAGCCACAGCACATTGCTAGCGGGTCCACCGACCTCGGTTGCTATAGTTGGTGGCCATGGCTTTACTATAGTGGAGCAGAGGCAGCGGAGACCTCCAACGAAGCCACCTGATATGGCTTCGCTTGAGTGATATCACCGCGAGTGTGGCCGTCGGGTTTGGCCATGCAACAGTCTCTAGAGACTATGGTGGCCACCATTGGATGGCGATCAACCCAAGGAAACTGATCGTGGCCGTCATTGGTTGCTAGAACGTCGGACCCAAGCCCACAAAGCTCGGGTCTGTTGTAGTAAAGAGAGTCACCGTAAGCGGTTTGTTGGCCATCTCCTATGGTTGCTGCCAGCCTGGCTCGGGTGTTGGGGTCCCGTGGAAGGGACTAGACGTGGTGATTTGGGCCGAGATTGCTTGGATTGCCGCTAGTTGAAAATTAGGGTTTTTGACCCTAACTTTCACCGTGGTGGAGAAGACGACTCGAAAGCCACTACTACGGGTGACTCTAGCATGGCTAAGGCAGCTGGAGGGTCTATAAGGGCAGAGGGGTATCCACCACGATTGAAGGAGGGGTTGAGGCTGCAAGTTGGGCCAGCTCATCCCCTCTCTCACGTCTTGTATTATTCTCGCAATGCGGCGGGGGGAGGGGTGTTTTGGCTGTGACAAGCAGCAAGGGCTAGTGTAGTCTATCTAGGATAGCTATTGTTGCTTCTTGGAGAACCATTTCGATCCTCTCAATGCTTTCCATGACTTACTTCCTATATCTGCATATCTCCTTTACAGATTCACGTATCGCCATCGCCCACACGGGTGGCTAATCGCTCACAATTACTGTTGGTGGTGGTGGCGCTGAGAAAACCTCCACGGGGATAGAAATAAGATCTTAATCTTCCATGGGTAAGGGTGAAAACGAATCGCGGGTTAACTCCGACGTAACCCACTATCGGGCCCGATTCGGATTGGATTTGGATAAAAAAACTTCTATCAGATGCGGATATGGATTCGGATATAGATAGAAAGTTTTTATAAAAAAAACTAGATATAGATTCAAATACGGGTCGAATATAATTTTTGGATTCGGATACGAATATCGGATATTCGTTTATCTATATATTTTTTGAAATGATTTATAATTTTTAGTTTGCTTATTTAAATAGTGAATATTGATATTGTTACTAATAATGTATTATATATTATTTGTAGAGATTAACTTTGCTAATTTTATATGTATTTAACATGCAAGAAATTTATATTTTTAATATTTTTGTGTTAATTATCTCTAAATATTATAAATTATTTAAAATTCGATCATCTATCCAAAAATTATCTGTATCCATTTAGTTAGGATATGGTTTTAAGTTTTGCTATCCGTCTAATATCTATATCTGAATCCGTATTTAGACCAAAAATATGGATCCCAATATGGGTTAAACATTATCCAATCTATATCCAATTCGTTTTCACCCCTATCCATGGGTGATTATTCCTCGTTTGTCTTCTTCGGTTTCATGTTAACCATCGACCGAGGAACATCGACTCTGATACCAATGTTATGTCCAAATCAGTCCAGATTAGGTTCGTAAGATGACCACTCATATTTATAGGAATAAAGTCCTAGCAGATGGGATCCACAAGCGGATTATCTACTCTAATTCAAAATTAAAGACAATAAGTAAATTAAACCAGATAGACTTGACTTGGTTGACTCGACCCATATGATCATATCTTACCAATCAACTACGCTTTTGAAACCTTGTCCTCAATGTGACTAGTGTTTCACATCATTGTACTCGTACAGTCAATCGTGCCAATTAGTGGACTCTGGTTCATCCTCTTCGAGTCCGCCTAGGAACATGACATGGGATAGTTGACGCTTGCATTTATGACCGGAGGTAAAATGACCATCAAAGTAAAAACACAAGTCTTTCTTTCTGTGCTCCTCCAAGTCATTAGGTAAAAAGCGGCTTGAGATATGTTGGCGATTGGGTTGAGCCATCCATGTGGATCGAGTTGGAATAGTAGGAGTCAGCTGAAGTGGGTCCTAGGTGAGTCAATTTCCTCCTTTCTCTTTACGAAGTCGGTTCAGCTGATCCAACTTTGACTCCATCAGTACAACTAGGGAGAAAATCTCATCATAAGTAGTGGAACTTAGAGCCTTGACTGCAGCATAAATGTCAAGCCTTAGTACACTAATGTAAGTACTCTTTAGAGCCAACTTCGACCAATTAATGACTCGATTGTAGATCCATTTAAATTCCTCCTGATAAGCTTGAACTATTGTTGACTGAGTCAGCTTAGTCAATATAGCTTGTAAGTCTCGTACTGGGTCGGACCAAACCAAGCACAAATTGTATCAACGAAGTCCTACCAAGACTCGAATGGTCGAATCTACTCTACTAAGTGGTACCACTTGATTACCACGCCCTCTAGGTGAAATTATGCGAGCTGGACCTTCTGGTGGTTGGGCGTGCCATGGTACATCAAAAACTGATCCACTATGTAGGTCCAGTCTAACGAGTCTCCTAAAATTTTGAAAAATTAAGCTTGACATCCAAACTTGGATCCATAATATGGCTTACCATCATGGGCCAAGTGAACTCATGGTCGATGCTGGTCATGTGGGTCATAGGCCCACGTGACCAACTCACGTCGTGCCCACTCTACATACGAGTTCGAGTCAATCTGATGGCGTAGGTCCACCAGGTCATTCCACTAATCATCCTCAGGCTCATACTCGGGCTCGAGGTCATGCTCATGCGCCCCAAACTGGTTCGCATGAGGTGGTCGATCTGATGTAGCCGCCAAGGTGCATCACCGGTGTGTCCACCAGCCCCCGACAGCTATGGATAGGGCTTAAGGCCCCACTATAATGGAGCGACAGCGGCAGGAAACCTCAATGAAGCCACCTCGACGAACAAGTAGCTCCCCTTAGTGGTAACCGTTGGACTCGACCACCAAGTGATAGTCGACTGTTGCGGTGGCCACTATTGGTTTGTAATCGACCCAAGGAAGCCAGCCGTGATCGCTGGTGATCGTGGAAGCGTCAAACCCGCAAGTACCAACTACAAGTTTGTTGAAGCGATAAATGTCTTCAACGATGGTATTTCAGTCAGTGCTGGACCGAACAACAACCATGGTTCTAGTCTAAGGAAGATAGTGGGCGTGGCAATTTGGTGGGCTCGTCTGGATCACCATCGGTGGAAAACGAAAGTTTTAGGCCTTAGTTTCCATTGCAGTAGGAAAGACGACATCGACCCTTGCGCTGATGGCTGCTCCGGCATTGCTGTGGCGATGGTTGGGGTCTGCATTGGTGGGAGGGCCTCTACGCAACCAGAGGAGAGGTTGAGGTCGCAGTTTGGGCTAGCTCATCCCTTCCCTCACGGTTTGGATTATTCTCGCCATAGAGGGGATGTTTCGACCGTGGCTGATAGCGCTGACAACGCAAGGTGGTAGTGGGTGACTAGTAGGGCCTCTACTAAAGCCTGGATTAAACCCTTAAGGGAGGTTTGCATCTCTTTCATTAATTTTTTTAATATGTCCACATATTCTATCAATGCTTTCGCCCACGTGAGTGGTTCGTCGCTGGCAGTTGCTGGTGGTGGAGCTAGCACTAGAGAAATTCCCATAGGAACATAAATGAGTTCTTATCCTCCATGGTTGTTCCTTCTTTGATCTTGTGTTAATCATCGGCCAATGAGCGGTGACTCTAATACCACCGTTATAAACTAGGCCGATTTGGATGTAAATAAATTATGATATTTTAGTTGGAGATAGCTTTGTAAGTTAGAGTTCTAATGGCTTTGGTTTCATGTGAATACGAGGTTGAGGTGAAAAGTTAAAAATAAAACACTAAAAAAATGTCAGAACTAGATAGATTTGTAAAAATCTGACATTGCAGTGATTGTCAAAGGGTGGCAAACGACCAAAGTGATAGTAGACTGCCGTAAAGTAGGGTGGCTTGTGGAGAAAGATAGTAGCTATGGTTTAGATACTTTAAAGAGATCTAGGGTTACCATTTATTTCTACGAAATAAAGACGATCTAATGGTTATGATAAAACATAAAGACAATAATAATAAGTTAGCTAAATTTTTAGTTAAAAAAAAAATCTAGCTAAACTCAATATTCATTAGACGAAAATAATAATCCACCCATTACTACTTCTATTTATAAGACTAAAGTTCTAATAAATCGAATCCACATAGAAATTATCCACTTTAATTTAAAATTAAAAATAATATGCAAATTAAACCTGCTAAACTCGACTCGATTGACTTGACCCACGTGATAAGATCATATCAATAGATTTTCCGGTCATCTCTACCAGGTCTTTACTGTTCTCCTTTGGAGGAAGAGCTCTTAATTAAATATATACATTTTTGACCAGATTTGAGTTCAAATTAATATCTAATCATCATTTTAATGAACTTCTAATATGGGCAGCTCAAATGGAAGATGATAAAGACCACAACTCAGATATAAATTTGAGCTTCTTACTGCATGTCTCTTCTAGATATAAATTAGATTCTAAAACCAATGCTGAGTTTAGAGAATCATCAAGGTAGTTTTGTGGTATTTATGGGTAAGACTGTAACAAATATTCAATCACATACACATGTTCATATACCAGTACACAAGTGAGCCCCATAAGGTATCCATTTATACTCAAATCCTGGAAGTAGTAAACAATACATCTATGACCATAAGATTACTATTAATCAGAATTAGATGTAATTGTAAATAACTATCAATCCAGAATCAGTGTTTGGTGCATCTGGATACATCTCAGAAGTCGAGGTATTGTACACCTAAAAGCATTTGCTCATGTCTACAATGAAGGAAGAACTCCTAGAAATAAACAGAGTAAAATCCAACAAGTTGAATATGAGTTCCTCCATGCTTTGGGAGATGATTCATTCTGTTTCAAGATTTAGAAGCATGCATGGATCCAGAAGCTCCTGTATTCCTCTCTAATTCATCTCAGGCTAGCAACCAAGCAGCAGTTTGCCTAGGAAGCCTGGTTCGCAATAATGGCCATGACCCTTCTTGCCAACATAGGTATACACTCTAATGTAATATGAGCCTCAAACATGAAACTACCATAAAAACTCTTGAATAGATCTGTGACTTTGAAAATCGCCGAAGATCATTATAATTAATGTCCAAACTGTTGCACAATTGTACAGATGTGTCAATAAATAACGATACAGTCTGCAGTATGGTTCTGTTCCTGTACGCAAGTGATAGCAGTTTACTGTGATCTGTATGGGTTGTACGCAAGGGCTGAGATGAAGGATTCTTCAAGGGAACAGTCTGCAGTAGTTCATGTGGTCGTGAGAGGACTCACGGAGATGGTGCAGAAACTGAACTAATAGTAGAGTTATTTTGTAAAATATCTTCTGATGTCTTAGGAGCTATACTTGCTGAAGTAGGCATGAACTTTGGTGGCAATGTACTAGATGTGATCAACTAGTAACAGAAGATTGCAGTAAAGGAGGAGGAGGAAAGGCTGCTGCATAGAATCAGGAATGGACAATCCAGGGTGGTGGCGAAACACAGGTGGTTGGTGCAAATGAGGTAATCTGCTTGATGGTGCATGATATACTTGCCAGTACATTGGTGAGGCTGCAAGTCCATAGCCATTTTAAGATGGAGATGCAGGTAAGGAGCCCCATGATTCTAAAGTTTCAACTGACCTCTATAGAAATAATATCCATTACAGTTCTACTTCTAACCTAAGGTAAGCTTGAATTTGTTGGTACAGGATGTGAAACTGCATAAAAGGCACAAAAATGAGCCACAGCCAGGTGATATTACTCCAGATGCTCAGCATTGTATAATTTTACCTAAATAATAGCTGGCCTATTGTATATGGAAGTAGCTTGAACTGGCGACGAGGACTTAAATTGCAACTCCTGCAGAAGTATAAATCTGTGGAATCACAGTGCAGCAAAATATCAGAACAACAACAACAACCACGACACAAATGACGATGACAGTAAAGCCTTCAATCCCAAATTTTTGGAAATCGGAAAATTGGATCCTTTTCCTCCGATCTCCATTCATTTCAATTTAGATAAAGTCAAAAAATAAGCAAATCTCAAAAGTACTAAATAGTTCATACTATGCAAAGAATGCTAGAATTGAAGAAAGTTCCACCTTTTGCTACTGCATCAGAGATCAAATTTCTTTTCTATTCATGGATTCATGGACATGCAAACCATACTTTCCAGTTTCGGCCGAAACGAGCTGGGACGTTTGATATCCCTACTCTCCTACCCATCTCTCTTACTCTCTTTTTTCTTTTTTTTCTCACCTCTTCCAAGGTTTCACCACCAATGACCTCGACCTCCTGCAACGTTTTCCGATTAAAATCTGGTAACCTCAGTGAGTTTTTATTTCTCTTTCACTTTTTAATTCTTCTCTCTCATTCTCTCTTTTTCCGACGACCTTTATGAGAAGGAAGAGAGAATAAAAATTTTAAAAAAAATTGAGAGAGAGGGTTTTAGTTTCTTAAATTTTAAATTATTATATACTTTATTTTGATTTTTATTTATGTTTACTTACAATGAAAAACTAAAATTTAAAATGGCTTTAAAAGAGAAGTCACATGATATCGACATCAGACATCAACATTGCAACACCATTGGATAAAATAAAAGACGTGTTAAATACAACTTGTGTGAAAAGAAAATGAGTGGTGATATCAGCCATGTAAAAGAACATTTGGCTGGAAGAGATGTAGCAACTTGTATTCAAGTAGTTATGGAAGTTAGAAAACAGATATTGACTCATTTAATAGGTAAAAAGAAGGATAAACAATCTACACAACAGAAAGTCTATGATTCGTGAAAAATTGATGCATAACCCTATACACATTGATGATGATAGTAGTGAGTAGAGTAAAAATGATGATGAAGAGATATTAATAATATGGCCAACTATAAAGCTGCCAGAAATTTACATAAAGAGATCTCATTTATATTGGACCCATGTGTTGCACATTATATTGATATCATATTAGAGGATATTACAAAAGAGTCTGAAATTAACATAGTCATGCATAAAAGAGATTGATAAATTTTATATACAATTATAATTAGATTCTTAATTTTCTTAGACAAATGACTGATGGTAGAGAAATTAGACCCCACCTTACTAGATTTGTCACTCATTGTTTAGCATTAAAGAGCATCATACACTACAAGAATGATATTATACAGATGTTTACATCACATGAGTGGTATATAAAAATTAAAAATATAAAACCTAAAGATAAAACTTTAAGTGAAACTTTGAAAAATAAAACTTTTGAAAATATATTTTATGATGGTATTATAATTGCCATCACAGTATTAAGATCTCTTGTCAATGTATTATAACTTGTAAACAATGATGACAAGCCTAAGATAGGTTTCTTATATGAGGCAATAGACATAACAAAAAAATTAATAAAAAAATATGGGCAAAAATTATATGAAGTGGTGAAAGATGATTAAATCCAGTAGAATAGACAAATACATAGAAATGTACACGTTGCTGGTAGGCATGCTTTAATTTATAAATTTACTTTTATTTATAAATATTTAAAAATTTTGAATGCTTACAAATTTTAAATTTCTATAAGGTATTTTCTTAATTCAAGATTTTAGTTCTCTACAAATGTTAATAATGATACTAAAGTCTTATTAGGAGTTAGAAAGGTGATCAGCAGGTTTGACTCTGATATTCATAAACAAATCATTTGCAATAAAAACGTGAATTATGATTCAATTAAATAATTTATTATTATTATTATTTTTAAGTTTTAATTTTTAATATAATCAATTTCTTATTAAATGTATGTAATGATATATTTATGATTTTAGATGGAGAGATATAGATTCAGAGCTGGGTAATTCTGTATTGCTAAAGTTGCTGCAGTTATATCTCATAACACTCCAGCTGAATGATAATCTATTTATGTATAGGAGGAGGCACCGAATTTGACACAAACAACAAAAAGAAATATAAAATCAAACTGTCTTTATTATAGTGTGAAAAAAATTGGACTACTTTCTCCTTAATCCACACCAAAGCATACAACCGACTAATAATAAAAAAGATTAGAGAAGTTAGTTTTCTGTCATTATAATATAAAATTGAGGAGAAAAATTTAAGAAGGCAGAAAATGAACAGCTGATTAATTTAAATCATATTTTGATGAAGAAGACCCTTGACTTTATGGATCAAAAAAGTAAAGGATAGATTATTAGATAATAAAAATAACTCATAATTAAAGGAGATATTAGGGAAGACCAAAACTAGGGAAGAGACTAGTACAGGTCGTTCGGTGGTGAGAGATAGTGTAATAATCTTGATGATATTAAGGTTCCCGGTATCGAGATCGGGATCAGTATTTGCCGTTCGAAAAAATGAAGCGTATCAAAAGTATTGGCCGTATCAACTGCTCGTATCGGCCGTATCAGTCGTTTGTATCGAATTAGACTATTTTTTAATTACATAAAATTTTAAATATTATTTAAAATGTAGAAAAATTTCTAAAAATTTAGAAAAAAATGAGAGAAAAATAAGGAAAAAAATTACTCACGTATAAAGCCTAAAAACTTTAAAAATGTATTATATTACTTAAAATTTAAAATTTTGATGAATATCGAGCTCTCTCTCTCCCCTCCCCTCTCTCAAAATTCAAAACTTACTCAAAATTTACTCACATAAATAAGGTTCTCATTTTTTCTTTATTTCTTCCCCTTTTCTCTCTCTCAGGCTCTCAGCAAATAATGCTACTGCTTCACCACAGCAATAGTAGCAACAATAGCAACAGTAGAGGTCGTCGAATCTACTTAGTGCAGGAAGAAAATGAGAGAAACTAGAAATTGAAAAGAAAAAACTCATCTGAGGTCGTCGAATCTTTGTCGAAGTTGTCGCCGAAGGTCAAGGTCACCGGAGATCTACTCGGTCCGAAGTGAAAGAAGTGAGAAAGAAAAAAAAGGAGAAAAAGAAAAGGAGAGAAAGAAAGAAAAGAGAGAGAAAAAGAAAGAGAGGCAGGTGAATGGGTGTTAGACCCCACCCATTACTGGCAGTTTTGAGATGGATCGGCCATAAATGGTCGATACCCTAGCCAAAATCATCCAACCGACTGGTTTCGACCAGGATCAGTCAAAACTGGGAATTATGGATGATACATCTGGTGGTGAGATCGTCCCATCTATATTTGTTGAGAAAAATCAAGGAGGCATAGGGATTGAAGACAGAGAAACTAAGGATGTATATACATATCAGTGATGTCATAAAAATGTTGCTCCCTATGATTATAGTCCATTGAGTATTTATTATTTGGAATCATCACAAGATTTTTATGTTGGTTACCATTTTGAATATTCTTAGATACAAAATTCATATGGTGATTATTATTTTTCTCAAACATAAGTCAAACAACAAGATTTGTACAATATGAATAGTACGATGGAATCAATTTTTAGAGCATATGCATCATTATTTATAAACTTATGATAATTATAATGACAAAGACCACAAAAATTTATGAGAGCCAGCTCTGGATTCATCAAAGTTTTAACTTTTGGGTAAATTAATACATTTTTTAAATTTTTAGTCTTCATATGTAAGTAATTTTTATTTTCTTATTATCTTGTCATTTTTCTAAATTTTTAGAAATTTGTCTACATTTTTTAATAATATTTAAAATTTTACATAATTAAAAAATAGTTCAATCAAATACAAACAGTCGATACGTATTGTTTTTTCAAATGGCCAATATCGATCATGATACTAGAATACTTAATGCAAACAATATTAATAAAAAGTTCCTCATGGATTTTAGGAGTATATCATGCAGATGCAGTATGTTCCTTTAGATTGTAAAGTTGATGGCAATAGTCCAGAAACTGTCATTGATACATTGATCCTTAGGTATTCCTTAGTTCTACTGCAATTATTGTGGTATAGAATCTAAGGTAATCTTAGTCATATATTTGATTATTGTCTAACTGTTACTAGTACGTATAATGATTGTATTAAAATGACAAATTTCAGATAACTCCATATTCATCTCACACACTTAGTTTTGTAATAAGTTAAATTTGCCCTAAAGGCAAAGCCATAATAAAGAAGACATGAATCAAATAAAATCTTATGATAGTGAAAAGCAAGTCCAATACACCATTTCAAAGCTATTGCAAGGCATAGACATAATATGGCTTAAAAAATTAAAAAGGAAAAAAAAAGAGGAGATAACTATGATTGTCAAGTACCACCCAACTTTCGAAAGGTCCGAGGGTAACTCCTTGGCGACCAAAGAGGTCACGGAGTTAACTCTAAGTAATTAATTTTGCTAATAAAAAATTGTTAGGTTTCAGGTGGCTTGATGGCTCAGCTCGATAGCTTACCTCGGCTAGGGTTGACTTGATTCCATGGCTCGGCAATGGGTTAGCTTTAGGGAGCAGGTCGACAACATAATGACTTGAAGCAATAGCTTGATAGTGTTTAGTTTGTAACAATAGCTCAACGGTGCAATGGCTTGGAGTCTAGTCTATGCGGCTTAGCATGTTGGCTAAAACTTGGTAGAACTTAAATATATATCTAGAGCATTTCACCATTTGTCCGACCTATATCTAACATGCAAACTATCGAATGATTAAAAGAAAACCCGCTTGTTGTCAAATAGCAAAAGCACCAGCTTCCTCAACTTTTAACTCTATGGTTCCAAGAAGTGTCAACTAATGCTAATTCTGATACAGCAATAGACAGAAAAGTTGTGTTCAAGTTATCAGACCACTCAAAATTTAGTAGGATACGAATATACTAGAAAGAAATTAAGTCAGTGCTACCTTAGTTTACAACATTACTACCAATGACATGTCTATCAGAAAAAGAGAAAGGTAAAACTAATGATTAACATCCAGCCTAGCAAGCAAACCCACATCCCAAATCCATTCAAAACAAAATACTCGACAACCAAATCCTCCAAAAATGGCTAAAAATCCCATCTTTCTCATCAGAGCCTCCAAATAGACAGGAACAAGATCACCCGAATTAGAGATAGGATGTACCATTTCGCAATCCGATAACAGATTCCTCGGTATCGACGTAATTGATGTTTAAGAGGATCCCGTGGTATCTGATCTCTCTCATGGGTGACAAGCTTATCGCGCTCCCGTTCTAGAACTCGGCGGGCCGCAGCCCTCGCAACCTCCGCCACCATTGTTCCCCGCTTCCTCTTCCTCTCTCTCCGGACACGTAGGAGAAGTCGCCGTAGTACTTCTCCGAGTATTTGACCAAACTAGGCCTCCTCACAAACTCGTCTGCCCAACTGCCCAAGGTAGAGCAACTCTCAAAACCTTATATTTGGTTCGCAGAGAGGTTGAAAGGAAAATCTAAAGCAGTTATAAAACATAAAATTGTCTCTCTAATTTAGATGTGGTTATTCTGGTATTTAGCAGCAATCTAAAAAAAATGGTATAATAATTATTTTAATGTGATATAAAGTGAAGATTAAACAAGAAAAATTAGCTTTTATCTTATCTGAGTTTATGGAATACATTTTAATATGACAAAGTGGAATGATGGGATGCATTGACTAACTCTAAATATACAATGGTTATATATAGCAATTTTTATATATACAATGGCTACATAATAACATATAATGATTTTTATATATGCAATGGTTCACCGTGTGTATTATGATGCAGCAAAAAGTAAAACACTGTGACACACTCTAGCACATAAGTGAGTATAAAATGTTAGTTTTTGTGGCATAAGAATGTGTATATTTTACTAAGTAACTATTGTAAAGTTGGTAGGTATCTTCCCTATGACTAAAAAGGTCACGGGTTTAACTCTAATCCCAAATAATATTGTGGAGAAATTATTTAGTGGTTTGATGGCTTGGTTTAACGGCTCGGCTAGGTTGATAGCTCGCCAATGCAGTTAGCTTGGAGAAGCAGCTTAACAGCACGATAGTTTGGAGCAAGTCTTGGCGACGTTTGCTTCAAAATAATTATTTAACGATGCACATGACTTAAAACCTAGACTAGATAGCTTACTATATTGGCTAAAAAGCTTGCTGAGACCTAAGTGCATTTGTATCTAGAAAGGTTGGTTTTTTATTCGGCCCATATCTAAAAAAAAATATGTATCGTTTCATATTTTGGTTAGTGTTGCTCAAAAGGGGATTGGCTATCTGATATAAGCTCAATTTCTTCTCTAAGTCTCTTCAATAAAGTTGTGCTCCATTTCAATGTATTTTATTTTTGCATAAAAAATAAAAATTTTACCAATTTGATGGATGCTCTCAAGAGAACTTGGTGGATATTTTTACTATAGTTTTTCAAATGCTAAGTCCAAAGAACTTCAAAGAAATGCTAATTTGGTTATTCACAAATTTGTACTAAGCGGGAGTTTTAAAAATGTGTTCCATTTGCTTATATTTTATAATTTATCATGCTATTTCTCTTATATAATTGGTGTAATACTATTAAGATTATTTTGATAGTTCTCATATTTACTAGGGGCACTCTAAGAATAGTGTATATTTGCTAATTAATTAGTGGTCTTATTTAGTCGTCTAAATAAGCAAGCTATTGTACCCAAAAAAACTCGAGTGTGTGAGAGCCTCTAAATCTTCTTCTTCGTTAATGTTATATTAGATAACAAGAGAAGAGAAGATGATCTAATCTTTGAGAAGATGAGAGATCTTCTATTCTACCTCTTACTTCTCTTATGAGCTTGTCATAAGTTTAGTTTTTCATTTTCAAGACTTCGCATTTTGGGTTCACATCTTAATTGTTGTTTTTTGAGGTGAAAGTTATGATCTATATACATTAAGTGTTTGTTTAAGTGTTTTGTTGTGAAGTTATCTTTTATATTCTTGTTTTTATTTATGGTTGTGCAATTTTGATCGTACAGAAACCTTGGATTCCTACACTTTGAGGAAATAAGGTGCTTAGATTTGAGGCATCAATTTTCTCTTCACTTCTGTGGAAACTATAAGATGGAATATAATATATCCAAAATAGATCTTCTTGGTATGACTTTGAGGAACAAATTATTTAGGTAAAATAAGTTTCCGAGGAGTCCTAATTTGGTCAAATTAAAACTCAGACTTCACCTATGTGAAAATACAACAAAATTGACATAACTTTATAAAGTTACGAGGGTACCTACTTGTAATCTAGGAGGTCACAAGTTTATGTCCAACTCCAAGCAAATTTGTTGTGGGCAATTTTTTTAATTATTGGTGCTTAGCTTGGTTTGGCAGCTCTGTTCAATTCAATGACAAGCAGTGTGTTGATTTGGAGGAGCAGTTTAGCAACGTGATGGCTTAGAGTAATGGAATAATAACTCAGCGGTACAACAACTAAAACTTAGACTAGATAATTTTGTATGTTAGCTAAAAAACTTAGTGGGGCCTTAGTATCTTTGTGTCAAGGAAGGGTTTGTTTTTTGTCCAGTCTTAACTCAGGCTCTTGAATGATTAAAAAAAAAGGTACAATAAAAAAGAGAAAAAGAGAACGAACAAGATAAGCTAAGCATATTCAAATGCTTAATTGAATTTGTATATAAGATGTGGGTTAATGCTTAGCGATAATGTCGACAAAAAACATCAAATAGGTCTTTAGGTTAACTAATAAATTAGGTTGCAGCTCAAATATTAACCCTTATTACTTATAAATCTAAAGTTGAAAGGTTTCACTATAAATCACTCATATGATTAGAGTGAAATTTGAAATCTTGATCTCTGTTATCATAAGTTATGGCACTAATATCATTTATTTTAAAAGTTGCAAAAACCACATAGTTTATGACTCATAATTAGAGGGTGTAAATGAAACAAACTTGAGCGAGCTGGGTCTAGCTCGACTTGGCTTGATATGCATTTTATCTTGGCTCGAGCTCGGCTCAAGCTCAATTTGAGTTGAAAATTTTAGCTCAGCTTGCCAACTTGTAAACTGAATGGGCTCGGTTGTAATCTCATAGGCCTTCCTCAAGGTGGAGAATGAGATGGATTTGGTGGTGAAGAAGGAGATGGCCGCCATCGGCATTACCTCGGTGGTGAAGATGGGGTTTCGGTGGAGTCTACAGAGGGTTGTCATTGGTGCTTCGGTGATGAAGATGGAGATAGTCGTTGTCGGTGAGTTGGTGACTAGTGAAGATGGAGGGAGGCTAGAGAGTAGAGAGGTAATGAAGATAGATATTGCCTCAATTGTGAAGATAGAGATGTTGGTGACAGGCGGTGAGAGATGAAGATGGGGTTTCAGTGAAGACTAGAGAGGGTCGTGTTATGGAAGGTCTAGAGTAGTGCTGATGGGGATTGGTGATAGGTAACGCCGTAATGGGTTTAGGGCTTTAGGGAGAAGCTAGGGTTTGTTCTTTATTTATATAGATTATATCAATCGTTGGGTCTAAGATCCAATCTAAATCATATATATATTACGAGCCTAATCGAGTGGAGCTTAAGCGAGCCAGTGTTAGCTTAGCTTGATGATTCTTTCAAGCCTGAAATCTTGGCTCGACTCGGCTCCTTTAGAGCTTAAGTCGAGCGCACGAGCCTCACGAGTCTCACAAGCCTATGAGTTTTTCTTATAGCGCTACTCATAATAGAACTCCACAAAAATAAATATGAATACATTTATTTAATATATGTGACATACTTTTGTCATATAAAATCCAATCAATATTATTTCAAATACGTGGGAAAGCTTATCTAATACTTTATAATGTTATTTCTAATTTGTATCTTCAAAGTCGACCTATGTTTAGATATAACCATAAGAGATAAAATTGTATAAATAAAATTATAAGAGTGAAGTGAATTTATCAGAACCACTGATCACTAATCACTAATCACTTGGAGATAAAATATACCTTTAATTTAATAAGGGAGTTATTTGGTTAATATTCCTCATGGGAAAGAGATTCCTTACCTTGGAGCTTCCTTATCCTTCTCCCACAATATTCCCATCATTACCCCCAGCACATACTTTCCATAGGATCCACTCTGGCATTTATTTCCGACCATATTCCAATCCATCGTCATCCACTATACTACTTTCTGAAATTACCATAACACCCCCCGTTGAGCTGTACCCAATCTCCCAACCCAACGGTCACATGGGCCGGTTCCCCGTTCCCCTCGAACGAGGTAGTAATAACGGGCGATTTACGAGGCTATTTGGGTCACTTTCCAGAGCACGTTTGCAGCACAGCACGTTGAACTTGCGCCCGCGGTGCAGCTTCGTCACTCTACCTAAAATGACGAAAACACCCTTTCCGTGAAGCGTGCAGATGTAACCTCGACCACGTTTAGTTTAACCGATCTCATCGTCATTCCCTTTTATTCTTTTCATTCTTATGTGAATAATTCATATAAAATCATGGAGGGTTTCCATCTATTATATTTTCTATTATCTTATTAGTCCCACAAAACAATAACGCTGGTTATTCATTTTCATTTAGACTGAAATGAGTATGAGAAAATAGAAAAAGAAATATTATTTTGTTATTAAAATCCTTTTCATACATACAGGTGAAGTTTCCCATCTCCTGTTAGGAAGAGAAGCTGAAAGATCAGTTTTACCTCATTTTGTTCTTGCAGTACACCGGAACCTAAGGAATGGTAATTCAAACGGTGCCTCGGGGGCAGTTCTGTCCACAGGAATAAAAAGGAGTGGTCAGGCCATTAAAATACGAGTCGATCGCGAAAAAGCCCAAAGAGCGGTGGGCGTAAAAAAGGCTGCGTTCTCGCGAAAAAAGCCACAGCCGAATTAGTTTACTCCCCCTCTCTCTCTTATCTCATCTCTTCTCTTTCTCTCGTCCCTTTCCCCCAAATTCTAGGGTTTCTCCTCTCTGTCTTCTCTCTCTCTCTCTCTCTCTCTCTCTCTTTTTTTTTTTTTCCGATCTACGTCTCCGATCTCTTGGCTAAGGCCCCCAATTTAGGGTTTCGAAGCCCCATTTTTTAGCAATCCCGGATCTTGCCGTGCGCCGGCGGGGGAATCGCGGTTCGGTGTGTGTTTCCTGCCTTCTTGTTTTCGGATTTTGGTCACCTTGGAAGCGTTTCGGGGTGGTTAGGGTTTCTAGCTCTCGAATTTGGGATCTAGAGCTGCTTTCTAGGGTTAGGGTTTCGGGGAGAGTTCTTTGGATGAGGTGGGAGTAGGAGGAGCTTTTGGGCATGATGTTTACGCCGCAAAAGAAGGGGTTTTCTGGGTGGACGCCCTCGCCGGTGAACCCTAGAAGCGGCGTGTTGACGGCGTTTGGGAAAGGAAAGAGCGTGGTGGATGCTACACCTCCGCCGCCGCCCCAGGCTTCGTTGGGGGAGAATGGTGGTCATGAGGGTGGAGGGAGCGAGGACGCCGAGGTCTGGAGGAGGTTCCGGGACGCGGGCCTTCTGGATGAGTCTGCGTTGCAGAGGAAGGACAGGGAGGCCCTAGTCCGAAGGATTGCAGAACTCGAGAAGGAGGTTAGCAACTACTAGTTTTTTTTCTTCTTCTTAATTTTGTTGTTATGCGGAGCAGTAGTTGGTAACTGTTCGATTATATATAGGTGTTAATAGTAGGAGAAAATAAATTTTATTGAACTTATGCTGACAGCTATATTTGGTGTCTTAGAATGATAATTTAACTAGAATCTTCCCTTTCTGACATATTTTTCTCTTATATTTGAAAGAGCTGGTGATGGAACCTTTCTCTGATTTAAGGTGATTTGTTACTAAGAAATGTAGTTGGCTAGCCTGAATTGAATAGCTTGGAGTTTGCATGCAACCATGTTCACATAACCAACCTCAATTAGGATCACACTTTAAGGTCCAGTTATTGAACTGCCTTCACAATTGATGGCAGTCAAGGGACTAGATAGCCAATATGTGGTATTCAAGTGTGTATGCGTTCACAGTTTAGGAATGTTTAAACTGATGAATACATGCATCTCAAGTCAAAAGAAATAGAAAGATCTAGAAGCCCACTGCTAATAGGGACTGCAAATATATAGCAGTCACATTTGCAGTGGCTTGAATCACATTTAGAACAACAGAAATACATACTAAATGCCTATCCTGCTAAACAGCTAAAGTAGGAACTCTGATTGATTGTGTGAATGTCTTGTGTTGACTTTTGTTGAGCATTGCATATTGTGCTTTATATGCATTATACCCACATTGTTAACGCACATGCCCCTTTATTGGCAGAGAGAAGTTCTTAGATGTTTAGGTGGACCTCCTAGTTACTCTAATAAAATTAGCAAAAGAGAACACTCCATCAATGGTTTAAAAAACCTGCCCAAAACCAATACATATCAAGTGAGATGTACTGGTCTCAGTGGGAGATGATCCAAAATAGCAGATGGAACTAGTAAAGCTGCCAAATTCATCCTAAAATAGTAATATCATGTCTAGAGGTACTCCTATCATGCGTGCGGACTCCTGCGAAAGACAAACTATTCACAAGTGGACCAACCCCCACTCTGCTAGCGCATTGCTCTCTATTTCTTCTTCTTCTCTCTCTGTGGGGTAAAAAGAAAAGAAAGGCATATTTATTCCGATCAACATGTCTTCGTTTGCTTATCTGTTGGCTCAATTGAAGGAGTACTGAGGAATACTAAAAGAGGACTTTTGACTTGTTTTTTAGCTTGCCAGACATTTCTTGAGGATTTGCATTGATGATTGCTTAAGGGTGCATCTCTATCTTGGAGCATGTATTAGGTATTAAGTGTAGTATAACTATGATGGTTTTTCCTAGTACATTAGTCATAATACCTGATGACTACTAAATTATCTGTATTACTATTTCCTTGTGCTCTTAATTTCTGTAATTTGGAGAACTTTATGATACTTTTCTGACCTTTTCTGCTATTTTAAAAAAATTATAGATTTTTTAAATATTTATTTATTAAAAAATGATCATGACAGGAAAAAAGATGAAAATTTTATTGGAAATGTGGACTGAAGTTAAAATGTTTTCTACTTTTTTTCAAGAGACTAGAATCAAAACATGGCTTCTTTGTTCCATCACATACTCTAGAAACCCGATAGGTGAAAGGTGTTGATAGAACAGACAAATTAGGTTCAATTCAAATAAATGAAAAGAAGAACAAGCCTACACACCTACGTAGACATCTAGGCGTCCACTTCAGATTAATGATTGGCTTTTATATGGTCAGACAAATGCAGCATGTAGAAGAGATTTTAACAAAACTGTACTTGTATGGGATTGACATCAATACTGTCCAACATTACCAAATAATATGGTCATTGATCTTCTGATATTAAGATGAGAGTTGGTAGGATTTTGATCATCTTTTTGTTTTGTATTATTTGGATTCAAATTGTTTGCATTATTGCTTTTTAACATTCCCTAACAATGTCAAGTAAGTTATATATGGGCCAGGCGAGGACTGCAAAGGTATATACCGTCATAATTGCTTAAGCTTGCATGAAGTCATTCCTCTATTGGATTGGTGAAAGTCATCCCTGTCCATCACCTGCACTTTATTTGTGTTTGATGTAAGGGCTGAAATCAAGTTTGTCAGTATGACTTAAACTTGGTTGTTCTATACTTCTATCGTTATATAGGCTTCAGATTGCTATTGAGGATTTTATATTTGATGTTTATTCTATGACTACAATCCTCCTGTTCACATTCTACTGTATGTGGTTTTTGGATGGTGCCATTGTTCTCTTAGAAAAGTTCTTCATTTATTGTAAATTAGGCTCCTTACAAACTTAGTTTTCTACTTTATAGCCCCCGTACATTGTTTTTCAGTAATTTAGTTCATGTAAGAGACATAATATTCTGTTTACTTATTATGTTGTTAGTTACTTGTTTGGAAGTTTTATTGCCCATTACAATTGCATTTGATATGGAATGATCATATTGTCTTGATGCTTGTGTGCAGTTACATGAGTATCAATATAATATGGGGCTTCTGTTGATTGAGAAGAAAGAGTGGGCTAGCAAATATGACGAAATTAGGCAAGGGCTCGCTGAGGCAGAGGAGATTTTGAAGCGTGAACAAGCAGCACACTTGATTGCTATCTCTGAATTTGAAAAGCGGGAGGAAAATATGCGGAAAGCCTTAGGCGTCGAGAAACAGTGCGTTGCAGATGTATGACTGGCAGCCTTTTTTTTACTTTCTATCATCTTAATCTTTGGTTTGCAGCGTAGAACATATAGAGTGATCCCTTATAATTATGTTATAAATTGGTAAATGAGTGGGTTCCCTATGTGCATTTTACAGGATGGAATTGTCAGCAATGGCAAAAGCCTTAGTGAAATTATCTTTACGTAGTTAAAGAAAGATTGGATAGTTATTATGCAGATTATGCGTTTCATATCTCAAAACATTTGTACCCTTAGGAATAACCCACATTAAAAAATTGGGTGATTTCAAAGCTGTTGATCATTTATAACACTGTTGACTATTACTCTGTTGTAACACAATAAGTGCCTATTTCTTTTGATATCTTGTTCTTATTTTAATTTCTCAGTTGTGCTTCAGTGTAATTTTTTCCTTTGAAATGTTGGTACATGCAGCTTGAAAAGGCTTTGCGTGAAATGCGTTCTGAGATTGCTGAAGTCAAATTTACATCTGAGAAAAAGTTAGCTGATGCTCAGTCTTTGGAGGCCAGTTTGGAAGAGAAATATTTGGAAATTGAAGGAAAATTGCATTCTGCAGATGCCAAGCTAGCAGAAGCAAGCCGTAAAAGCTCACAGGCAGATAGAAAATTAGAGGAGGTGGAAGCTCGTGAACGCAAATTTGAAAAAGAGAAGCTTTCTTTTGATACTGAGTATGCTCCCTTGCTCAGTTCGTTGCATATCACCATTATGTGGTCATTTTTTTGACATTATGCATGAAAGTGACTCTTATTGAATCATATCTTTTTTTTGGTGCATTGATCTTTTCAATTTTTAGGCGCAAGTCACGTGATAAGCATCTTGCAGTACAAGTTGAACATTTGAGAGATTGGGAAATAAATCTTCAGGAAAGCCAGAATAGGCTTGCAGAGGGGCAGCGATCCCTTAATGATCGAGAGGATAGGGCAAATGAGAAAGATAAGCTTATCAAGAAGAAGCAAGAAGAGCTTGACGAGGCAAGGAACTCGATCGAGGACATAAAAAGTTCATTAAAAAGGAAAGAAGAAGATATTAGTGCAAGAATACAAGCATTAACTGCTAAAGAGAAGGTTTATTTTCTTTTTTAGGTTATTGTGGCTTCATTTTCTCTTGTAACATGTTTCTTATTCGTCTTTGTTTACTATTTTTATTGCAGGATGTAGAAACTAGGGTCATGAATTTAGAGACAAAGGAGAAAGAATTAGATGCAAGAGACGAAAAGCTTAATGCTAGAGAAACGGTATGTGTTTTTGTCTAGTTGCAGTACTAGCATGTTGTGTCAGGTAGACTTTCATGGGATATGCAACCTGCTGGTTTCCATTTTAATTTGCAGAATGTTCATGTGAATGCCTGGTTTTAAATGACATGGAGGGAGAAGAGTTATTTATGTAAAAGATGTGAATAAATTGCAAGTGACTTGTGAAGAAGGTTATAGATTCTTAAATTCTAACTGAAAATTTGATTAGATGTGTTGCAGTTAATGCACAAATGACTGAAAGAAACAAGGAGGGGATGCTATTTGCTCTTTTCTTAGTATGATGTACTTTTGCAATTATCAAAGATCCTCAAGACAAAAATAATCATAGATTAGCTTTTTGGGTTCTATCACAATAGAAATGTCCTAGTTTTGTTTGGTAGGTGGTAACTGTTCACTTGATCTTGATTATTCTTAGGTTTAATATCATAAATGGTATTTGTTGTCGTGATAATATTTAGCTTTGATTCACTTCTGTTTGTAATTCTCTTTCTAAAACTCTTAACTTGTGACTATTTCTGAGCTTCTCAACAGTCCTTTATGCTGTGAAGAGAAAAAAGGATAAATGATCCTTTATTCCTCCCCACTTTTGCAGGTAGAGCTCCAGAAACTTCTTGATGACCATAATGCAAGTTTACAATTAAAGCAGCAAGAGTTTGATTTGGAGCTTCAGAGAAAGAGAAGTTCATTTGAAGAGGAAATGAAAGACAAATTGGAAGCTGTTGAGATGAAAGAAAATGAAAACAATCAGCGGGAGCTTCAGTTTTCTAAAAGAGAAGAAGCTCTAGAGAACAGAATGCAAAAACTGAAGGATAAGGAGAACGATCTTGAAGCAAAATCAGAAGCCTTGAAGGAGTGGGAAGCATCACTAACGTCTGCTGAGAAAAGCCTGGATGAGAAAAAGCAGCAGCTAGACAAAGATACACAGAGCCTTGAGAAGTCCAAGTATGAACTTGAGAATTTGAAGGCTACAATAGAGGCTGAAAAGCAGCAAGTTATGAAAGAGAAGGAAAGTCTTGAGCTTACTGAGGAAGAGAGAGAGCAACATTTCCTGCTGACATCACGACTGAAGCAAGAGGCTGAGGAATACAGGATGCACAATAACTCACTTCTGAAGGAAACTGAAGATCTGAGAGAGCAAAGGCAGAAATTTGAGAAAGAGTGGGAAGTGTTGGATGAGAAAAGATCTGCTTTAGAATCAGAGAAGAAGAGTATTAATGATGAACAGAAGAAGTTTGAAAAGTGGCGTCAGGGTGAAGAGGAAAGGCTGAAGAATATGGAGTTGGAAGTAGAAGCTAAATGCAGGAGGGAGTTGGAGGACCTTAGGCTGCAGAAGGAAGCTTTCGAGAATGTGATGCAGCATGATAGGTTAGAGACTGAGGAGTTACTCAAGAGGGGCCGTGCTGATAATGAACGGAATCTTCAGCTTCGTAAGCATGACCTGGAAATGGAGATGGAGAACAAGCTGGCAAATAGAGAGAAGGAGATGCAGGAAATGGAGAATGAGTTGAAAAGGAAAATAGACTTTGAAGAAAACAAGATTAAATATGCAATTGATTTAAATGAGTCAAAAATTCGGAAGATACAGTCGGAAAAGGAGATGTTTGACAGGGAAAAAGAAATTCTCTTAGCAGAAAGGCAGAAACTTGAAGCTGATCAAAGCGAGATTAAGAAAGATATTGATAGTCTTAGTTTGCTTAGCAGGAACCTGAAGGAACGGCGGGAAGAGTTTATGGAGGAGAAAAACCGTTTCCTTTCTCTGGCTAACCAATGCAAGGTTTGCAAGAACTGTGGTGTTACAATAATTGATGAATTAGATCTTCTGGGTCTCCAAGATGCAGGAAATGTTGAAATGCCAACTCTAGCTTTTGAGGAGCATTTTAAATCGCACACTGTTGAAACATCTCCACAGGGTACAAGCTCGCAAATTAACTCAGGTGGTCGTATGTCATGGTTGCAGAAGTGTTCAAGATTATTTAATTTGTCCCCTGGCAAGAGAGCTGATCTGCCATCTGAACGCCAGGCAGACAAGCCTCTCTCTTTTGTTGCACGCCTTGAGAGAGAAGCTTCTGTGGGTGAGGCAGATTATGAGCCTACCCCATCCTATAGAGTTGCCAATGATCCTTCTGATGCACGTAGGGCTGCATCTCCCTGTGATACCAAGGAAAATGAAGTATCGGAAAGATTGGTGAAAGCTAGTAATGAGCCAGAACCATCTTTTGGAGTAGCAGATAATTCTATCAATGACCTGAGAATTCAGTCAGATGATGGGACTAGGGAGATGGTAGGAGAACAGAATATCTCCTCTCTTCATCAATCTGAGAGGGAGGTATCTTCCATGCCCCTTGATAATGGTTCTCAGCCCGAACCTTTGAAACAAGGACAACGCCAATCTAACAGGAGAGGTAGACCAAAATCTGTTAGGAGAACACGCTCTGTTAGGGCAGTTGTAGAAGATGCTAAAGCTATCCTTGGGGAAGCTTCTGAAGAGAATAATGATGGGCTTCTGAATGAAGGCTCCAGGGATTCTCTGAATATCCAAGAGGAAAGCCAGGGAGATTCAGTTCACACTGATATGGCAGCAACAAGTGTAGGGCAGAAAAGGCGTCGTACTCACTTATCTGGGACAACAAACAGTGAGTTAGATGCAGAGGAAAGTGAAGCTCGTTCTGATAGCATTTCATTGGGAGGGCGTCCTAAAAAGCGGCAAACCTCTGATCTTGTAACAGAAGCTCCAGGAAGAAAGCGCTACAATTTTAGACGCTCTACAATGTAAGATGGGATTTAAAGTTGCATTGTACTTTATCAAGGTGCATGTAGCTATCTAGCAATATTCAATTACTGGCCAGAATGAATCCTCTCAAAATTGGCATAGTAGTTGTAGGACTTGAGCAGACAACATTATTGCACGATTCTTTCTGGTTAGTTTTAAACAGGGGCATTGATTAAGTTGGCCTGAACAGAGCAGAGCTTTTGCTTGTTTTAGGTCTTAGCTATTTGGTTCCGATTCTCTTTTACTTTTGACCCTAACATGACCTTTAGGCGCTACTATCTTTGGTAAGCTGATTGTAGCAGCGGTTTTGGTCTATAATTGCATGTCATGAGTTGAATACGCGCAATCTAGTTGTTTATTTGCTAACTTAGCCTGTTCCTGTTTTGTTTCATGAAAGAATGTGTTCTTTGTTTTATATTTATGCTCTTTGGTGTTCTTATTTTCTTTTCATGTCATGTGATAATGTTGATTTTAAAAAGTAAAGTAGAGCCTTATGTATGGATGTTTTTGTGTAGTCGGAACAGTGAGGGCACAGTTGCAGCTACTCAACAGATGTCTGATCAGGCCAGAGGACATAAGGCTGGAAGCCATCAGCAATTACAGGATAATGTGCCAATGAAGAGTAGTGGTGATGGTGAAGGAACATCAAAGCCAGAAGATTCACCTCTTGAACCTTCAACTTGTTTTGTTGCCGAGAGTAGTAAAACATCAAACATGCTGCAGAAATCCATGTTTGAAAGTGTTGTGGAAGTCCATGAGTTCTCCCAAAAGTTTGTCCAGGTAGGATTAGCACTTTGTATGCTAGTTTGATTAACTAGGTAGCTGATCACTTCAGTAGTCTTTCAAGCGATTGCTCTTGCTACTTGTACTTCCAGTTCAGCTGCATTGTATACAAACCATTGGAGATAACTATTTAGCAGATTGATCCTGAAGTAGCCATGCAAAAGACCTGGTGATGATAAACATACATAATTTGCCATGCATATGAAGGTCTAAACAGTTGAAATCAATTAGCGTGGACAAAATTATGACTTTGGTTATTCTTCTAGCCATGTTTTGTTGAACTTCTCTTTATGTAATTTTCATATAGATTTAGGCATTTTTATTCCATGCTTAGAGTTCAGAACTCGATTTTTTTTTCTTTGCTCTTGGGTTTATGAGAACTTGGCTACTAAATTATCATTGCAAACCAATTACAGATATTTGTTATTTTTCAGAGGTCTACCTGTTTGATGATTTAGTAGGGACCTAGTTTAGGTCTTGCTGAGGTGAATTTCTGCCCAGTGAGCTAATTTCTACCATTGTAACTTTGTCGTCTAAAATTTATATTGTCTTATAATTTCTTAGCAGAATGTACAAGATAGTCACATCTACTCCTAAACAATTGAAAGCTGTTATATTATTGTTTTTACCATGTTTTGTCCACTCCTGACCGGGTGATAATTTTGCAGCAGTTTGAAGCAGTAGCAGCCGATGCTCCTGCAGAGAGCAACGCTGACATGGTTGAGAGGTCAGATGAGTCGAGAGAGCAGCTCAGGGAGGACGGAGTTGTGGGCAGGGGAGCTACTTCAGCAGAAATTGAACCTTCGACCCCCTCTGACAGTGGAGGTGGGATGGAACAAGATGACGAGGATGAAGAAGATTCAGACAAGCACAATGTCTCCATAGGGAAGAAGCTTTGGACTTTCTTCACAACATGATGTTCCGGAGGCCATTGTTTTTCCTCTTAACCTTGTAACTTGTACTTCCACCAGGTTGCTGTTAGATTTTATTTGTTCTGTAAGCTGTCATTTAAACTATCTTCCACCGTTTGAGGCTAGGGTTTGTTTTCCGATTTCAATTTCATGTATCACTAGTGTTTTGTCTGTTTCCGCAGTTAAATTAGCTAATACTGCGAAATAACTGACACTTTGTACAATGATAATTTGTCTAATTGATGTTCTAAGGGTCTTGCTTTCCTTTTTCTTTTTTCTTTTTCTCTTTTTTGGTTCTCTTTTCAGAGACATCATCATGGTTATGACTTTTGCTGCCATAGCGCGGCGCTCTCAAGGCTCTTAATTTAGGAGTTCATTGCCACTTTTTGTTCATCTTTTGCCATAACAATTAGGGTGAGTCGCGGACTTCAGCGTATATGCTGCATAACATGTATGTAAATAGTGAGAAATGACATCCTGCTGCATTATGAGAAGCGACATTACAAGATACTTGTAAAGAGAATGGGTTTCTCAATCCGAGATCAACCATTGATGCTTCTTAGAAAGCAGACATTTCATGATCCTCATGAGAACAAAAGAAAAGAAAAGGCAGAACAGAAGAGGTTTAAACGGATGTGTAAGGAAAAGCGTAATATATGGTCTGATCATAACATTATATATATATATATATATATATATATATATGCTCGGTCAAAAACCACACTTCGGGCACTTTTCTCATATCTGATGATGATTGTTTACAGTATGATTTTGGAGAAAATTGTCAAGCATTTTATTGATGCAACCATCCTTACAGCAGCTCAAGATTTATTGACCGAACAAAAAAAAATGATACATGATACCCCTCTCTCTCTCTCTCTCCCTCTCCTCTATCTACAAAAAAATATTATCAGTCTAAATATACACATATATATGTTGTTGGAACTCTAATGTACACATTGGGACAAACTGATTATTCTACCCTCGAAAATATCTTCTTGCAATCTCATTCTGTACGATGCTCCTTTGCCGATGTTATTAAATCATTATAATGAATCACCAACCAATCTTTTTGTTTCAGTACTATTCAAGAATAACTGCACAATGAGTTAAACACTAGCGCCTGAGAAAAAACACTACTCTGGTTCCTCATCCTCCTGATCTCCAGCTTTACCGGGGGCCTAAATGCTTTCGGCTTTTTATCATAAATTCCTTCAAGTCCCTAAAAGCATAGGAAATCATCAACCACATCTTCGAGAAGGTAATTATAATAAGAGAGCAAAATCAGAATCCAAAAATGCATACTTACTTGCACCGTGGCACACGGCATTCAGAGTCCTTGCAACCACTGGCGTGGACTTGTAGCATATACCACATCCTATGACATCTTATGCAACCTCCAGTTTTGCGGATCTTGCATAGTATACCATGTCTGAAGAGTACTTTGAACTTGTAACAAAATGAATAGGTGCAAGAACAATTATTACATTTTGAAGCATGTACCATGACATCAAGGCCATCCTGTTTCCAGAATAGGTACATTGTTAGATAGGTAGAGAAGGCTACATCTTATAGCAAGCATAGATATGAATAACAACTAGAACAAATTAAATGGTGAAATTTTAGGAAACTTAAAAATATTCTGTGCTACAGAAGAGGAATATCTTATATATAATGTTAAGAACATTTCAGACAATGATTCAATATATAGACATAAGAATTAGAGTAAAAAACTAAAAATATGTAGCAGAACAAGTCAGGAAAATAGATTTTCCAGATAATCAGGCAAAATTGCCAACACATGATATCTTTACTTCCTTCGTGTATATCAAAGAGTTCCATCTTCCAGTTTACTCCTCCCAATACTTAACCCTCGCCCACAGGCCACAACATATACATAATCACTACATTTTGCTAGTCACACCGATAAAAGATCACCTTAACAAGAGATGAAACGGAGAAATCAAGACTTAAACTACAATAATGTCCTATGTATATGAAAGGTAGGTTTAAAGCTTGCAGTGGGCCCATGAAAGAATACACAAAGCGCATATAGGAAGGGTAAACAAATACACACACTCAACTGAAGATACAGAAAGGGATATATGAATATCATGATAACTTGGTTAGACAGGATTTTCTTCAGTTATTGAAAACCAATTTTCTTGCCATATCATCTCAAATAAAGAAATGTTAGGGAAACCATGCAACCTGTTGCATAGATTTCCCAACTTCATCACAGGTTTGTCAATATAAGAAACAGAAAACCCCAGAAAGATACGCAATATTTTAAATGGAGAATAAGGCAGAACCTGTAGACTTAAATTTTGTTGGTTCCCTTTGTTTGGATATACACAACGATCAGCTATGCTAGCAGTACTCATCAACTTATGACTATGGCAGGCTTCTCCTTTCCGCTGATAGCAAGAATCACATAAAGCATATTCAGGGCAGGTTGTGCAATGCCATGCTTGAGATGGATTAATGTCAATGTGGCAGAAATAACAGCAGGGTTTTGAATCAGGTCCACATGGAGCATGCAAATGATAAAGAATCATCATTGTTGAGTGTTTTGCCCGGCGAAGGGTATCAAATTGGTATTGCTTGCTTTGGCAGAGGCCAAGGAAATCAGTTCTACTGTCAAAAAACTCACTCTCTATTGTTTTATCTCCATCATCCGTCTCCGGCAGATCTTCCTTCTCAACCTGATAAATTCAAAATTAGGAAAAATATCGAAACCAAATGACAGCATGGAAAACAGAGGTTTGGTACTTATACTTACTTGTTGGAAATGATGTTTTTCCTTTAAATTAACTGGGTGCTTCTCATTCTGGTTGAGGTTCTCCTCCTTAATGTGACACCTTAATTGAATAGAAAACCAATAATATGGACACAGAAAAAGAGATGACCAAAATTATAGAATCTCACAGCAATTTGTGAATGTTTAAGAAATAAATGCTCCTAGAAGTTAATAACTAACATGTTCAGGCTATGTTTCTTCAAAATCCATCACCACACAATCCAAAAAATCAACAAAGGAGAAAAATGCAAACAAATTTATATCATACTTACACAGTGTTGAGAGCTTTTCTTGAATAGCAATAAATCATAAATATATAAAGATTTAAACCACATGTTCTGCCCGTGGTAACTGATCTTCCAATCCAAATCATCTTAGATACATTATGTACTAAAAACTTACGCCAATGAAATGCATAAATCTGAAAATCATTCGCAGTTGGTGATTAAGCCGCTGGAAAATTCCATCTGGTTAATGCATATGCAGTACGCAGATGCATATGCGGGTGTGTTTAATCTAAGGAATAAATATTCAGAGTAGTATAATTTCTATATGAAAATGATCATCAAAATCCTATCCACAAAGAAAATGATATCCATGATCCTATAATTACTCATACCAACAATAAATATTTCCAACCATAATGATAAGCATGATACCTATGTAAATGTGAAAGCTTATCACAACCGAGATCTGGATCCTAGAATTGTGGGACCTTACAAATCTGTATGATCTTAAGATTCAGATAACAGTCATAGAAAATATCAAATCAGTCTTGGATCTGGTTGCTTGCAATCCAGATCTCTTAGAATTATAGAATTCCAGTTCATGAGCTGAGCCCTAGGTTTCTTCCCAACGCAATTTAATCCTTTTTGTAAGTCTGGCTGATCTTAGGTGTTCTTTTCAATCAAACAGAAATTTCCAGTTCACTTTCAGACTGTTTTTGCTAAATTTATTATTTAAGAGATGCTCCTATCTATGTTTGATCTCTTTATAGAGAAATCTTCTTTACGTCAAACCATTACCCTACAATCTATGCACTAGGCATTCTAGGCAGCACATCTTCTGTCAACATCTTGCCGCCACAGAAAAGACTAATAGAGTTAACCAAACATCACAGATGTAGAAAAGAATCATGATCATGAAAATTAAATATATAAGATCAGAACACTGACAGACAACAGTTACTTACTGGTCACAGAGCTGAAAATTTTTGCAGCTAGTGCAGATCCATCTTTTCCCAGATTCAATAGGGTGGCAGCAATGTTTGCAGGTATGCTGCAGATATACCATAATCAAATCTTCCTTCATTGGCCGAATTTTGTCTCCAAGCTGAAAATTTTCACGTAAAAGGGGAGAAATTAGCAGTCTTTATGGTAATAAGTTTAAATGAAATCAAGTACATCATGCTGAATTAAAAACTAATACTCTCAAAGTGAAAAGTTAGTCTAACAAATAACAAGAAAGCCAACAATAAAATGAATAAACAAAAGATTATATTTAAGAAAAGCTATCCAAAATGATATTACTGACATAAGAGATAAAGTTAAAGGAGATTATGGTTTGAGGGGTTTCTAAATGGTAACTATGGGGAAGAGAAACAAGGAGATACAGAGAAAACATAAACAATAGAATAACTACAAACTTAATGATGTGGTCTAGGATAAGAAACATGCCGGTATAAACAAAGATAAAGAGGTATGTAGATCCACGCCCAAGAAAGAAAGGCCTCAATGAATCTCTGCTAGTAGGTATCTTTTCTAGCATGGCTAGATCAATAAAACAGGGGGGAATGACTTATCAAGCTGTGAGAAAAGAAGATACTGCCCACCTGGGTTGTGGGTTAAAAGAAC
Organism: Typha angustifolia; assembly: GCF_048772165.1. Lineage (NCBI taxonomy): Eukaryota > Viridiplantae > Streptophyta > Magnoliopsida > Poales > Typhaceae > Typha > Typha angustifolia. The sequence continues at coordinate 5,406,244 of NC_133246.1, read as the reverse complement.
CCAATCCACCTAGATTGTGAGGTACAAGAGAAAGTGTGGAATGAAAGGGGAGGAGAAAAGAGATATAACATGGAATCCACCATAAAGAAAAAGAGAGAGTGGGAGGAGATACAAATGGAATTTTCTACCAGAATAATATTTTTTTTCAATTTTCCATGATAATTCTCTTCATTTCGAGATTCCTCTCAGCCCAATATAAAGAGATGAGGAGATTACATCAAACCACAATCTAAATGAATCATAATCTTTCCCTATTTTAATCTATAATAAAGCTAGGACTCTATTAAATTCAAAATCAACCATATCATAACAAAAGTAATCCTAATAAAAACTAACAATCAAATCTTCTTCTAAATTTTAAGAATTTTGACTAAATAAGAATTCTAGAAATAAATCATTTTCAATTAAAATACATCCAAAATAAATAAGAACATAGAAAATACTAAGGTTCAAGTATAGGAATCGAGATCAGGAACGGCCGTCCAAAAAAACAATACATATCGACAGTATTGATCGGTTTATATTTTAAAATATTTAAAATACAAAAAAATTCTAAAATGTTTAAATAATAATAATAATAATATATAAATATAAATTATTCATATGTAAATCTATAAATCAAAAAATAAATATTATTTTCTTAATTTTTATCTCTTTCTACCACTCACTCTCTCCCTCGTATAAATTAAAAAAAATTTACTCTCCCTCGCTAACTCTCTCCCACTCTCTCTCTCCTACTACCACTCCCTCTGCCTTACCGACTCCCCTCTCATTAACTCTCTTTCTCTCTCACTGACTCCCTTCTCTCAATCTCTCTCTGATTTTCTCTCCTCTCTCTCTCTCCCACTTATTCTCCCTCTCCCTCACCGACTCCTTTCTCCCTCGATCTCTCCCTTTTCGATGCTTCTCCGACGAGGTATTTTCTCCTTTTCTCACTCCCTTTGACGAGCTCTCTTTATCTCTCTCTCTCCTCTCTTTCTCTCTTATTTTTCTTACTCTCCTCCCTTTCTTTCTCCCTTTCTCTCTCTTGATTGCAGTTGGTTTTGATCGATACGGCCGATTTCAACCCAAAACGGATCGGGTATCGGCCGATCCAACTAATACCAAGCCGAAACCAATCATTGGACTGGTTTTAGCCCTAGATCGGGATCAACCGAAACTTGGAACCATGGAAAATACTAAGCCAGAAAGTTTTCAATCATGTTTATATTAATATATCAAATACAAAAGACCAACATCAATAAATGCCAAGGTTCTAAAACACTGTAAGTAGTAAACAGGTAGACAAAGGGTCATGTAATGCCTAGACACTAGGTGGGAGCTTTGGCAAATTCCCATGATTTAAGATATTTTAAAATAAGCAAATAAAAAAATAATAGTTGGGTAGACAAAGGGTCATGTAATGCCTAGGCACTAGGTGGGAGCTTTGGCAAACTCCCATGATTTAAGACATTTTAAAATAAGCAAATAAAAAAATAATAGTTGAATTAAAAGTTGCAATTAGTACATACAATCTAAAAATTATTCTTGTTAAGAACCATACTAGGCCATAAGGGTCCAATTTATCAACATCTACAATGATTTTGAATTTCAAAGTCACATTTGAGTATATCCTGTCTAAGGCCACATACTTACACCAGACAGATTCTAAAGAAAAGGAAAATGACTAAACAGCGTGTAAGAGAAAATTACCTTATGCATAAGTAAAACATCCTTAATATTTCCTATAACAGAATCACGTTTTGCAGCCCTTAGGACTCTGTCATTTACTGGCTTCCGCCCTTCATCTTCTTCCTCAAGGAGTTTCTCTGCTTCCCCAGGCCAGTAATCATTTTCACAATATGGCAAGCGTGCTGCAGTAACCTTCAGCTTACATTCGCTTGTAGGTAGGAAAAACCAGTCATATAGATTTGTGCGCTCTGCAATAACATTTTGCTTGATAGCCTTATTGACCATTGTTTGATACCTACAGTTGGTTTAAACATGAATAACGCAAATAAGATGGACAATAAAAGTTAATGATAGATCAGCAAGTCTATTAGCAAGACCAACCAGTCACGAAGTTTGTCTGACTTCGGCATCTTTTGTGTTGTAGGATGGCAATAGAGAATATAATCATCACGCTTAATAGATGGGCAAACCCATAAGGAGCAGCTAGTGAAACCTCGTTTTTTGCAGTAATCCAGGTACCCTATCTAGACAAACAAAGATAAGGAAGAAAAATTAATTCTTCTTAAAATAGAGCTTTGCAAATAATGAAATAGATGTGGGAAAGTAACAATTAAATCAAAAGAAAATATTTGTATTTATATAGTTACAATCTGGATGATAAATAATTTACCATAAGGTAATACTGAGTCATACCAAAATTTCATGATACACAAAGGTTCGTAGAGCCTCTCCACTAGCAGCTTTTATTTCAGGCCTGAAGTACCTTACGGAATCTATGTATGAGAGATAAACATGCCTTTGATTGGGTAATGCAGATTTTGAACCATATTCTTGAACATACATTGCAAAAAGACAAACATCTGCACCTTCAATCTTCTGAAAGAGCAGAATGGCCTGTAACAGAAAAGAGTGAACCCAGAAATAAGAATGAGCTAGCAAGAATCAATGACTTTCTTTGAGCACATAATGTCGGTATAAGGGGCGAGATCTAACAAAATCCAAGATAATTTCTAAAAAAAGCCTTTACCTTTGACTTGTAAGGAAATTCTGTAGGATATTTTTCCTCCTTTAGAACATTATGAAGAAGTGGTTTCACTTTGAATATTCTCTCAATTGATGAAACAACTCTGACAGTAAGACCTTCAGCTGCTACCACCTGAAATTTGAGGAGAAAATAAATTCAATAAAGTAAATGAGTTCAGTAAGATCTTCAAGCTGTATCCACTACTAATAATTACAGATTGGTATATAAGTTCAAACAAATTAATAACTATAATCAGATAAATAGAATCTTAGCTTACTATTACATATAAGTCCAATCAACATATATGGTTACAATCGAATAAAAGAAATGTCTCTCATTTGTAGTAGTGATCATCTGATCCCAAGTTCTATGCACATATTTATATTCCTTGTATTCATAGATAAACATATAAAAACACCAATTGCATCATATAAATGTATGCATATGTATGTGCACATACAGATTAACTGATATCCGTATATAAATGAATTAGCTTTGCTGCAGAAGCTACAAAATAATCAGAGTTCAGCAGACAATTTTTGTAAGGAATCAAAAGATAGTGCAACTATTTAAGAAGGAGACACCTTATAATTCCCGTCTTTAATTTTCATCTCTCAACAAGAATCAGGTCAACCAATAAATTGACTCCTTGAGAACAGTTACCACAAGCTATATTAAGTAATGGAAACAATGTATCCAGTAGCTAAACAACTGTAATTCTACCCATCAGTTTGCATCATGCCCACTTACCTGTGGAGTTGAACTTCTTTTTATTAGCAAAATTGCTAAAAGAAGTAAAGAACCATCTTTCTATAATTGATTGACAAAGGGAATTGCTTATTCCATATGTATTTTACATGCCTGCAGAAGTCATAGAGAAGCATTTGAAAAGTCAAAGATTTACCTCATCAATATTCTTCCCCAAGGCACTTGCTCTTTTTTCTCTGTCCTGCATAAGATGGCTGAAAAGCCACTGCTCAATATGGTCGCTCAGCATAGTTCTTGGTAACTCATTTGCCCCAAGAATCTTACTGGATTCTAAGGGAACACGCTCTCCGCTCTCTATCTCTTTTAAGAAGCAATTTGGACAAGTATAATCTGCTTGTGCCTCCTTTCTCATCCCGTTGAAAAGAGCACAAATTTGGTGTTGCCAAGCTTTGCACTTATCACATTGGACCCACTGGAAAATGCAGTGACAGATAAATATATATAATGATAAACATTATCATAAGCATCATATGATATAGAAAACTGACCCATTCCGATTCAGCATCAGTTTCCCCGTAGTTCCACCTCTTCTCCAAGTTAACCTTTCGGACACCACCCAAAGCAAACTTCATAGTCTCTCCAGAACTGTTGTAACAGTTGCCACAGAAAGATACTGAATCACTTCCATCTGCGCCTTTGACATAATAGACACCCTTAGGATTAATTTGTTTAGAACATGATGCACAAAATCTTGGAGGAGTTTCAAAAAGGAGCTTCTCCATTCCACATAAACTGCATGTATTTTGATCTCCCAAGTGGTCCAACCCTTCGGATTGTTCAACCTTTGCCTTTTTCTGAAAGAATACATAACAAAAGAAGAAAAAAAAAACATAAATCTCACTTATAACAATCAATGATAATCATATATATAGCTCATCCAACAAAAGCATTGACATCTCTGAAGGTTTTGAAATCAGAAAAAATAGCAGGTTTAACATGCCAATGAATCCTAATCCAACAATTCTTCTCAGGTACAGGAAAAATATTGGTAAAAATAATTTTGGACTAAACAAAGTGTTCACATGCACGTCTCTTCGGAGACATCCAATTATAAAAGTATTCACATGCACAGGATCATTGGAAGAGCAAAGGAGAAGAAATTACAGTTTAGCTTGATGTCCTTGTTCCTGGTAAAGCATTCATCAGTGCATATTGATTTATTTGAAAAGTGACTAGCGGTGCTGGATTATTTAAAAGAATGTAAACAATCAAGAAGAAAAAAATTTATTATCCATAGGTTAAGATGACTTGTGCTGCCCAGCCTTAGCCTCCCATGTCATGGCACTCTTGAGAAGAGAAAGGGATACAGAGTAACATCAAGAGAGGGTGGATCATCTTCACTGACCGGATGGAGAGAGAACTGGTGGACGAGAGAACCGAAATGTTTCACGATACATGAGATTTAAGTTAAGTGAATCAGATTGGGTTCATGCTCAGTGAGGATACAATCCAGGCCTGACTCGACCTGATTCACTTACATTCTCCCACTGTCGTTATCAAGTGAAAGTCAAAAATCAAAATTCAGATGAAAGAGGTTATGGGATGATGAATAACGATCACTTCTCTTCAGAAAATGATGAAACACGATGATTCTCATGTGTGCAAAATGCATAATAACACTTAAATACTCTATCAGATATTTCCAATCTTATCACCTAAATCTTTAGCTACTATAAAGATATCAAATTTTATGTAAACATATCTGGACACTTTTTGGTTAAAATAAATATAAATACGAGTAACACATAATAAAGGTAGACATGGCTACCTCCTCACCCCCTCCTGCTTTATGAGAAACTTATTATTCATTTACTGGACTGCCATGTAAATCTAAATGTCCTTTTTCATTCTCTCAACCAGCCTAGAAATCTAATAGAGCTCACTGCAACTAGACATTTCTTTCCAAAGAAACTCAACTAGGAAATTTTTCTCTATCAAAAGCAAGGTTTTGAAAGACTGTAGCCGGGAGACGGACGATAAAGGATCATGTAATGCCCAAGCGCTAGACAGGAGCCCAAAATTCAAGACAGTTAGAAGATAAACAAATAAATTAAAGAATAGTTAGAGAAAAATTTAGAATTAATACCTATAATCTAAACATTATCTTAATCCATTCTTGTAAGAACTATAGTAAGCTATTAGAATTCATTAATTCATCAACAAGTACTATAATTTTGATTTTTAGAGTCAATTTACATACTAAAATAAGATGCTAGTCACCTAGGCAGGACCAAGCAGAGCCTAATTATATTCTATCTAAGGCGGGAGACTAGGCGTTAAGATAAAAGTTTTTTAAAACAATGATAAAAAGAAAAACTTGTTTAGACTACCTCTTTTTAAGGGCAAAACTTATGATAAATATAAATTTAAATAAGAACAAGAAATTTTGATCCATCTTTAAAAACTACTGGCTAACCTGACCAGTGCACTGCTTGAGACTTCTGATGTGTTCCCTAAGGATCTCAGGAGTAAATGTATCGAGTAAAGAAGCACTTTTTGAATTCGGCTTTCCCATCTCTGTTCCTCTAACCAATGAAATGACAGCTGATGATGGATGAACCTTGGATTCCTCTTCCATCACGACACAACCAGCCTTATTTTGTATGTTATGCTCACTTTGTGCAGCAACCTCTGTTAATCCAATACAGTTCACAACAGGCAGCACATTAGTAGCCACTTCTGACTCAACTTCAAGTACAGAACGATTCGCACAACTCTCGACTAGGGAAGTTGATAACACAACTGGTTCTATAATCTGCGAGCTCGAATTAGCAAAAGAATCCTTCTTATCAAATGCATGATGAACCACTCTGGAAGGACTAGTGTTGTCAAGGACATGGGCTGACACCTGAGAAGACTTGTTTTGATTAAAATGAGCGAGAATGGGATGCTCCACCTTCCTACGTTTTGCTTGATGTTCTTTATACTCTGGTTTATCAGATGTGGGCAAAACAGTCTCCCTCACAGCGGTGTTAGATGTCTCATAAGAAAACTTCTGCAGTTCTACCCTAACAGGACTACAAATAACACATGCAATCTCATGGCAATGTCTGTAGTGATCAGATAGCTTCTTGGTTTTCAAACATTTTATCTTGCAGCCAGAGTCGTCACAAGCCATGATGTGCCTAAGAATCTTTTTCATACTAGTGCAACATGTGACTGTGCATTCTAGAAGGGAGCAGTTGATAGCATGCTCATGCAGAAATAGAATCTTGTGTTCCTCAGCATATTGTGTAGCATCTGTTTTCGTTCCAAATCGAACAGCATCTAACACATTGTCATCAACAGAAAGCTGAACGGAAGAGGATTCATCTGCAGAAAGCTGATGTTGTGGCCGGACAGTAACATTTTGCAATTTCAGATGGTCAAGTTGTTCCTCATTTGGTACAATGTAATCCATCTCAGCAGATCCTACCAGATTGTCTCCTGACTGCAGCTGGTATAAACTCCTATTTTCAACAATCACATTTTGCTGCTGAAGAAATCGATTCTTTTGCATAGTCTTACTATCATTAGATTGATTGCATAGTTGGAAACTTTCAGTTGGTCGCGTAGCTTGCAGATAGTGTGTGAGTTCCAAACCATGTGAGTTGGCACCTATTCTGGAAATTTTATCAAGGCCAACAGATTCTGATAGCAGTTCTACAGACTTTTCTAGACCTGAAAAAGAAACCACTGTAGGAGATCCGGGTCTCATGTTTGAGTTCACGTTAAATGTGCCCATATATTTAGAATTCCCACTTGAACCAAGTGCTGATGAAGCTATTTTGAACATCTCAGATGCAGATTCTTGGCGACCAAACATCAGATGTGTATCATCTGCCAAATAGAGTCCAAAATCAGATCATGAAATCAAGTCCACCTAACCAGTTGAGATATTGCTTAAGTTCTAAATTGGCTGAAACTAGCAATGGATAGCTAAGAGATCTTACCATCTGTAAGGGACTCTACATAGCTGCTATGTGCTACTTCAACACAATTTGCTTCTGGATTTCTTCTGGTAATATCAATAATGGCATTATGTTCATCAGCATTTCCACTAGAAGCCAACTGATACATGCCAGGGCTCTCACTACCACCAATACCATGTGAAACATGACTCCTGCTGAATCCGATATACTGAGCTGGCAACATTACCTTGATATCATTGGAAGTCCTATGTCCTGTGATAAATTCAACTGATCTAGGGACCTGATGAGTAATATTTGTCCCTGGTATGCTCTCCGGTCCATGCATAACTCTACCAGCTGAGGCAAGAGGAAAGCTAGCAACCACCCGGTGGTGTTGATTAGGCCCATATCCTGCAAAAAGGCCAACATAGGTAATTAAAAAAAATTCTAGAACATAGTCTAACAAGAGTTTGAATCAGTAGAACTTACTTTGAGAAGCAGACAACTCAGCATCAAAAAAGGAGCTTGTAGCTGATTCATATGCCACATTAGTATAGTTCATTCTTGAAGATGTGTTAACAAGCAAAGGGGCTAGTACCTAAGACTTACATGTTGGTGAAGAAATTGACTGAGAAACATGGCAGGATGCATCTTTACTCTCAGAAACAGATCCAAAATCATGGATCAAAGTACCTAGCCTAGCTTCAAGGGTACTCAAATCCATGTAATGTACCTGATATTAAGAAAACATATGTGAAGATAATATGACACATGAAACTATGCAAAGAAACAAATTAGTAAATCTGGCACTCCTTAAGACAACTGTATCGGGAGCACCATATGAAAGCGGTAAAATACCAAAAGATAAGTATAACGCTAACCAATTAAACTATTTATTATTTTATTACAATCACATTAACCCCCTTTATCTTCAGAATGCAAGTTTCTCCAATTTATGTTTGCATCCTTACACTTTCTAACTCTCAAGAAGTAAAGAATAGCTACAAACTCCAGAAATCAAACAGGAAAAGAATACAATAAAAGTAAATCCAAAAATGCAAGCATAGGTTTATAAAATATTGGTTCAGATTCAACAATGTACAACAGATGGTAGTACAAAACAGAAAAAAGACATAATATACCTTTGATGGAGATACAGCATAGAGTTTTTCATCCAAAGCTCTAACAAGAAACTCTTTAAAATTCAGATCCAACTGACGGAACTTTTCTTCCCTGCTTAAATACCTTGAACTGCAGAAGGAAAAGGTTTACAGGAAATTGAAGCATAAAATTAATTCAAAAGAGATGTGAACTATATAAAATAAACTTATTCCAAAGCTTGGAAGTAATAAACAAGAAAGAAAGGTAAACAAACAGCTATGTTCTTTTTCTAGCAAGTGGAATCAATATATTTCTCCTGTTATTACTTATTAGACAACAACCACAATGCAGCTGCAAAAAAGGATTGCATGAATTTCAGTAGATAACAATATCATGCAGTTTGTGAGCAAATGGACCTTTGCCCTTTAAACTAAAGAATATGGAAGACTATCAACCATGAATTTAGTGATCTCGTGAACAACAGGTAACTTAATGACAGATAGCAAGCCATCATGTACTAAATTCAAGAACTGGTCTAGTACCTAACAATAAAGGGAAGATAAGGAATATCGTACCAGAAAATACCCAATATCTGTTGCATATAGTTAGAAGCAAAGGTGGAACGACAACATATGATATCCTTAGGGAAAATTGATTTAGGAAATAAGAAAATTTACTTACATATTGTTCCTTATAATTGCACGAACTTCAGAAGAATCAGGATTCATATCCCACAACCGAAGAATATCTTCTCCATCTTGCACTGGAGGCGGAAGCATACTGCTTTGATTCTGCAAATGCTTGACAGGCTGCCCACGCAAAATCTCTGCCATCACAATTTCATTCTTACCTAAGATGCACAATTCAATATATTAATATGTGGGTCAAATTCTTTGGTCAATAGGAACTGCCATAAAGCAAAATAATTAAGCAGCCAATGCATATAATTGTGCATTGTATAAAGCATACATATCTAGATATTACTTGTGTAAACAAAGGGATACAGATATTTGTTTGGTAATAGCTGGATTTCCAATGGATACAATTATACAAATAGAAATCAGTGATTGATCAAACATTAAATCGATCAGAATACATTTTTAATGCTAAATGAATGTAAATCAAATAAGTTATTACTTATCCTTTGTGACTAATATGCTAGACTGATCCTATCAACCTTTGTCTTGAAGTACAACATCAGTAGAGAAATGCTAGCAAAATTTAGTTAAGTACTGTTTATGGTTTTGTCTTTTTGACTATTTGAAGTTTCCTTTCAATAACCGTAGTTAGTAAACAAACAGAATAAAAATATCAACTACGAAATGCAATAAGAATCTAGATTTACATCCTGTTTTTTTTTTTACTCTTATAGACCTCAAATATTGAAAAAGTTCTACAGTTTGAGAAAAGAAAAAAAAATACTTTCTAATGAAAGCCTTGCTTTCAAATAACTATTTAAACCAACCCAGTCTGTCCTTAGTCCTAATTCTATGCTCTATCTCTCCAGACCCAAATTATCAAAGGAATTCATGTGTCTAATTGAAGTAAACAGTTATTGTTGGTATTCATAAATTTGGCACACTACATAGTGTGGGCTACTAGCATTAACCAGAAATAACAAAAGAAGACACATAATTCACGTAAATTTCTACGAGAATACAAAACAAAAGAACTAAAATTTCCTACAACTCCTCCATAAGCACATTACGGGCACGCAAGAATTTGTACCCATATAAAGACATCAAGAAACAGGGTTTACTGAGACAATAAACGCTTACAGGCAATGGCGGAGATTGGGAACGAAGCGCCACAAGAATTAGGATTTGGGCGGGGCGGAGGATAATTAGGGTTAGGGTTTTGGGGGGACGGGGCGGTCCGGACTCAGAAGTAGGGGTGAGAACGGATCGGATTGGTTTTCTCCGGAGTTATGAAATAGGAGTCAGATCGCCGGAACGGAGGGTATTAACTAGAGTTAGGGTTTCGGCTAATTTGAAAAACGGATCGGATTGGTGTTGCTGGAGTTGGGGAGGAGGACGAGGAGGAGTAGGAAATCGATTGATTGGCGGAGCGGATGATGATTAGGATTAGGGTTACGGGTCGTCTGCTCGCACTTACGGGTGAAAATGGTTCGGATGCGTATTGGATCCGATTGAAGCGGAGAAGATCAAGGTGTTTGGTTTGTGGGTCGGGTCGGATCTAATTAGGCTAATTAAAATACAACCTGTTTAATACCACAAATCCGACCCGTTTATTAAAAGGGGACTAAATGGGCTATATTGGATTGTTAGGGTTAGATAAAATTATTTGAATTTATATAAATTATTATTGAATTGAGATGGCCTTAATAAAATACTTTACTGAATAATAAATCAGCAAATAAAATTTCTAGTTATATGCTAACTAAAATATATATAAATTATTTTTTTATTTTTGTGTACATAGAATTTAATATATTTTATCTCCATGTAAATTGGATTAAAAAAATACTATACCCAATATAACTCCTAATTAAAAATATATATATTATCTACTTGAAGTAGACTACTGAAATAAAAAAAAAAATTAAATTCAAATTGAAGTAGGTCGTCTCCTTATAAGTGGACCCATCCAACACTTCAAATTAAAATCACCATTAGTGCATAATAGAGATAGTGAAATGTCTTAAATAAATTTATATTATTGTTAGATAATTAATTAATCTAAAATTTTAAATTATTAGATAACAAATTGATAATTTATATTATGGCTTTAATGGACCACGAATAGATAATAAGATAGATGTGTGATATATTAGATAAAAATGTGTTATTGAGATTTAAACTCATGACTTATAAAAAAAAAATAGTTCAGATATCATGTTAGATAATTAGTTAATCCAAAGCTTAATACAATGACAATATATATCATGTCTTTAATAGTAATGACAAACAAATATTAGGAGCTTACTAATATAAAATCCATTTAATTAACTTCATCTTATGATATATGAAAAATCTTACAATGAATGTGTTAGGAAATAGATCCACGGCATGATATCAGTAAAATAAATAAGAAAATAAAGTGTGAAAAGACAATCGCATAAATATTTGTATGTGAAAAAATCTAAAAATGATAAAAAAAAATAATGAATCCAAACACCGATCAAAATCAATTAGTAAAACATTTTAGCAATTATAAGAAGCTTACAGATCACCCATAGATCTTTACGATTCAATTTGTAGCAACCTTGTTTTTTATGATTGGTTCCTTGATCTTAATGACTCTTGAAATTGATCATTTCGTTTTAATGACCATTGAAACGTAGTTCTTTCATATTTGATTTAAGATGAGTTGAGAGCTATTTTACACATTCCATCCAAAGTCAGAATGTGATCTCATTACCTCCAAAAGATGATCAAAAGAGATAATAGATAACTACCAAAGATTAGGTTAAAATCTCCTTAAGTATCTCTTCCAAATAAAATAGAATGTTCTCTATGAAGTATGCATAATTGAGAAAATTCATATCGACATCCGAACATGCCCAATTCGCTTTCAAACAAGGTTACCCAAAAACTTAATTTATGAATTCTCTTGTATTGATGTTTGAACATTCTTGAAAACTTATACTACTCCAAAAAAATATAGTCTTTGTAATCTCGAACTTTCTCATTAGCGTTCGGACATACTGATTTGAAAATGTTTCTTAAGTTGAAAAATTACAATTCAGCATTCATGCAACTTATATATATGTCTTCTTTTTGTAAACCAACATCATAGGCCCTGTTAAGAATCACACGTGAAAGTTCAATCTCACCTTAGGAAAAAAAAAAAACGTTTATATAGATACTTACGGTGGACGTGGAAATTATTTTTTGATGTGAGTCCAACATCAAATGGGATTTGTTTGAAAAACTCGCACTCGCACATATAATATTTGGTTAGTTGAATGATTCTCATCCTTTTGATGGCCCACTATAATATAATCAATTTAAGTCTAATGCAATTCCCTAATCTATTGGAGATTTTTATATTTAGTTAAGAAATTAACTATTATTCCTAAGGAGACCATAAAGATAAAAAAAATTATAATGATAAAAGATCTAACCCCTTCCTCATCTATAAATAGAGCTCACATCCCATAGTGACTGATTGCATTTAGTGAGGTAGATAAAAGAGAGAAATCTTAGAAACTCCTAGTGCATAGAGATCCAAGATGCGAAGATGATTACTTTGTTTAAAAAATTAGCATAGATCGACATCATATCTAGCATGTCGATATGTAAGTCTCCAATCCTGATAAAATATTTTAGAGTTATATATATTTTAAGGAAATTTGCATATAACACTTTACCGTTTAGTAAAATTATGGTTTACACCCTATATTTTCACTAATTACAAATCAAGCCGAATAATTTAGAGCATAGGTACAGAAAACACCATGAGTTAGATTTCAACTAATATAATGAGAATATTTTGTTAATTAGATATATGTTATTTCTAAAATAACTAAAATGCTCTTAATATAGTTTATGTTTAGTTTAGTTGGGTCTAATTGGATTGGGTTGAGTTAGTATAGGTTGGATAAGTATAACTTAGTTGAGGGTATTTTTGTAATCTTCTTAGTATAGTTAAGTTAACACGTATGTTTGGTTAAGTTTAGCTAAAAGATCTAATAACATAGTATTTTTTGCACATATTCGTTAAATTGTAAGGTTTGATTTATAAATAATAAATATATAGAGTGTAAACTATAATTTCGTTAAAAGGTATGGTGTCATATGCAAATTTTTAACCAAATATTTTATTGACAAGGGTTTAAGTGATTTTGAACATAAATATAGGATGGTAAAATATATTTAACTAAATATTTTATTGATCTAATAGCTTAAGCTTTTAGGTTGAGTTAGATTCTAAAGTTTTTTATTAAACTCTATTTCACTTAGATTAGGATTCTACTATCTCCGCCCAACAAGACCAAAATTTGTGAGTTTAAATTCAATATTCCACTTCAATATTCTCAATTAAACATCTCATAACTTGTGCATAAATAAAATTTTATTTTAAGGCAAAATTTGCTAATTAAATAAATATAAATAAAATTTTATTGTACATCAAATGCAATTAAGTTGAATCAAAAAGCATTATGACTAAGATAAAAGGGTTGACTTTTTTATTAAGTTTAAATGTGGAGTTAAGCAACATCCTTTGTGCATAGGAGTTGATGCCAACTCCAAAGCTTCCTGTGAGAAAGGAAATATCCTCCTCAACTCCATTATACATATCATTTTGCCGACATTTGACTTGATTATTTCTCTTTTTATCTTTTTCTCCCTTAATTCATGGCAGTAGAAGAATTAACAAGATTGCAGTTGACTTTTATCTCTCTCTCTCTCTCATCTATGGCTACTTCTGATATATTTTCTTTCATAAAAGGGTTTAGGGTTTATACTTAATATTTTTCTTTTCAACATTCTTCCAAATTATGCCTCGAAAAAAAATGTATGCAACTTTACACTTATTTATGTGGTGATTGTTTGAGCAACTTGAATTCATTCTTAAATGTATGACATATATATATATATATCGATCTATTTGCAATTTAAGGTTTTAGGTTAGTTTGTTATGTAAAATTATTAGAAATTTATCTTTTTTTTAAATATTGTATTTGTCTAGCAGAATTCAAACTCATGAACTCAGGATCTCACTTTGATACTAAGTTAACTTACTAATTACTCTAAAAACTTTGAATACAGACAAATATAATTTTAAATTTATATTCTAACATTAAAAAATTTTAATTTGATTTTTTAGCTATGATAATAGTGAGAGGGTTGCAAACCAGAGGGAAAAAAGTTTGGCCCAAAAATATCTTTCTGTATATATATATATATAATAATCTCAAATAAATCTTAAAAATAAGTTAGACTTTTGACTCGACTAGTCGATTTATTATACATCAGGAGGACTTTACAGATATATATCGTATCATTTTCAACAATAATTTCAATAATTTGTACTTTGTCACTTTTAGTCATGACTTATTGCACTCGTAGAAAATGAGTACTACTCTTTGTTGACATTTGATTACTAATATCTAATGGATCACATATTCACATTTTATCTAAGGAGTTTTTGACCAATAAGTTATGTCTAATACTAACACAATCCGTTGAAAATAGTTTCATATTCGAGGAACATCACTCGTACAATCTAATATAAAAAATTTTACCATGACAAATCGTAGAGAATCTCTAGAAAAAAAATATCAGAGAAGGTGATATCAAATTAAAAGCCATTCACTTTGTTGTGGAGTCCCAACTATGAAAGTTGATGTAGATGTCTGAACATCAACTAGAAACCCAAATAAATCATCCACTTGCAGAAGGTGATATCAAATTTTGAAAGCATCCACTTTGTTATAAAGTCCCAACTATGACAGACGATGCAGATGTCTAAACATCAACTAGAAACCCAAATAAATCATCTACTTGCAAAAGGTGATATCAAATTTTGAAAGCATCCACTTTGTTATGGAGTCCCGACTATGAAAGACGATGCAGATGTCTGAACATCAACTAGAAGCCCAAGTAAAAGTTGTTGTTTATTTCTCTTCTCTCTCTTTCTTCTTTCTTTTTCTCTCTATCCGCTTCTCAATTTGTACCATCATCCATTTAACCTATATTGACCTCTTTTTATAGGTGTTAAAACTCATGTTCTTCTATTAGTTAAATTAGGATATATTCGCAATCAATCATATTAGGAGATTTTGTTTTAATCTCATAATTTAACTAAAAGAGCTCGCATCGTCTACCACTTCATCTAGAAAGCCAAAGACGAGATGAACTAGTAATTCTAGTTAGTCTAGGACTCATCATGTGGAGGCAATATCCCCATCTAACTCATAAGGACTCATCATTAATTAGAAATCTCTCACCCAGTTACTCTGTACTCACTTAACTGCCATCTACTAAACTTTGTTCCTTTGGTAGGAGTTTTCTTATCTCACCTGGCACATAACTATTGTTTGACGAAGATACAAACTTCACCTTACGTCTTCTGTAGATCAAGCTTCTTTTATCTTGTTGCAAGTCTAGTGAAGCCTTCGTCCTACTTTACAACTTTAACTCAGTCATATATATTTGTGCAGTACTGTTTTCCTCTTGCAACCACAAGAACACCTTTAATAATTTTTCAACATCCTCTACTAAAGGGATTTTCATATCCCTCTTTATCCAATTTATCAATTGATATCAGGTTATGACGAAAGTCTAATACATGTCTCACATCTTTGAGAACCATCTTCCATCCAGCATTATCTCATCACATACATAGCCTACTAAGAGTGTAAATGAGTTGAGCCTAAGCGAGCCAACTCTAGCTCAAGCTCGACTCAAAATTAATTTTGGGCATAGCTTGGATTCAAGCTCGGCTCATGTCAAGTCAAGCCAAGCCGGATAGAGCCTGAACCTAAATCGAGCATATTTTTCAACCAAAATTGAGCCGAGTTAGACTGAGCCCGAGCCAAGAGAAAGGTTAAACCTAGGCTATTTTCGAGCCAGGTTGAACCGAGCCTATTATTCAAGCCGAACAAAGTAGTAAGCCCAAGTTGCTAAGACTTAAAATGAGCCAAGAACTATTATATATATATATATATATATATATATATATATATATATATATTAATAAAAATTATATTCGTATCGAGCCTAAGCCAGCTGACTCTAACTCAAGCTCAGCTCAAAATTCAAATATAGCCCTAAAAAGCTCAAACTCGACTCTGCTCAAGTTTCAACAGAGCCCGAGTTGTTCATTTATTTTGACAATCATGTCGCCTATACCCATAAGTTTTGACGCATCTTCATTGCTCATTCTTAGACAACTAAAATTTTCCAGCTTGAATGACATGAACACATCTTTGCTCGGTGTATCATGATGTGAGACACTTGTATCAACTATCCATTCTGTTTTCAAACTATCTATCTTCGAGCAAGTCTCTCCATAAGCTAAAAGGCTATGCAAGTCATTATCTATTGCTATGGTGGCTTTATTATTTGAACCCAAATTCGTAGCTTTGGTCTTCTCCTTCTTATCTTCTAATTTCCAACACCATCTTCTAATGTGTCCTAGCTTACAACAACGTCAATAAACTATTTGAGTTTTATTCTTTGACTTTTCCCTTGACATTTTTTTCTGGTGTTACTTTCTAATCTTGCATCTCTTCATATTCTTTGTAAACAATGTTTATTTGTGTCCTAGACAAACTCAAGAATTTTCATCTAGTCTCCTCATTTAGCAAACTGCTTGTGACCTAACTAATGGTCGCCACACCATCAAGAGTAGAATTACTTAGAGACACTACCAACATCTCCCAATTATTGGTTAGCAATCTCATAGCAGCAATGCCTACAACTTATTATCCAGCACCATCTTCATTGAGAATAGTTTATTCACAATACTTTGCATCCCATTCAGGTGGCCAACAATTTTAACCGCTCTTCTAAAATTTTAGATTTACAAGCTGTCATATTGAGAATCTTTTTTTACCGACTATCTTCCTTTCATACAACCTTTTTAGCTTATTCCATAAAAGTATGTGTTGAGGTTTTTTAGCTTATTCCATAAAAGTATATGTTTAGATCTCCACAGAAGAGGAAGACCACCATCTTTGCCGGGGTATCATCAATACTTCATTCATTCGTTGAACAAAAGGGATAACTATTAGCATGGAGATCAATCACCACACCACCTCTATCATACATACAACATTACATGATGCGAGAGTGCATGGTCAACACACACTTATAGCTAGGGGTGAAAATGGGTCGAATTAACTCCAACTCTACCCGCTATCCGACCCTACTTGGATCACATTCAGATAAAAAATATCTATCCAATTTGAATACGGATAAAACTTTTTAAAAAAATTCGAATACGGGTCGGATATAATTTTTGAATTTGGATACAAATATCGGATATCCGTTTACCCACATATATTTTTAAATGATTTACAGTTTTTAGTTTGTTTATTTAAATAGTGAATATTAATATTATTACTAATGATGTGTTATATATTATTTGTAGAAATTAAGTTTTCTAATTTTATATGTATTTGACATACAAAAAATTTATTTTTTGTGAAACTCTTAATATTTTTGTGTTAATTATGTCTAAATAAAAAATTATAATTTGTTTAAAATTTGATCAATATTCGTTTAAGATCTGATCCTCTATCCGAAAAATTATCCGTATCCATTTAGTTAAGATATGGTTTTAAATTTTACTATCCGTCTAATATCCGTATCTAAATTCGTATCCGGAGTAAAAATATGGATTCGGATATAAGTTGAGTACTATCCGATCCGTTTTCACCCCTACCTATAGTGCATGCACCATTCCTGCAATTTAGTCTTGTCATGCATGTTCCCCCACATTAAATAACATGGGGACTCTTTGCCTTTGGAAAAAAAATAGGAAACACTTGCTCGTGACACAAGATGGAACATACTATCATCCAACCATTGTCAAATTTGTCTGACAACTTTACTATCTTTTATCTTCCACTCATCTTTCATCTCCTTTGGTTTGGCCATTTTATATAAAATAAGGGCAAATAAATTTTTGCAGTAAAAAAGGTCCTCCACTTGCTCCTTTGAGATCAGCTAATAGTCTCCAATTAGACTAATCATCCTCCTTATATTGAACTCTATGGTCCACACATGACCCCGGTCTCAAACCTAATACTCTGATACCAATTATTGTGTGCAGCCTATCATCAACCATCGAAAATATTCTCGCACTTTGTGTATGATCCAATTTCATCAAACATAAAAGAGATATAAAATAATAGTAATAAAACACGACATAAATATTTATGTGAAAAACCATCTCAATAGGAAATGCCACGGAACAATAGAGAATAATCTGCTAAGAAAGAAACATAGTACACCTATTCAAATCTCATGAAAATCAACTCATATCTAAGGAATACCACTTCTATAGCCTAGTGCAAAATGGTCAACACTAATTTGTTCATCAATGAAGCTTACACGGACTGCATAAGGATCTCCTTCCCTTTTGCTTTGTTCACTAATCTGAAACTTAGTACTTGCAGAAGAAAAGAAAAAGCCCAAGTCAACTGCTAAGTTTTATATTAGTAAATAAAGAACAAGATAATTGACTCTTCACCTTTTTTTTCCTCATCTTGGACAAACCACAGGAGAATTATTAGAGAAAAAAAAAGTATAAGAGAATGTAATACCCGATTGAGAAAATCTAATCCATCAAAAAGTCTTGACTATAAAAGTTTATGCTAATATCAAATGTCAACTAGAAGCGCAAGTAAAAGCTCTTCCTTTAATTATTTTTTCTTTACTCACTCCTCAATTTTTGTCATGATCAATTTAGCCTATATTGATCTCTTTATATAGCGTCCAAAACTCATGTCCTTCTCTTAACTAGTAATATTAGGATACTCTCTCCCATTAGAGAATTCCTCATAAATCCCCTTACATAACTAAAAGATGTCTTATTGTTTGCTTATTTTATCTAAAATAAAATAATATTCCTAGTTAGACAAGGACTCCTCATGTGGAGGCTAATCCAACAAAAAAGTATCTTTTCATTATAGTTTTAAAACTATTTACCAAAATGTATAATTGTTGTTGTATAAACCACCACATCTCTCAAAAAAGAGATTAATAAATCACATTATGAGACAATAATTTATGGAGTAATATATCTTAAAGAACAATTATATTTTGTGAAATCATTTATTATCCTAAAGAAGTTGTTTTAAATTAATAGGAGTCACTAATTAAGATAATGACTTTAAAGTCCGCTTTTCTTAAAGTGATTTACTTAAAAAAAAATTGTCTGTAACTCTTTTTATTTGCCAAAACTATAGTGGTTTAATAAATAGTTTGAAAACTATTGTAGAATAATAAGATTAGTTATATATTCTAGTTCTAGGACCCGGCATTAATTGCATGAGTTTGGCAAAAATCCCTTAGTCATGACTATCTACTAATTTCGATGAAGTATCGGAAACAGAAGGAATACCACAATGCTAGGAGAGCTAGGGTTGGCCGGGGTGCCACTGCAACGATTGTCATGGCTTGTGGACGTGGGCAGCTTAAATATGGAGATAAAGGTGGATGAACTCAAACAAGATGGTAAGTTAGACGTAAAAAAACTTTATAGCAGTCTTGCAAAAGAGGTTGCCTTCCTCACTCTTTCTATATGCATGGGGAATGATAAGCTGGAAGACTATTGTGTGTAGGCTCTCGAGGGGGACGAGGACGCTAGAACCAAATTGATTTACAATTACCTCATGATACCAACAAAATGAGGTTGGGATGGGTGGGCTGAGTTGTCAGCTGCAAGTTCCACTCAATTTGAGAATGTTTCTATAGAAAGTCATATGGGGGAGAGTCCATACATGTTCCTATCTATCCAGCATAAGCCTTGGGACAAGGGAGGAGTGTGGGCTTTGCAGCCTCTTCCAAGAGACTAACGACCACATATTCTATGGCTGTAGATTTGCTCATGCGGTCTAGACTCATTTCATAGAATTGCTGAAGCTGACGGAGGATATGGAGGCTATAATGGATGAGGATTGGATCACTAGAAGGTATTATAGTGATCTAAGATAAAAGGCCTTGATCAAAGCTTCAATTGTGTCGGGCTCTGGGGGATTTGGAAGGCCAGAAACATTAGGACTTTTTATGACGTCGTTAGCAGTGAGGTAGCAGTAGCGAGACAGGCGGTGATGTTGCCTCATGAGTTCAAGCTAGTTCCGCCTGATAGGCACCTTGGTGGGTCGGCTAGGAATGTTGCTTGCGTCCGATAGACACTACCTTTAAGCGTGTGGATCAAGCTCAACACCGATGGAGCTTTCACAAAGCATGATTACCAAGGAGGGATAGGTTTTGTGATCAAGAACGCAAGGGGCAAGCTGATAATGGTTGGAGCGGAACCTATTGCCAAGGTCTCAGCACTTTTTTGTGAGGTGACGGCAGTGTTGCCGAGTCTTCGGACTACAAAGGGCATGAGAGGAAAGCTTGTCTTGGAAATGGATGTGGAGAAGGTCTCCAAATTTTGAAGGACGAAAGGTCAAACACCTTGGCAACTACAAGGCACTTTTGTTGAGTGCAGGGAAATAATCTAGAGGGTCAAATCTATGTATAGAGAGGTAATGGTGCTATGGACCGGGCCATGGCAAAGCCATAGGAGATGGGGGCTTACTTGGGGTACATAATAGAAATTAGTTTAACCACATACATACTAAATCAGACAACCAATATGAATTATCTACTCCATATATTGAGCATATTCCAAAGGTCTCTTTTGGGAATAAAAAGGACAGATTAGACTATCTGTTTGTGACTTTGTGGGGGCAATCGAGATTAATTAGCAGATAGACTAGGTGGGCAAAATTAATTATAACACCAAGGTGAGGAGGCAAACATCTTATAGTCAACAAGGAAGACTTTGGTTCTCATCCCAAAACATGAAACCAAGTAATTGATTCAAATCTTATGATCACACAAGAGGCTAGTATTCTTGTCTTTATAAGAGAAAAGTATTAGCTTATAATATTTTATTTAGTGTTCATTTTGTCAAGATCTTGGATCCTAATATGAGCTACTTTCTAGATGATTTGGGATCCATTAATTAATAGTTAATGAGGTCCGATTAATGGAAGTTTATAGTACCACCATCCCTCTATAGACTTAGGCTGTCCCTCACATTATATTAACCATTATCATTATTATAATAAAATTAGCTTAGATTGTCTAAGAGAATAAGAATTGCTCAACCACCAATAAATTTCTATTTTTATTGGAGAATTTTTCTAATGACACTTTATTTTTTAATAATTTTGTGATCTGGGCCCCTCTATTTTGCCCATAATTTTGAGATTCCTATATAACTAATCATGATTAAAATCAAATTTAGATTGAAAAATCATTTGACCCTTGTATAAATTATTTTAAATAGTTTAAATGTAATTATTCACTACTTTACCCAACATTATAGTACAAGAAATCCATTTTTATACAAGATAAACTTCAAGAAAAAAAAATTGGTATTTTAACTACTTACATGTGTTTGTTAACATTAATAATAATATGTTAAGAATATTCATTTGAGAATCAATCATAAAGGCAATGCTAAAAGAGTTAAAATATTTTAGTAGCAACTACAATATTTCAAATAATTTAATTATAACTATGATATTTTGAAAGTTTCTAAGTGATTTTTATATGGCATATATTAGGTTAAGTTAAACCATAACACAGATACTAAGATTAACTTCTTAAATACTCTACCCAGGTGCCCATTTATAAATAAGGTGGATATCTTAATATTTTAAATAATTGGGATATACAATGTGGTATTGACTTATAGTTAGGAAATACAAAGTGAATGCATAACTTAAACCTATACCTAAAATTCGAGTTTGACCAAAAATATTGCTACAGTAACTCAAACAGCAAGTTTTAGTGAATTAATTAGATAATAATTTTTCTCATAATTACTTCTATATAAACTATTATATAACCAATTTCAAATTAAATTTGGAGGAGTTAAAGGGAATCAATGCATTAATTTTTCATAACAACACATTTATGATCGAAACGAATAACTCAACGCAAAGTTACGATGATATGAACTTTTTCTTTATATTTTAACGTAGCGACCAAACTAATTAGTTTACTAAGAATTGATGTCTGTTTGAGACAGCAATTTACTGTTGTAATAGTTTGCAAAATTGACTGTAGCAGCTAGAAATCTACTTAAATCTCTATGATCAAACAGTAGAGGATCCAGACTGTATAGCAAGTACACAAGTTGTCAAACTTAAATTTTGACATTGATGTAATTAAGCAATTAGCATCAACGACCATTCTGGGGTTTCACCAACCAGCTTTGCTACCCACTTGGGCCATCCCAAACAGTTCAAACACTTAATAAAATAGTGAATATATATTTACCTATATATATATATATATTTGAAAACTTTGAAGTTAATCTTCCATTACCGTTGACAAATTCCAACTCAAAAAAGTTAGTTGTTGCCTTGGATCTTACTTCTTTTTCTTTTCACACATACTCTCTCTCTCTCTCTTTCTCTCTCTCTTTGTTTCTACTCCCATGCACACACGTCAACACTTTTAATATAACCCTAAGACTACACGACGAGGATAGAAGAAACCATTCAAACCCCCAAAAAAGAGAGACAAAGCTCTCAAATGTCTCCTCCTCCTCCTCCTCCTCCTCCTCCTCCTTATATCTCATGCTGCTTTCTACTCTCTCTTTTCCTTCTCTTGTTCCTCTTTGAGCCTTGCATCGCCGGGTGCCGCCTCGGGGTCGGTGATCCCGGCGGTAGGCGGCACGAGGATCTCCACAGGCAGGAAGCCGTCACGGGCTTCGTCTATCGAGGTCGGGCGTTCAACTTCCTCCCGAGAGGCCTAATCCCGCCGTCAGGGCCGTCGAAGAGGCACAACTCCGCCACCGACTCCATTACCATGGATCAGAAGCTCTATCCATGATAAATCCTTCTCTTTTTTCTTTTGGTTTTTTGGGTCACTCTGAAAATGTTCAAATTAATTTTGAGAGGCTTCATATATTATTTTGTGATGTCTGTCTATATGATTAGATCGATATGAAAGCTGGGAGGTAGTTTGATGTAGTTTTCCTTCTCTTTTTTAAATTATTATTTTCTTTGTGAGTGAAAAAAGAGTTGGTATATGTCTATATGTCATGAGTACTTATCAGGAGAATGATGTGGAGGATTGAGAGTGGTGAATGGCATATAACAAATTAACTGCTCCACCATTCAGCATGGACTTCCAATGGCAGTGATGGTGATGGAAGATATCCTACCAACTTGATTGACTCCTACTAACTCCTTATTTAATTAATCAATTTGGATATGGAAATCAGAAATGGTCTTGAGAGAATCTCTTAATCCTTACTAATTTCAGGAGAAGAAAGAATTAAGGGTAGAATGTTTGTGCTTTATAATCACAGTCTCTTCTCCACAAGAGAAAAAGGTTGTGTAACAATACCACCACATTGGGACAAATTAAGTTTATATCTCATTTTTAGCCCCATTTGCAAGAAGAATTAGTTTGAATTGGGTCTTTAATTTCTTTGATGAATTAGGTTGCCTATGGTGGAATTATATACCTGATTTGTACCTGCATTTGTTGACATATTTTGCACTACTTTCATATAGAAACTTGTCCTCAAAGTCAAGTCTTTTGATTAAAGTAGAGGTAGCAAGAAAGTTGCATGCCTTCATATTTAGTCATGATTAATTGACTCTTTTAAATCACTTGGGATTAAACAGACTGGAGTTATGAAGTTTTAAAATAGGTAGCTAGTTTAGAATTTTCTATATTTTTCTTTTTACAACACAAGGAGCCTCGCGCACAAGAACATTTAGCAGGAGCCGCGTGCACTGGAATGTCTCTGTTCAATAATAAAAATACCTCATTTTAGAAGACAACATTGCAAAAAGAAAAAATTAAATTAAAATTATTGTGGGATAGAAGCTGGATGACATGCATATTCTTGAATCATTGGAAGGTAATTTTTGCAAATGTGAGACAAATGAGAACATCATGGTAAATATAAAATATCCCACTCCAATGTTCTTCCCTAACTTAGGATTGGGCCTGGTCTATTTCATGGCCTTCAAATAGAAGCAAAGGGCTCTGGACTTGAGTCCTTGCAAGTTGGGCTTATTCTTGCTTGGCCCATTTAGCCTGCCGAATAAGAATATACTTATACCGGTATAAGCTCTTTTATGCTAGTATAAAACATTATTCCACGAGTGAACGGGGCTTTAGAGTTATTAAAAATATGGGAGGCTTAACTATGCATTTATAGGAGAGATGGGCTTTAATCTATTAGGTCCAATGGATCAAACCCAAAGAATAGGTTAGATTTGGGCCTATATTTTAGATATTGGAGTAAAGATTACAAACTTTATATTATCCCTATCATATGTTTGAAATTTTAGTACACAAGTGGATCATACTACATCAAAGAGGTCAATGATAAGATGAGCTCACTTGATCACTTTATACTTCACTTTTGAGTTAGTTTATAGTCTACATGTGGTTATGATTGCATTAAAGGCATATGCTACAAGCATGGAGGAATTGGATGCTAAGATGAATGCACATTCCAAAGTGAGAACTAACTTTTACCTTTGAATCTTTCAAAGGTAGCATGCCATTCAGAGTACTCTGTTCTTGATTCTTTTCTTAGCTACATTCTTTAAAATACTATAATTATACTCTTTCAAAAATATCATTCTGTTAGTTAAATCTAACTAATAATAATTAATCTATTTAAAAGCTATCGAATATTACACCTAATTACCATAGAAAAATTGATGATAAATGTTTTATAATCTAAATTTTAATAACAATAATGTATTATGAATATGGATAGCTTGGAAACTTTTCATGGGCAATTACATTAAAAATCTTTCTCTCACTCTCTTTTTATTTTGCTTTATTAAAGGACAGATAAGCCCTTCAGCTTTGTGTCCTTCTCTGCTGCATGCTCTGTTTGTAGGGAAAGAACAGAGGGAGTAAATAGATTGAAATGGGAAGGGTTATTATATAATTAGACATTAGTGGCGATGATTGGGTCTCTTGAAACGAGGTGGAATCGCTCAGATTTGGCTGTCTGTGGAGTACCCTACACCATCTGATCTCTATTCAGACTCTGGCTAAAGATCCAAACAAGGACATGAGGTTTTAAGGATCTCAGGCCCACACAAAGAGGACATACCTCTAATTTTATTTCTTAGAAAATTATTTATTGTCTTTAGCACCAATTTTTTTTTTCTATTTCTTTGTTTATTTGCTAAATAAAAGAGAGGCATAAAGTTAACCGAAAACCCGCGGAAACTGGTTCAGTAATCAATCATCTTTTATTATTATTTTTAATCAAATTTATTTTTTTAAAAATTAAGGTTAAGAAATTAGATTAACTAATCGAGTTCGGGGCTTAGTCCCAAACCAAACAAGGCCTTATATAATATGAGCTCTCATAACTATCTGAGCAGAGCACCCTCTGTGTAGTCGAAATTCGGATACGGATCGAATATATTTTTCGGATTTCGACTGTCGGATGCATGCCGATATATCGATCTCACGCAACTGACGGTCATAATTATACTCGAGTATAAAATTCTTAGATCTAATGAATTTTATAGACTATTTTTAGAGAGAGAGAGAAAGAAAAGAAATAAGAGTAATTTGAGGTACTCCACTCAAAACAAATATAAAATTCTCTTCAATTAGTTAGGTCTACCCTACTGTACTTAGATAATAAATAAAATATACAGTGTGAATCAAATGCATGATGCCCTAATGTGAAATAAAATTCTCTCTAAAGTTGATAAGATATGAAATGAAAAGATTCCTCCTGAAATGATTGATTAAGACTGCAACTTCTACATGAATGGAGTAATATATATGCATCTGAGGTAGAAGATAAGAAAAGAAGAAAAGAGAGAGCTAATAAATGGAGCACAATAGAGAGTGCCTTCCTTCAAGTGGGAAGTGGGAAGTGCATTACCAAAAAGCTAGTGATGAACTGCATAAGATATAATTAAGGATAAGGAAAATTAAAAATTAAAAATTAAAAAGATACCCTCAAAATAGTCACATCAAACCTCTTTGGATCCTTAATTTGTAATCACAAAATGGAACATTTTTATTCTTTTTTCTTTTGTTATTTGAGGTTGAGATGTTGTCTGGATGAGATTCTCTGCAATCCCCACCTGCAAGAATTCCCAGGAAAAAAGACATACTTGGCAGCCTTTGATTGGCTAGGGAAATTTTATGAGTTGATAAATATCTAATTCTAGGGAAATTCTTGGATCTAGTGCCTAAATTATTTAGTTGTTGTATTTTGGGTAAAATTTTGAGTTTTCTTTTTTATTCCTTAAAATAAACCCTAAGCACAAATTTTTTCCTAACTTTTTGCTTATTGTAATCGATTTAACGTGGAAAAATTTTAAATTCATCTGAAAAATTACAGATCCAAACACAGATCGAACTAATTATTAAAATTTATAGCAATTTATAAGAATGTCTTATAAATAACCCGTCGATACCTATGACTCTATCCGAAATAATTTTTACTTATTAGAATCTGTGATTCACTACTTTCCATGATATGTTTTCATTTGTCCCTGTAGTACTCGAGGCAAGGTTCTTCGAGATCCGTAAAAGATGAGATGGTGGGTCTATATTGCTTTTTATTTTACAATTCATTTAGAAAATGTACACAAAAAATTATGATAGTTTAGAAAGAATACAATTATCGTTAATATTCGTAGTAATCCACCTACTTGGCGGTCTTCGATTGGCTAGGAAATCTCACTCACAAACTCTAAAATGGTAATGAAATGAATCCAGAAGCATCAATAGATCAAAGTTATTGCAACTTTCTCAAAGAGAAAGAGAGAGAGAGAGAGAGATACAAAAGCAAAAGAAGTGGCGTGCAAGATGCAATCATGCAAACCTTAGTATCATATAAGGATAAGGATAAAGACTATTTTCTAAACCAAAAATAAAAGAACAAGGATAAATAATAATAATAATAATTAGAGGATATAAAGTTATTAAACTATTTGCAAACCTTGTAAAAAAAAAAAAGAAGAAGAAAAATGTAATAATATTTTAAGATCCATTTGGTCTCTCAGTGGCCCAACAAACTTTGGAATTATTATAAGCTGCATGGGCCATCATTTGGACATATCATCCAATTAGTCTTTGCTTTGGCCCAACCAACATGAGAAACAAAAGCAATTGCATTAAAAGACATGTTATTTAATTTTATTTTATTCTAATATAAGAGGGAAATAAATATATATTTCCACCCACACTTGCTGATCTAAAACTTATATGCGTAGAAACAAAATCTAAAGACGCCATGCATTGCTTCTAGTCCTCAACTTTGTGGGGCTTTTTACTCACAAAAAAAAAAATTAAAATTAAAATTAAAACTTTGTGGGGCTTTTAATGTTTTAAACCCCCAATCATTTCTTTTGGATATGGGGGGGGGGGAAACTTTATGCCATTTATAAGGTGAAAGGAATCTAATAAACATATTACTTACCAATCCTCCTTGAGCATCACAAAAGATCAATAATTCCTTTCTCTTTTTCCCCCTTCTTTATTTTCCTTCAAATGGCAAGGCAATGATCAATCTCACATCTATGATAAAAATAAAAATGAAAACCCTTTTCGTCAAAAAAAGTGTTAAGTATTATTATTATTTTAAAAGAGAATGATAGTTCAGAGATCTAAATAGAATTATCGTTATTAATTTTGTGCGATTTAGTGTTATTTTGGAGAAAGCTATAAAGTTTGAAGCTCTCTCAATACCTTAAGGCTTAAGCAAACATATGGATTAATCAAAGCATTCCTCACTAAAATCAAACAAAGAAGAAGAAAAAAATTAAAGAAAAAAAACCTCAAACCCTAACTACTTCCACAACTCCAACAAAACCCTAAGAAACCATTTGCACATCCATTATGATTCTTCTTAATTTACAGTCTTCTCTTTCCCATCCCCCCCCCCCCCCCCCCCCCTCCCTCCTCTAAAAAAACTCTACCCCTTCCAAAATCCACATCAAATTCAAACCCTAAAAACCCTCCGGAACACAAAGCATGCATCAAGACTAAACCCTAAGAAAGTATATACTAAGCTCCGGCCCACCGTTACCGCCGCCGTCCGGGCTCATCATGTAGAACGCCTCGGAGTCTTTGCCACCCACCACCCTCTCGAACCTCGCCCTCATGTACATCACCTCTCCACCTCCGGCGACGGGGAGAACGCCGGCGCCCATCGTCACGTTCTCCACCGCCCGGAGTACCTCGGTGTCCGCCCCGTCGACCTCCCGCCGCATCGCGTAGTCGCACTTCTTGCCGTTGCAGTACGCCCGCCACAGCGGCTCCTCCACCAGCGGCCGAGACGCCTTGGGATTAGGGATCGGGTGGGAGGACGTTTTGTCGCACTCGAGGGCGATCCGCACGAGCCCCGAGGCCATCTCCCGCACGAGCGCGCACGTCGCCGTCGACAGCTCGAGGATGAGCGCCGGCGGCGCGCGCGCGTCCTGCTGGAACGCGAGCCGCACGTGACCGCGCCGCTGGCCGAAGAGGGTCCCCGTGACGCGCGCTCCGAGGCCACCCGGACGACGGTGGCGGCGGCTGCGGCCGACGGGGATCACCGCGGAGATCGCCCACCGCAGCCGCGAGATCGCGTCGTGCGCGGGAGGCGGTTGGCGCTTCACCGCAGCGAGCATCTTGGCATCCTCCTCTTCGTCCTCGTCGTTCAAGCATCTCATAGAGGAGGACGAGGAAGAAGTAGACGACGACGACGACGTGAAGGTTTTCGGCATGATGGTCCTCATTCTCAAATTAAGCCAAAAGAGAGAGACTAAAGTGTCAAAAAATGTATTAATGGTGCAGTGGCTGGAAATATGAACAAAAAAGATGGGCTCTCCTTTTATAAAGAGCATGGGGTGTTAGAGAGAGAGAGAGGGGGAGAGAGAATTGACAATTGACATGCTAATTTAGTAATATTTGGGGTCTATTTAGGCTAAATAAGAAAGGCATTGTAGGTGGAGCTCTCTGGAACACACACCACCTTATAAGATTAAAAGTTAATAATTTATATATATATATATTAGTTAAACAACTTCTTGGCTTTGGACTCCCAGGGATAATACTAATAATGATCAAGAGGGGTGATAGAAGAAGCTAAATTGGCCTCAAAGATAAGGCAGTCACTACTACCCCACTCTACCTACCTGCTCAAGCCCATTGTTTCCCAGAGAAAACTTAGTACCAATGCAAAAGATAGGTAGGAGATCTCATGAAACATGGGTCATTTTTCAAAGTACCTGTCTTGTATAGTATAGGTAGGTGGGCATTAATAGCATATGTTGATAGTTGAAGGAAGACAAAATTAAAATTAAAATTAAAATTTCGGTTGGATAATTAAATGACTAGATCTTAATCACCCATTGGAGAGGTACTTATGCTCTCATAAAAGGACTGAAAACTGAGAAGGGGGGTCAGAAAATATTCCAACATTATCAACTGAAACTGTACAGCAGGAGGAGAATGACAGTGGATTCCTCTGTAGGGTGAGTGATTCTACTGCCAAAATAACAACAAGAAGGCAGATATAACAGAAGAAGAAAAAAAAATTGTTAGAGGGCTATAAAGATTACTTTCTAATTAGGAACCTGTAATCTAACAAAGTACCAAACTTCCAATCCAGGAAGCATCTTTTAAGCTTCCCTGTAAAGTTCCAGCATGCATCAAACGGATATTTTGAGCAAAGCAATATCTGTTTACAGGGCTAGGATGTCCAGAGTCTTAACAAAATTTGCTAGGGTTTTCGCGGCAAGGACAGGACACATTCTACACCGATTTATTAACATTATCAAAATCTCCTCAAAGATATTACACCTGCATAATCTTCTACTTGACTGAAAACGGAAAAATTATAATTCTGCTAATTACTGCAGAAAAAAAAAATACATGATCTTGATTGTTAAAAGAAGAGCTTTGAGAAGAAACCAAAATAGAATTTTGAATTGAAGGAAAATAAAATTCACAGGTCATATATACACAGGTGGCACAAAAGACCACTGGAACGAGTTATAAGCTCTCGTATATGTACCCGCATTCTTGCTGTTATTTTTTGAAGACCACGCTATGGTGAGAAGTTGAAATCAAGTGCCAAAGAATGACACATCTCCAGCATTACAGACTGCATAAGTGCAAGAGAAAGGTAAGCTCCTGTGCAAGAATTATAAATATGCTTGACAAGTATAAAAAGATCAGTTAGATATTAATCTACTGACTTCTTACTTAGTTGCACCATTTTCTTTTCCCAGTGGGCATTGGTGGATTTTCTTTACCTTCTTTTATTGTCTTTATAGGTCTTGCTAAGATTAGGTTGATTAACTAAACAGTAAAACACTAAAACTAGTTGTCATTCTTATATGCAGAGGTTGGACAAGCCATCTCGCACTTTATTGCAGAAGTACTCTAATAGAGTCTAGACAATCCAAAAAGAATATATATCTACTGGACCTGCAGTGGGATAAAGAAGAGCAATTTGCAAATAAAACCCCACATTCTGCACTATTAGCTGTTCACATACTGCTTTTATCAATATTTGCACCTCTGACCATTGCATTTCTAAAAAACTGTCAAAAACATATATTAACTTGATTACACTTTATAACAAAAGGAATCAAAAATAGCATATTCCACCTTCAAATGGAAGCATCAAACATTCCAAAATTGCCTCATTTGCTTCAAGGAACCCAAATGATCTGCTGGTGACCTCAACCCATCTTGGTGCACAGCACGAGTTGATGGGAAGTTTTGAGGTTTTCATCCAGTGATAGGCAATGTAGTGGTGATGGTGGTAGGCCAGGCCGCCAAGGACTTGGCGCACATCTTTGCCATTAGCTGCCAACTGTGCTAATGACACAGGGTTGAACTTAAGATTCTCCACACAGTGAGGACCCCTTCATTGTTTGTTGCCACACCACAGCTGGACAGCCAGGCCAACGTGATTCAAAATCGGGCAAGAAGAACTCTAGCCTAGACACGTAGGATAGATAGGTTTTGGGCTTAGATAGAGATTAAGGTCCATTAATGAATTGTTGGGTTAGGTTGCACATCAAAAGGGTATTTTGATATCTTACTTTTAGTTAGTTTAAAACACATCTAAGGTTAAGGTCTGGAGGGAATCTCGCAGCACAGTTTTTTGCATATTTTTTTGGAAATGCATGGTTCAGGTTGCAAATAGTGATAAAGAGGGTGTAAATAGCAAATATAGAAAATAAATGTAGAGTGTTACTTGCAAATTTACCTACAGTTATTTTGTAACAGGGGAAATGGCATACTCTTTATTACTTCTAGCTAGTTAATAAAAAAATCTTCACTCCGTCTAACTAACTGAGTTCCTCAACAAATGGCCAATTTTGTCTGTGCTGCATACTGCTAATCTACCTCATATACCTAAATTGAGATATCAAGTATTGACTATGAAGTTAGAAATAATAGTCATAGAAGAAAAGTATGGCATTAATGAGAGATGGCAATTCTTGGAAAAGTGTGATTTACCTACTATGTAAATAAGAAATTACCGGTATTCTGGCAGCCCGTGATGCAAAAATCTGGATACAAAGCAATGAAATCACTGTACTTTTATAGCGTTCACTTTCCAAAATTTTGCATGGAGAAGGGAAGGTGCAGGGCGAACAAATTGTTGTCTCCTTTTCTTTCTGGCCCGAAATAAGAAATCTTCTGTATCAAGTACGTAGGAAACCTGTGCATTTGCATTCCAAGAAAATTTAACACCACCGAAGAATTAATGCTTATAGAAATCAAAGGGATAAAAAAGTCATATAATCAGACAGATACCTTAAAGGAATTGCATGATATCTTGCACTCCAAACCATTGAAAACCTTAGTCCGATCCATGGCTTTGCAAGTAGCAGAGTAATCATCATCACCATCATATTTGCGCTTGTTCCTGCAGAGCACATTCAGTCACATCTAGGAAAATTGCAACTTTGCAAGAACATATATTCACAATTCAAAGTCATATACCTTGCAAGAAAAACACCACCAGTTTCCTTCCGGCCAGGTATTGACAAAAAATCACTATATATGTAAGCTGAAAAGTTGGGATCAATTGAAACTGCAGTCACTTCAGTGTTTTCAAGCCCATATTCCATGAGCAGGATAGATAATCGGGTTGGATTTGAACACTGCAAAAGAACAGTAACGATGTTTCAATTGGAACAGCAATTTACCTTTTCTTTTAATTTTAACTTCTTCAACAAATTCAGTCCAGAGTCATCAATCACTTATCTAGGAAAACCCTTTTCAAAGTTTAAACTACAACGTGATACTTGGTTCAGAATGAACTATTACTGAATTTAGACAAGAAGCAATATGCTAAGTTGGTAAAAGATAGTAAAATTAACAAAAGGCATGAAAGACCTACACATTCAAATCGGTATATGCTGTCGTCATGGAGGAGGACACTGGCATTTTCATGATAAACTAAGTCAAAAAATCTCCCAGGGCGCCGAGACTTCTCATATAGATAAAGCTGGAGAAGCTTATTGTCCATCTCATCTGACGCTATTGCTTGGAGCTGGTAATGTAAGTGCAGATGAGGATTCACACATCCTTTTGGTTCAGATAAAAGCCATCAAGATATAGGAAATCTAACCTGCTTAACCAGCTTAAAGATTAACTTGTCTAATGTAAAAAGTATGTATGATTGTGTTCCAATGATAGCACGACAATCATCTTCAAACTTGGTATTGTCAGCGGAACCATCAAGTAGGTTATACAATGCACTCATAAACCTGCAATACAGAAGATGAATTGTTGATATCCATAGCCACAAGTTCTAAAGTTATATGTACTCGTGGGATTCATATTACTTGGCATATAAGCCAGAAGGCTTTGTATCCTTTGAAGTTCTCCATTTCTTTTCAGCAGCTAATGAATTTCTCTTTGCTGAAAGTATCCTCTCGTACAGAGTCTGCAAAGACAAAATCAACGTCTAAATTTTGCACCTATTTAATGGGTTCCAAGAAAGTATGAAATAAGAAAATTCCTAACCTGATGAAGTCTGAAGAGGACATAAAATGAATCATTCCCATAAAATATCTGTGAACATTTATCTTCTCTTTCATGTAATGCTGCAGGCACATGCTTGGCAAGAGGTTTCACTGTATTGAGAAAACGTTCTGAAAATGGTAATGATGTTATTTCTCCATCAGCATCATGTGCATCAGCCATTCCTTCAGCCTCACACTCACTTACAGCCTTGCCGTCCTGATCATCATGATCAGCATCTTCCTCTTCCTCCTCATGATCTTCAGGAGAAAACTCCTCGCCATCAGCACACTCACTGCCTGATACATCCTCACCAGCCTCAGAAGCATTTTCACTATCTGTAGACCTTTGAGCACTTCCCTCACCTTCATCATCTGCATCAGCATCATTTTCTCCAGCTTTCGCACCACCACAGGTCTCCACTTCCCCACTCCTACCTTCAAACTGCCTGACAGCAGAACTTTCCTTCGTTTCAGGAGCAATGTCCATGGAAACATCTTCAAGAGTCACAAGATTATCTGCTTCAAAATCACCATTAGGTGATAATTCTCCCTCCTCCCTTTCAACCTTAAACTTATTGGGGCAAGCAGGACCTTCACTTGATAGGTGGCCTTTGTTAATCTCATTGGCACAGCCACCATTTGCAGATACAACAGACCTTCCACTATCCCCTCCCTATTAAGAAGGATTATAACAGGAA
Organism: Typha angustifolia; assembly: GCF_048772165.1. Lineage (NCBI taxonomy): Eukaryota > Viridiplantae > Streptophyta > Magnoliopsida > Poales > Typhaceae > Typha > Typha angustifolia. Next base: position 5,372,401 of record NC_133246.1, on the reverse strand, counting down.
TGAAACATCAGGGAATGCAAGAGAAGTATTTCACCAAACATATCCATGCTAGATATATACAATCACATACAGCATAGGGGCACATATTACGAAATAGGTATAGCAAAATATAATGAAATCCTGTTGTGTTCACTGTTCCATGACAGTTTGTGTATATCATCCTTAATAAATAAGTGAAAGATTAGCAGCATCAGCCAATGTAAGAAACCCAGAAACCAGAAGTCAGGAAGATTCAGATAAAAGGCATTGTGGCAAATCACAAATAAGAAGTACATCGTAATTTGTAAATGAGAACCACTATTGTCTTATTAAATTATAATAGATCTAATCTAGCCATTCCTAGCTTCCAGCAATCCTCTTGATTATCAAACACTATAAATGGCTGTTAACATAATACTCTTCAGTTGAGTGTTCTATATTTGCACAAATTATTGTACAAGAATCAAGTATCAACCACAATTTGTATAATCAAATGATTGGTACTCACTAGCATAACAAATGCTTATAGCAAAAGAATGTTTAATGGGCTTTTTTCCTCCTTGATATTAATGTTTTCACCATAAGTTATCAGATCAGCAAAGAGAAGACTCATTACCGAACAAATTTACTACACAACCACCTCCTACGGTTGCCACACAAACTATGAATGCCTAGATATCTGTATCATCATCTGCATTGAATTCTTGCTCTCGATTCTATATTTATCCTTTCAACTTGTTAAAACACATGGATCACGAAGGAAAAATGGCAGCAAGCTATCTATAATGCAAACCCGTAAAGACTGAATTACATGAATGTGCGTATGTGATGTTACATCCCCTAAAAATTGATAATACTTCAGAAAAGACAAGAAAGTCACTAAACCATTTTCCTACCTCTAAAGGAGATAAAACTGCATTGCTGATTCGAGATTCAGTCATTGTCTCAACTTCAATAAGATCACTTTTAGGCACTGTTACGCTAACCCCTGACAGAAATAAAAGAGGTCAAAGAAAAAGAAATTTTCTTAAAAGATTCTAACACAATGGAAGAAAAAAACAAAATCCTCAAACCTGATGTAATCTCTACATTACTTATATCATAATTTTGCTCATCTCTACCAGCAAGAGTGACATTATCCGGTAACTGTTCATTAGATGCAATTTGTGCAGTTATTCCAGAGATTTCATCAGTCATAGCAGCATCACCCCGCCCTCTTCTGTGAAGTGCAGCATTATTGGGATTATCACCTTTTTGCACAGCTCGATTCACATCATGGAAACCATTTTCCAGAATGCCTTTGTCGCTGTTTACCAATCTATCCGTGGATTCCTGTGTTGGTCGAATGGCATCGTCACTGTTATTCTGCTTCACAGCAACAGCACCATCAGCATGTGGGCTACCATTGTTTTCCCCTACACTTGCAAGACCAGCTTTACCAGCTTTGGTACCAGAATTCTTAGACTTTACCATATCTTCTGCATCCTCCGCACCTAGAGGTCGATGATGAACATCCAGCATCGGCTCCAAAAATGTTGTCCATATCCTCATAACTTTCTGGAACTGGTCTGAAGATGAGCAGACTTCTCCACATGAGAATTTTATGATCTGATACAGGTCTTCATGAATATCTGAATCTAGATACTCAAATTCCATATTGGAAACTAAAGGGCGCCGATTTCCGGCACCCATAGCAAGTAGCACATCGTCCTCCTTCCTTTTTTCATTTAATTCTTTAATCTCAGCCAATAGAGCTGCATGAAGTAGCAAAACAAGACACAGAGGTGAATCGTGAAAAATGCAAGTATACAAACATCTTGTACTTCCGCAAAATAACAATCTAGATCCACAACACACTAAATATTTATACATTTGTACATTTCCATGATCACAGTACTGGAATGGAGTATAATATGAAAAAGTGTTTTTGCATGTATACCCTTCTAAAATCTCTTATTTGCATGTATGCCTCTTAAAACACTTGGTTTTTTGCATGAATATCCCTTAAAACCTTGTTTTTTGCATAGAAGCCCTTAAATCTAACTAATCGTTAAAATTTCGTCAATTTAACTTCAAAAAGACAGAAATACCCTTATTCTTGTTTGCATAAAATCGTTTCTTTATGTCCTTTCATCTATCAAATTACTAAGATTTTAACTTCTAGTTGTAAAAAAAGAAATCTAAAGAGTATACATGTAAAAAAAATGAAGAATAACAAACCTTTTGTGCTCAGGCTCTTTGCATCCTGTTGTTTGAAATAGAAACTGCGATGATCAAGTGATTTGTGATAGTTCTTGGCATATATTTCAGCCCAAACTTTGTTAAAATCTGCACGACATCTCGACCATTCCTCTTGCTTTTGCTTCAGCCGAGTTAATATGACTGGCAATGCAAGACTAGCATTTTTGCGTAGAACATCCATAACATCCAGGCCATGGTCACCATATAGACGTTCAATGCATCTCAAATGTAGAGCTATCCAATGAAAGAAAGACAGAAACAGATATAAGCCAAACTAAAGATATTATGAGAAGAATTATCAATTCAAGTATATCATGAAAAAAAATATATTGCTCCTAAATTATAATAGAGGTGCTCACAAGTAAAGTGGTCTTCAACACGTATATGACTCTCCGGTTTGAATGAGCTATCTTGTGCCATTTCTAGTAATTCCTCCACGCGCTTAGTAGTAGCATTCACAGTTTCCAATAACATATCTAGCTCAAACCTGGAAACATCTAGTTATGAGCCACAATTAAAAGATTGCATAGGCTACTAGTTTCATATCAAATATGGTTTTTTGGAAATATTGTCCATGTCATTAGTGTTAGTCCTTTATAAACTTATAAATCGCATTAGATAAGTTGTATCACAAATTAAGAACCCAGTTGGAAATGAAAGACATAAAGATAGACATATCTATTACTGTATACATCCCATGTGCCCTGTCAAGGTGTCTGGAACTTTCTTAGATGCTACTTTTGCCATTGTGCTACACTGTTGGAACATGTGGACCTTACATCAGCATAAAAGAAGAAAAGCATTATGAACAGTTAATCATTGTTTTGCAAAACTTTCACGTTAACACCTAGGCTCCCGCCTTAAATAGAATATAACTAGGCTCCACTTAGGTCCCATCTATGTGATTGCATTAGCATAACGAATCATATCTTAGTGTGTAGATTAATTTTAAAATTCAAAATTATTGTATATGTTGATAAATTAGTGACTCTAATAGCTTACTATAGTTCTTAACAAGAATGCATTAGTAATTGATTAAAATGTATGTATTTATTTTAACTTCTTCTCTAACTAAATTATTTTATTTGTTTATATTTTAACCCGTCTTGAATTCCGGGCGCTCATCTAGGTACCTGCCTAGTACCTAAGCACCACATGATCCATTGTCCACCCGTCTACCATCTACAGTTTTTTAAAACCTTGCAGTTACTAGATACCAAAACAAAGAAAAACCTTCTCGAAATAAAGTAAAACTTCCAATATAAATTTTTAATTAGGTATAGATTGTTGCCTTGATCAATAAATTAAGGTTCGGTAACTTGTATCATTTGGAGCTTAACAAACAACAATAGCATATAACATATCTCAATATCAGAAGTAATGGATCAATACCTGTCATCTTCACATCTAAACAAGCTTTCTTCATATTGGTTTTTCCTCATGTGCTTAAAAGAGTAGTCCTCACTTCCAGAAGTCACCGACACCCAGAAATCATTCAGGAGTGATGCTCCAAGTTCAGTCCTATGGCTTGCAGGAGGGATGGGATACTAACAAGCAACAGTAACAATATAAGCATGAAAAGTGAAGCAGTAAAGTTTTGTACAACATAAAGCATAATATTGTATTGTACTTAGTTACTTACACTTTTTGGCAAAAGACGGTAACTAGGTGTACAACGATGACAGTTTGATAGGTCAAGCTCTGATATTGGTTTGCACATATTATATTTTTCTTTGCAGGAAAATGAAGTAGTTTTGTGAGAAACCCCATCTTTCGAATTAAAAGCACTTTTATCAAGTCTCTGTCGTTCTTTATTTCTATCTCTCTCACGATCTCTCTCCTTCTCATCCCTTCCGTGCTGCCTTTCTCTCTCTCTATCCTCCAGCTTAACTGGCCTTGCCACATGTCCTTCATTTTACAAATATTATGTTACTTTGAATCAAATCCATGTTCTAATGAATACAAGTACATGTCCTTCTAGTGAAACTTGAGACTTGAAGTCCCAAACTTCAACTTAATTCTAGGTTGTAACTAGATGTTATTTACAAAATCAAAATTATGAAGAATTAAAATAAGCTCTTACATACTTTTATTGAAAACTCCTGCAAGAAATCCATCTGCACAAAACATCACATTAGAGTTAAATGGAAAGCTATAAATTTCTTAGCATAAAAAGAGATAAGACAAAACCCTGCGCATTAGTTACTGGTAGAATATGTCTGCTTACCTATGTTTTCACAATGTGCTAAAAATTCATTAAAACCATCCATAAGATCTGGATACTTCTCAAGAAGATCTCTGACCTGGTAATGATGAGGAATATTAAAGTTTAGAGGTTATCAAGAAAGATGATTCATTAGGACCTAAAGAAGGAAAAAATATATATGATAAAAGAAACATCCTAACAATGCAAAACTCTTGATCTCTACAATCACAATTCTAAATTAAAACAAATGAGGCACGAAGAGGTCTCTGTTACCAAAGTGGTTATGGATCAGTTCAAGGTTGTCAGCTTGATCTGAATTTACACTAGAATTGGAAGGAATCAAATAGACCAATCCTGTGATTCTGAATCAACAGATCGCTTGTGCAATTTGTGATTTGAATGCGATGATTCTTAGAGATGGGTAAAAAGTATATGTATTGCGATAAATCTTCTCAATTGGAAGAACTCCCATATGGATAATATACATTCCAATTGACCGAGCCTAAATCTAAATATTTTCATAGGATTTGGCTGGCTCTTCCAACTGATAAGGTTACATTCACCCTCTAAATGCTTGCAATTGTTAATGTGAAATCTACTCAGTAGTGGCAATCCACTGGGAAACAAAGTCCGTACACATTTAATTTTTTATCCTCCAGCATATCATGTCACTTGGCAGAACTATCCTCCTTGAGCATGGCGTGGCGTATCCGATTAACTCAAGATCATCTTATTCACAACCTTAAGAAAATCATTATTTATAAAAAAGCAATCCTCACAAGAACTTCCGCAGAATTCTTCAATTCATTTCTAAATAAGCAATTGTCAGTCACCAGTGAACTAAATAATATTCAGCAAAATGAAAACAAGGAACTAGAAATACTGAATCTAAACAACAAATAAAAGGTAAGTAAGAGAAAATGTAACACTAAAACATTTTAAGACCAATGATGCTCACCAAGTTCTTCAATTCATTTCTGGTAATTATCTCCTGACTATATATGTGAAGACATTTCAAAAACTCCTGATATGTGTCAGGATGAAGCTTGTCCTTAACTTTGTCACAAAACATAAACTCTCGGGTGTATACACCTGCAATTGATATGGTAGATTCATAAAATAATTTGTATAAGACAGAGAATGTACCTATGTACAACTATTGGCGACAATAGAGTAGATGGATTTGCAAGCAAAAGAAGTAAAATGAATGACACAACAGGTCAACTCAAACAAGCAAAGAGCCACTAAGACATGCTCAGACATGCCCCCATTCTAAACCTTCTTAATCAGCAAGAGAATGCTAATCAGAGCAAATATGTCAAACAAATGGTATAAACAGAAATATATGTGAAAACCAAAAGAAAAACGAACTGCAGCCCTTCATCCTTGACCAATACTCTGGTATTTAATATTCCTTGATGAACAGGGTGTGCACAGTTAACTATTGGAACTCTGGTAATTTCACTATAGCTTGCAAACAGGAAGTGAGGAATCTTAAACAGACATAAGAACACTTCAACTTGTTATAACAGATAAACAATACATGTGATCAAGCAGTCGAGTTTTTTTGAAGTAATTCCATGCTTCTCCACAGAGACTAATTCCAGCATGTAAAGTATTCACCAGGATTTTCATGACAGAATAATAAGCCTTTAAACATGCAGCGAGAATAGCAGTAGAGAGGAAGAGACCGCTGAAAATTGCTGCATCAAGCAGTGACTTGAGAAACATGTGCAGCTTTAGGAAAAAAGGACATGAAAAATAACTCACTCCTCAAAGTGTTCTTATCATCAAACAATGAAGCTGAGATGCTATACATTCCATTCTCAGTGCCATCATCACCATACTGTAACTCTTCAGCAACAGAGTCATCAATCCTTCTGGAGCAAAATTTACGTCTGCGCTGTCCGCTGTCAATGTCTCTGCTGTCATGGTCGACATCTTTCTCATCCCAGTCGTGATCTCTTCTATCTTCTTTCCGGTCCTTTTCCTTCTCAAGAAGCCTTTTCTGGCTGTCGTGCTCAGGATCAGGCTGATTAACAATAAGGTCATGATCAGCATGTGAATTGTAAGGCCTATCCCTCTGAAAACACAAATATGGCTGTCAGCAGGCAGGTCAACCTTCTGATAATATACATTCAGATGCAGTGAAATTCCAGTAGTACCAGAAAGAGGGAAGGCATGCAGGAAGTGCACATCACTAATCATAAAGTCTGATGTCTATCTTCCTTCACTAGATTAAAAGAGTGATTTCGGAACCAAGGAACCAATGCGTAGAAGGTCACATTGTCCATTCATAAGCTCAAAGACAGTCATTGTTTTCTAAATTAAGTAAACTAGGTACTTCCACAAAATATGTTGGATAGTCAAAGGTATACCTTGTCCCCCTGAGCATGTCTCATTGTAGGCATCACAGAGCTCTTCCCATCCTGCCGTAGATACACTTTACCAGAGGATAGGTGTTGTGTAGCAGCTGAACCAGGCAAGAAATGTTTGAATTCTTCAAGCAAATCATGATGATTATGAAAGAGGATTGCAACCTACAAAAGTAGAGGATTCAGCTTCTCTTTTCTTTTTTTTGGACAAACAAGCCATAGCCCTCATTTTATTGAGGATTCAGCTTCATGACAAACAGATTTGTATCTCAGCAAACAACCACACTACCTGGAAACAAGAAATTACCTCTTGGTAAACATCATGAATGGACTTGTTGTCCTTCCTATACATGTTCAAAATATCTAAGAATGACCTGTAAACATGCTCATCATTCCGAAAACGACTCTGCAGCAAGGTAAGAACTCTAATGAGAAAGCTCTATAAAAAAAACACAGAGAAAGATCCCTGTCTGAATTATCAATACCTTGATCTTGTTTACAAAACTAAAAGCTTCCTCAAATTCAACAGGCTTCTTCTCCTCAGGAAGTTTAATCTCGTAACCTTTTGGTAAGAATGTGTTAAAGCCAAGAATCAGATCACGATGCCCTTTAAACAGTTCCTTCACCCTTCCTATAACCCCATTAGTGTCGATCCTGTAGTCAGTACATTGCGACAACAATATTAACAAAAACTACAGATCCAGAAACCTAAGGAACAATAAGATTAAGTAATAACATTGTTAGTGCTAGAAACAATAATAAGCGGTTATAGCAGAACCTTTGGCTCTTGAAGTCCTTCATAACTTCAAGGAATTCGTCATATTTTTCCCTTCTGTCTTGAAACATATCCTTCACAGACTTCAAATAGGTTAGAGCATCATTGGTCGTCAGCTTCGTAGCACTGCCAGAAGCCGGAGCAGCTGCAGCCGCCATAAGAAGTTGTTGCCCAGACCTTCACCGACCACCCGAATACATGAATCACAATGGATCAAGACCCACATCACATACCCCTCATATAAAACACGAAATTATCCCGAAAAAAGGAAAGCAAGAAAAGAATTAAAAGAAAAAATCCTTCCTTTCTTCCCTCAACTAATTAAACAATAATCCAACAAACTCTTACGCCTAGACATACCGCCACGAAGGCGATCATCCAGCTACCAACTCAAGATTGAAACTTTCGACAAACCCGACTCTTTCTTCTTTTTTTTCGAATTAGAATCACAACGACTCGAAAAGAGACCGAAAAAATGGCATTTATCTTAAGCAAATCGCAAAAGAATAGCCGAATCAAACTAACAAACAAAAAAAAGAAATATAAACAAAAAAAGAACCGCAAAATACTTACGGATCCGCTCGAGATAGGTTAGGCCGCTTGAGCTGAGAACCCATCAACGCCTTTCACATCCATTCATCCAAATCACCTCCCTCCGATTCGACTCCAACGGCGATTAGACGCATCTAGAGTTAGAGAGAAAGAGAGAAAGAGAGCGACCCAGCCAGGTAGAGTTGGAGACAGAAAAGAGGGAGAGGGAGTTCTTCTCTTCTTCGCTATCTGAGGAGAGGAAGCGAGCGGGTAGAGTTGTTAATTAAAAAGAACAACAACAGAGGAGAAAAGGAGGAGGAGACGGTGACCGTACTCTTATATCCACCGCGCAAGTTACTAAATCACCTCGGACGGTGATCCGCTAATCCCATCCGTCGATTCTGTCTGATTCGAACAATTAGGTATGCGACCACATTCTCATCGAACGGCTGCCTGATGTGATCTCGTCTCGACCGTCCGATTAGACAGGTTGGGAATCCACCAACGGTAGAGATTTCAGTGGCTTTAGGGTATAATTGGGATTAGAGGTAGGTAACCTTACCTCACCCCCTTTGCTTGTTTTCTTAAGGTAACGACCTGCTAGACCCATTGGAAAGCCAAGGTGTTTTAATGGCTTGAATGGGAGGGTAAAATGGTAAAATCCTATGGATATGGAAAGGCAAACACCCAAAGTTGGATTAGGGTTAATGCTTTCTATTGTTTGTAATTAAATTAATAATTACCTAGTCTCATTATTATTGGTACCTTAATGCAATTGATGAATTGGAATTTGAGCTCTAATTGATCACATAACCACAAGGTGGGAAATTTATAACATAATTTTAGAGTTGGGTCTTGATTTGTAGATTATTTTTTGCAATTGTAGGATCTAATTTTTTAAAACAAAAATGTAATTAAATAGTTTGAAGTTTGAAATATTGGTAGCGGAGATTATTAAGGAAATGTAGGATAGCATGGCATATATAGAGTGCAAGTATAATAATATAATTATCGAGAAGCTAATTTTATTGTTAATTAACTTGCTCAATTTAGTAAATCTCCATTTTTTTCTATTTTTTTGATAATTTTCCTGCTATAAAAATAAAAGGAGGACAAGCCCTGTTGTAGATTATCATTTTCTTTTTGGTGTTTGTGTGTTTGTTAAACAATAGATGCAATTAAATTGGGAAAGTAAGTGATTAGATGCCTATTAAATCCATTGAGATAGGTAGTGCTTAGATATTGTTTTGGTTCCCAATATTGGGTCAAAATTATGTCTTTGATTTTGCTACAAGTTGTATTAAATTAGGGTTTTAATAGCATGTCCTTTTCAACTAGTAATGGATGCGGCTAACTATAGTTTGGCATAAAGTTGTTAGTAATAAGTCATGCAAAAAAAAAAAAAAGAAAAAAAATCTAATTTCTTTGGTTTAAAGAGATTTATCTATACACATCATAAGATTTTATAATTAAAGACTTTATTGGCTATAATTAATACGGAATGATCTTCTTTATCGTATCCGTAGGTGTCCATGTTTTAAGAAGATTCAGATTTTTCTATCAGAAGTATTATCTAAATCTTACATTGGTTCTATTATAGATGTCACTTTCGTGATGTTGTAGTGATATTTTTTATATCGATTTCATCGACGGTTGGTTCGATTTATGTCTTATGATTTTTCCCTTCTGAGAAGAGATAGTTTTATAAATTTAGTGTTGATATTTTGTATTCTTAATTATTATTTTTTTTAATTAGTATAAGTATTATAGCTTATTATTGTGATATCTTTTAGTCGGGAAAGTGAGCTCTATAAAATGTCACAATTTTATATAACTATCTACTAATACCAGTAAATTAATGTAAATTGAAACAGTAGCATTACTAAACTCATTTATTAAGCTATCTCATAGTAGAGACGTGTATAAAGAACAAATAGATAATTACACCTAAACACTCTCTTAATAGCTACTCATTTTCACATAAATTCTCTAATTTATTTTCCGTGGCACATTGGCCCATTAACAATGTAGAATGTTTCTTTCATTAGTTATTCATATAGTTTATATATTTTATCTCATATATTTATGCTCAACATTAATTCAAACATTTATACTTTAAAAAGTCTTAAACTTGTTCCCGTATTTACGACTAAAGTGAAACCATTAGTTTTTCTATCAAAATTAATAGAACGTGCTCAAATAACCAAAATGCCCCTTTTGTGTTTATTAGTCAAATTAAATAAGTTTTTATCTGATTTTTTTAACCATATTTATCTTGTTCCTAGATGTGATAAAACTATTAAACGCATAATGACCAACCAAATCCCTAATAACTTAATGAAGCCATCAATTTAGCTAGCAAAAAAATTTTAATTTATAATTACCTAAATACCCTCAACTAACCTATACAAGTTTTTAAATGAATTACCCATTGTGCATTGCTCATCTCCCAACCCTCCCGGCCTCCCCTTGCCTTGCTCATTGTTGGCAGCATCCCAACTTGAGAAGCCAAAGGTGAGGATGATGATGATCGCGCCATCAACGTTGTGCATTAGGATCACGACCACGGCGACAATGACTCCAAAGACGACTCCAAGTTGCCTACGTGATCAAGGATGAGATCACTATTAATGCTGTCGATGGAGAGCAAAACTCATCGATCACCTCGACCTTGACTCTATTGAATGTCGGGGCGAATTAGCCAGAGACGTACTACGCGTGGACCCTATGATTGTGTTAGGTTTTTTATTTGTTGGCAATTTTGTATAAAATATTCTAAGTGTATTTTTAATGTATATGAGCTTTACACAAGTCTAGAATATCTCTGGTGTGAAGAATTGCAAGATCATTGGAGAAAAACCGTCGCGTTCACACCGCGTTCACAAACGCGTTCGAACGCGAAATCTGCGTTCACACAGACAGAGAGCCGCGTTCACAAACGCGTTCGAACGCGAGCATTGCGTTCACACAGATAGAGAGCCGCGTTCACAAACGCATTCGAATGCAGGTACTGCGTTCACACAGACCGAGAGCAGCATTCACAAACGCGTTCGAACTCAACCTGAAGAATTCAAGCTGTCGCGTTCGAACGCACTTGGGCCCGTTCGAGCGCACCTGAGATTAAGTCAGGCCGTTCGAACGCACCCGGGCCGCGTTCGAACGCACCTATGAAGTTTGCGATTTATTGGATTCTCGTAAGTACGGATAAGACTCAGATTTGGCTCTATCTTGAAGATCATATATAAGGATTGTGAAACCCTAACTCTAGGGTGATTGAAGAAATATTATTGAAGGAGACTTCTTGAGGCTACATCGGTTCTTCAACTAACAAGGTTCCACTCATCTACAAGAATTTAATCTTTCGTCTTAAGGGCTATCTAGACGAAAGATCAATCTCGAAGGCTACTGAGATTGGACTTCAATCACAAGAAGCAGTGAATCGTGGGTTCTAGCGATCAAGACTGAGAGGAACAAAGTCGTTTGGATCGACGGGTTGTTTTGTGAGTCAGTCTTGTAACTACTACTATCATAGTGATTGGTTTTGATCCGAGTTTGGATCTGTGGTTTTTTTCCCGTTTTGAGTTTTTTCACGTTAAAATCTTGGCGTTCATCTCTGCTTTCGTTCTTAATATTTCTTCGGACTTTTACTTAAGCGAACGAGCGATATCATTGCCTAGTGTTTAGATACATGCGTGTGTCTAAAAGTTTTTTCATATTGTAATCTAAAAAAGTTTAGGAGGTCCCCATAAAAATCGGGTATAGTTCAACGGTGTAGACGTAATTAACACTAGGAATAATCAACTTATTAACCCAATAATAAATAGTAATTATTCTAAAAATAAGGTAACAAATATATACTGTAATCCAAAAAAAGGTGGGGGGAGAAAAGGATAAATATAAAGCCACTCATCCATGGGCCAATTTAGAGTGGGCCAAACTTTTAGAGCAAAAAACATAGCTCAATTATTTTCCACGCTAGGCCCACCAGAAGGATATGTTGACTACATGACATTCATACTTTTTATTTCTCTTCTTGATTCAGATTAATAAAATTAAACTTCATACATAGGTGAATGATGGGCACTAAGTCCATTCATGAGGTACATTATTCCTGTTCAAACTTTTGGACCAGACCAAGAAAATAAATTCTGGATTCAAATGTGCAAAATATGCGTATAATGAGGTAAATATCATTTCATTCAACTGCTAGGTTTCAAACTTCGTATGTAAATTAGATTGGTCAAATATGGGGGACTAAGAATCTAAGATGCATCCAATTTAGCTTGCTATTTTGCAAGGTATCTCAAACCTTCATTCAAATTTGGATAATCGCATTGAAAGTTTATTCTTGGAATATTACCAGATCTCATTATATAATTCTAATTATAGCAGATGAAGTTTTTAGGCTTAATTTTAACAGGTTATTGAGACGCAAATAAATCTGATAAGAATGTATGAGATTAACATCAGACCCTTCGAGAAGTTTGAAGATTAAGATGATTCTATTTCTGAAAAGAATGTAAACTTCTAATGAATGTGCTGAGATAAATTTACGCAACTTAAACTTTCAAGTCAACTAGAATTTTACCGCAAGTAATCTTCGCGTAACGGACTAGCATGTTCTCTTCTCGACGATTCCCTGAGACTGATCAGAATTGGTTTATTCTTCAGTATATTATCAGCACTATTTCAGTACTGAAAGTACATTTCAGGATGAGAATCTGCAAATTTCGCTCGTGAGAAACGAGATGCGAAATCGAAGTCTTAAAGGCAGCCACCATAAAGATGATAGATGTTGCAAGTGATGCATTCACTTCTGATAACTTGCTATCTATTGAATAATTCAGCATCGAATATCGAATTTTATTCATAGTTGATGGCTGCTCAAATCCTATGTATGATGTAATCAAAGAATTTATGGAGTCTTCCTGAAGAAGAACAAGTTAAGCTTGCTTTGCATTGATTCTTTGGAACAACAATACTAAAGGAGAAATATATATATGTGTGTGTGTATATATATGCTGTTGGATATTATGTGTGAGTGGGTGGAAGATGAGTATGGGCTAAAGAAGAATAGTACAGAATAATGATGCAGATAAGTAGGATTATTCTTTTATGTTTAGGAACCTTTATCACCTCAGGAATCCTATACTGTAACATGAAGCCATGAATCCATAGGTCTGGAGGGATAAGAAGATGTCAACTATGGAATGGTATAAGAAGTTGGGGAGCATAATTCCCATGGAAATAAGCATATAAGGCAGAGAATTAGGGTTTTTGTTGTCCAAATAGTGGAAATTCTTTGATCATTTGTGAGATGAAGCATATGCTTAGACTTGCCTGTCTTTTAATATAGAATAAAAGAGTTCCTATGTTTTTGTCTTTATTATCGTTCGCACTCTATTATTATACCATATGAATTATTAATCATTTGATCCCTCTATTTTGATGCCTGAAAATTAACTGTTCTCTGATCCGAGTTAAATTAATTATAGATGCAAAATGACCTTGATACTAATCTTTTTGTGATTGGCATAAAAATAGAAGAGACACTAAATTTTAAGCTCAAACGATCTGTTCTTTAGGTATTTAAAATTTTAATTTTAAAAGATAATAGAATATTTTCTATTTAGTTAGTCGCTATTAGGTTAAAGTTAACTAGGTGTATTTTTAAGACAATAAAGAAAATCTAGGAGCCCACAAATAAATACTGATTTAGTAAGATGTAAATAATAAATGTAAAAATGAAGAATCTTTTTAATAAATTTCTCTTTAAAATATAAAATATTTGCATATAACACTCTATCTTCTAATGAAATTATGGTTTACATTTTATATTTTTATTATTTATAAATCCAGCTCTACAACTTAATAAATATGTGTAAAAAACATCATGTCATTATATTTGTTAGTTAAACTTAACTAAATATCTAGGTAAAGTTAATTATACTAAAAAATTATGAAAATATCATTAACTCGGTCTTGCTCGCTAAAACCCGCGATTCACCGCTTTCTGTGATTGATCTCGAATCTCAATAACCCTTAAGATTGATCATTCATTTAGATGACCATTAAGACGAAAATCTTGATATGTTGAAGAAGAGACAAATCTTGAAAAACGTAATTCCAAGAACCCTTCTCAAAAGTAATCATCTATCTCTTCAGGGTTATGGCATCCCAATACTTATATAGGTTAACAAGATAAAGACAAATCCAACTCAAATAGAACTCGTATAAGTCCAAAAACTTGCATGTTACATAGGTACGTTCGAACGTGGCCCAAGTGTGTTCGAACGACCAAAACACCATATCTGTATATGTGAACATCTGAGTTCGCGTTCGAACGCGGTGTCAATGCGGTGACTTATCTTCTCTAAAACTTAAAAAAATTTAATCTGAATCTTATCAAAACTTGTAGATATGCTCGTGAACATGTATAAAAAAATACTTACATTATTTTATACATATAACTTAAGATACTTTTTGCACATATTCGCTAAATTATATAACTCGATATTTCAATAGAGAAAATATAGTAATTTCATTAAAAATAGGATTTTATATGTAAATTTCCCTAAAAATATAAAACCCAAGATAGGTTACTTAACAATGTAAGATATCTTAAAACCTAAGATAGGTTACTTAACAATGTAAGAATAGTTTAATCACAGGCTGTGTCTTTTCTTTTGTAGTAGTAATAATTATGCCAAAAGCCTACTTAGGATACCACTGAGGAGAAACAATTATACATATTTATATGAAGTTATTGCTTTCTTATGGTGTTATATGAACCCAAGAAGGAGTACTGAAAGAAAAATGCAATCAAACTCAGATCCAGCAATATGTGTTTATGTGATTGGTTTCAGGATCAAAGGTGACATGGGAGGATAGATAAATCTCGAACGTTAAATGTTTTAAAACCCATGTCTTAGTTATGTGACTCAGATTCTTTATTGAAATGTAGTTTTTTTTTTGTGAGAGAGAGGAGTGAAAATTTAAAGATGTTTCATTAAACTAATATTGTTGTGATTCAAACTAAGAATATGATATGAGATAGTTCCCTAGCTTTTCAAAAAAAAATTTGGTTTTCTAGTAGTTATTTGCTTGTCGAAGAATAAGAGTCCTTATCAACCAATACTGTAGGTGTTGGGCCTTGTTGTTCGAACATTCTGGCTAGGCATTCAAACGCTAATACCCAAAAGTAGGAAAAAGATTTTTGCGTTTGAACATTTGCAAGGCCATTCGCACGCCAATAACGGAGAGAAAAAAAGGGATTTGGGCGTTCGAATGCCTAATGGGCCATTCAAATGCTCGATAGAGACTCACCTGGAGTAATATTTTTTAGTCTTTTATCAAGTCATTTGCTTAAGAGTATCTAATTATTGTGAGTCGGACTAAGCAACTTGGGTTAGGCCGACTGAGTTGTAGGTAGCAACCTACAAATAGTTATGGTGCGCACCTAAGCAATTGCTTTGGAATTAATCGACTCTTCTCCTTTTTCTCCTCTCTTTCTCCCACAACCTTCTCTTAATCTAGCCGACCACCATTGTTGGCCGAGCTCCCTTCCCTTCCGTCCGATCGCCCCTTTCGTTGGCGAGAAACAACTCATTAATTCCCTCATCTTCTCAGTCTTGCACAACACTCCGACCTACCATACATCTCAATTAATCCATCTTCATTAAACCTAGCCGAGCTCCACCACATCCATCACTTGGCCTTGCTTTGTCGATCCATTTTGATAGATTTATCAAACCCTAAAACATTATTTTAATCCATTTGTTGAATCTCAAGGACCCTCTTAAGTCTTAACCTTGAAGATTCACAATAGACCTAGCTTCCAAATCAGAGGTTGGATCGTGAATCAGAGGACATATTCGAACTCGTATCTCTCAAAGAAGTAAGAAGACGCCAAAGGATAGCTAATTGAAGACGACTCCTACTAGAATGCTAATACAATATGAGCCCTTTAATATTTAATTTTATTATCCAATAATCACAATCTTAAATTAAAATCATAGCTCCACCATTGAAGGCACATCTTGTTATCTATTATCTATCCGTCTAGGAGCACCATAAAAAAACATGATGCATAAATTATGTAATAAATTAAGTTTTCATATTAACAGATTATTTAATGCAAATCACTATCAATTTATAGAGTTTCAACCTCTTCAGACATCCATGGAAGGAAGCAATCAAATTATGATTAGACTGAGATGAGGCAGATCTCCATTCTAAGGTGTTTTTGGCCAATTGCTAGGGTAGTCATTAAAATGGTTAACCTAATCCTTGTGAGAAAAACTGACTAGTTTCCCATTAATTTTATGGGCCCTCCTCATAGAGCTAAAAGGCTCATCTAAGTAGTGTCTTTTACACTTTGAAGAAGAGATTTCATGCATATATATATATATATATGCTGCCCATGCATAGTGTCATGTCAATGAAGCACATCATCACCTTTTTCTTTGGCTTTGGCATTCAACACCTTTTATATACAACTTTTTATCAAATTGTTACAGCAATTATGCTATAATAGTAGTGCAAAGGGAATATTCAACAAATATTCCGTATGGATTTAAGCACCAATGATGCACCAAATCTTATGTAGTGACCATTTTGAAGATTGAGTGTTTCTTTTTCCTTATTTCTTTCCTATAGGATTTAAAGAGATACTAATATATCATAAGGATAATTCTATCTAGACAACAATATGAAATATGGCATATTTTTATACAAAGTTCGGGATTTATTTTTCGTGACATATTGACTCCTTTAATTATATAAAATCTCTAAAATAACTCTTTTGTGTTAGTTATTCCTTAGAAATTTTCTTTGAAAAACTATCTTGATTATGAGAGTAGGATAGCTATTTAATATTTTTCATTAACACCGACAAAGAGTAAGAAATATTAGCAAATGTCATAAAAAGTTAGAGGTTTTAATATAAAAAAATTGGTTATAATTCAGAGAGTTTAAAAAAGAAATTAACCCTAAATCATAGACAGAGTTTTAACCGAGAGACGAAAGATGCTAAAGAAAATATGCTCGAATTTATATTGTATGAGTATTCTCGGGTTCGAATTCAGCAATACCGGTTTAACTTACCATTGTCTTCAAACTTTTCACATATATCATCAAATAATTTATATATAGAACCTTAATCAATCAAATAGGTAAGTTTAAGACGGCAAGTTTGTTGTGGAATTGGATCTTTAACTACCCCTTAAAGCTAATTATCTTTAAATCATCTCAGAACCCATTCTCATCTCTATCTTCATTATCATTAGCCTAGTTGTATCACACCATCCCCCCCTTTATTCTCAAATATTACATATGACTAAGATTACACTATAAGTGAGAAAAATAATAAATAACACCCTATATTTTGATTACATTACAATTCAAGCCCTCTCCTTGTTAAAAAAAAAATTAACCCTGAGTTAAGTCAGCCTAACAAGCACTTAGGGATGGAATAAAAAGTTGAATATTAGCATCCTTTTAAATGATATTACAATTCAAGCCCTCTCCTTGCTTTATTTTTTTTAATCTAATATAACCTTTGAGATTAAATGATAGTAGTTTCTCTTTGTCTTAACATATCACAAGCCGGTAAACTAATCGTATGCTAACCCTTTCCTGATATATGGATCGGATAGCTAGACAAACCATAAAAAGCCTAAACTATGCATATATACTTTTTAGGTAAAAAAATCCACTAAATATCAACTCCAATGGTTATATGAAAATTAAAGTCGGTTCATTGACCACTAAGTGACAACGGTGACTTAATAATAGTATTTTAGATTTATTAATCTTATAGGATTAGAATACATGAGAGGTGGTAGTATAGTAACTTTCTTTCTATGAATATATTAACCTAATAGTCAGATTCGATTCTATCTATCTATTAATCTATCAACCCAGTAGTTGACTTAATCCGTTTTCATAAATAAAAGGCTCTATTTATAAATAATTAAAAGATAAATATTTATTTGTTATAAAATCAAAAGCAGAGCGTTATTTGTAACATCTATCGATGTACTTAAGAACATTTATAAACTAGAAATTTATATTTTATACGACAAATGGTCTTGACTGAGGATTTAAAATCAGAATATCTGATTCACTATATTAACTCATTAATTACTCTAAAAACTTAAGGTACTAAAAAAATATATATTAATCTTTATAATTTATATTCTAACATGCATACTTTGTTAAGTAATCTTCTAAGCCATGCAACTTCTTTTGCCTCGTCACAAGATAATGTATTTTAAAACTTAAAAAAAAGGCAAGCATGAATCCTTTTGGTAGTGGAAGAGTCCTCATTTCATTATTTTATTTTTCCTCCAATAATTGAAGAAAGTATCCCTCGCCTTTGTCATTGTGCAAGTCACAGCCTCTGCGTCAGTCACTATTGCATCAGCAAAAGCCTTTTAATTTCTCCCTTTATGAGTTTCTGGGTGAAAGAAGAGCTACTATAAACTATTCACTAAAATATAATATTAAGTTAGTACTATACTGAAATCGTTGTCTCGGACAGTGAATTTTAGTCATTATAAATCTCTTTTAGAGAAAGCGATTTTTTCTATATAATAATGGTGAAAAAAAATTCGTTGTCTAAGACAATAATTCTTTTAGCAGTTTTTCAGTGTATTGAAAACGACTAAGAATCGTTATTTGAGACAACGATTTTATTATAGTATTAGTTTAGAAAATAGTTTAAACAGTGATATAGTTTGATAAATATTTATATTATAGTAATATTTGGGTCAAAAACTCAAAAAGAGCAGCCTTTTACCTCTTTTAAAATGAAAGGGTCATTACTTTTTTTAGAGTTTTAATAATAATAAGATTGAGCTCTTAAACTTAAATATGTTTATTTTTTGTACTAGATGTGTACTTACTTTTATAAGGAAATATATACAACTTGCAAGGGTCCATTTTCCCCAATATTACATTGTTATGCTCTAAAAATATTTTCTCTAAAATTATATTAATAATAAGGGAAACTATATTTTACCTCTGTATGATTCGAGAAATAAGAGGATCAAACCATTTCTTCCGACTCTTTTTCAAATTCGATAAATGTTGGTTGATCGTATATTTCATTATAGTTATATGTTTCAGAGTATCATTTCCTATTTGACCCCTTTGAATTCCATATTCGAAGTTGTAATCGGATCTATTCATTAAAAAGAATCGATTCGATACATTTCTTATGTACCCATAGGTGCTATATTGGATTTGAATTAGATTTCGGATCAATCTATATTGATTGACTGCCTCCATTATGTTGTTGCTAGCAAATACCGTTGTTTTTATTTATGTCACTCCACTATTTATGATTATATCCAAATCGAAATAGTTATTCTTTTAATCATTTTTGACTGATCAATTTTGAAGATACTAATTAAAGACAAAGTTGTAGATAATTAGATAAGTTTTCTAATGCATATAAAATAATATGTATCAGATTTTATATAATAAAGATATGACAAAAGCATACATGTATCTAATATTTTTATAATATATTTATTATCTAAATTCGATTGATATTATTTTAGATGCATTGAAAATTTTGTTCAAATATTTACAATTTTTTCTCTCCAAATTTAACATATAGATTCAAATATGACGGGGAGAATAAAATTTTCATAAGCATATCTAGGTTGAGGTAAAATATATAAAAAGAATTACATAATAAGATATTTGGTTTCAAAACCAAATTATAGGAGTATAATATTAAAATTCTCTAATTGTAAAACAATTTATTTTGATCTTATATTAACTAATCTAGATTAAATGGAACTAGAGGAGATTTTGAACTTTTGATTGTTTTTTCTAGCACCCAAATAAAGTGACAAGCCAGCACAAAACAAAGGCAGGGCCCACTCCATGCACCCCCTCCCCCCCCCCCCCCCCCCCCCCCCCCTCTCTCTCTCTCTCTCTCTCTCTCTCTCTTGCCACCTTTCTCCCCTCTTCCTCTTCCTCCTCCTCCCTAGGAGAATCCAAGCACCAAAACCCAAGTGGTGGAAGTTCCTCAGTATATTTAACACCCAAAGCCTTTATACTTGGTATATCTTAGAATGTGCTGTTCCCCATCACCCACACTTGATGCCCTCCTCTTCTCCTTCCCATGCTAATCTCATCAACTATATATATATATTCTCTCTCACGGGTCTCTCCTCAAACGCTCACCCATAACCCCAAGGAGCAGAGGAGAAGCAGGGGAGCAGAGATGGTGAAGTTCTCCAAGCAATTTGAAGGCCAACTTGTTCCAGAATGGAAGGAAGCCTTTGTGGATTACTGGCAGCTGAAGAAGGACCTCAAAAAGATGCAAGTCCATGGCCTTGTTTACCAAGAAGACAAGCCACTGCGTCCTACTTTGGCTCACAGCCTCCTCTCTCCATTGAAGAAGCTCCCTCTCTTTGGTTCTCATGCACACAAGGACCATGGCGTCATTCAGGCACTTACAAACTCTCTTGCCGTTTCCTTTTACTTGGTTCCCATGTTCATCGTACGTCGATCTTAGCGTGTACGTGTTGCATTGTGGCGTTTGCTTAGGTTCACAAGAAGCTCGCGAGCTCCGAGAGCAAAGGGGATGTCTACGAGACCGAGTTGCTAGACCGGTTCGCCGACACGGATGCGGCGAAGGAGTTCTTCGCGAGGCTGGACCTTCAGCTCAATAAGGTGAACCAGTTCTACAAAAGGAAGGAGGGTGAGTTCATGGAGCGAGGAGAGCTACTAAAGAAGCAGATGGAGATCCTCCTCGATCTCAAGGCGGCGCTCAAACAGCGGCGAGGAGAGAAGGGTCTGAGCAATGACTCGAAGGATGATCCTTCCATATCTTGTTCAGTTGCATCCGGTGTGCTATCCTCTTATTGCTTCTATATCTGAACAAGAGATGATTGTCATATTACATTAATTCTGGCGTCATTATAAGTTCTTTTTCTTTCTTTCTTTCTTTGGACAACAGAGGGATCCACACAGGTCGTAATAGAAGAAGAAGAAGAACAGCAACAACAAATTCAAGAGACACAAACAGGAGAATTTATAGAGAGGGTAGATGATTCAGGAGGTCTTATCAAGGCTAGAAGAGAGGAAGGGAAGCTAAGAAGCCTTTCAGGAAGGGTAATAACTTGCCAGGGGAAGAACCTAAAGATCAATATACCCCTCACAACACCAACTAGGACCATCTCTGCTATCACTAACTTAGTGTGGGAAGACTTAGTTAGCCAGTCAAAGAAGTATGGCCTTGAGGGGGGCAATAAGGTCAGCATCAATAAGACCAAGCTTCACCATGCAGAGAAGATGATCAGAGGGGCTTTTGTTGAGTTATACAAAGGATTGGGCTACCTTCGAACGTATCGGTGAGTTATGATCTCGTAGAAAAGATTCTTATGATCTACGGAAGAAAATAATAGTCGAGCATGAATTTTAATGGTTTGAGGTGATGCATGTTTTGCAGGAACTTGAACATGCTGGCTTTCGTAAAGATTCTGAAGAAGTTCGACAAGGTCATCTATCGTCATCTTCTTATCGAATTAAGTTAGTTCTTTTGAATTTGTTCATGTGTGCCGTTGCTGAACTGATGTTAATTGTTCATATCTCAGGTGACAGGAAAAGAAGTCATGCCCATATACCTGAAAGTAGTAGAGAGCTCCTATTTCAATAGCTCAGACAAGGCAAATTCCTCTCTCTGATTATTTCGTGACTAAGTTTCCTCGATCTGATTTGATGCTTCTTTAATTCCGTCGAAATATAAGAAACAAGATTTGTTGTTACTACAATCTTTACTAGATCAGAAGTATAATAAAATTACCCAAATGTGTTATTAAAATTATATGGACAGGCAATTAAGCTTATGGATGAGGTTGAAGAGCTATTTGTCAAGCATTTTGCTGAAGATAACAAGAGGAAGGCCATGAAGTATCTCAAGCCTCGACAGCGTCAAGAATCGCATGCTGTCACCTTCTTCATCGGTAAATAACTTAGAATTTGTAACATTACTAGTGAATGTTCATTTGTTTCTCATAATACTATTGAATTCATCTTTAGGACTATTTGCGGGATGCTTCATCGCACTGTTCATTGGCTACTGCATCATGGCACATATAGCTGGGATGTACACTGGTCGATCGGACTCTGTATACATGGAAACCGTCTACCCTGTTCTTAGGTAACCAACCACCTAAATCAGACTACAAAATTCAAATGTTTAATTTCGTCGAGAAGTTATTGATGTTGTATGCCTTATTGCCTGCAGTATGTTCAGCCTTCTTTTTCTGCACTTATTTCTCTATGGATGCAACATCTTCATTTGGAGAAAGACGCGCATAAATTATACATTCATATTTGAATTTTCACCTACAAAAGAGCTGAAATATAGGGATGTATTCTTGATATGCACTACATCCATGACAGTAGTGGTGGGAGTGATGCTTGCCCACTTGACTCTCACTGTCAAAGGGCATTCCTCTACTGAAGTTCAAGCAATTCCTGGAATTTTACTTTTGGTAAGCTTAAATAACAATCTTTAGTTCTTTATGTTCTTGTGGAATTGATCCAACGGATTATCCACCATAATTCAAACCACTAACTAAAAGAATATAGAATCTATCCATGTAGTGGACTACTGCAACAATATTCTTGCCACCTTATGCACTTCATTTTGGCATAATAAGATGCTTTTCTGATCTGCTACAGATGTTCATCACACTGCTTGTTTGCCCTGTCAATATCCTCTATCGATCGAGTCGCTATCTCTTCCTTCGAATCATAAGGAACATCTTCTTGTCCCCTTTGTACAAGGTATGCCATTGTCACTCAAGGATAAGCAGATCATGTTGATACTTAACAGAATTCGTTGCTAACTCTAGGTAATTGCAGGTCATTATGGTTGATTTTTTCATGGCTGATCAGCTCTGCAGCCAGGTATTCAAGAATTTTTATGTTCTCATGACTTTTTCTACAGTCCATCATAGTGTTATAGTAAAAATTAAGTACTTTTCTTGATGAAACTAGGTCCCGTTGCTTCGGAATCTGGAGAACATTGCTTGCTACTACATAACTGGCAGTTATAAGACACAAGACTATGGATACTGCATGAGAACTAAGCATTTCAGAGATTTGTCTTATGCTGTGTCCTTCCTCCCATATTACTGGAGAGCCATGCAGGTCCATATCTCATTCACACTCATGGTCTTCTCTTGATAATTGAAGAATTCTATGTTAAATGTTGAATGTTTTGGATGTCATAGTGCGCGAGAAGATGGTTCGACGAAGGAGAGACGAGCCACCTCATTAACTTGGGGAAGTATGTGTCTGCCATGATGGCAGCTGGTGTGAAAGTAGCATATGAGAAGGAGCAGAATGTTGGATGGCTCTCCCTAGTTGTCATCGTGTCGACCACCGCAACCGTGTACCAGTTGTATTGGGATTTCGTAAAGGATTGGGGCTTGCTTCAGTTTAATTCAAAGAATCCATGGCTTAGGAACGATTTAATTCTTCGAAGGAAATATATATACTACTTGTCAATGGTATGAGCTAGCCTTTTCATCAAGAACTTATAGTCACCATAACTCCACACACTTTTTAGTGTTTATATTCTGCAGCATTTCTCTGAAGAAAATTGCTTACAATTGGGTAGATTTATAATACTTTTACGATCATCTAATCTTCCATCTTGAATTCTTTCTGGTCTGAGTTGTTGGTAATAATTTTGTAAATTTTGCAGGGTCTGAATCTTGTCTTAAGGCTTGCCTGGCTACAAACTGTTGTCCACCCTAATTTTGGAAGTTTGGATTCTAGAGTAACTTCATTCCTTTTAGCTGCTCTTGAGGTGATTCGCCGAGGGCATTGGAATTTCTATAGGTAAACCACAGTCGAAACGTATTGATAATATACACTTCCATAGTTTTCTTAACAAAAGTTTTACGCGAGCCGCCAAACTATCATTGCCAGGGTTCTGAAAGATGTAATGCATACAGCTGAAATTAACTAAATAAGTATCTAATAATCTTATATCACTCAATGGAAATTTGATCCTAAACTACGATCGATAACCTATGATCAATCATAGTTTTAGCACATCGATCAAACTTACGAAGTTACACCATAAGCCCTAGTGCTGAATTAGGTGCTTGTGAACTTTTCACATATAAGATTTGCTCAAAAGTGATGCAGAAAAAGTTAATAACTATGAAGTTGCTAAATATGCAGCAAAAAATATGAGGAGAAGTGCTCTCAAAAGAATCATACAAGTTCTTGATTTAGCTCTTCAACACAATTGATAGAGTTCAGCTAGATTTGTGTTCATATCTAGGAATATATTTTGTTACCACACTGACAGAAAATTTATTGATGTTTTAGGTTGGAGAATGAGCATCTAAACAATGCAGGAAAGTTCAGAGCTGTGAAGACTGTTCCACTGCCTTTTCATGAAGTGGACCAAGATTAACTATTTGATTGATGAGATGGATCATAGGATTGATCATAACTCCAAGTGATCCAATGTACCCAAGTTTGATATAACAAAATATACAAATCAGTATACAATAATTTGTTCTTGGTGATATAAATGGTAAAATGGTATCATTTCTCATCCATTTTGGTTTATATATTCTTCCCTTCCTATTGAACAGTAATGTGTAGATAAAATTTAGTCAACAAGAAGAATGTGTGCAAGTGCATTGCCCCTCTCTCTCTCTCTCTCTCTCTCTCTCTCTCTCTCTCTCTCTCTCTCTCTCTCTCTCTCTCTCTCTCTCTCTCTCTCTCTCTCTCTCTCTCTCTCTCTATATATATATATATATATATATACATACATACATATGCATATATATTTATAGAGAGAGTGAGAGTTAGACTAGAATAATATAAGGTTAAATACATTTTACTCTTTATGCCTAAGATTATTTTACCTTAATACTTAAAAAGTTTCAAACTAGTCACTCTACTTAGGGCTGTCAAAATAATCAAGCCAACTTGAGCTCGGCCCGTTAAGGCTCAACCAAGCTCGCCTAAAAAATAAGTTGAGCCGGTATTGATCTTTAAAACAGGGTTGAAAAAACTTCGAGCCAAACTTGATTATGAACGGGCTCAATAATGCTCAAAATAATTATACTATGTATGTATGTATATATATATGAGTAATACTTTCCATATTATAACATATTTTTATTATATTTTAAATTTTATTAAGTGGATTATTATTTACTGGGATCTTATAGAGTTTAGTTCTGAATTTTAATAAAAATTTTAAGTACTTTTATTAGTTTATATTTTCAATTAGGCCTTGTTTTAAGCTTTATTCAAGTTTAATTTATTTCAAGCTAGACGAGGCTCAAAATTTGGCTTAATTAAGGCTTAAAATTGCTCATCGGCTCGTTTAAATAAGCTCCATTTGAATTCAAATTAGCTCGAAATTGGCTCAAATTGAAATGATTTTAATTTAAGCTTGATCACAAATCTAAGCTTGAAATTATTTTTAATTCAAGCAAGCTTAGCACAATTACACCTGCTATCTTATAACTAAAATATGATTACTAATTTTTTTGTCAAATTTAACTAAACCTACTCAAATAATTTTCAAAATTAGTTTTTTCCTTGATTTCTTATATTTTATACACCAAAATACCTTATTCTTCTTCTTACCCAAAAAATAATATAAATAACCTCTCTTTCTCACCTCTCTCCACTATTGTCGTCATCGCTTCCTCCTTCCTCCTACTAGAGAAAGGAGTAAAGAAGAGAGGGAGGGGTGGGATGGTTTCTGGCGAGTGTGAGCGACGGCAGTGTAGAAAATAAAAAGACTTAGAAGTTAATTTACGTGTGTTAAATTAAATTGTGATAAGTATATAAACTAGTTTAAATTTTTTTTAATTTTTCTTTTTAATTCTTCACTTTATATCACACCATTATTTCAAAATAGAAGTGAATGTATGAATAATTATTTTTAGAATAAATTATTTTGGTAAAACAAATTGCTATTCTTATTCCAACCCTATTCCAATTCTAAATCAGAACTAGGATACTTTAAATAAGTTCTGGTTCAGGATAATTATATTTAGATCATAACTTATTTAAGAGTAGCTAACCTATTTATAACCCAATAAAATATAATTATGGCCAGAATAACTCATTCATCACCCAGATGATAATTTGTTTATTACTTGAATAATTTATATAAACCCATTTAAATTTAATCCCTGGTATTTAATATTTCAACCAGTAGTTAACCCTGGCCAAGCTGACACTAAATCGATTGCCTGGTCCTAAACCAACGTAAACCCTAAACCCTCGTTCTTACCCGCCTTTCCCACCACAGAACGGCTCCGTTCAAGTAGTCGTCGTCGCCAAGCAGAGAGAAGAAGAGGGAGAAGAAGAAGAAAGATGGTAAGGCCGTACGCAGTGAAAGGGCGAAGGAAGCGCCCGAAGAGAGAGGTAGAAGAGGTGATCGAAGAACAAGAAGTGGAAGAAGTAAACGAGGAGGAGAATAGAGGAGAGGTCGAGGAGATGGAAAAGGAGGGGGAGGGGAGTCAGGATGCAGTCGCCGACGAGATGGTTGGGCTCCCGGTTGTCGCGCGGCCGATCGATGATGCGAGGAAGCAGAAAGGTGTCATCTTTGTGCTTGAGAAGGCCTCGCTCGAGGTCGGCAAGGTTGGAAAGGTAAGTGCCCGGGGTCGACATTAGGGTTTTAATTTGGACTATGGTAATTGATCTGTTTTTTCTACTCTGCTCGTGGATTTGAGTATAAAAAAAAAAAGTCCTTTTTTTGTCACTGATTTGTTGCTTTTTGAATTAGAGTCTTGAGTTTAGACCAGTAAAAGTTTCTTATTGGGAAGTTCTGTCAAGGGTTATATAATTTGTTTCAGAACTAGGGTCTATATCTGGAGTTTGATTTGGGTTTTTCTTTTTTTATCAGTGGTGTTGATAGTAGAATTCAGGTTCCTTGGGATGAGGGTGGCTGAATGAGGCTCTTATATTGGTTTGTGCTCAAGGTTTATTGTGGGTTTGATGGTACTTTGCTTCTTTAATGCAAGGAGAGGAAAGGGAGTGGAACTTTGCTGATTCTGGATGTTGTGAAGGGTGTCAGAAGATGTTAAAAAATTAAGTTTCGGATATAACGTTCTATGTGGACTGTGGATATGATTTTTGCTGTGTTATATCAAAATTGAGGATGTGGCTGCAATTTAGAATTCACAGTTTTCTGGAGGGATCAACCAGGTTATGGCTAAAACTAGGCTTAAGTTAAAAAGTCCGGCAGATTAGTGCTAGATTGCTATTTATTTGCACCTAAGATTCAATCAGATTTTTATTGGTTGTTATTTGCTTTAGGGATCAATTGGGATTTTGTCTTTGACATCCTGCCTCAAATCCAAGAGAATACACTTTAGGCACTTACAAATAGACCTGCACATATGATGATATGAAATAATGTTCTTGTTTATGTCGGAGAACCAACAGTGTACAGGCATTTTATTAATTGAAAAGTTGTTGTAGCAAGTGATCCTTTACATATAATCACACATCAAATCCATCGATTGAAGAATTATCAATTCTAACAAACTGTTCACTATATTCTGCATCATTTAAGTCAGTAACATGTAAGATAGACAAATGAATCCAATTCATGAATCTTAGGTTTAAGTTAGTACGATGTTAGATCGACAAAGGAATTCAGTCCAGAAATCTTAGGTAAATGGCATGAAATCCAAAGCTCCGTTTGTTGAATTATGTCTCCTAAACTAACAAACAATGTTAACATGTCACAACTCAACCTTCTGAATTTAACCGGAAATGAAATGTCGTAATCTCAGATAATTTGACTTGGCTTAACATGAATCATGGTAGTATCCAAGGAATATCTTGGAAGTATTTGAGCGATATCTTCAATATTAACTGTATTCTGAAAATTCATATACTTGAAGGAGGCTTCCGATACATATCTAGTAGAATCCGACAAGTATTGCATCAGATACTGTATCCAATATAGATATGCATGGAATAAAAGGAACAAACCTGTGCTTCTTAGCTGCTCTTATTGTGACTATGTTATTAATATGTGAAATCAGGACTCCAAATTATATACATTGAGGATTTTCTTGAAGGTCAAATGCCTTAAGGACCTTAACATCACTAGATTGTGGAATTTAATACAATAAATGGTTGCAAATTCAGTTTTTAATGGAGTTGGATTCCTTAATTATCTATGATTGTTTACAAAGACTTATTTTATGGCTCTTGTTTACTTTGTTGATGAATTACAGTCCTAACTCCTAAATTAACCTATGTCATATGATATATCAGCTGACCTCTAATTTCTCATTATTTGCAGCTCTATATAGTATATACTCATACTATTTGATTACAATAAATGTTGGAGATAATGCATTGACTTCAATCAAGCAGATTGCTGTTGCCTTTGTTATAGAACAATACCCATATTGTATAGTTCCTCCAATCTCTTATGTGCATGTCTCATATACTTTTCTTGTCTTTATTTCCAGAATTTCCAAATTTTGAACTCAGATGATCATGCCAACTATCTAAGAAAGCAGAACCGCAATCCAGCTGATTACAGGCCTGACATTATTCACCAGGTATCTGGATTTCTTAGTACTGTTTCTTTCGCGGCTGTACTTTAAATTGTGTAAGAAAGACATTTTTCATTTTGAGAACGTTATCCTATGAGAGAAGTACTTTGTTGAACCAAAGAAATGTATGCACAATGATCTAAAAGGTGGTTGCATTACGTGGGCTATCAATATACCTGTATAATTTATTATGCAGTTAGGGCTGAAATATTTTTGATGTTAATACCTGAAAGAAGAAACATATCCAAGTACCTAACAAATTTTTTTCTTTGGTTTCTATGCCTAGTGAAGAATGCCTAGATGTTATAAGATCGTGTTCTCCTTTACCTAGATATCTGCATTCCTTGTTAAAATTTGGGCATGTTTGAACAGCCTTATTGGATGCTCCTTTTGCACTGCTTTTACTTTGGACTTCAAACTCAAGTACTATATTGTCATTACTTAATATGATCCTTCAACTTTAACTGACAACCATGCCAGGCACTTCTTGCGATATTTGATAGCCCCCTAACTAAAGCTGGAAGGTTACAAGCTGTTTACGTGAAGACAGAAAAAGGAGTGCTTTTTGAAATTAAACCCTATGTGCGCATGCCGCGTACATTTAAACGGTTTTGTGGCCTCATGTGTAAGTTATAGCAAAGCTGCTCTGCTCATTTTAGCAAAGTTTACTTCTCAAGATCTGGTTATCTGCTTTAATTTCTAAGTAATGATCAAGGTATGCTTCTTTATTGCAGCACAATTACTGCAGAAGTTGAGTATTACTGCTGTTGGGAAGCGTGAGAAACTTCTTAATGTAATAAAAAACCCTGTATCTCGTTATTTACCTCTCAATTCACGAAAAATAGGTGAGAATCTCAATCTTTTTTTTCATAAACAATAGCATAAATCCACATATCTGACTGCTAAGTACTCTACTATGATTTCTAGGCCTTTCATATAGTGCAGAAAGATCAGTTAATTTGTTCGACTATGTTGCAGCAGCTAGTGATGATACCAACCTTGTCTTTGTGGTATGTATAAATTATGACAAAATTGTTGCTTTGGATTTTGTTATCATTGGTATGTATGATTCCTTATCTAGTTTTGATATTTCAGTTTGTTGTCACTGTAAAAAATTTGACCATGTTAGAGCTTTGGTTCAGGTTGGTGCTATGGCCCATGGAATGATTGACAAGGAAAACATGGAAGATTTTATATCAAGTAAGTAATTAAAAAAACATGGAAAATTTTTCACTTACCCAGTGTCAATCAGCATGGCTGTTGCATATGGATCATTATTTGATGATGCGCATTAGTTGATTGTATAAGATCCACTTTCTTTGTATCTTTCTTGCTCACTCGCTTGTGGTTTTAATTACTTTTCTAGTGAAACTTTTGATAAATATCAAATGTCAGGCATATACTATTATTATCAGTGTTTGATGTTAAGGCCTTACCATGAATGTAGATTTATTTAAATTATCCCATTTGTGCTATTCACTGTAGCTTTATTAGTTCTAGGAAACTACAATGGTGGATGTAGAATTCAAGGGTCAGAATGGCAATGCAGGAACAGTTATTAGTTTTAAACATGTAGAATATGTAATCCTATTGGCATTGGTTTCAGCTCAAGGAGAAACCAGTTTTAGGGCAGGAAGCTCGTTCCATTCTGTTTTATCTACCTCAAAGCATGGGATAGCATGTGGGACAGTAATTCTTGTCATGGAATAAGTAGAAAGAATATGCAGATAAATGCATGGTGGAATTAAACCCTTATTTATTTTGATTTATCATATATTGCTTTCTAGTTTGTTTTGCATTGGGATGGAAGGAAACCTTGTTTTCACTTTTTCACACGAAGTTTCATCTCAGATTTTGTACTATAGGAAGCTCAATGGAAGAGAAAAAGAAACATACAACCATAAAATGAAGAATATCCTTTTCTTTCTTTTTTCCATTGGTTTTGTTGAGATTTTCAGATTCATATGAAGGACTTATTGCTCGCTTTTCTGTTGCATACTTTTTAGCCTTTTCGGCAGTCAGACATAGAGATAGGCCTGACTGACAACCATGCACCAGGGCATCTGCTTGTTTGATGCTTTGGATATTTGAACATTGCTCCATTGATATCTAAGAACATGACAGAAATTTGTGTGCACTTTTATCCATCATAGATGATTTTATAAACTTATGTGATCATACGCTTTATGGTAGACTTGTGCATCTTATGATTGGGACTTTCCATGTAATTTTAAGCTGAGTTTGCAGCTTAACAAGTATAGACATAATTCTTGTGATAACTTTTTGGAGGTGACCATTTAAAGTGATATGTCACAATACCATATGGTCCATGTCCTAAAGGTCCTTGTGGACAGTGTTGATTCAGCAATGCCAATTAGATAGTTCTGCCACTGGTAGGAGTACTAATATATCCTCGGATCTAGTTTTAGTAGTTACTGTTAAGCAACCTGTGTACTGTAGAGTCCGAGTCTCTAAGGAAATTCAGACTCCTTTATCTTTCTTACGAAGATACCTGCTAATATTATCTGTGGTATGTTGATCTTGTTAGTTGTTAGGCTCAGTGCAAACTCAATGATGATGAACAGTTTGTTCTTTTGCAGTTCCTTTTCTTCTTTCTTTCTTATCATGCTGACAGATGGAAAAGTCCATATAGTTTCACTGTCATTTATTCCCTTTGTTGTGGCCGATATTAATCCTGTTACATTGTATTTTGCAGTTTGTAATTACCCACTGAGTGCGGCATGCTGTTTAAACCGAATATGCAGTGCGTTGGAGCAAAAGTGGAACATCAGATGAAGCAACTATACAATCTCCATACTTTCCGGATGGTTAATTAATTGTTGGAAGCTCTCCACTTGCTGATGACCTTCTAGGAGTGTCTGTTTCTCCTGGCTTTTATGTTATTAGCTAGTCTTATGTATTAAGGAGGTTTTTCAACTCTCTCAATTTTATGTCTCCCCATTGCATTACCAGTATTTACATCATGTACTTGGATAGTGGAAGTTAAAATTCACTGAGTAATTGCATGAATTTTATTCATTGTATCTTGGTCTGCCATTTGCCATTTGCCATTTGCTGTGTGTATTCATGAAGTTGATGTGCTCCGTGTTGATCTCTGCCAGCTTGAATTGTAGTTTTGTTCAAAGTATAAAGCAAAGGATGTTCATTGTTTTCTGAAATAATGAAACAGGGAGAGTCAGAAAATTATAGGCTTCTAAAACCTGTATATTTTTTTATTTTTCTTTTATCATTCACAAGCCCAAAGGTTAGATGTGGGCTAAGACAAAGGGCCAATCATTTTTAGATACAGAGGTACTTAGATACTATCGAGTTTTTAGTTATCTAGCCTAGACTTCAAATCATATGAGTCGTCGAACAAT
This sequence comes from Typha angustifolia, assembly GCF_048772165.1. Classification (NCBI taxonomy): domain Eukaryota; kingdom Viridiplantae; phylum Streptophyta; class Magnoliopsida; order Poales; family Typhaceae; genus Typha; species Typha angustifolia. The sequence continues at coordinate 5,340,317 of NC_133246.1, read as the reverse complement.
TATTTCAAACCAAACGTCATTTAGATTTGCTTGAAGTCACTATGTTGTCAAACTGTTCTTCCAAGTTAACTGTATTGTAAGTTATCGATCGAATCAAACTAAGTCATTAAACTATTAACCATCAAACGATTTCTTCATAATATTAGTATTGGAGTTGAACTCATAACTCCCTTAGTCATGGGAAAGGTACCGACCAACTCTAATGTAATTTTCGAATATTGAAGTTGTCGGAACTCATTCTCTCTGAACAACTTTTAAAATTTTGAAACTTGTACGGTTGACTCGTATATGATATAGATTTAGAGGTACTCAATTCAAATCCCATAACAATTATATGTTTAATTCCAAGGATTTCCACACATTTGATTTCAGATGCACATTGCATATATTCCTTGGCATGTAATATTTACTTTTAAAGGATTTCAAATACGAAGAATTGCGCATACTGAATCCTCTACCCTCACAAAATTCCATTCATTATCTACTTAATTAAACACGCTTTAGTCATAAGGAATAATTATAGCATACAGTTGCCAATATATATTAGGCTTGTATAAATCTGACCTTTATCATCTGAGAACATGTATTAATAGGTCCAACAATTAATAGACACCAATTAATGATTCACTAAAAATAATAATTATATTTGATATAACATAAATTTGATATTAAAGTAACAAAGAATAATAAATTTGTTTTAAGAATTTATGATATTTTAAACTAAATGAAGAAAATATCTTTAATTTAATATGAAGTAGCAGTGGTAATTAAATATTATTATTAAATTACTAGAGCAAAATAATAAAAATTCTATTCATATTCGAGAATTGAACGGAGCTAGATGACTAATGACAAATTATACAAAAAGAGAAACGATGGATTTGACTTCAATATTTTGTGAGCAAATTAATTAATAAATCTCTCACCAGATGAACTTTTAAATTCCACTTCTTTGCCAGTTTTGTATATATATATATTGAGAGATAAAATAATGTTGAGTATAGCTGTGTGCTAAACCATGAATGCACCTAAATTAGGTACAGAGTACGTACAAGATCTTTGCCTGCAGTTTAGAGTCACAAGTTCATGCAGTTATATGCATGCAAATAAATGGAGATATTTGTATCAAAAAAGCGTTTAAATATTATCAATAATAAAATTAGCCTCTTAGGAGCTGAGTTCATTTATTTTCTACAGTAGATATATAAATTTATTTTAATAATGGAGTGCACATAAAAGTTTAATGGTGCTGTTACTAAAATTTAAGAAGTTTTGATACAAACAGTTCAAATAACTTCATAAATAAATGTAAGATTAAAAACTCATGGAAGCATGACATGTTCTTCTTCATAGAGTGAAGAACCAAACAAAGGATTCTATTATGATGAAGACAAAGAGAAGATTAAGTACTACTCTTCGATCAACTAATCAGACGGTTTATAACAAGCGATGACTAGCTAGGTATGTTATTTTTGTGGTTATTTCCCTAGAAGAATCAGTATATTCTAGGTTAACTACATTATGCCTTTCTAAACTATCATCGTTTTGATATGTAATAATTTTTAATATTCACGTAAACCCTCTAAACTTATATATATATATATATTCATATAAACTTAAAAAAAATATCTTAGTACAGGGTATATGTGATAAAAAAAAAAGAGAGGTGGTGGCAAGCATCTATGATCATTAGTGCCGTGATCATGCTATGTACAATGGGGAAATGAGGAAGGTACGTGCCATGCATGTGAAGTCAAAATTAACACACATGCATGCATGCATGATAGCTGTGAGTGATCCAAATATTCTTTTGGGAGGCAGGTTTAGTGAAGCTTCCACTCCCTTTCTACCTCTACTAATAATCAAGGTATTTGTTAGTAGATAAACAAAATCTTATTCAAAAATGATGACTAGCAACTGGGCCATCTTCATTCTAGGATATATCTGCCAATGGATAATTAAGAAGACCTATGGACTTGATTATGATGTTGGATTAACTTGTCCAGCGTTTGGATTGAGTGTGGATCCAAAACTAGTCTAGTTTTTCTTACTTTGTTTTTAACATTAATAAGGTATCTTAAATGAGTTTAGAAAATTTAGATGTTTGATTATAACTAATTTAGTAATATAATTATTATCTTTAATGCGATATAAAAAAAATAAGTAAGTTTAGGAGATATTTTTATCTCAAACGATTAAATACTCTTTAAAATGGATAGGTGAAGAGTAAGAGGTGTCAAAATAAATTAGTAGCTTGATTTGAATTTCAAGCCGAGCTCGAGTCCTCAATACTCGACTCTTTGATTTGAAAGTAGTCTAGGTTTAGGTTTAAGCTCGGCTTAACTTCGATTGGACTTAGTTTGAGTTCTGCTTAGGTTTAATCTGGCTAGTTTAGTATTTACTAAATTGGTTTAAAAAACTTAAACTCGATCAAAACGAATACTATTACTACAGTTTGTTTTCTTTCTTTACATAATTATTATTTTTCTCTGTCCTTATAAATCTAATCCTTCACAAGAAGCTGTCCGTAGGTTGACTTGACTCTAAATTAATTAAATTTGTTGTTACCTTCGTCTCCAAGATTACGAATTGGGTCAACTAGAGAAAAACGAAGGTTTCTTAGAATTTATAAGAGAGAGAGAGAGAGAGAGAGAGAGAGAGAGAGAGAGAGAGAGAGAGAGAGAGAGAGAGAGAGAGAGAGGAATCTCCGTAATTGTTACCTTCATCGCCATGGCTACCTCCAAGACCATGGTCTTCTCTGCGGCGACGTCGCTCGCCGCCTCGGCCATCCTCGTCCAGACCTTCGCGTCCCAGTTCATCCCCTTCCCCATCCAACATTACCTCTTCTCCGCCGTCTCTAGCCTCTTCGCCCGCCTCTCCCCCGTGCTCACCGTCGTCGTCGACGAGTCCAACGGCTTCTCCCCCAACCTCATGTTCAAGGCCGCCGAGACCCACCTCGCCTCCATCATTACCACCACCTCCTCCTCCCTCCGCCTCCGCGTCTCCAAGCTCGACGACGCCGACGACCTCGACGTCTGCATGGACAGAGGCGAGCAAATCGTCGAGCAGTTCGAGGGCATCACATTCACCTGGCGCCTCATCGCCCGCGGCCTGCCCGCCTTGGACTTCGCACCCCCCGTCCACCGCCCCCAATTCAACCACTTCTACTACCCGCCCGCCGACGCCCCCCCGGCCGAACCCCGGTCCTTCGAGCTCACCTTCCACAAGAAGCACAAAGATTTCGCCTTGAAGTCCTACCTCCCGTACGTCCTCGCTCGGGCGAAAGCCATCCGCGATGAGGCGCGGACGCTGAATCTGTACACCAACGAGGATGTCTCGTGGAAACCGGTGAACCTCCGCCACCCGGCGACCTTCGGATCTGTGGCAATGGAGGAGGAGGCGAAGCGGGCGTTGAAGGAGGACTTGGAGAGGTTCGTGAAGAGGAAGGCGTACTACAAGAGGATCGGGAAGGCGTGGAAGAGAGGGTACTTACTCCACGGACCGCCAGGGACCGGGAAGTCGACGCTGATCGCCGCCATAGCCAATTTCCTCCGGTTTGATGTGTATGACCTGGAGCTCACCAATGTCAGGTGTAACGCCGTTCTGAGGTCGCTGCTCGTATCCATCGGCAACCGTTCAATCCTCGCCATCGAGGACATCGATTGCTCGACCGAGCTCCAACAGAGGGACGAGGACAAGAATACCAGAGAGGCGCCTCCTTTTTATCGTCCTCCTTGGGAGGAGCAGGATAAGGTAACGTGTTTGCTAAAATGTCGCAATGGAACAGTAAAAATGAAAAGATTGTCTTATTTCTCTCCTCTTGTTTCTCTAACTTTAGGTGACGTTGTCCGGGCTGCTGAACTTTGTCGACGGGCTCTGGTCGAGCTGCGGCGACGAGCGGATCATCGTGTTCACGACGAACTACAAAGAGCGGCTCGACCCGGCGCTGCTCCGGCCGGGGCGGATGGACGTGCATGTGCACATGGGCTACTGCACCCCGGCGATGTTCCGGATCCTCGCCGCCAACTACCACCTGCTCGACCAGCACCCGCTCTTCCCAGAGGTCGACGGGCTGATCCGGGCGGTCGACGTCGCGCCCGCGGAGGTCGCGGAGGAGCTGATGAGGAGCGACGACGGCGAGGCCGCGCTCCGAGGACTCATAGAATCCCTCCGTAGGAAGAAGAAGGAGGAGGAGGAGGAGGAGGAGGTAAATGATAAGGTCGAGGATCATAGAGGAGAGGATGTACAAGATCACAGTGGGGGTGGTGAAGTCCAAGAACTAGAAGACCTTCAGGATTGTTCGTGATTCGTATCTCCCGTTGTTAGACTTCCTGCGATTTCGTCATGGTGGGATTTGAGAGGTAGAGTGAGAAATATTATTACTTGACATTAAAGCAAGTAATCCACATATAAACTCGTATTACTTGGTGGCTAATTCGGAAAGAAGATAATCATAAGAGTATCTTTTGGCGAGAGGCGGATACGAAATCTAATATTTTTTTTTACTTTTTATAAATTACACATTATATTTTATATATTTTATAATCCGACACTTTTTTTTCCTCTATAATTCTCATTTAACACCCTAGATTTTTTTTTGACAGTATTTAAAAAAAATTCTATTATAATATACTAAATTATCCCTATCTTCTTCATTCTATGTCTCTCTTCCAAAAAAAAGAAAAAAAAGAAGATGAATAAGAAAAAGAGGAGGGGAAGGATGAGGAAAGGTGGTGGCTGCAGCAATGGTAGAGGAGATAGGTGGGGAAGATGATGTGAGGCTAGAAAATGAGAGAGAATTGCGGGAGTATTTTAGTAATTTGATTAATGTTAATTAGTCAAAATAATATCAAGTATTAAATAAGGATTATAGAGAAAATAAAGGGGTGAAATCCTTAAGATAGACGAGATTATTGGATGGAGCCGGACCAAGTTTGGGCCAACCGAGTTTCAATATATGTTCATGGCCCGACCCACTAATCACTCGAGCCAAGTTAGAATATTTTAACCCATTATTGCCCACCAGTTTATTAGATATTAAGCTCGGGTTAGATATAATAGGTTAAATATAAAAATATTATATCTTATTAAGTTGAGTTTAATGGGCTTATATGAAGACATTTTAGTTATCTTTTATAGGAACATACTTATATATTGATATATAGTTTACTAAATATCCAATGCGGAACTAAAAAAATTATAAGAATATGCATACATTATGGGTCGGGTCATAGATGAGAGTAATGAATTGGACTTTCGGGCCAGGTCGAGTAGGCAAAGGCTTAGCCCATGGCACCCACTACCATATTGAACTCGAGTCGTGCTTAACCCGATTAAAACTGGGCGGTTTCAGGCCGAATTTAGGCAAGTCGGCCCTAATAATCATGTCTAAAGACGAAATGCGAATTACAAAATAGGTAAATATAGGGCGTGATTTGTAAAAATTCCTTTTTTTCGGTTCATATAATTATTATTATTTCTTTATTACCTTAATGAACTTTTAATTAGGGCATTAAGCCCTATCTTTCTTAGAAAAAATAAGACAAAAGAAGGAGAGGAAAAAATAATGATGGGTGCTAATAGCAAATTGTCGGCTGGATCAAGCTCGACTCATAGCTGACTAGCATTCATGTACAATTATGAAATTAATTTTGTGGATCCGGATCCCTAATTTGTACATAACTTAGTAATTACAAGAGAATAATATTACTCGTATTACAGTTTTTAGAATTCAATCCTCTCGATAATCAGCATGATAATTTGATTTTTAACATGCTTGAGATCAATCTAATCGAGTTTGATCCTTGGATTATTAACATGTTAATGTACCTAAACCGATTAATAATTAAATTATATTTATTTTTTGTTATATAAACTCATTTATGACTCGACACTACAATGTATTTATAATACAATAATTCATTTAACTCGACTATGGTGCGATAATATATTTATTATTTGAATAATTAATTTATAATAGAAAAAAATTGTTAATAACATCAAACTAATTTTATAATATAAAAGAACTATATATAAGTCAAATAAATTTGTTTAAAAGTTATAGCTCAAATAATTTATGTAAATTTATGACCCGAGAAAGTATTTAATTAACTAATCGCCTTATTGTTTAGAAATTTCAATTTGTATGATAGACATGTCTTATTCATATTTTTCAACTCAGACATGGTTTACACTCTTTATTATAAATTGTGGGGTTACTTACGGTGACACTCTTGTACTATATCCAATTTTCACGAAGATTCTTTAAACTTTTTTATATTACAATGTTACTCGTAAACTTTAGAGCAAAGTGAAACTGGTAATGATAGTAACGAAAAACGTGTAGTGTAATGACCAACTATATTTCTAACAAAAAAAAGTTTTGTCATCAATTTAGCCAGTAAAAAGAAATTAATTTCTAAAATTATCTAAATACCCTCAACTAACTTATACAGGTTTTTTAAATAAATCACCCCACTGCATTCCTTATTGCAAACCCACCCCCTGTTGCTTATCTCCTCTACCTTCCCTTGCCTTGCCTCACCGTAGGCAGCATCTGTTAGTAATTTCATGTTTTTGACATGAATTTTTATTAACTTTGAGCTAAGTTTTAAGTGGGGCACATATATTATTAATGATGGTTTAATGGTGGAATTAATTTATCTCAAAGTGTACTTTATTGTCAAATATTCACTTAGTCAAATCCATGAAGAGAAGTGAATGAAAATTGGTTCTAAAGTGGGTATCATGGTAATGGAAAATAAAGAAAATGAAGTTTAGTACCATATTGGATATTTGAGAAATGTTAGTATGGTATATAAGTAACAAACTTCTTATGGGCTTTGGGCCCCAAAAGGGATACCTATTTTGTTGGTAAATATTACTATGCAATTTAACTCACACGCGCGCCGCCCGGCTCGGCTCGGTTTGCACGCACGGGTCAAGTCCAATTTTAATTTTTTGCCTGATACGGGTTTAAATCTGGTTTGGTTCGGGGTCGAAGTGGTGTGTCCCTTCGATAAACAGTTAATCAATTCAGTTAGTTGGTTGAACTCGACCCAAATGGTGCATCCCTTCATAGTGTAACTATAAATTAGTTTCTGACCCGAATTGGTGCATCCTTTCGGTGACATTTTGCATCTCTCAAGCCTGTTTACCTCTATAAATAGGCTGTCAGTCTGCATAATTAAATACAACATCAGAGAAGAAAACTTGGTTCTGATGTCGATGATATGCACCTCTCCGCTATTGTCTCGGAAGTAAACCTAATTGGTGGTAATCCTAAAGAATGGTGGGTAGACACTGGAGCTACTCAACACATTTGTGCCAATAGGTGGATGTTTTCGTCTTATCAAACTACAACAGATGAAAACTTTATATGGACAATTCGGCAACTTCCAAGGTGGAAGGAATAGGGAAGGTTGTGTTAAAATTGACTTCAGGAAAAGAACTTACTCTTAATGATGTAATGCATGTGCCCGACATTCGAAAGAATCTGGTTTCGGGATCATTATTGAGTAAGAATGGTTTTAAGTTGGTGTTTGAGTCTGATAAGTTTGTACTTATCAAAAATGACATGTATGTTGGAAGGGGCTACTTGTCAAATGGCCTCTTTAAGATGAATATAATGACTGTAACTCCAAAAATAAATAAAGGGGAATCTTCTTCTTACTTGTTTGAGTCTCGTGAAATTTGGCATGGTAGATTAGGACATATTAATTATGGTACATTGCGTAGATTAATTAATCTTAACATGTTGCCTAATTTTCAAATTGATTTAAATAAAAAATGTGAAATATGTGTTGAAACCAAATTGGCTAAGACTTCGTTTCATTCCATCGAACGAAGTACAGAACCTCTAGAACTTATACATACTGATGTATGTGATTTGAAATTTGTTCAAACTAGAGGTGGAAAAAAGTATTTTATTACTTTTATTGACGATTGCACAAGATACTATTATGTGTATTTGCTAAGAAGCAAAGATGAGACATTAGAAATGTTTATACATTTCAAAATAGAGGTTGAGAATCAACTTAGCAGAAAGATTAAAATGCTAAGAAGTGATAGAGGTGGTGAATATGAGTCACCATTTGCACAAATATGTGCAGAAAATGAAATTATTCATCAAACAACGGCTCCTTACGCTCCACAGCAAAATGATATTGCTGAACGTAAGAATAGAACTCTGAAAGAGATGATGAATGCCATGTTAATAAGTTCTGGTTTACCCTAGTATTTGTGGGGGGAAGCTTTGCTTTCTGCAAATCACATTCTCAACCGGTTACCCCGTAAGAAATTGTATAAAACACCTTATGAGTTATGGAAAGGTCGAGAACCTAGCTATAAATTCTTAAGAGTGTGGGGGTGCCTAGCAAAGGTTGCAATTCCAGTTCCTAAAAGAACAAAAATTGGACCTAAAACTATTGATTGTATATTCATTGGTTATGCTCATAACAGTAGTGCATATCGATTCCTGGTTCACAAATCAGATAATTCTGAAGTACATGAGAATACAATTATTGAGTCTAGGAATGCATCATTCTTTGAGAATATATTTCCATATAAATTTACATCTGAAATAAGTTCTCTCAAAAAAACTTATGAAAATAAGCAGGACCAAGAGTCCATGCAAGAAGGAAATGATAATGAACCTAGACGAAGTAATAGGGCAAGGACTTCTACGTCTTTTCGTCCTGATTTTCTAACATATTTGTTAGAAAAAGAACCTCAGAGTTATAAGGAAGCAATGTCTACTCCTGAAGCTTTTTTTATGGAAAGAAGCCATTGATAGTGAAATTGAATCCATTTTGCAAAATCATACCTGGGAATTGGTGGATCTTCCACCAGGATGTAAACCTTTGGGTTACAAATGGATATTCAAAAGAAAGATGAAAGCAGATGGTTCAATTGACAAATACAAGGTGAGACTTGTAGTCAAAGGATATAGACAAACAGAGGGAATAGATTACTTTGATACATATTCACCTGTAACAAGAATAACGTCTATCCGATTAATAATTGCTCTTGCGGCATTATATAATCTGGAAATACATCAGATGGATGTGAAAACTGCATTCTTGAATGGTGAATTAAATGAAGAAATCTATATGGAACAACCCGAAGGGTTTGTGGCTCCAGGACAAGAGAGAAAAGTGTGCAAATTAGTTAAGTCTCTTTATGAGCTTAAACAAGTACCTAAACAATGGCATGAAAAATTTGACTTAGTTATGATGTCAAATGGTTTTCACATTAATGAATGTGATAAATGTGTTTATGTGAAATGCATTTCAGATAATTATGTCATTGTATGTCTATATGTGGATGACATGATAATAACTGGTAGCAATATTAATGTCATTAAAGCTACCAAGAACATGTTGGCTAATAAGTTCGATATGAAAGATATGGGAGTTGCAGATGTGATTCTTGGTATAAAGATCACTAAGGCAACTGAAGGGTATGTTATATCTCAATCATATTATATTGAGAAAATACTCGACAAATTTGATAAAGATAGTAGCAATATAGCCAGAACACCTATAGATGTGAATCTTCATCTCACAAAGAATACAGGTGTATGTATATCTCAGTTAGAATATTCTCGGATAATAGGCAGTTTGATGTACGTCATGAATTGCACTCGTCCGGATATTGCGTACTCCGTGAGTAAACTGAGTAGATATACAAGTAATCTAGGCAGTGATCACTGGAAGGCGATAGTTAGGGTACTCAGATATTTGAGATACACCACTAACTATGGATTGCACTATTCAAAATATCCAGCAGTACTTAAAGGGTACAGTGATGCAAATTGGATATCTGATACAAAAGATACCAAATCCACGAGCGGATATGTCTTTACACTTGGAGGTGCATCTATTTCATGGAAATCTTCTAAATAAACATGTATAGCTAGATCTACTATGGAATCTGAATTCATAGCATTAGATAAGGCTGGAGAAGAAGCAGAATGACTTCGAAATTTTTTAGAAGATATTCCTATGTGGCCAAAACCTGTGTCCACAATTTGCATACATTGCGATAGTCAATCAGCTATAGGAAGGGCACAGAGTCAAATGTATAACGGTAAGTCACGACATATACGTCGTAGGCATAATACAGTGCGACAATTGATCTCAAATGGTATAATATCCATTGATTATGTAAAATCAAAGGATAACATCGCGGATCCATTAACTAAAGGTTTAACAAGAGATCAAGTATATTGTTCATCGAGGGGAATGAGTTTGAAGCCTACCACCTAGAGTAACGACACAACGGCAACCCAACCTAGTTGACTGGAGATCCCAAGATCTAGGTTCAAAGGGACAACCGAGTTGTGGGGGCGTTCTCTGAAATCACTAAGGAATTAAATTTCCTACACCTTTCCTATGATGACATAGTGATAAACCTGTACTAAGTGTTAGGGTAAGCAATGCTTTTAATGACTCTTATACTTTGGAAATCTAAGTGGAGTATGACAGGATACTTTTAATAAGAGGTCACCTATGTGAGTGTGAAGTGGGCCGCTTCTATGAGATGACTAGGCTAAATCTCTAGAGCACTCAAAGAATTATCAAGCGCGTCCAAGGCCGAAATGGACACAACATATAGAACCGACTGTGTTGAAAAGAGCCGTGTGAGTATTATTGTCTTGGTTTATACAAAAGCTGAACAGTTCAAGACATCATGTTCACTGGTTAGCGAATAAATCCGATAATACTTCACTATGGAAGGTTCAAAGCCAAAAGCTACCTATCCTGATGCGGTAACTTTTCGTTGTACTCTCAATCAAGTCTGCATTTCATATGCATTTTCAGCCAATTTATTCATGTGGGGGATTGTTAGTAATTTTATGTTTTTGACATGAATTTTTATTAACTTTGAGCTAAGTTTTAAGTGGGGCCCACACATTATTAATGATGATTTAATGGTGAAATTAATTTAGCTCAAAGTATACTTTATTGTCAAATATTCACTTAGTCAAATCCATGAAGAGAAGTGAATGAAAATTGGCTCTAAAGTGGGTATCATGACAATGGAAAATAAAGAAAATGAAGTTTAGTACCATATTGGATATTTGAGAAATGTTAGTATGGTATATAAGTAACAAATTTCTTATGGGCTTTGAGCCCCAAAATGGGTACCTATTTTGTGGGTAAAGGTTACTATGCAACTTAACTCACATACATGCGCGCCGCCCGGCTCAGTTCGGTTCGCACGCACGGGTCAAGTCCAATTTTAATTTTTTCCCTGATACGGGTTCAAATCTGGTTTGGTTCGGGGTCGAAGTGGTGACATTTTTCATCTTTTCGTCAAGCCTGTTTACCTCTATAAATAGGCTGTTAGTCTGCATAATTAAATATAACATCAGAGAAGAAAACTTGGTTCATTTCTTCTAGAGTCGAGTTTGCATCCGAAAGAGAGTACAGCACAGTTCTGGTTCAATCAAGGTATTAGAAAGCTGCTTCCTTTCCAGTGCAAGGCAGTCATTGTATCCTGGGAGACCGACGTCCACTGTTCTAGAAGCAATCGGTGGAGGGCGAATTGGTCTTAAGGAGATAGTGTCCAACACTAGACTCGACTATTCAGAATTCTATATTCTGTAATCTGTAAGTTATTTATATTATTTTGATCGAATTTATTGTGACTCTTTGGAATCAGATTGTTACCGCCAACAGCATCAGCATTGACTACCGCAATGGAGTCAACAATGTCGACTACGCTAGGGGTGTAAACGAGCCGAGCTTGAGCGAGCCGGCTGCTGCTCAGGCTCGGCTCAAAATTAATTTCGAGCTTCTTTATTGGGCTTAGGCTCGGCTCGCCTCAACTCAAGCCGAGCTTGAGCCGAGCCTGATCGAGCCCGAGTTGAGCCCAAGCCTAAAACAAGTTTATTATCAAGCCTCATTCAAGTGAGCTGGCTCGAGCTGGACCGAGCCAATTCGAGCCTAAGCCGAGCTTAAAGAAGGAAGGTGAGGCGGAGCTTAGAGGAGACGACTACTGCGAGAAGAGGACGACGACGCGGCGGCGGCGACTTGGAGAAGGAAGGTGAGGTAGAGCTTAGAGGAGATGACTGCTGCAAGAGGAGGACGACGCGGCGGCGGCTTGGAGAAGAAGGTGAGGCAGAGCTTATAGGAAACTATTGCCACGGGTCCGTGGTAGCTCGAGGAGACGACTAGCACGGGTGTCGACTACCAAAGTTTTGAACTGCAAATTGTCAAGTGCCGAAGGAGGCGGCGGAAGAGGCGACGGCAGTTCGAGGGGACGAGCAGGGGGAAATTAGATTTGGGGTAGGAGGCAGGGAGGGGATGTAGGACTTAGATTTGGGGATTAGGATTTTCTAATTTAGTTTTATACTGAGCCGATTGAGCCGATCTTGAGCGAGCCGGCTTCAGCTCAGGCTTAGCTCAATATTGATTTCAAGCCTCTTTCAGCGGCTTGGGCTCGGCTCAGCTCTGACTGAGTCGAGCCAGACTTAAGCTCCAGTCGAGCCGAGCCCGAGCCAAGCCCGAGCTGCTCGACAAGCTTGACACCCCTAGACTGCGCCACCCTAAAGTGCCATCACCTGTTGAGCACCAAGTAGTCCGCCACCCCAAGGATGGCTCCCCTATCACCGTTAGCTGGCCCCGCTGTAGAACCCCACTAGGAGCTGGGAAGGAGGGAAGGAGGGAGGTCCCAACGCCGTGATCCTTATCCACGGTGGCCGCTGCCACCATGAACGCAAACGCGTTGCTGTAGAACCCCATCGAGAGTGGGGAAGTAGGGAAAGAGGGAGGCCTTTGCATCGTGGAGACCCTTGTTGGCGCTATGGCGGTAGCGTTGTCGAAGAGGGAGAGAATAGAAGGAAGGAGGAAACGAGAGAGAAAAGGACAATGAGGACATATTTGTCCATTATTATTGGACCAAAATAAAGTTATCTTTCCTCCAACATAGGCATTTATGTTGTTTCACATCTAAAGGGACTGCTATATAAACTAACTCTCCCAATTTATATGTCGGTATACTAATAGAAGAATGACAGTAATTTTTTATATATAAATTTAGGGGTGATATTGTAACTTAAAAGAATTTATTCGTGAAAACCAGGTATAATTCAGAGGGTGTCAACGTAATTAATCTTAAATTGTAATTCAAAGTTTTATACAATTGGTTTTTATAATTTTATTTTTATTGCAAAGATTCTTTTAGTTTGCTAAAACTTCAAATAAGTTTTAGAAATAATACAAAAGGACTATTTTCAAATGGATCAATACTGAACTAGTGGTTTAACGGGTACATTTTAACGTTTTGAAAATTTTACAAACTACGCCCTATGTTATACCTATTTTATAATTCACTCCTTCTTTAAGGATTTTATAATCCAATCCCTTATTTTTTTAATAATTTTTATATAACACTGACATTATTTTAAATAATTGATATAAATTAAATTACTAAAATATCACAATCTTCCCTTAACCACCTCTTTCAGTGGTTGCTGTCATCTATCATCTCCTCCTTTTCTTCTATTTTCTCCTCTCCAATTAATTTTATTAAAAAGATGGAGAGAATTAGAGGATAAAGAATACCTAAGTAATTTAGATGTTTTATAAATATTTAGTATATTATAATAAAATATTAATTTGTTAGGGTGTTAAAAAAAATATAAGGAAATAGAAGTTTGGGTTATAAAATTCTAAAGATGGGTGTGAATTATAAAATATAAGGTGTGATCCATAAAATGACCTAAAATTTGCAGGACTTTCCGAGGTGTTTTCTTTGCATACCTAGAAAAACGGAGGGTGTGATTTATATATATATCGGAAAGTAGGGTCTGAAGTGTTAAACGCATGTATATACATATGATGTTAAAGAGTTTAATTGGATTATATTTACTGGAAGAATCGCTGATTGAGTAATTGTATCGTCTTCTGCATTCCTCTCTCCCTCTCGCTGGTGATTAGGGTTTAGGATTCCCTCACCTTCTACTGAAATTAGGGTTGCGAGCGGAGGTTCCACCATGGACGGGGACGAGGAGGACTACGTCTTCTACGGCACCCCCATCGAGCGCGAGGAGGATACTTCGGCTCGCAAGAGGAAAGCCATCGCCGACGCTGGACAGCTTCGGACACTTCCCGCGTGGAAGCAAGAGGTTTCCTTTCTTTACCTCCTATTACTTTATCGTTTCTTGTGGAGATTAAAAGATGATTTGAGCTCGAATTCGTAGTTTTTCTTTGTAAATGGTAGCTTCGGGAGATTAAAGATGATGTGGATACTATCAAAAGGATGCTACAGGATCCATACCTATTTTTGTGTAGGAAAGTATTTTTTTTAAAATCGAAACGGGGATTTCCTGATGAGCCTAAACTTCCATAATCGGGCTCATCTTGTATATGGGGATAGAACTACAGAAGTCGAAATTGATATTTCTATTATCTTTTTTTTAATCTTATGTCAATCTAGTGATAAACTTGTTTGTATTAATGACTATGGTGAATGGGTAAGGTCTTCCACTATCAGTTATATTTGTAAGATTTCACTATTTCCTTTGTGTCTTTATATACCATATGCTTGAAGGAGCCATTTTTTTCTCCTTTACTTTCCTCAAAATTGAATGACTGATTGAAAATATCTGGTCTTTTCAGGTAAGAGATGAGGGAGGGCGAAGAAGATTTCATGGTGCGTTTACTGGAGGATTTTCTGCTGGTTACTATAACACTGCTGGTTCAAAAGAGGGTTTGTTCTTAACCTGCATTTATTATTCAATTCATTAACTCCTGTGAATATAGTTTTTAAATGGTCTTATGGGACTAAATCAAATGACATTCAGGATGGACTCCGCAGACATTTACATCATCCCGCAAAAGTAGAGGTGAGGTGAAACAACAGAGTATATATAACTTTCTTGACGAGGATGACCTAAAGGTATGTTCTGTCTTTTTCTTTTTATCAGCTCTCTTGCTATTATTAGAGAAATATTATTTTTTTGAATTGTGGGTTTCGAGAATATGTATGTTGTAATCATGTATAGATTTTGACGTGTTAATCTAGTAGGTTGACCTTTAGAATATCTGCATTTGATCTTATCAGTACTTATATGTATGTTTAGAAGCATAATATAACTAACTTTCAAGCATGTGACTTCAGAGGAAAAATGTGCTGGCTAACACAGGCACAATTTTGATGACGAACTAAATAACTATGGTGTCATTTGGCTGTAGTACAAGTGGTTCTTAATCCTTAAATTGGACACACGCTTTTCTAGAGTTACAACCAAAGACACATTATACTAATTTTGGTCAAACTTAGGATAAGTGATCTCATGTGACACTTTATTATGTTTTTCCTATCTCAGTTTGTGCCTAAAATTTGGTTCTTGGCAGCTGCATACGTATGTGGTTTTTGGTGGACCGCTAAGGCGTTACCAAATGCAGTTTTGGCGGCCATTCTTTGATAGATTAGGCATATAAAGTTAGCAGGTGTGGGTAGGCAAATCTGTCAGACAATATAAAAACAAAAAAATGAGGCTAGTGTGTCCTTTACTTCTTTGTTAACTTCTCGATTTATTACCATTTGACATTGTAGTTTTATATATTCAATAAAGACACGATGCTACCAAATATTGTTTCTGTATATTATATGTTTCTAATCATATTATTTTGTACATATATACATATGTAGCATTTTTAATATAATGTTGGCCGCATGCTTATTTTCCATTTTATCTGATTGCCCCCACTTTCTCTTTTCCATAGTCATAGGACACCACTTCTCTTACTTTTTATTCTATGCTGGATTATGCATATATATATATATCCAGACATTATTATATAGTTCCATATATTGTGTACATAAAAATCTGCATTGCACACATTTAACCAGTCATTGCTTATATAGCTCCATGCATTATACACATTTTTCTAAGTGTGATATTATCTCATAGCAGCAGATCGATGGAGGATATGAGTAATTAATAATTATTATATTGTTCTTTCTTTGTCAATCCATCAAGGGTAGTTTAGTCTTTTGACATAACACATCCTCTATTTGGACTTGTTATTCGCAAATATGACAACTAAGTACATTTTTCTACTTGTATTTATCTAAGGTAATGATTAGACTTTTATTTTTATTTACAGTAAAGCACCAAAGAATAACCTATACATGTACACATTTTGAACATAAATAAATGCAAATAATGTTATACTTCAATACTCTTATTGAAGCAAACAAATGAACCCTAGAAGAACGGTACCTTACTCTAAGTTGATTGAGGTTGGCTACCTGAATCCTTTATTACTCTCTATCTGAGCCCATACCTTCCTAGATTAAAGGGCTATCAAATATTTTCCTAATGCTTTTGTGGTCATCTCTGAACAGCCCCACCCCACCCCACCCCACCCCACCCCACCCCACCCCACCCCACCCCACCCCACCCCACCCCACCCTATACCAGTGACATCTTCAATTTGAACAAAATGCTTCTCCTTTTGGTTTAGTTATCCTCATTGAACTTTGTTGTAAACAAATTTATCGCATTCTTGTATCTAATGGTGCTATGCTCAACTGGAGTCAAGTCATTCTCTAATCTCTATTAGATATTTTTGTTAACTAAGAACAAGCATAGCAGAGGCACTTGATTGGAGTACATCATTGATGTCATTCATGTCTATTTTATTTGGGAGCATCCAGGAGGTATGTGGCCTCAATGTGATTATTTAATACTTGATAAATGATAATCAAGTTTGAAGTGGATAGTCTTCTTCATTGATTTTTTAATCCACTTTACCGAGGAGAAAAATATTCACATAACTGTATTGGTTTATTTACTTTATTCATGATAAAGTTGTATCGGCAATATGTTGAATTCCATGCTTGACATTTTATAGTCATTGAGGTCTTTGGAATAGACACAGTGATTGAGGAATAGTCTATTTTAATAGTTGATGAAATTTTGCTGGTAGATAGTTTTAGTTAGTATCAATAGCTTGGCTAGGGTATGAAGGTTCTTGTAGTTAGACATTGCAATCTTATACATTGGTAATAAAGTTGAATTGATTCCTTGTCACTTGATTTACAAATAGTATTGGTTTGATACTTTGATTTTGATTTAGGCCAACAAAAAGTGAAGGAACATCTGCGGGTTGGAAGTTATAGGGGATATTGATCTTCTTGATAACCTTGCGCATACAGGCCATGGTGGCTTTAATCTTGAAACCTAGAATTATTTTGAAGGAGTGATTTAATTATTTACTCATGGAAAGCCATTATTGTTGTCATCATTAAGCAACCTTCCCCAAACAATATGATGTCGGCAATGGTATTAAGATTCAAGAGCTCCTTTTTTTTTTTTTTTCTTATATTGACTTAGCACCAGACTCTAGAATGCCGCATGGCTAGAAGATCAAGAGATGATTTTGGTTCCTTGTACCTTTAGAATGTCAAATAGACTTTTGACTCATTTAGGAGCATATTCAACATATGTCATTGATGTACCATAGTTGACAACAATCTATGTGTTGGTTAAATGATTAGGGTGTAAGTAGCTTTAGATGAAGGTATGGTACTAACCATGGTTTGTTGGATCAGCCGATCTCGATCCTATTCGGGATTGGTCAAACCCGACCCCAATCCAAGCCCAATTCAAACTCTCTCTCTCTTTCTCTTTTTCACTCTTTCTCTCTTTATCATATAGCTATTTTTTTTTGTTACGGAGAGATCTAACTCTAGCGACAGAGATTTAACTCTGGCGAACTCCGGTATGTAATTTTTTAATTTTATTTCTTTATTTTTCTCTCAGTTTTTTTCATTTCTTCTTCTTCTTCACTGCACCATAGTTTTTCTTTTTTTTGGTTTTCTTTCATTGACTCTCTTCCTAATCTCCTCTTCTTTTTAGTTTTCGTCTCACCATAGTTTTTCTTTCTTTATTTTCTTATTTTTTTTGTTATTTTTTCAGAATTTTTAGATTTTTTTGTATTTTAAAATAATATTAAGAATTTATATAATTAAAAAAAAATCTGATCCGATCTAGGCGACCGATACGACCGATATGTATCGTTTTTTCAGAAGACCGATCCTGATCACGATGTCTTGAACCTTGGTACTAATGAATGAACTTTTGAGTAGTTGAGATTTTTTGTCTAACGAAAAGTGCAGAGACCACTCTTTACACTCTGACTTATACTATTTTTTGACTAAGTATTAGCTGCATTCATGGTAAACCATATTTAGATATATAGACAAACTTATAACACATCGTAATTTTGGTTACTCTTTTCACAATTGCCTTCTTTCCATTGTAATAAAGATGTATACCAGTTGAGTCAACTGATTGATGACATGCATGTGCTTTCTATCTACATTGTGATTTTATAGTCATATGTGTATAAAAACAGTTAATATATGGTAGCCTGTAATGTGTACATGATGTTCTATACGTCTCATTCATGCAGTAAATTAAGGCACACCATCCATTTGTATAGGACTGGTTGTATGCCGTTGTCTTGATTAACTATCGTGACAGATAGGTGCCTAATTATGTTGGCTAGATGGGTTGGCATATCTCCTTGCCAAATACTATTTAGGATCTGTTTTGATATAGGAAATTCCTATAGGAGTGCTTTCCTTTGAAAAATATTAGGAGGGTAGGTATTTTTCCTGATAGCTGTTTCAGAAGCATTTAATGGGGATAGATTCCTATAATGGGAGATGTTCACAATTAGGTTAAAATTTTGAATTAGGTCGGTCCACTTTGAAATTTTTGAGTTAGGTTGGTCTTCTTTGAAAATTTTGAATTAGGTCGTTCATTTGTTGAAGCTACAATCCCTACTACCCTTTAATTCTTCTTCTTCCTTTCTTGTCCTTGTCAGCATGCCGTCCAAGCACACCACTTTGACAGCCATGGTCTGTTGGCTTTATTGGGAAAGGACCTCCTGGTTCTCTCCCTCTTTCTCCATAGGGTTGTTGGAGGAGCATGACCAGAACACGGCTTGGTTGACACAGTTGGGGGGACACTCTCTTCCCCTCTCCATTTGGTGGAGCATTTTTCCTGTCATAGCTTGATCAATAACAGTGGGAAAATGCCTTTCTATCTCTCATGGATTTTCTGTTTCCTTTCCTCACCATCCAAAAAATCCTTTAAATGCCCAGACAAAAAAATACGAAAATAAGAGTCATTCCTAAGGAAATATTATTATAGGATCCTAATTTGCAAAAGTTAGCTCTTACAGGCTGAAAATGCTCCTAAACAGGCCTCTAATTTAAAAAAGACTAGGATGATCTGGCCATCATATGAATGAACCAGAATATATTGATCCCCTGGAGCCCTTGACAAGGATATACTGCCCTTATGAACTTTGATAGGACAATAGTAGTGATTTGGTATGTCCTTTGGAATCCTTAATCATGCATAAAATAGCTGTGCTCTGGAACCACTTACTCCAAAACATGTGGCTGCAATTTGGGCGTTTCTAGATGTGTTTGTTTGTATTTCTTCTCAGGTAATGAAGATTATTGTTTTTCTTTCTGTGATGATTATGATTTTGACTAACAGGATATGGGAGGACATGCGTTAGAAACATCAATGAATTTTGACACCTTTGGATTCACTGCTGCAGAATATGCTCGTAAACAAGCAGAGAAGGAACAGGAAAAGAGGTCACTTAAATTTCTCATTCAATAGTTTAGCTTTTCTGATGCACGATAGCCAATTTAATCTCATGTATCTCAACACATTGGTCATACTGTGTGAAATATGGCATATTCTATTTCAACCAGCAAGAAGTGTTATGCTGCCAATACAGTGTCTGCTTTGTAATCTTTACAAATATGCTTTCATCATACCTGTACCATATGTTTTGTTTGAAACTAATTTGACCTGTTCCTTTTGCTAAGAAGTTATAGTTTGATACTCTAGCTCTCACATTTTCATTGCACGAGTCTGCAAGTGTATTTATATTTGCCCTGCTGCTTCTTGTGATCGCTAACGCATCAAAGCACATGCCTACAAACTGCAAGGTTCTATGATTCTATGAATATAAAATCCATTACCATCATCAATTTCACCATTATAGTCTGATCTATGCTAGGCACAATTTTGAAGATACATCATATATCATTATGCTTTCTCTCTTGACTTTCTTTCCCTTCTAGATGTAAGTGATAGGAGCTTCATCAACTTCTATTTTTGGATATTTTTGTTAACCATCTTCGTGATATCCCATCCTAAAATATAGCAACATGCATGTAATGATTAGAACTCACCACTGTACATGCTATCTATGTGGCTTTTAGAAACAATCTGTAGATAAATGTAGGTGAATTCATATCTTGCTTTTGAAATTTATGTTGGAGTTCTGACAACTACTACTGAATATTTCAATATTATTATTGGGCATATATCTAAGTTATGTAAAGAAAAAAGTATTGAATGCATGCAATTGAAGATTTTGTTAGGAGGATATGCTCTGAAATAGTATCAAATTGAGCTCAATCTTTTTCATGTGTGTGTTTTGAAATAAGTTCATTTGTGTACGGTTTCTTTACCTCCATTTCCTATTCAATTTTACTTAGAATGGGCTATTATCAAATTGAGCTTAATCTTTTGTGTGTCCATGTGTGTTTCAAAATAAATTCATTTGTGCATGGTTTCTTTACCTCTATTTTCTTATTCAATTTTAGTTAGAATGGGTTATTTAACTTTTTTGTCTTTTACATGCAATGCTGCAATTACCTTTCCATTTTCATTGGCTTTCTAAATTATGAGGTAGAAGTTCTTGATGTTGAATATTAAATATGGTGCTGTCGGCATTGAATGTTGCATTTCTATATTGCAGACCTTCAGCTATTCCAGGGCCTGTTCCTGATGAATTAGTCCTTCCTGCTGCAAATTCTATCGGTTTGTTTTAAGTTCTCGCTGTTTCTTCTGTCGCGATAAGAATAGTTTTGTAACCAAAGGTAATTTTTCACAATATTATACTTTATCCTTATCTCCCACAGGTGTGAAATTGTTGATGAAGATGGGATGGCGCCAGGGTCGTTCAATTAAAGAGACAAATTCTGATTTCTTATATGGTATTTCTAGTTTACCCATAGTGGTCTCCGAGATGTTTCTGTTCAATGCTAGTACGATGCCTGTTTCTCTTCATGCCTATGTCCCTCTCATTAGTTTTCATCTCTGAATACATGAATTTGCAAAATTCCTATTGCCTTGTTGCTTAACCTGCACAACTTTGTGTAGTTCTTGTTTACATTTCATTAATTTAAATAGTCATCATTGTTTAGCTGTCTCTTAAGGTGATGTGATGAACTTATGAGCTCTATGGTTGCCACTTCAAGTCAAGCAGGCATCCTCTTGATCAAAGGCGGAGGCTGTCTTGTGCCTTCATAGCTATAAGCTTTGTGCAATAAGATGCTATTATTCTTATTGTAAGAATTGTACAGTTTTCTGTAGTTGGAATTGCCTAGGATTACATTTTCTGCCATTGTGCTGACTGAGAATGGGGATGGCTGATTGGCATGTATATCACTTGATTGGTGATTTTTTAGTTAACTAATGTAATTTGGAGAGCAACTTCTGTTCTCTTACTCTTTGCTAATCTCATTTTATGCTGCTATAGTTAGAACATCTTTCGATTGTTTATAAAGATTATTTAGTTATAAGTTGAATTGATGTTACTAGATCCTGGAATGATGTTATATCCAGTATTCTTTCATACAAAAGCTATTCCTTATAGAATTTAGACATTTATTAAAGTGACATTTTCTTATTAATTTTCAGTAAGATTGTTAGGACCAGCTTTGTAGCATGTTATGGTTCTCTGCTTATTAAAGTGATGAACTGTTAATATTTGAACCTTTTATCTTCATCACCTTTCTGTAGAACTTCTTACTCAGTTATCTTATTTTCTTTTTTATGATTATGTTTTGCTTTTTGTGATATTACAATAGATACACCATTATGTCCTGTTGTCCTGTGGGATACCTCGTTTGGTGAATAAGCAGCAGGAATGGTTTCATGATTGATAAGTATTGATCTAACTCCACTTATGTGATTCCTTGACAAACTGCCTGATAGAAACTTCTTCCCTCAGCTTGAACAGCCTCTTCAATGTGTGATGTTGCTTGTTTTCTTCTATTGATATCGTGATATGCTGGATTTTGTTATACATCTGATTGTCGGTCCTTTTATGTTTTTAGAATCACGTAGAGAAGCTAGAAAAGCATTTCTAGCCTTTTCTGGTAATAAGGAAGGGTCAGAACTTGCTCAAACTGAATCGAACAGGCTGGATACCGATGCATATCCTGAAAAATCTAGTGATTTGTTATGTACTGCTGAAAGCACTCCAGTGAGTAATTGATTTTATTAATTAGAGTTCCCTTACCTTGCTTTTCAAGTAGGCATTATGAATGAGCTCTTCTCCTTATGCGTGATGTTTCTGAATATGTGATGTACATTGTTTGGTCTAAGATTCTAGCTTTCTTTGTAGTTTGACTTCGATCAGTGTCAAGAAATTGTTTTATTAGCTCATAAATTGCTATTTGTTCTTGTTTACTAATTCTCGCACCATTTTCTGGGTAGCTTGTTTAGTATTAAGTAGTGTTATGCCTCATACAGCTCTAATACTAGTATTATCATGGTATTAGATAGGTTCATTGACTTGAGAACTTTTTGTCTGTTCCCTTTTTCTTTCTCATTTGAAATTTAAGGATCTATATATAGGTTCGTTCAATATTCTTATATTGACTTTCGTGCTTAATCCTGCAGCAGGTAGTTTTATCTTTGTTGCAAGCCTTTATTAGTGGGCCCTCTTCTCCCAGCTAATTTTCGAATACAATTATTTCTACCCTTCTACAATTTACTACATGATGGATTAGTAATGTTTAAATAAATTTGAAAGGATGAAGGGAAGAGGATGAATTAGTAATTGTACGCTCGAGGTTTTGGCTTTTCAATTTCCAAGTGCTTAATTTCTTTTATGTTAATTTCTGTTATTAACCTTGAGAAAGGAGCCAGTAATTGTTGACGTTTTCTCAGAATTTCTTTCATATATTGGCAATAGAACTTTTTTCTGCAATTCCAAATGAGGAAGTTCCTTTATTTTGTTGGTGAATTGAAGAGTTGGAAACCCTTATTTTCTTCATTATCTTCATGTAGAATAACTGAAATGATTAACTTTTTTAGTGATAAAAAGAGTTTCTATCTTATCATTACTTCACAAGTTATTGTCGGTAAAAGTAATAGAGATGCCCGTAGTTATAATTTAGTACACAAAATTTTGCATTTACTAGTCTAATACTTTTATAGTTTTATTTTATTTCCTATTTCTGGTATTGACATTAATCCATTTTCTTATCATTCTGCAGACTAATATTTGTCTCTTATATCCCCTTTATTAGGTGTATGTACTTAATCCGAAGCAGGACCTACATGGATTAGGTTATGATCCTTTCAGGCTTGCTCCTGAATTCAGAGGTAATGGTTTTCAGTTGAGGCACATAATTTATTTTTGCTCCATTGCACGTACGTAATATTTGTCTTGTCTCTCTTTTTTCCTTAGATAGGAAAAGGTTGCAAAATTCCAAAAGTACAGCCCATGGTGGTGATAAAAGTAAGGTTCTACTCAAGGGAAATCTTTTGATGTCTAACTGTAAGACACCATTATTTACATGCACATCTTATATACTTTTTTGTCTTCCAATTCTCAGAATATTTAGATAATTTTATCTCATTTACTTTATTGCTTTATGATAGGCTCCTGTTATTTTTAACATATTCTCCACATTTCCGAACTTAATTGGTTGCTCTATCATCAGCAGGAAAATATGCCCCTGGTTTTGGAATTGGAGCCCTTGAGGAACTTGATATTGAAGATGAGGATATTTATGCATCAGGCAAGTATTGGTATGTCATTAAATTTATAGGCACGATGACTTTGAGGTCAAATGATGTAGTAATCACTACTTCTGGAAGATTTGGTGTTTTCCTTCGACTTGTCAGAATCTGAGCAACCGATTTTGTTGGTTTATTTGCATTTGATCACTTGTCAAATTTTTTGGAAACTATAGAACCTTATTTTCATCGAATTCTCAAGACATGCAGAAACAGTCCTTCAGTTAAGATAGACTTGTTGACGATTCCTGAACTTCTGTGGGATAATTATAGCCCCAAATGGTGTATTCTGGTATATCTTTGTGCACTGGTGCCGCTTTGCATAGTTTACATGAAAAAAGTAGTGCTGATTTTGGTGAAAAGTAGTGTTGTTTGTTCACATACTGAGAAATTGTGCCAAAGTGCTTTTGTGTGCTGTTTCGTCCTGCTCTGACATCTGTTATTAATATTGTAGACTATTGGTTAGTTCTATAATTCTGATTAGGCATGTTGTAACTTATAAGACACTGCAAGAATTCTCAAGCCATGTGATGAAGTTACTTCTCCTGTCAAATTAGTACATGAATGTTTCTTCTTTATACCATATCTTTATCATCATAAAATCTGTTGGCTTACTTCCCTTTTTTCCCCTGTTTCTCTATTTATTATTTTAGGTTTTGAGTTTGAACAAACAGAAGTTGAAGAAGTTGAGCCTTCAAAAATGATTAGTGATAATAAGTACAAGCTGGAAGATAGAAAACTGGGTGTTCTGCTTGGTTTCAAAGTTGCATCCAATACTGATTACAAACTTGAAAGGTATTTTGACTATTTGTGAAAGTTTATAACTTCTCCTAATATATGTTCTTAAACTTTTTCTTTAAAAGAATTTATTATATTTTCGTAATGAGACTACTTTAGGTTTGCTGAATATGATGCATTATTTTTCTCAGTTTAGCATCTGTTGTATTAGGAACTACACTGTAAATATTTGATTGGAAAATCTCTGCAAAATCTATTTCAATAGCATACTAAATTTTTATTCTGGAGCTGAAAAATGGACGTTATGTACTAAATTTTTGGTAACTGCTTTCAGATTTCATCCTCCTGTTATTCCAGCTGATTTTGAGCCACGTCACAAGTTTCTCACTCCACTTGAGACTGTAGATAAGTTTACTGAATGTCCTCCTCCTGAGGTTTCTCCTCCAGAAGATAGTAACTTGAGATTATTGATTGAGGGGTCTGCAGCTATGGTTGCCCGTTGTGGGAAATTCATTGAAGATCTCTACAAGGAAAAGGGTAAAACAAATCCGTTATTTCTTTTTCTTAGTGGAGGGGATGGCCATAGTTATTATGAGAGGAAGTTATGGGAGCAGAAGCAAAAATATGTTGGTCAACAAAGACAGGATGATGTAAAGTCCAAGCCATATGTTGGAAAGATGACAGCAGAAGATCGTGGTAAAGTTCTCGGTGAAAAGCCACTTGATAGAAGCCCCAAAGTCACTAGTCCATCTTTTCCTGTTAAAGAAGCCATTCATCTTCAGTCCAATCTTATAGATACCTTCACCAAGCCAATATCTCTTGTAATTTTTCTAGTTATCCCTAATGCTTCGTCACATTTTCTTTCATGTTAATCTTCCAATTTTCTATTGACAAATTTAGGTTCTTTGAATAATGGAACTTAGTTTGTATTGTTGGAATATAGGGCGGATCATCAGAATCTGCAAAGCCTTTTAAAAGTGACCCTGCAAAGCAAGAAAGATTTGAACAATTTCTTAAGGAGAAGTATCAAGGCGGTCTTCGTTCTGCACAGTCTTTACTTGCTAATTCCATGTCAGAGGGCGATCGTGCTCGTGAGAGACTGGATTTCGAGGCTGCAGTTGAGGCAATTGAAAAAGGTAAATGGAATACTGAAACTGGCCTCTCTTCAGGTCAGCAGCTCAAGGATTTGCCTGGAATCGGAGATATGCAGTTCATATCATCTAGAGAGGTAATGGTAGGAAACCTCTTGCTTTGCTTGCATCATTTACTTCTTGTTATATGCTTTACAAGACTGACTTACGATGTCGATTAAACATACTAAACAAAAACATGGAGAACCTCAGATTGATGAAAAGGTGAAGTATCCAAGGAGAGAAGAGTTCCAGTGGCGACCTTCACCCATTTTATGCAAGCGATTTGATATTATTGATCCTTTTATGGGGAAGGTATTTCACTATTTTTTTTATTGTTAATGAGTGTTTCAGTAGAATATATTGCTTTATAAATTCTCAACCAATACTTTACCCAATGTTACGAAAAGCGTCGACGGTATGTGGGCAGTCATGTGACCACATAGTGCCTATGTGGTATGTGGGCACAAGAAACTTCTATGCCGGCCATAATTCCTGGCCAAGCAGATATAGTTGATTTATTTTTATCAGTCTAGCAATAAAAATATTAGACCTATCTCGCATATTGGATGTTTTAGCATAACAAGCTAATGACTAAGTAAAAGTTGCAAAATAATATACGGAGAATCATTTTCATAATATTCTCTCTGTTAATAATGCTACTATAAATTATATAATTACTCAATAAATATTTTTTGAATTATGATTAGTTACACCAACAAAATTAATCAATAAAAAATAAGTATGAACTATGAAGTGCTAGAATATCTCGATATTAACATAGCACTTTCATATGGATATGAGGGTGCATATGCGATTGTTGGCGATCAACATGCGGGGGCATATGCGTATGTGGTTCTCATTTGTGGTTAAATCTCATATGAGGACTGCATAATACATATGCAGGGCTGCTTTTCAAAACAATGACTTTACCTAATTCTTTCCTTTGTGCATTACTTATTGAAAGGGTCATTGGAATTTTATATTCTTCATGACAGCGCACATATTAAATTGACAAATAATTCATTAGTTAACTTTTGTTTTCCCCTCATGTATCTTTCCTATGTTCCGACTTTACTGTTGTTGCATTTTCTGTTTTCAAATTTGAGTTGGTATTCTCTTTCGTATGTGGAGGGCTAAGGGCGTCATGTAATGTGAAAGTAATTCTGGCCTCCTTCCTTCAAGTTATCATCGATTAGAGCCATCTAAATATCCTTTTAAGTATTGTGGATAATGCTGCATTCTTCCCATCCTTGGACTTTCTATTGGTAAAGAAGGGTAGTTTCGGGTAGTTTGAAACTTCATAAAAAGTAGATTTTGGGTGGAGCAAAGGAATAGAAGTTGATTTGCATCAGAGCTATTGTAAGCCTTACTATTAGGTAAACTTTTGAACTATTAAATGAAAATCTAACTGCTCATTAGAAGAAATAGTACAAACTCTACAAAAGGAACATATTAATTTTACTTCCCTCACATAGTGCTCAAAATACTTGTGTTCCGTTAGTTTGCATGGCAAGTGCATAAGTAAATTGCACACAGTCAAGTCGTGATGCATCAAATTGCATGTTGATGCCACAGTTGATATTACTAACCAATTGGTCTTTATTTTTTATATCTAGCATATGAGTATGTAGATATGGAAATTCTTTGAGATATATCGTTACTATAATGCAGGCCAAAACTTAGTAAAGGTGGTGAGAACAAATGTATGAAATAGATCTAAACTTCTTATTTATCCAATGTTAACAGGAAGCGTTAATTCATTTTTTCTATGCGTGTTAGGATCCGTATGAGATACTAATACTGTTTCATAGAGCTCAGTGAAAAATTGGATGTGAAGGGCAAAAATAAATTGCACACTTGTTGGTGGTTTGTGACTAAAAGTAAATGCTCTGCCTTAGCCCAAGTAGTACTGTGATAATTATTATCCTTAGTACTGTGGCAGTTATAATTATTCTCTGAATAGAAGTAGGATGTTGTTGGTGATTTTGTACCAGGCTAGTCATCAACCAATAATATGTTGTAAGGACCTAGCAGTTAAAAATATAGACATATTCCATCTCATGTGGCATAATAATAGATGCACAAGTGACTGGTTATTACATAAGCAGATCTTGTGAAAAATCCTTCAATTTAATGTGCTATTCATCTCATTATTTTTAAATTGTTGTTTCAGACAAATTTTTTTAATAGTGATTCCTGCTCTGCAAAATATTGGTGTTAATAGAAGAAAGTTAATAGTGTCTGTTGCTGCTGACTACGCAAATACTTTATCAACTTCTAGTCGATCTAATCAAAATTGCTTTCTCCTATTTGCAGCCACCCCCATTGCAAAAACCGAGAAGCAGAGTGGATACCCTTATCTTTATGACAGAATCTGTCAAGGGTTCAAAGACAGATGAGGCCGAAGAAGCCAATAGAGATTCCTTGCATGTATCTCAATCAGGATCTCAACAGGCTGAGAAAGAACTAACCATGGAGGAGTCTGACATTGAGCCAAGTGCTATGAATGTTGAGAGACCAGTGGATTTGTATAAGGTACTTATCTTTCTTTATGCCAAGATGCTTTTGAGTGCTTATTGATAATTTTTAAGGTAGTATTTACCATGGTTGGGCTGGCGATTATGGTTCCCAATATTTTTTATGTGCCCCTTCTTTTTATATGTTACTATTTGTGACAACAATTTTCTTCAGTATCTTACTTTTAACTTACTGAAGTTGCATAATGATGACTCCAAATTGTCAACTTTAATGTTTTACTGTTTATGATGACCTGGCATAATGTGGACGATGTATACATGACAATTCATGGATGCAGGCCATTTTCTCTGACGACTCAGATGACGATGAGGATCATGCTAATCCTAGCCAACTAGCTGATCCACTGCAGACCAATGAAGGTGCTAACATGACCCTAAACCGTCTGGTAGCTGGTGATTTTCTCGAATCTTTGGGCAAAGAGCTGGGACTAGAGGTTCCGTCTGATATACCTGGCCCAGCTTTCAGGGCTCATAGTTTGGCTCCCGCAGAAACAGCTAGCAAAGGAGATATAGATTTCTCATCAAGAACTGCCAAATCTACTGCAGCACTTGGAAACTCCAGTATAGCTAAAAACAAGGGCAAGGTTAACGAAACAAGGTCTGTAGACAATGCCGAAGCTGGTGCTTCTTCAATCAAAAGGCACGATTTAGAAGTTCCTTTTACTAATGGAGACGGGCATATTCCAGTGACTGGTCTTAGTGTTTCAGACATCAAAGATGACAAAAGTGAGAAAATGGAACATAAATCTGAGAGGAAAAGGTCGATGCATCGACGAAGCAGGAGCAGAACTCCAGATTCTGATTCCTCTAGTGATCAGAATCGGGCTAAGAAAAGCAGAGCTCACTCAAGGCATCGCAGAAGCAGAAGTAGATCTCCAGATACGGATTCTTCTAGTGAGCGTCGTCGTGCTAAAAGAAATAGAAGTCGAGCGAGACATCACAGGAGCAGAACGGCAAATACTGATTCTAGTAGTGATCAGCAAACACATGAACACTCTAGATCTGGAGGGAAAAAATCATCATCTAAAGGGAAAAGCAGAAAAAAATCTAGACACCACAAACACAAGAGAAAAGATTCTCCTATTAGATACTCGGGAAAATAATTGGTACTGTGATAGTAGAGAGGAAAGGAGAGCTCAAAACTGTTTGTGCAACATCAGATGGTCATAGAATAGCATCGAAGCAAGCAGAAGCCAAAACTACCTCTTCTAGTTTTAAAGCGGTTTCTATTCTTCAAGTATGTGCCTCTATTTTGGTTTGTGTTTTGGTAGTTTGGTGATCATCTGTATCTTAGTTTGGCATTTTCCTCTTTTGTTAAGCACATGATGTGTTTTTGTAGTATTAAATGTAGAGAGTATTACTTGATCAAACTAGTGCAAGTTACATATCTATATTCCGAGTTTTATATATATATATATATATAATGAGTGAAACAAAAACAAAGATAACCTGGAGGCAAAGAGCATTCATGTGGAAAGTTCTTTTGCCCGCAAAAAGTCAATAACTGGACATTTATTTATTTACTGTTTCAAGTGTAAATTTTATATACATATCTATATGCAATAATCAATATGGTGGTAGGTCAAAAAATCGAAGCCAGAGAATGGCACTAAGATAACAAATTTTATTATCGTAACAGTATTGTAATTCATGCACTCATTATTTGTTTATAAAGTCATTTTTATTTTTTCTGTAATCATTACTCTTTATTAATATTTTTTTCCTTGTTTTATCTGTTCTGATTAGTTAATGCTTAATTTCACCATCAAGTATGTTCTCTCTTTCTTTCTGTACAGGTGACCATGTAATTGTCATTGCTCTTCTAGCAATTCAGAAGCTTGAGGAAATCTTGTAGATCAACATATTGACAATAGAGATTTATGCTTCATGGATGCTAAAACATAAAATTATGAACTAACGAGCTATGCTACGCCATCCTTGAATTAACAGACAAATGAGAATTCAAAGGCAAAGTTAGAAGTTTCTCAAGAAGCTCTTTGTTTATCTTAATTGGGCCCTATTGTAATTGTCCCGCTGGTTACAACTTACTGATTCTTATGATTCAAAATTAATAAGAATCAAGAATCTATTCTGATTGTTTTGTCTTCATGCATTGGGATGATTAGTAATTTAGTACTAATCAAGAACTGTTCTTTCCTTTGCAATTTCACTCAGTCTAGAAATTCTGAGGTGCTGTTTTGTTTGTTGTATTTGGAAATACATAAATATAATAGTAAATGTGTGCATATGAAGATGTTGAATTTAGAAATCAAAATTTATTGTTTTATTAGTTGTATATTGTATATCTGTTTTGTACATAGTTTAGAGAGGGAGGGATGATGTTGCACTCTGACAATTTGGTATCTAGAATAAAAGAAGGGATGATTGGATGATATGTCGATAGAGCTCCTTGATATAAATGATATATGCTGGTAACTATTACTTGGTAGAATAAAAATGGAAGGAGACAAATAAGTAAACCTTCCTTCAGCAAACTGTTATTGGTACCTAGGTTTTCCATTGCGCTTCTTGAATTATGGAGAAGTTCTGAGATTTTTATTCTTCTTTGTAACATTTAATCTATATTTTCAATATGTACAAGGGGTATTTTCTCAATTTCTCATATGTGGCCTCTATAATTACTTTCTAACTAGATGCTGCATCTGTAGACGCCACTTTTACAGATGCAACGATCCAAACGGCCACTTAATACTTTCCGTTTTGGCTATCACTTTTCTTATGCCATCATGTTTAGAGTCTCTTGTTCTTCTTTGTGTCACCACCGGTAGCTTTTTCTTAGATTGGCTTAATCACAAACCAGTCATCTATTTCAAGTAGGCTGTAGCTTTCAGCTTTCTTCAATATAGTTGATGCTTGCTGCAAATTGGAGTTGATGAATCTCAGTGTTGAGTGACATCGGTGTTACATAAATGGTATGTTCACAGGTGATGGTTTTGAATGACATAATTAAAAGAATTAAATATGACATGAATTAGATTAGATTGAGCTTCTTGCAGTACTTTTCTAGACTATGTTTTATCTCAAAGGTTTTTTTTTTTAAATCTTCCACTAGGAGATCTTGCTAGACTCTGGTGGAGATTTGGAGAAAATAACGACTCCTTTTGTTTGTAGCCTGCATCTTATGCAGTTTATGTGAAGTCACCATCCGTCTCTGATATGCCTGATAGAGCAGTGGATAGAATCTTTCTTATACCTGACGTACTATTTAGAAAAGCCCTTTTATATTCTGTGAAAAAGAAAAGTGGCTCCACTAGATTGACTCTTTCTGCACTGCATTTTTTTATGCTGCAACAATGTATCCTGCTGAGTATCTAAATGATGCATATAGCTTGCATAATAAGACATAACGAGTTGGTGTCAATGTACTGATAAAATAATGAGGTGGTGCTTTCTTTCTGATGGGAATAACTAGTACAGCTTGATCAAACATTTGAGAGAGTAATCCCTGGCAGGAGTTGGATGCGTTAGGAAATACATGAGCCTCTTGGCAATTACATGGAGCTGCACTGAATGAGACCACCTAACTAATGCCACTATGTTTCTTGATGCCATCAGAATTCTGGATAGAAGGTGCAGGTAACCAAACCCATTCTAAGATTCATTGAGTATTTCTTAATCTTTATAATTTTATAGTGTTGGTGGAGTTGGCCATTATTTTGGCACTTTATTGAGTGTCTCACATTGTAAAGTAACTATAGTGGCAGCAAATGGGCCAACAAGATGGTGATGTATTGCCCTCCAGTTTTTGGATTAGAATCTATTAATCATCACCTAGAAAGAAAAAAAAGAAGTTTATGCAAGATTGGCACTTTCTTTTGAGTTCCTAATCTTCCAATTTCTAGCTCCAAAAGATGGCAAACATGTTTGGATTAGAAATCAGCTTATCAAATGCATATTGATGTGATGATTAGGTGCATAAGCAGGGACACTTTCTTACCTTCCTCTCTTTTTAAAATGAATTAATTTCATTATCTCAAGATTGTTGTAGTTGTTCAAACAAGCATAGAATTTATTTATTCATGTAGCAGAGCTTTCAGCATTGGAGTGTTCCTCTTATGAGGGCATCCCAAGAGATTATCAATTGAAGGCTTGCATGGTACTCACTTCTAGGGTGGTTAACTACCCCCTTCTTACATGGATATCCATTATTTCACCATATTGAAACCCCTAGAACACTGCATCCATTTACTCCTCTTGATGGAGTCCTTGCAATAGATAATATAAACAAAATAGATGGAGATGCAAGTAAAGAAAGCTCTCTCATCTGGTCAATGTTGTCGTGTATTTATTACACTATGAATTATGAAATGCATGCTTGACTTTTGAATGGTTATATAAATCCTTTGCATATCTTGCCACTAATATCTTATCAAGGTTTTTAGGGAACTGGGACTTATAATATTTGCAATAATGGTGAATAGTCAAAGACTAGACGACGAGAACCTTTCAATATTCTTGTCATGCAAGTTAGCCTGTTAGTTTGCTGTTGACTTTATTGCATGATAAATACAAGCATTACAACTGCTCAATTATTTCAACCATGTAGATGTAGTCGTACATCCTTTAAATTATTTAAATTGAAGTTTCCTATCTGCTGAGTGAAAAATATATATTATAATACTAAGTGTGGACATCATCTCCAATCCCTGAATTAAATCACTTAGAAGTACAATCTTTCTTTTTTAATTAAAAAAAATTAACATGAAAAGTACCTCCAAATTTAGTTTATATTTCTCTTATATTCTTGTTGAAGCTCACAAATAGATGTCAATAATCACTAATAAATTATTGTCTTGCTCAACCTGATAACGTGTGCTCATCATGGATTATATGAAAGGAGTATTAAGATATTAAGCAGCCATATGGTTTTATGTGCTTTAAGATAGCAACATCTTTCTTGAATATGGATCATTTATAAGAACCCTAAATTTAAAAAAAAAAATGGGAAAGAAAAAACAAGAACATCAAATCAATTTCCCAACAATGGATTAAATTTTACTCCAAGTATCCATCGGAATTTGTTAAAAACTCAGGATCATAACTTAATTATTGGTAAAGAATTAAACTAACAAGACTCATGATTATGACCTTGCTTTGTTTTAATCATAATTAACTAAAACTAATCCATTTCGGCTCGAAATTTTCATTATTTCTAAGAGCCAATTTTTTAATTTTTTTTAATTTTTTTTTTGAACCTATATTTTCCAACCATCTTGGATGTCTTTCTTCAGGCAATTTTCTTTGAGAAAACCTCTTCTTTGAACAAAATTAATAGAATTAGAAGTAGAAAACAACATTAATAACCCCCAAAACCTAATCCTCTTCAATCAAGCAACTCCTTAATAGACAGCCCACCTAAACCTTAACACATTCCATCGTCGAGATGGGAGATTCTCCTCGGCATAAAGTTGATTATAAGATTAAATCCAACCTCATAATAAGATCAAATAGAATAAGAATTTCCTCTCCTGTCTAGAAGCTTGTACTAATGGGAGTCTAATGCACCTAAAATTCTCTTGTCTTTTAATTTGATGGAGAATAGTAGCATCATTTGTGTTCTTAATGTCGACTTTTGTGTCTGTGGAGCTTCTAGATTAGCCTTAATTGACTCTACATCAGGAAGATATTGATTTGAAAACTAAATTAGTTCTAGAGTTAATTATGATTACACCCCCTAAACGAAGATCGCATAAAATTGATCAGGTAACGGTCATGTAATATTTTTTTAGAGATTTTTTTTTTTATAATTGCCACCGAAATCATATTGCTCTTCAAAAATCATATCATTATGTTAGTTAAATCTAATTAATCATGATTAAAACATAACCTAGATCCGAAAAGGACTATTTTACCCTCGCATAAATTAGTCTTCAAATCAATGTTATACCTAATACCGTTTATAAATATTTACATTCTAAACTTAAAAGAGGCATCTTCAGGAATATTTGGTTAAAAATTAACCACAATGACAATTTTGAAAGAATTACTAGCAATTTTGATAATAAACATCCCAACTTTTTAATAAAAAATTAAACCGGCAACTAACGAAAGGAGTATCTGAGAGATTTTATAATTAAGAGAGTCAAAGTGTTACAAAAGATAAACAAAGAAGTGTCATGTGAAAATTAACAATAATTCAGATGATCTACATATAATTATCACTTAGTTTAATCATAGAGGCTGCTACTAAAGTCTAATCCTTGGTTCAAATTTTCAGTTTTGGTTTCAGTTTGGTTTAAATTTTTGTCTCTAGAAGAAAAATTTTTGATTTTTGTTTCAAAATTTGACATTTGGAGTTTTGGCGAATAATAATGAATATTCAACAAAAAAACAAGAACAAAAAGTCAAAGCCAGAAATCTTGGCAATGTAAATTGGCCTTTTTGATCTAGTTTCAACTCGGTTGGTACTATTAATTATCCTTTTCAAAAAGAATTAATTCTAGATAAATTTGAAAAAAAAGACTACCCACTCCTCTATCAACTTGAAAAAAGAAAACCCTTTAAAAAAAGTCAACGGAAGGTGGATAACAGCAACAGTTTAATTAGAACCATTGGCTTATTATCCCCACCTATCCTCTTCTCTAAGCCCCTTATTGGATCATTGGAGCTTAAAAGAAAATTTTATTTGGGTCTTTTTCTACCGGAGTTTATAAATCTAGTTAAATGTGAAGTCTGAATTAGGGCCGTCAAACTTAAAAATAAGTCTATTCAAGATGAATCTACCGAAATTAATTTCGAGCCGAGCTTGATTCGAATTAAAGTTATTGTAATTCTAAGGTTAGATTAGAATTACACCCTTAGTCTTAGTCTGAATAGATCCCTTGTCCATTGATACCACCACCAAGGCATCCCTTTCTTCTGGAAGAGAACCACCTCTCTTTCTTTCTTATCTTCTCCTCTGTGTGGGTCTATTTAGTTTGTTGAAATAGAGAAAGGATATTCTTAGCCTTAATGGCTAATGCCCTGAGATGATGTTATTCCATCCATGCATGTGCATGCCCATTGTGGCCATTAAGTTTATTCCTATTTCATCAATATGTGGGGAAAGGACCAATGCCAAATGTATGTATGATGTTGATCTCTTGCAAACTTCCTCATACTTACTATTTGGAAAGTGAAACCCTGGGGCCAAAAGGAAAAAAAAAAAGAAAAGTCTAAGTGAAAGCTATGGTTTTGCTTTAAAAATCTTCTCAATAATTGCCCGCCGGTAACTGCTCTAAAATCTTAAGTTATTTACGGGACATAAATATAATTTATAAAAAAATTTAGAAGATAAATGTAAAAAAATTATGATAGTAATTATCTCTATTTAGGTTTGAATTAAAGAATTTCTTTTATATATTTTTAGATAACAAATAATTCTGATTTAAAAGCTTAACCGGTTAGGGTTGGCATTAATTTGGCCACAAAATAGTCACATGTAATTAATTCCTTATGAGGCAAGCAGGCAAGGCAGGCAGGCCAACTTATTTAACACCTCCATTAATTACTCATAATGAAATAGATAACATTCGATAAAATCCAACCACATAAGACCAAATTAAACCATAGTTTATTATAGTTTTATCGACTCCCCTTAACCCCTAATTGAGAGTAGTGCGGATAAATGCTCTAATAAATTCTAATTTATCCGACCAACGGGATAAAAAAACATCTCCTATTAGAGTTTTTGACCAAACTAGCCCTAACCCCGTTCCAAAGTTTCTTTATTGAAACATACTATAAAATAAAAAATATTGAATTG
Organism: Typha angustifolia; assembly: GCF_048772165.1. Taxonomy (NCBI): domain Eukaryota; kingdom Viridiplantae; phylum Streptophyta; class Magnoliopsida; order Poales; family Typhaceae; genus Typha; species Typha angustifolia. The sequence goes on along the minus strand of NC_133246.1, from coordinate 5,304,272 downwards.
ATCAGTATTATATATATATATATATAAATTCTTTAACTTAGTCTTTTAGCGGCTAAAAATAAAAAGAATATCCGACAATAAAGACGTTGAACTGATCGGCATTTTTGTTACGGCTATAATGAATTAGATCCAATTTAATAATTAATTTAAATAATATTATATTTTGATAAAAGGAAATATAAAAAAAAAATATTCTAGTTTGGTCGTAAACTTTAACTCCCACTTGCTACCTCCCACACTATTCCACACAAAAATCCCGTAAATCCCCAAACTACCCTTCCATGGTCGTTGGCCGTAAATCCCCAAACTACCCTTCCATGGTCGTTGGCCGCCCGGGACCGGTTGGCTGCCACGTGGCGCCCGTACCTACCCGGATCCTGAGTTTCTTTTATTTATGACGTCCACGATCCCGATACCAAGTAAATTCCGAATCTACCCCTGGTTCAGGGGCCACTCTGGGTGGAATAGACGGGGGGTATTTTGGTCAAATGACGAAGCGTGTAGATCCCGCACCCCACGGCTTAGGATTCTCTGCAGGACTAATTTAAGCGCATAATTAAGCCAATTGGCGTGCTTCGTTTCCCCTCCCCCCTTATACATATATATATATATTAATCTAGTTTAAGCTATGGTTTTAACGTTACAAGGTAAATAATTAGTCTCTAAGAAACATTATAATAGGTGTTAACACTCAACATTATCTTTTAATGTCTCCTAAAAATACTTAGTTATTATGAATTAGTTAATAATTACTATTTAATTGAGAAGTTCATAATAAAAACTCCCTTTGAGAATTTTAGCTTCCGAATTAGAAGGTGGGAGGGTTATAATAATAACCCTAAGCGTGTGTTTAACTACTTAATTCGAGTAATAGATTATTCCATTTTTAAACACTTTAATTAAAGCTGGGCCAGCTGCATCTGCTCATTTCTTTATTTATTTATTTTATTTCTAATATCTTTCTTTTAAATTTCGATCTTTGTGCAATATAAAAGTGCATTAATTGAAGGCTAATTTGTTTTTAAAAAATTAAATTTAAACTAAGCACTGTGTTGAGCCAATACATGCAAAAATAAATTGTCTTGGAAGCAAACCCTAAGAAAAATCTAGGGATTTTTTTTTAAATTTTCTTTTAAACTTTTCATTTATTTATATATCCTTGGAGATTTTATATAAATAAATATCAACTTTCGAAGGATATTTATATAAATAATAAATGATATATATATATAAAAGGGAGAAAAAATCTATTAAGATCAAGTCAATTCTTTCTCAAATATATGGTCATGTTTGAAAGTCAACTAGTTGGGTTTTTCTTTTCTTTTTATTTTTTTCTTAAGAATTTCTTACGAACAGACATATATATGTTTTTTTCTCGTGCCCGAACAATTAAGAAGTCAAGAAAGAAATAGACCATCACCTAATTGAAGGCGACAATTGACAGGGAAAAAACTGGATAGAATCTTTTTAATTATTCTTTTTTTTTTCTAGAAGAGAAAATATGAACAAGTTTTTATTAAACTCAAATATCTTTTACAACAAAGTTTTTTCTCTTTTCTTTTCAATCCTATGACCGGTTTAATTGGGATACCGTTAAGTTTCTATTCTAGGCTAAGAAAAAGCTTTATTTAGATAGAGGAGTATATTCCTATCTGAGGTGGTGTTATATGATATGTTAAAATATTGGAATTTTACTCTTATAGCTTGCAAAAGATTATGTTACTACCAGACTTAGATTCCATGTCCTAATAAAATAGTGATATAAAGTTTTATCCTTTACTCTCCTTTGCAATCCAAACACCTCTTTGAAATATTTATTATTAGATCTCTCGCTCTCTCTCTCTTTTTATTTTTATCTTTGTAATATCGTTTGGAGACGTATTGTTTTCTTTTCCCCCTTTGCGTCACCGGTCGTCTCTCTCTCTCTCTCTTGCATACGAGAAGAAGTTTCGGAGAACGAAAACGAGAGAAATTTGGGGCCTAACGGCAATGACCGCAGCCGCATAGATTTCATTGACCTTCTAGAAGTTGGCTGTAGGTTCCGAAGACCCGAAAGTTTCGATCTTTGTGTATTATTCCGCAGCGCGTGCACGTTTTGAAGAGTTTCTCCAGAGACCCACATGAGTTTGGCTCTCTAATCGTCTTAAAGTCCAAGTCAAAGATGAATTTGGGAGCTCAGTTTGAAGGTTCCATACCTTGTCCAAAGCCCAGACGAAGATTTCAAAGAAGAGGGCTCGCTTCTCCTGAGCCATGTCCTTTATAGAGGCCGGAAGGTGGTAATCTGTGAGATCTCTGGTGCCTCGAAGATAAAAAAGGAGCGATTTTGGGGCCTGGGTCTTTGTCGGATAAGCTGGTTGGGGGGAAAAAAATTGGGTTTTGGCGGTATATTCTCTCCTTTTCCTGGTCGGGATACCTGTTCTATTCTATTGTCGTTTAGATTTGGAGAAGAAGAGGGAGGGCATTCTTTGCTTGTTCTTGACCTTTGCAGCTGCGTGTGGGTTAATGGTAGTGTGCTTGGTGTTCTTCTGATAGAGAGGAATATATATTTTTTTTTCCTTTTTAAACCAATCAAGAGAGGGGTAGCAAATTCTGGGCTTTTATCAGAGCTCTATAGTTCGCAGATATTTGTGGATTCTTGGGGTTGAAGGTCTTTCAAGGTTGTAATCTGGGAATCTCTCCTGCAATTCTCATTAGATTTATATAAGAGGATATGACTACTGGAAGGAGAAGAAGAAAGTTTAGATTCAGTAATTTATACAGTTTTGCCTGTGGATCGAGATATGGTGACGACCACTCTCGGATTGGAGGCCCGGGATTCTCTCGGATTGTTTTCGCCAACGATCCGGATTGCTTTGAGGCTACCAACCTAAACTATCCATGGAACTATGTCTCCACCACCAAGTATACGTTGGCTACCTTCATACCCAAGTCCTTGTTTGAGCAGTTTAGGAGGGTTGCCAATTTTTACTTCCTGATCACAGGTTGTCTAGCTTTAACTCCATTGGCTCCTTACACGGCAGTGAGCGCGATTCTTCCGCTGCTCATCGTGATCGGAGCAACCATGGCGAAGGAGGGTATTGAAGATCGGAGGAGGAAGCAACAGGTTTTTTTCTTCTTTTCTCTCACCCTATCTTTTAATAAGCGAAGGAAAAGAGAATATAGGAATCTTAGTGTCTTAGTTCTGTTTATATGGTACTTAAAGCTTTATGCAGCTGTTATATGGAAAAAGTAACCATTTGATTTCTTGCTGACAATCTTCATGTTTACTGACATGGTAGCAATAGTAAATGCATGCAGCATATTTGTGGTGTAATTGCAGAATTTGAAACTTAAACAGATTCTATTGGAAGTGGGAAGAGATTATTTTGCTATAATTTTTGGTTTTTATATTTTCTCAGAAGGTTCCCAGATTCCATAGAGGAACAATTAGGAAAACTAGAAAAAAAGAAATGTTTTTTTTTTTCTTTTTCATTCTCCTCCTTTTGAGAGAAAATTGATGGAAGGCCACCAGTCTAATGCATAAAAGAGGAGGAGAGAGATAGCTGTTTAGAAGAGTGGGAATATTAATTTGGTACTTAAAATGGAGTGTCACGGGTACAATTCGACAATATTGTGTCATGTTGTTCTAATATATTGAGTCCTGTCTGGAAAACCTTTTTATGGGAGATACATACTTGATTAGCTTCACTTGAGGATATTTAACAAGATATGGATCTCCAAGTCTCTTGACTAGAGAATAAGAAATCAGACTTCTTGTTTATTTTTTTTTCTTGCACAAATGGATGTGGGATTCTATATTGAAATCTTCTGAATCCTTTGCTAATGCTAGTCCTGTCTTCTTACTATTTTAAAGACTAGTGAGATTAATGCTTAACAAACAATTTATTTATTCAGGATAATGAGGTCAACAATAGAAAGGTCAAAGTGCACCGAGGGGATGGCAACTTTGAGTATACAAAATGGAAGAATCTGCGAGTTGGTGATCTGGTGAAGGTGGAGAAAGATGACTTCTTCCCTGCTGACCTGATTTTGCTTTCTTCCAGTTATGAAGATGCAATCTGTTATGTGGAGACAATGAACCTTGATGGAGAAACAAATTTGAAATTGAAACAGTCGCTGGAGGTAACTTCAAGTTTACAAGAAGAAAGTAACTTTCAAAATTTCAAAGCAATAGTCAAGTGTGAGGACCCAAATGCGAATCTATATTCTTTTGTTGGAACCATAGAAATCGACGACCAAGAGTACCCTCTCTCACCTCAGCAGCTTCTTCTTAGAGACTCGAAATTGCGCAACACTGACCACATATATGGGATAGTAATTTTTACAGGACATGATACAAAAGTTATGCAAAATGCCACAGATCCACCATCCAAAAGAAGCAAAATTGAACGGAAGATGGATAAAATTATTTACCTCTTGCTTGCTTCCCTGGTCATTATTTCTTTAATCGGGTCAATCTTCTTTGGAATTTTTACCAAGAATGACCTGAAAAATGGCAGGATGAAACGATGGTATCTTAGACCGGATGACTCTAATATCTACTTTGATCCAAAGAGATCGTCTTTTGCAGCATTTTTTCACTTCTTGACAGCAATGATGCTGTATAGTTACTTCATCCCAATCTCCTTGTATATCTCCATTGAGATAGTCAAGAGCTTGCAGGCTCTTTTTATCAACCGAGACATGCAAATGTACCATGAGGACTCAGACAAGCCATCTCATGCTCGTACCTCAAACTTGAATGAGGAACTAGGTCAAGTTGATACAATTCTTTCAGATAAGACAGGAACATTGACCTGCAACTCAATGGAGTTCATTAAATGTTCAATTGCTGGCACTGCTTATGGCCGTGGTGTCACAGAAGTTGAGAAAGCAATGGCTAGAAGAAAAGGGTCTCCATTGATATATGAACCAGAAGAATTTGAGGAGAATCAAGTTGATACAGTACCTCCAATTAAAGGATTTAATTTCAAGGACTCACGAGTCATGAATGGGAATTGGATTAAAGAGCGTCATTCTGATATCATTGAGAAATTTCTCCGATTATTGGCGGTCTGTCACACTTGCATACCTGAAATAGACGAAGAATCAGGGAAGATTTCTTATGAAGCTGAGTCTCCTGACGAGGCTGCCTTTGTTATTGCAGCAAGAGAACTAGGTTTTGAGTTTTATCGGAGAACTCAGATGGGAATCTCTCTGCATGAACTGGATCCCAGGTCAGGCAGAATAGTTGAAAGGTAATAATTTCCTCTTCTCATGGAAGTAAGAAAAACTTAGATTTCAACTAACTTACCTTTGAATTCCAATTGATGTAATATTCTCACAGTATGTGCCTGTTTCTTTGCAGATCCTATAAGCTTTTAAATATCTTGGAGTTCAACAGCTCAAGGAAACGGATGTCTGTGATAGTTAGAGATGAGGAGGGGAAATTACTGCTGCTAAGCAAAGGTGCTGATAGGTCAGTGAGAAGCTATGTTAAATGCCTGAGAATTTATTCGTTCTCATTATCTCTTCTCTTGTAAGAATATCAGACTAATTTTTTCTTTTTACATAAACAGTGTAATGTTTGGAAGGCTTGCTAAGAATGGAAGTGAGTATGAGGAAGTGACTAAGGAACACATTAATGAGTATGCTGATGCTGGTTTAAGAACCTTGGTTCTTGCTTATCGTGAACTTGATGAAAAGGAGTATGAAAATTTTAACAAAAGATTTACGTCAGCCAAAAATTCTGTTAGTGCTGATAGAGATGACAAAATTGAGGAAGCTGCAGATATGATAGAGAGAGATCTGATTCTTCTTGGTGCTACTGCTGTTGAAGACAAACTCCAAAATGGGGTGAGTCCAAGGCTTTCCAGGATAGCTATGTGATTCTTTTAATCGTGTGAACTTGTGTATACTGATATTTTATTCCTTCTTATAAATCTAGGTACCTGAATGCATTGACAAGCTTGCACAAGCTGGAATCAAGATATGGGTGCTGACTGGCGACAAGATGGAGACTGCTATCAATATTGGGTATGCCTTTGTTTCCTTATTATCATATGCAAGCAGAGGTTTGAAGTGTATGATCATATTTAATTTCCTTTACAATTTTCTTCTTTATCACAATTTTGCAGCTTCGCCTGTAGTCTACTGAGACAAGGAATGAAGCAGATAATCATCACTTTGGAATCAGCAGATATTATTGCACTGGAGAAGGGTGGGAACAAAGATGCCATTGCTAAGGTAAAAAAATAATTTCTCATGTATTAAAGGTAAATCAGCTGCAGCCCTTCGGTTTAAATAATATTATGCCTAGAAGTTCATTATTGCTAGTGCACTTGTGAGAACACTACCCACATGGCTATGTGGTATCTTCGAGAATGAGGGAGGGAAAGAGGGAGGGAGATAGAAATGATCATTCTTCTGTTTGTGATTTCCCATTAGAAACAGTATTTGATATTAACCCTTAAATGATAATCACTTCATTGACTATTGTGGGAAAGTGTATTTGTGTTGAATTACTCTCTATTAATTAGTATTGTTTTCGCTACAACATGATAAATTGTGGTGGACAAGAATACTGTTACTAAGAAAGTTATTTTAACCATAATATTGTTTGGCTGTAGAAACCATTAATGATGGCAGTTTTCAACGAGCTCAGTTCTATCTCCATAGTCTACAGATATTCCATATTAAAATTTTTGTACTTTAATACAAAATTACTAATTCCACCTTGCCAAATTATGTCTCGATTATTGTTCTAATATGAAAACATGAAATGATCACAGTAACTGAAACAATTTCTTGTCCTAATTTTTGGGTGTTCTTAGAGTCCTGATTGTACCTGCCCCTGCTTTCTTACCTACAGATACTTTAGATGTCGTTTCCAACTGATAACTGAAGTTGCAAGGGTAGTCCTTTTTGACAAAAAGTTTGTTGTGTTGTAGGCATCAAAGGAGAGTGTTGTGCATCAAATAAATGAGGGGAAGAAACTGATGAGTTCGTCCACTACTGCATCCTATGCTTTGATAATTGATGGTAAATCACTTGCCTATGCTCTGGAAGATGATGCTAAGAATCTGTTCCTACAGCTTGCTCTTAGCTGTGGATCAGTCATCTGTTGTCGTTCTTCCCCCAAACAAAAAGCTCTTGTGAGTTTCAATAATCCTTTGAAAACTATATATACTTTTTAGTTTCTTAATATCGATTCTAATGTGTTCTTTTTCTGAAAAATGTAGGTTACTAGACTTGTTAAAGAAGGCACCCGTAAAGTGACTTTAGCAATTGGTGATGGTGCAAATGACGTGGGCATGCTTCAAGAAGCAGACATAGGGATTGGAATCAGTGGTGCTGAAGGAATGCAGGTTAGTACTGTAACATCTGATTTTGGTATCTCCTTACTACTGCAGGGCACATGCATTGCATGGGGGCATGCCTCTGTCATGATCCATTAAGGATAATGCCATTCCTCAAGGAGAATTGGCCCTGTAATAGTAGAAGATAACATTTTGAAATTCAATTGCTAGTTGCCATTTGTTGATCTAATTGTTTCCTGGGGCATGCGTATTTTCAGGCGGTTATGTCAAGTGACATTGCCATTGCTCAGTTCCGGTTTCTGGAGAGGTTACTGCTTGTGCATGGGCATTGGTGCTACCGAAGGATCTCATCAATGGTATAAGCTGTTCTTGTGTGGTGGTGTTCTCACCTTTTTCTCACTGCTAGGTGCTGACGAATAATTTATTCTGCTTTGCAGATCTGTTACTTCTTCTACAAGAACCTCACATTTGGTGTCACCCTTTTCTTGTATGAGGCATATGCTTCATTCTCTGGGCAACCTGCATATAATGATTGGTTCCTGTCACTATATAACGTGTTTTTCACCTCGCTTCCAGTGATTGCTTTGGGTGTATTTGACCAGGATGTTTCTGCTCGGTTTTGTCTAAAGGTACTTATCCTATCATTTAGAAAGACAACAATCTTTCAGTGTACAACCATAAGCGTCATATGGCTAGTGATGTTCATCAACTATCATTCTACGAAGATACCTGAAAATTTCTTCCATTAAAAGTAGCGATGATTTTGCTAGAAGTCTGATTCCTGCTATGGCATGGAAACTATGCAGTGAATAGACTCCCATTGAACATAAGTTCCCTGACCAGTACTACCTTTCCTAATATTATGTTTTTAAACTCCCACAATTTCTTAACGTCCTTCACTTATTAAACATTCATATAATAAGTCCATTCTGAATTTTATGTCTGCTACATTGCAGTTCCCCATGCTTTACCAGGAAGGTGTGCAAAACGTCCTATTTAGCTGGGCCCGGATAATTGGTTGGATGTTGAATGGTATTGTCAGTGGCATCATAATCTTCTTCTTCTGCACAAATGCACTACAGCATCAGGCTTTCCGGAAAGGTGGTGAGGTTGTGAGCTTAGACATCCTCGGGACTACCATGTACACATGTGTGGTCTGGGTCGTAAACTGTCAAATGGCACTCTCAGTGAGCTATTTCACACTTATACAACACATCTTCATCTGGGGTGGCATTGCTTTTTGGTACATCTTCCTCCTGATATATGGTGCCATGCCAACCAGCTTTTCGACTACTGCTTTCATGGTTTTTGTGGAGGGGTTGGCCCCTGCGCCATCTTATTGGATTGTGACTCTCTTTGTGGTGATTGCTACACTTATTCCGTACATTGCCTATGCTGCGATTCAAATGCGCTTCTTCCCGATGTACCATAACATGATTCAGTGGATACGGTTTGACGGGCGGGCTGACGATCCTGAGTACTGCCATGTAGTGCGGCAGAGGTCAGTGAGGCCGACAACAGTTGGAGTCTCTGCCCGTCTTGATGCAAAGGTTAGTCAGTTAGCAAGGGTCCACCATGCAGTTCACTCACCATAACTGCTCTCCTCTGAATTCGTCATCACTCATTGTACAGCTATTCTCTCATCCTGTTGGCTCTGAACTCCGGTCGTGCTGAAAAGGACCAATGCCTTGTTCATCATCAAACTGGACGCCCAATGATGCGCTTCTCCCATGGATGGCATCTGTAAGCATGCTATTGCTTTAAGGTGCTGGGTGATGCTGCCGTGTATGGTCCTTTTGAGGTATGCGAGAGGAAGCTCCACAGGAGAGATGTAAATTAGATTCTTGACCCTTTTCTGGTCGCATTATTTAATTATTTTTACACCCCACAATTCCCCACAGGCCTCATTTATACAAAAAATTTCTTTGTTCACTATGTCCCTCCTTTTACTCTATAATATTCTCCTGAGTTAATTGTAAACAGATAACGCCATGGTTATGTTAGGTCCTCTGTGCTAGTTTTGAATGTATAGTTCAATCATCATGAATGGAAGAAATGGCTTTCCCTGTAGACCTTTTGGAAAAATGATTATTTGGCAGACTGTGTGACACTGAGCTTTTGGTTTTGGATTCGAGTTTTAAACTCTTCCTGAAAATTTCCTTCTTCAAATGAACAAAGAGAAGCCAAGAACAGTCTTTGCTTCTTTTTATCTTTTTCTCTTCATATGTTTGCTTGAGTATTTATCCTGATACTATCTGTAGCTGAAACATGGAGTTGTAAATGTATGATGAATTGCTTTGCTGCAACTATCATTTGCTTAAGATCTTGGCAACTATCTACTTTATTCTTTTCCTATGAAGAATCCCTTGTCATCTTACATCTCTTTCCAAGTACAAGGCTGCATCTTATTGGTAGGTGGCTCAATAAGTTCCATCAACTCAGAAACTGACATCACACCTAGCATTCATGATATTATTTTGCATCTATCTATGAGTAATAATCTTGGCAATACAATCATTTCAATTTCTGTACCAAAGATTCAATTTCATGCCATCAAACTAGTGAAAGCATAACTACAAGCTTTTATTCCAAAACCCAAGAACCAGTCCAGTTACTCACAAACCATAAATTTGATGAAGTTAAAAGGCCTCACAACAATAGGAAATGAACAAGAACCTGTGAGTAAAAACTACCACCGGCTAACTCATGGCTGTGGCATTGGTAGAGCAGCATGATCACCCTTGCCTGCCTTTGCATCCAGCTCCGCCGCCACCGCTGCCTTCGCTTCCTGAACTATACTCCTACGACCTAACGTGGACCGCCAGCGCCGCCGGCGTGCCCACGCCATGCAGTCGTACCGCGTATCGGGACCTTCTGCCTGCGCCGCCCATATCCGCCCGACGACGCAAGACATCACTGTGAGGACTATCACCACAGATATGACTGCGAAAAAAGGCCCAATGGATCCCGAGCCATGTCGAAGCCCACCCGGTATCGGTGGTGCTGTCGTCGCCGTCGCTGTCGCTGTCGCTGCCGCAGAGTCCATATGCATTCAGTAGAAAGTGAGAGTGTCTTGAGCTATAGAATGGTATGAGGGGGGAGTTAGTAGAGTTGTAAAGCTAACGAATGTGTCAAAAGGATTAGAGGATGGATTAGTAAAGCATAAAGGCGAGGAGCCTACTTTTGTGATTAAGTGGAGAACAACATGGAAAGGAGAAAGCAAACATGTTGAGGGGGGCCATTTTGGTGTTTGTCTACAAAAAGGGATTAATGGGTGTCAGGAGCTAAATCTTTTCTACGTCACTCTGAGAAGATTCTGCTTAAGATGCAAACAGAAACGAGAAGATAATTCATGAAACAAAAAGGACCTCAGTGTGGCCCTTCTGATTGCTTCCTCTTATCATTTATTTGACCATTCTTTTAAATAAAAACAAAAATAGTAACATTAAAGAATCGTTTTCTAATGAAAACAAAAATCTAAAGGAATCCAATTTTCAAGAATTAATCCGGTTAAAGACTACCTGAGCCTCGATCCAAATTCTCCAATATATTATTCAAGATTAGAGTTTTAAAAAAGTTAAGTGAAGATTGATTGAGAGAGGATATATTTAATCTTTGTATCTTTGAATCTAATGGTTTTGAATTTATGTGCAATTATATTTCGAGCTTAATTGAGCCGAGCCGAGCCGAGCTGAGCTCGAGCCAGCTTGATTATTTGAGGCTCGAGCTGAGCCGTTTGTGGTATCTTATCGGGTATCTCATATGGGATCCGAAACCGATGGAGTGATCCGGTCCGAAATGGTTACCGGGTTACCGGGTCCAATACCAACCGATCAGCTGAACGACTCGCTACACCAAAAACCTTGCTACTTGCTCCAAGGGCTCGCCACGTACGCACTTATACCATCTCCCCCGACTTCAAGGACTTCCTCTCTTCGTCCCAACTCCATTTTGCTCTCCTCGCCGTCTGCATTGAAGGACTAGGGTTTCCTCAAATGGCGCTTTCGAGGAGTCTCAGATCCGGTCTTCCCCGCTTCCACAAGCTGCTCGCACCCGAATCCGCCCTCCCCCTACGGACCATCGCAGATCCGAGTTCCCGAAACCCTAATCTCCCGATCTCCGAGGTGAATTCCAACTGTAGGGATTTGATTGCAATTCCCTTTCTCTTCGATGGTCACTAATATTTGCCGGAATTCCGGTTATTCTTGATGGATGCATTTTGATCTTATTGATTTTTTAATGATTTCTGCTAAAGAGAGAACTGAGATGAAGATTCATTAGGAGTTCGTTATGAATGTATTTATTTTATGTGATATTGTTGCTGATGGATGTGCTTTTTTATTGCAGAGTTCGAGGAATTTTGCGACTCAGACGATGCCCACTGAAGCAAAAGTTAAGGTAAAGGAGAGACCTTTCTTTATGTGCCGCATTTTAGATAATAAATAGTTCTTCTTGTTATTTTCTGAAACCTTGAAAGTGGTAATTAGTTATCCTTATTTTTTCATTAATGTCTTAAAATATGACGGAATTTTTTGTAATCACTGTTACCTGTACATTTCAAATATTTGAGTTCCTTAACATTGGATATTCATGTAGCTGATTGTCGGAATTAGCTGCCAAAAGATGCATTAAATTGAAGTCCTCAGAAGTTGCATAATAAATGTTGATAATGTTAATGGACTATTGTTTAGTAATGGGTTATAGTATTCAAAACAATTGCGCGAACTATGGGGGTAAAAGGTATGGATAGCTTATGAGATATGCTAATTGAGCTATAAATGTGAAGTGCTGCATTCCAAGACTTCTTTTCACCCAACAGTTTGGTCATTTCTACATTAAGTAGTCAGTACTATCCTTGTCTATATTGGTTGCTTCTTATTTTTCAATCTTGCATTATAAACTTTGATAATACTGTCTATTTTTTTTTTAAAGTTTTTCCTTTTGCATAGTACTTATAATACACCACATGTTTATCCTTGAAAATATATGAGATTTTGGAGAAGAATGATGAGACTTGTGCATCTTCAGTCCTAGCAGTCACTTGGTGCAGTTTATCTGAATGTTTAAGACTTTAAGTTTTATGATTGCCTTGTTTTTCTTATTTTTTTTTCCTCAAATGCTTGACAAATTTTGAAAGGAAAAAGAAAATGTAAGGTGTTAAAATGACATAAAATGAATTGAATTGATTTTATTCTGAATTCATTGATTTCTCTTGTGTGTGAGGCATAGGATAAAAAAATTGATTCATTTCACTAGATGATTTTCCTCAGCTAATCCAAGCTCTACAAACGCTCTACCGCCAGAAATCTTCTCCATCACTTGTAATTCCATCTCTGCTGCCTCTTGACCTCCCCAAATAGCTTCCTTTGTCCCTCCTTTGCCTCAAATAACCTTCAGACTGTTGCAGATTAGGGGGCGAGAGGAAGGGTGTCGTTGGTACTCTCTCATATTGCGTGCTAGTGATGTATGTGCTGGCTAGGTCTGATATCCTAGGAGCGACTCTTTCAACTATCATTTTCCTTCTTCCTTTTTTCTTGATATTATTTTATTGCTTTAGATATAGCTAATTGGCTTTTTGGAATAGCATTTTTCTAATAAAGCTTGGCAGTTGTATGTGATTCTTATTCAGCATGATTAATTTTCTCATCCAATTCATAGTCTAATGTAATTTTGAAAATTATAATCTGAAACACAGTTCCAGGAAGCTTCTACTTTTGCGTTAATCTCCTAATCAATTTTTTTCCTTAGATTCCGATTCCTTAGTTGTACATCAAAATCATCAGGTACATTTTCTCTTTAGAATATTCAACCCCAAGCTTTGTCCTTCATTACATTCAGTATGAGAACTTCCCTTGGCTACCTTTGTTGTGTCATAGTGATTAATCTGTAAAATGGAAATTATACTCTATTCAATGTGTAAAAGAATTTCTTTTGACCAAGATCATTCTTGCCCAATGAAGTCATGTGAATTTTTGGAATGAGTTATCTTCTAGGAGTTTATTTTGAATTATTTGACATCTGATGGGATTCAGATTTATTGCAAATAGTTGAAAGAATAAGAGCATATATGTTGTAATGAAGTGTGGAAATATACCTGATTCTATGAAAAAAACAGTATTACCTATTAGGATGAAAGGAAGGAGATGTACGTGGGAGCTACTTATGTTCTTTCTGCAGAACTCTTTACTGAATGGTACCTCTATCCATCAAGATCTGACAAAACTTATAGGGAAGGTCCTAATGAAAGAGGGAAGCTGCTTCAAAATCACTGCGCATAACAAGAACACAGACAAGTTGAACAGCATAAGTGTCCATGAATAGGAATTCAAAGACACTAAAATCTAGGTAGAAGATAAGCCATGTGAAATTTGAGGAGCATGTTCTACACAATCCATTGAAGAGAGTTTCTACACAAGATAATTGATAGATGCTTCTGATGATGGTGACAAGATTGATCTAAGTCATGTGACAAGATTGCTCTAAGTCACCAACTTTTTGCTTAAAGTAATGAGGTATTTTAGTTATTAATAAATTGAGAAATTTATTGAAACACTACATTTTGCTTCTATTATCATTCACACTCTACTATATAGATATTTATCATTTGACCCTTGTGTTTTACCTTTAATTTCTTTAAAACAACATGCCATTAGTATAACTATAGGTGAGATAAATTAACTGTAGATGTACAATGACCTTAATACCTTTGAGTAAATTTTTCAAAATCAAGGTAAAAGTAACAGGGCAACCAGATATTAAGGTTACTTTTTGAAAAATGGAAAAACTATTTGTTCTGTTAGTTGTTGTTAGGTGAAAATTAACTCAGGTAATTTTTAAGGTATTAAATTTTTTGGGGAAATTGATTAAAAATGCTCTGCATTTTGTTTTTATTATTATTTGCACCTTACCTTTAAGGATTTATTCCTCAAAAATGCCCCAACATTAATTTTATTAATCGAGGATTACCATATACATAAATTAACTTAACTTTAGCTACAAGATGACTGATGTGCCCTTTATTTCTCAACTCCAATCACCTCCTCCACTCTCCTCTCTACTCCTCGCGTCATTCCCCACCAACCTCCTCCCTTCTCGCTTCTTTGCTTTCGTTGGCCCCCAAATTGATCTCAGCATTGTTGTGCCACTAATAATGACATTGATCCCATTCCCACTTCCTCCGTCTTTAAGATTGTGGTCGCCGAAGATGAGGGTGGTGACATCAGAGTCCAAATAGTTGATGCAGGCAAAGAAATCTAGCTTGGGTTTGATGGTCTTCTCTAGTTCTGCTTGGAGATCACCCACTAATGGGTGCTTGGAGATCCTTTATCTTACTGAGTCCTCCTTGTTTACTCATCCCACAATTAGTTTCCTGATCAATCTTTTTACCTTAGATCATCCTATGCACAATAGATATGTTTCTAAGTAACTCTGAACAACATGAGCAGTCTTGTATATTGATAACTAGATTCTCCATTTCTAACAAAGGAACTTCAATCTGATCATCTCCATTAAACATACATGACGATCCATCACCATTGATACTTGCAAGCTGCTTTGGATGAACATTTCTTTCATCCTCATTGTCGACCCTAAGATAGTGAAAGGATGCAACTTTCACACAGATTATGGAGACACAAGTTTCTAGTGTTTTTGGCATGAGATTGGCCTTTTGGGTCTTAGAGAAGGGTTGGGGTTGAAAGGGTTTTGTTGGCTTGGAAATGAGAAAGAAGGGTTCTTCAGATAGAGCGAAGCATTGAGAAGAAAAAAAGGAAGGAGAAGAAATAAGAGGGGTGATTTAAATATTTAAGTTATTTATTATGAAATTAACAGAATATTCTCTATTTCGTAAGTTGTTGTTAGATTAAATTTAACTCAGGATATTATTGAGGATTAAATCCATAATGCAGGGTTTGATTGATAAATACCGATATGGTAGGATGTAAATGATAATAAAAGAAAAACACATGATGCTTTTAATTAATTTCCCAAAATTTAAAGGAAAATGTAGAGGTTGAATAATAAATATTCGTATGGTAGTGTGTGAATGATAATAAAAGCAAAATGTTCGGTGTTTTTTATAAACTTCCCTAATTAATGTTATGCATTTATAAGTTTTGCCACTTGACAACATTTAATGGGATCAGGGGGAAAAAATATGTTCATGTTTTGAGAGATCTCATCCTAGTAAAGATAAAACTTGGACGATCAGAGATTTTATGCAAATAAGAAGAAAAGTTTAAAGATCAACAAGATATGGTTGAAATAAGGAAGATGGATTTAGAGAAGTAAGAGATCTAATGCAAAGATGGAAAGGTGATCTTGATAATTGAGGAATCCTATTAAAATAAAGAAAAGAAGATACCAAGGGAATCAAATAATTCTTTGATTAAAGATAGTTCTTACATAAAGAAGGCCATCTAAGGACATGGTCTGAGATGCCTAAAATTTTCATGAATCAGTTCTTTCCGTGTAACTTTCTTCTTTCTTTTTTGCTTTCTTGATTTGATATATGGGGAGATCCATGTGGAATTTCACATAGAAATAGGGTAGGATCAGTGAAATGGAGAAATGCCTTTGTTGTGTTATTTGATACCCTTAAGTTTAAAGATAATTTTGATAAGGCAACTATAAAACTAAGCATGCATTATGGATAAGAATGTTGGGCAATTAGGAACCAAGGCATGCAAAAGTTGGGCTTAGCTTTGATAAGTATGTTAAGATGGATGAATAAGAGGTTGCTTTTATGAGATAGAATACAAATTGAGTGTAATTTAAGTTAGGACGGTAGCACCTATAGATAAGTTTTGTAAGAATTGATTGAGATGATTTAGACAATGGAGATCACATGGTATAATGATAGTCAAGAGGAGCAAGTCACCAAATGTGGCATGGCAAGATGTAGCAAGAATAGACATTAGACACTATATCATTTAACTTAAAAAAATTCCTTATACTAAATAGAAGATAATGGAAGAAATTGATCCATATATCCAAGCTTGGTACTCCTACTGCCGTTATTGTTGTTGTATAATTTGTATTTTCTTTTTTTTTGAATTTGCTCTCGAAACTGCAGTGTGATATTTTTGAGCCATCAAATCATACTTTTCAAACATTTACATCCTGGAAACATGAATTGATTATTATTTTCAATTATTTGGCAGTACATAAATAGTTTATTTTTTTATTCCATTAATTTTTACTTCTGTGCAATCTTTTACTTTGTCATCGTACCCAGCTTACATACGAACGTACATACATACATATGTATATATATGTATAAGCTTAATATCAGGCACTTTACCTATTACTGTTTACACAATCCCACATGGTATTCTAGTGACATTGTTACATTTTTTGTGTGTTTGTTTTTATTGTAGTTATTCTTATAACTTAAAAGGATTTTTTTTTCTTCTATTAGTCAAACGACTAAGTTCATCATGCAATGCATGGTCCTACCTTTTTTCCCTTTTTCATTAATAAGTTTCTTTATGGCAATATATCCGGTAGGTGATACAGTACTTAATGATTTCTGAAGTCCTTAATCAATCTGTTCTTTTTGTATTGACAAATCTCAGTTTGATGTTAATCTCCACTGTTGCTTTTCTCATATAACTGCAGGTGCCATTATCACTCTTCGGCGGTTCAGGAAATTATGCTTCTGCGCTATTCCTCGCAGCCTCCAAAGCAAATATGTTGGACAAGATTGAATCTGAAATCCTTGATATTGTTGACGCTTCTAAGAAGAGTCCATTGTTTTCACAATTCATGAAGGATTTGTCTGTGCCAAGAGAGACCAGAGTAAAGGCAGTACAAGAAATATTTTCTGAAGCTGGGTTTTCAAATGTCACCAAAAATTTCATGGGTATGTCCTATCTAGTTGCACTTAGACCCCTTTTGGTACAAATAGGCTATGCAAGAGGATAATTTGGTATGATATATCTCATCCAACAATTAAAAGAAATGCTACAGATATGCTAATATTTGCAGGCATTATGTTACTGGCTTCAGTTACATGTTTGGTAACATTTACTGTTGACAAACAGTCAAATAGAGAATGTTGTAAAAGATTGAACTCATCATGCTTTTTATGATGTATACTCCATTACCGCATTATGTTGGATACTTGGATATGGTCAATCATTTATCAGCATTTTGTAATCAACAATCATATGTTTGTTAGAGTAACGTCTTGTTTTGTCCATTTTCTGTTTAGTTATCATGAACATGTAATCCACCGAAAAAATGTGAATTTTCAAATAGTTTTGCACTGTAAGTAATATTATCTGGATTTATTGCCTAGAAAAGTATTTCTTTATACTCGAGCATCCATAGATACATATTTCTCAAAATTAATATTCTAACTAATCTGTATCTTTCTCAATCCAAATTTTTATTAAACTGGGACTCTTTTACTAAACGTTATAATAAAATCAAAGTTGACTAAAAACATTAAAGTTCACAGTGAAACTTTTCTTCTATCAATCAAGATTTGAAGTTCTTAAATCTGTCAGTTGGTATACTCTACATTCTACAAGATAATATACTTTATAGCTGGAAAAAATAAAAAATTTAATGGAAAATAAATAAAAATAATTTGAAAGGTCAACATAAACCTTTAGGCTGAAGAAGCAGGTTGTGGAGATGTATTGACCCTTGAAGCTCATATAAATTGGAGAAAATCTGAGGGGAGTTTCTCTTAGTTGTGTTGTTGCTCCTACATCCTAGTTCGCTTTATGTACCTTGAGATGATAGTTCACGTGATAAAAGTTAATTTGCTTCCCAATTTCCATTAATACCAGATTACTTTGCATTCCTAATGCATCATATTCATTGGATGCATATTATCACCTATTGACCTTTGGAGTATGTCTATATGACACAATGGGAGGGTTGATTTGTTTCTCTTTTTTTTAATTGGAGAGGGAGTTCTTGTTACATGTTTTGAACTATGACCTCAATCTTATTTAAAAGGAAGTGCATGAAAATATTGATTAATTGGAATTTTTAAATTGGGTTTTTTATGACTTAATGCTTGTGTGAAATGATCAATTTAATGAAAAAATATCAGATGCATGTGAGGTGATTTATTCTTTTTGGAAATTATAGGTTCCTCCTGTTCTGAAGTTTATTTCAGTTTATTCCACTTGCTTGTGTTACATATCTTGTTCCTTCTTTTCTTTGTTTTTTTATTGGTGTCATATGTAATTATCTATTTTACATCCATTATGCTCAGTTAGGCCATCTTTCAGTTACTTATGCCTTAAATGTCAGACACTTACTGTTCTACTATGATGTTTGTCTAACAGGTTCTTTTTTTAAGCTTATTTATATAATTTGTCATATGAAATGGAATTGCTTCGATGATCAGTATAATGAATTATGCTTCTGTTCCAATTTTATAAATGCTATTGCCAGAGTTGGGAATTTATAGCAAAAGTGTTTCACCTATAATTTTTATGGATCTTGAGGATGATAATATTAGAATGCCATTGTATTTCAGTGTCCATAATTTGCAGAGGGACTACTTTACAGTAATTTAAGATTCTATCGTTTGGTTTTATCTTGTAATATGTGAAGCTGTGTTAGCGGATAGCGGTAGGCTGAGACATCTGGAGCGCATTGCAAGGCGTTTTGTTGATTTGACTATGGCACACAAGGGCGAGGTGAATGTC
This sequence comes from Typha angustifolia, assembly GCF_048772165.1. Classification (NCBI taxonomy): domain Eukaryota; kingdom Viridiplantae; phylum Streptophyta; class Magnoliopsida; order Poales; family Typhaceae; genus Typha; species Typha angustifolia. Next base: position 5,285,302 of record NC_133246.1, on the reverse strand, counting down.
ATTGTGACATCCGTCATTGTAAGTCGAACTTTATTATCGGTTCAGTTCTTTTATATGATGGATTATGCAATTGCCACTATAGTATCAAACAAATAGTGCATCTGTTCACTTTTCTCTCTAGATATTTCTTTGGCCTTTTTTGAAAATCTAGCATTTACAATTTTTTTGAACCATGTAATACATGAATAGAGCTAATAATGTCTAAAAAATTTTACCACCTTCTAGTGAGTTATACATGGAGTTAAATATGTATTTGACACATAAATATGCGAGTTTTTTCTTCCTTTCCTCATCTTGTTTTTGCCAACAAGGTGATTAAACTATGAAAACCTCTGTAAGTTTATGGTCACTTGTTCCTGGATGTTGCTGTCAATTTAGTTATATTTGCTTGTCCCCCACTTAAATTCATTCATCTTAAATTGTGATTGCAGCCGCTACCTGCAGAAGAGGAAAAAGAACTTAAGCAGACCCTACAAGATATTCTTGGACAAGGGAAAACTGTCAAGCTTGAACAGAAGGTATTTGTTTGATTTCATGTATACATGCATACACAGGAAAAACGGTTCTCTTAATTCTCGTGACTTTTTAAATTCTCTCAGCATACTTCAAAATTCAAATACATTAGTACCTTCTGTGGACTTTGCCAATTATGCTGCGTCCATTACATGAGATGCACCTTCCTTCCTTTGGTATAGTAGAGTGGAAGGCATTTACCCATTATGTTGCATGTGTACTGTTTTTCATTATTTTCAGTGTTAAAAGAGGATTATGAAATTTCACACTTGAAGTTAAGTCAATAGTACTGACTCAATTTGTAAGTATTGTACTCTCCTTGTTTTTATTTTAAAAAACTTTTTCAATTTTTTTCTCAAAATTCTCTGGTACCAACATTTATTTGTTTCATCGTGACATTGAATTTGATTGTTTTATGTTCTTTTTCGGTTACTTTGCACAGATAAGTGGGATGAATTTTGTCGAGAGTAAGTTAATTAAACTTTTTTTCATTTCTGTAGATTGACCCCAGCATCCTTGGAGGATTGGTGATTGAATTTGGGCAGAAGGTCTTCGACATGTCGATAAAAACTAGGGCAAAGCAGATGGAGAAGTTCTTGAGGGAGCCTCTTCATTTTTGAAAGCTTCTATTGATTCAACTGTGCTTCAACATGATATCTTTCACTGCAACTGCTACTTAGCCCTTGCCATGGAATAAGATACTTGAAGAGAAGTGTACACTCTGTTTATGGCCTCGTAGGCTACAACGCTATAAAAGTGTTGACATTCATTTCTTTGTTTCATCAAAAGCATTAAGCTGTGAAAAATCCAAACAGAAGTCGATTTGTTCAAGTGATTGAACATGCTACATTTCTTTTGCATACTGTCCAACTTCAGATTGAGTCTAGTACTTGCTAGGTCCAGCACTGTGCACCCTTTGTCAAAACTGATTTGAAGATATTGCTGAGTTTTTGACTAAATTTACCCTGTTCTAAATTTTTATTTACCAAAATAGACCACATTTCAAACTTGAGATATTTTTTTTACTGTAGTCCTAAATAAAATGATGAACTCAGAAGCATCTTATGCTATCAAGATAAGCATTTTTATAAAAGTAAAGCTTTACTGTAACAGTTGAAATATTAATTTAAACAACTTTTTATAAATAAAATTTGAAACATAGCTGGTATATTGCTGCACAAATCTTGATAATGTGAACATATTTACAAGAACAAAACATGATCTTCTTGTCAGAAATTTCCTCAAACTGTCTTTTTTATTTTTTATTTTTATTTCCAAATCTGAGATCCAATACCACGTACATATATAGATATGGTTTTCTCAACACAATATATATATATATATATATATATATATATATAGCCCTCACTCCAGTCTTATAGTTCAGCGTTTGTTGATGACACCAAGTGACCTCGTTGTTTCTCCCTGACCTGCTAATTGTTACAGGATTTGATTATTTGAGATCATCTTTCGGCTCCACGTTGACTTGTACAAATCCTGCCTTCTCTCTTTTTCTTGCTACGAAGATGCAAGTCAATGGGTCGATCAAGTACTAGTCCTACCCAACCCACCCCCATGCACAAGACCCAGGGAACTCCCAACATTTAACTGTAGCTTGCTCTTCTAGCTTCCGTTGATATTTGTATGTATTATCTTCAAAAATATATGCTAATGTGCATAGATACATACCCGATTACTCATCAAGTTGATCTCAATAATTTAATAGAAAAAGATAAAATTACCCTTAACTAAGATAAATTTATGAAACAGTTAAATAAGATTAATTTTATTCTAAATTATTTAAATTTTAACTCTTAATTAATTCCAAGGGGGTGTTCATGCAAAAAGTCGAATTTTAGCCTCCGATCAATTTAGGAATAACTTCTTTTTTTTCTTATTTTAATATAACAGCTGAACACCATAATAATTTCATTTTAAAATACAAATACTATTCTTCAAAATTACATTTTATAACATACACTATACAATTCATCAAAATTACATATTATACCACACACTAACTCAATTACTAATTTATATATCCCATCAATCTACTTTATATTAAATCAAAAAATATATATGATAATTTCATAAAAAAATAAAATATCTTTTCGTTCACTTTATATCACATCAAAGATAATTATTACACTCTTATTTTAGAATACAAGTGAATACAAGAATAGTTTTTTTTTTAAATAAATATCTTATTTTGGAAATAACGAAGATGAATACCTATAACAAAGAGAAACAATTAAAGTTTATATATACAAAAATTGTGTTCTAAAATGCTAATATGGACTTAAGAAGGGAATACAAATAAATAAAGGATTTCCGAAAGCCATATATGCAAAACAAAACAAAAAAAGAAAAAGAAAAAAAGAATGTATGTCAGAACTGTAAACTAGCAGTCAAAGTCCTACTAATCCATGAGAAGGCCCATGAATTTGAATTTTTTTCATGAATGCTGAGACTGATATTTGATGAACATAGAGTCATGTCTGGAAGATAAAAATTGACTGTAAAAGAATTAATAAGAGCACAAATTAGGGCAATATAACAAACATGCTCAGAAGAGAGTGTGAGCCAACCAGCTAATTTGTTAATTAAACACAGTAAAAATTCATAGGTTTCTATGGAACAGTAGATAATCTTGATCTTCATTTCATTTTTGGGCCAAGTACTTTGAAGTAATAAATTTAACTTAAGCTTTAAAAAAAGAACAAAAAATAATTTTTATCTATAGGGGAGAAATAATAGGTAAGCTAAACTTGGATTCAAATCAGTTTAGTTGCACACAGTGATAAAATAATTAACTAGAGTAAGTTGTGATCATACTTGACCAATATGAATAATATAGTGAATTTTAGATATTAAAATAACACTTGTGCATTTAGTCCATATTTTTTTTACCTTCTTTTGGTTTCCTACTATTATTGAAAAGGTTTAAAAAAAGAGAGTATAATCTTAAGCAAACATTAGAAAGGGAAGGCTGTTCTATAATAGTTAAACCAAAACAGTAAAGGTATACAATTCATATGATCTTAGTGAACACACTTCCTTACACCTTATTTGCCTCATAGGAGTTAAACTTGCATGATTAGCTTTACTCAAAAGAGGAAAATAAAAATTTTAAAAGCAGTATAATACTTCCTTCAATACAGTTTTGTAGAAAATTAACTAGAAATTTGATTCAATAATCAATGAACCATATAATATCTTTCAATTCTTCTTCTTCTTCAAAGAGATGCTCCTGCTGGTGATGATCATTCTACCGAGACTAGCACGAATTAGAAGTCGGTCATAAGGCTTTTGGGACAAACATTTCACATTATGCACTGCTAATTATTACAGAAGAGATCTCACATAATGCTTTCATTAATGAGAAGTTATTTTATGGAATTAAAAAGGTGTCTTGAGAAAGAGGGAAGGAAGGAGTAGGAAGGAATGAAAAAAAGGAAGAAGAGAAGGTTACAAACTTATGCTTAACTTTACATAAGAATTAGTATAGAGAACTCATAAAACTAACATTAACAATAACGATACTTCTAGAAAAGAAGGTTAATGAGTTGCTTCAATTGCTCTTTCTTATTCATATAACTCATTTTAACTCTACATATGTACAAAGCCTTATCTTAATTATGAAGTACGTCAATGATCACCATTTGCCCAGAAGCTCCCAAACCAAAACATCCCTTCTTCCACCACCAACTCCTCCCATACCTTGTCAGCCTCTATCCATGATGTCCTCTCATCAGGAAACCATCTCTCCTCTTCAAAGGGAAGAGCATGCGTTCCTTGGTCCACCACCATTCTATCTCCCCTCTCCAGCTCTACCTCTGCAACGACTCTACCTCCCTTTGATCTCCTCCGCAGCATTCTGAAAGTCCTCTTCGACTTCACGGCCAGCTTGTGAGGTAGTCGGATGAAGAGGAAGACTGTGAGCTGGAGAACCAAGCAGGGGCAGCAGCAGCATACCACGACGCAGTCGACGGCGAATAATTCGCTCTCTTCCACGGCGCCAGACATTATCGGAACTGAGTAGAAGAGGAAGAGGAGGAGGAGGAGACATTTCGTAGGGAGTTTCTGGTGAGGTGTAACGAAGGACGCAAGACTTGCTTAAGAATACAAGGCTTGGAGGGGAAGGTGACTTGAGGGAGAATGCCACGTCTTTGAGCAGTTTGCTTTGGTTGATTCCTTAAGCCAACCTTCTTGCCCTTCTTTTGGACCATGACTCATACCCTCATATTTGTCCTACGAATTATAACTTTGAAGCTCGATTCCTATCACTCCTCTACTTAGAGATCATAAGTTTTGAATCATCTTATGAATACTAAAACTAATATTTACTAAATTTTTTCATCACAAAGTTATATGTGCATGTTTTGAACTCATTGTAAGCATGTCTCTTAGGAAGTTTAATCTAGTTGTCTAATCTATTTATAAAAATATAATACTAATAATAATAATAACAAAATATTATTAAACTTAAAAAGAATTATTCTAGGTCTGAAAAGGATAACGCTGCTTGACATTGTCATAATCCCATTACGTATTATTAAGTTATGCAATATATTATTAATTTGTTATCTATAACAGCTCAAGTTTTTTAGGATAATTGATTACTTAATACAACTAAGAATATCGTAGCAGTTTAGATGTTACAAAATGATGGTCAAGACGTGTGGGTTTGTGTTATTAAGACAACTTCTTTGGTAACGAAAGGCATTCCCTTTCTAATTAAATAACAAACAAACAAACAAACAAACAGGTGGTCTTCATATCTCATAATAATTCAAGAAGGGTTGACCAACTAAGTTCATAAATGAGCTGGTTTGTGTGATGGAAATGGAAGTAGGCAATATTTTTCTACAAGCCTAATTTAGAGGTCGTAACTGCACCAAAAGTCACCTTGCCAACTTTCTACATATATATATATATATATATATATATATATATATATATATAACTCTTCTTTTTTTAACTGCTTCACTTGTGAGACTAAGAACTTATATTTAGTTATTAAACTATGAGTAAGTATTGTTTTAATTGTAATAAAAATTTTACCTCAAAAACATGCAATGTTTAACTAAAATATGGCATAAGTGAATTTTCTTTTATTGTAAAATTGTATTTAAAAGAGATCTAATTCATGAAACCAAATATCATCTTAATTTCTAGTTGACTATACATCCCCATTGATGTATTTAATGTTTGTAATGGTATCCATGATGGTAGTTTTCATGGTCGATTAAGCTTTTAGAGTGCACCTTAATCAAGAGTCCTATGTGTATAAACGCATGGAGTTATTCAATTTAACTAAGAATTTTATCCATCTCTTTGGATGTTATGGAAAAGGATCAAAAGGTGTAAGCTTTGGTGGATTTTGAGGAGCAAATGACAAAGGTGGTGGTGCCCTGGATATCAATTTCTTACACGTTAAAGTTTGGTTGCTTGTCTGGCTCCCTAAGGAGACTGTAGGGATTTCCTGCAGTCTGGTTTACTTGGCAGTCCTTGATTGGCTGCTGCATCATCAGCCAATCATCGGTCGCCAAGTGCCACCAGACTGTAAAGAAATTTCCACATCCTTTCTCGAGTTTTTAATCAAATTAGACCTACTTTCGATTTGTTTTTACCGAAATAGCTTACGCCCTAAACTTAATACCAAATATAGATGGCTCAAGTTTGGCAGCATAATTATATGATCAATGATGTATCTTTAATGTAAACAAATTCAAGAAGCAATAGACTTCTTGCCACTTGGAAAAAGAAAAAACCATGAAAATAAACCTATAATACATCATGCTTCTGTATGTGAAAGAATGACTATATCAAAATAAAAATAAAACAAAATCAATTATCTCTTTACGTGGATGAGAAGCAGATCAAAAATCTCTTCGACTAGCGAAACTCGAATGGCTGTAGTCAGAGCTGTAATCTTGGCTACCAAACGCCATCCGCTGCAGTGCTCTGATATCTGCTGTATTTGCCACATTGAATTGTTCACTTTTGCCCGGTTGAACGCCATTACTAATATCAGCTTCAGTTAATGTATCAAGTACTCTCACCACCTGATCAAAGAGAATTATATGTAATTAATCAAAGTTTCCTGCAGGAACCCCCTTTTTTTTTTGGATTCTTCGATAATCAGGTATTACCTGGCTCAATCGGGGCCTCCTTGCTGCAGAATGACGAATGCAGGCTGCAGCTGCTTCAATCATGCGAAACATCTCAACTTCATTATAGTTATTTTCCAGTCTAGGGTCAACCAACTCTTCGAAATTTCCAGTCTCAATCGTTCGGCTCAGCAGTGGTCTTGCCTGAAAATTTTTGAACAGACAGTTAGACAGAGATATTCTTAATAAAGTTCGATCAAAGAGAGGTCAAAAGATCCATGCAATGAAAGCAGATTAGCTACTGTTCTCAGAATCAGTTAAGTTGTTTCACGAGACAAGTCATTTTCTTTTCTAGCATACTCAAAAGAAGGTCCTTAACGAAGACTAGAATGAAGACCTCATCCAGGTATGTGTCTTGAAAGAATCAATTTGATAGATACACACAATTTGCTCAGAGTTTACCCAAGTTCTCTGTTGTCAAATCAACACTAGTAGGGCAAATGTAACTTTGCAGGAGAAATTTTAGTAGTCGCTGTTACTATCTCAACCTCAATCATGAATACATTTTTGCAAGAATCATTCAGCAATCAGAAGGCTCTGTTTGTTCTTTACACACAACAAATCGGTAGCTTTTATTCCTATCTAAAGGTCAAGTTTTTTAGTTTTGTAAGTTGCCCTTGACTATCTGTAAATCAATTTTGAACTACGAGAACTCATGTCCCAAGACAAATAGCAAGCTTTTCTACATAAATGTTATTCTTGCACAGTGTGAAGGTGCTGCACTGATGTCCCAGAACAATTGAATATAACAAGTTCCAAGGAAAATAAAGATTAAAGACTTTAAGGAGAACACCACTGTAATTCAATTGGAGAATTTGGTAACTCTACTAATGCTTCGTACATGCATTAAGTTAAATATATGAGTAATTGTGTTGCATGTCATAAAAAATGTATGAGTAATTTGAAAAAATATGCTACAGATAGGGGTGACAAAATTTAATCCGACACGATAACTCGGCTTTTAATTGAGTTTGGGTTTAGTATAATCAAGTTCGGGTCGTAAACGAGTCTACTCACCTAACCCATTTAATAATCGGGTTATGTTTAGGTTTATACTATTGACTTATTTTGACCCGTTTAAGTATACGGATTGAGTTGGGTCGACTTGTGAACTCGTCAATCTATTATATATATACAAATTAACTAAAAACCTTACCCTAAATCCCTTAAATCCTAACTTACCCTCCCAATCTCTTCAGCCACCTCATCCTTTTGAAAGGAGAAAAAATTTTCTGCCCGCATCTCTCTCCAATCTCTCTAGCCGCAACCGTTTGACGGCAGCTGCGGTGCCTCCGTCCTCGTCTCCACCTACCATTGCCTCCACTACCTCTCACTCTGCTCTCCAACGATTCATCAAAAGCAACCTTCTCTTGGCTTATGAGGCTCGAGCGCTTGATTTGTTAAGAATCCGGTTCGAGCTCGACTCAAGCTCTAAATGAGCTGAGCCAAGCCAGCATATTAGGCTCGAAATAATTATCGAGTCGAGTTAAGCTAGACTGACCTCGCTCGAGCACGACTTGATTAGGCTCAAATACTATAGCTTTTCATATATATATATATATATATATATATATATATATATATATATATATATATATAATCGAGTTATCAAAAATTAGAATCATTAGATCCAAGATCAAACGGATGATATGGCGTATATATATGATCTAAAATCCAAAGCCCTAGTCATCTCGCCCAACTCCCCACTCCGCTTCCCATCTCGCCCAATTCCCCTTGCTCTATCTATGCCCTGTGCACTGACTCCCCCTCTTCCGCAATACCGCCTCCATCGAGATCCTCCTCCACACCGACTCCCCCTTCATCGTTTGTTGCCACACCAACTTCCCCACCTCATCCAGCAATATTGCCTCATCCTTGAGCTCATGGACAATGGATCCCTCACTGTGTCCTTTTACATTTTGTGTTAAAGCTAAAGCTAATTTTGTGCCAAAGCTTTCTTATGCTAAAACTTTTTTGTGCTAATTTTATGCTAAAGCTAAAACCCTCGCTGTAAATACCAAATCCACTCCCACCTCATTGTCCATGGGGACATCAAGCTCTCCAACCTCCTCATCGAGCTAAAGAGCTGAGCTCGAGCTTTCTCGAGCTTGAGTCGAATCAAGTCGAGCTAGCCTTTTTGTAGCTCGTCTCGAGCTTGAGCTAAGAAAATACTAGTGTCAAGCCGAGCTGACCTAGCCCTAGCTTGCTCAAGCTCGACTTGTTTACACCCCTACCATGAATTAATAAGGCACATAGTATTGCTCGGAAAAAGCATACAAATATTGATACGAGAGATAATACCAAAATTAAAATAATGAAAAAATTGGAAAAGAAAAATGAACTATACTGGAATTGGTTTCCTCCACTTGGTCATTGTGCTACTACATGAAACTATATATAGAATGCTTGTACGTGATATATTTGAAGCATATGGATTTGTTTCTCATAACATTAGATTGATTGGGTAACTTATGTACAACAGGTACAAGACCCTATATGCTCTTAAAACTATACATAATGAAAATTTAAATCTCCACTATTTTTTATGCCTTCATAAAATATTATCATGATTTATAACCATATGAGCTACTTTGTTCAACAAGTTTTACATGTGCTCATCTTCCTAGTCATATTACGAAGTTGGATAAATATGTGAACTTACATAAACCATGTATTTTGTTTTAGATAATCAAACAAAATTTTGAAGGTAAAATATAGAGGGCGAACTAGTAACTACTATTAAAGCTTACCCACTCAACAAGGCTCTCATCACCCAAAGGACGGGACTGATCAACAGGTTTTCTTCCAGTAATGAGCTCTAAAAGAACAACCCCAAAAGAAAATACATCAGACTTTTCGGTCAATTTTCCAGAAGATGCATACTCTGGAGCCAAGTACCTGGAAGCAGAAAATCATGTCATTTCTTTTATTGTCAAAAGCTCCATGACATTTAGCATAGTCCTTAGCAATTTCAAATGATGCACCTACCCGAATGTCCCCATCACACGAGTAGTTACATGTGTGGCGGTATCCATAGCTAACCTTGCAAGCCCAAAATCAGCCACCTGAGTCATGGACATAATCAATTACAAGATAAAGAATATGATAGGTAAAATCATTAAGAACATATTTTCCAAGATCAGTCTTATATGAAGGATGACCTGAGCATCAAAGTTGTTATCCAATAAAATATTCGACGACTTTATATCTCTGTGTATAATCCTTGGATGACCTGATGAGGAAAGAAGCCATGTAAAGTAGATAGTGTGAATAAACTAAGATAATAAAAGAACAAGACAGAGTATTACAATCCTCATGTAGATAGGCTAAACCACGGGCTGATCCTGCTGCAACCTTAACCCTAGTTGCCCAATCCATAGGCGCCTTTCCTTTTGCTACAAATGCAAATCCAAAGCTAACATTTCCTTTCTTGTGAAGTTAAAAAAGAAATAATGCTAGCTTTTCATCACAAAAGTTACATATATGTATCATACCATGAAGATGATAATGAAGAGTGTTGTTAGCCACATAGTCATACACAAGCAATCTGTGGCTTTCTGCTATGCAATACCCTACGAGTGAAACCAAATGGCGATGATGTACACGACTGATAATTTCAACTTCAGCTTGGAACTCTCGTTCCCCCTGTCCACCACCATCTTTGAGTTGCTTCACCGCAACTTCTCTTCCGTCAGACAAACAACCCTTGTAAACACAGCCAAATCCACCTTCACCTAGAATATTCTGAGGTGAGAAGCCATTAGTTATGTCATACAGCTCTTCATATGTAAACCATGACTTTGTATTGCCCATGTTTATGTCAGTCATTGAGCCTTTGTATCCTTGGCTTCCAGTGCTGAAATTGTATGAAACAGGATCTGCGGGGGACCTCGGGAAAGGCGACTCTCCTGATGAAAACCATTTTGGTTTGATTAAACAATTAACAAGACTTATAGCGAAAAATTTACTTTTGCATTTTCAGAGTTGCAAGCATCTGACAGTAAGAATTCAGCAAGATCAATAAAAAAGAAAAAGAAAGATGAAAATGTAGAATCGGATGAGAAGGATAGGAATTGTTACCTGACATTTGTGATGATGTGAAAGGTGATTGCATCTGAAACCCTGGATGATAACCACCGATTTGCTTTTTCCGTTTCCTCAAAAACCACACTGCTGCTCCTACGAAACTAAGTATCACAAGGCTTACCACTATGGCAACAGAAGCAGCAGCTCCAGAGGTAAGCCCACTGTCTGGTGTGTTACTACTTCCTGGAACGACGCCAGAATCCGACGACGAGTTGGAACTCGGGCTGATTGGAGTAGCTGGACCGCCTGGAGGCAGAGGGGGAGTTTTACCGGTAGAAGAGTTTGAAGGACTTGATGAGGGAGAAGGAACAGGAGGAGGCGACCCAGAAGGCTTAGGAGGACTTGCAGTCCCTGGAGGCGGCGGCGGCTGCGCAGTTGGCGGTGGAGGAGAACTTTGAGGTGGTAGAGCTGATGGCGGTGGTGGAGGTGAAATTGTAGGCGGTATGTCCGACGGCGGTGGCGGCGGCTGAGGATTGGAAGATGGTGGAGGTGGTAGGGTATCCGGTGGAGGCGGTGGAGGCGGTGGAGGAGGACTCGATGCCGCAGGAGGAGTAGCGGAAGTCGGCGGAGGAGACAATGCGGCAGGAGGAGGAGGATCAGAAGGCGGTGGAGGCGATAGTATGGGAGGAGGCGGAGAGGAGGAAACTGGCGGCGGGGCATTGGGATCCGGAGGGGGCGGTGAGGCTAACGGCGGTGGGGAATCCGGCAGAGGTGGCGGTGGAGAAGAATCAGGAGGCGGAGGAGGAGGAGAAGAATTGGAAGGCGGAGGAGCAGAAGATGCTGGTGGTGGTGGGGACGCATCAGAGGGAGGAGGAGAAAGGGCAGAAGGTGATGGTGGCGGTGGTGAAGAATCTGAGGAACTTGGTGCAGAGGCCATTACTACTACTACTACTACCTTCTCTTCAATCTACAAATTCTATAGAGAAAAAATCAAACCTCCATGACCCAGATCTCTTCTCTTCTCTTCTCCAGAGGAACTCCAAAACTAAATAGACCACCAGAACTGCTATTGATTTCCAGTAAACTTCTCTATCACCAGAAATGTACATAAATCTTCAGAACAGAATAACATAGCAAATTCCAAATCTATCGACTTTCTTTTACAAGATTGCAGCACCTCTCTTGAAAAGAATCATATAGCAAGACAGACAACAATGGCAGAACCCTATACCCAAAGAAAGAGAACAAAAAAAAAAAAACACCCAAAACTTGTTGAAATAAAACCCCTCAAGGTACCACCTTTTCCGAAAATCACACACCAGGAGATCAAACTAACACAAACCCAGATCGCAAATAGTCTTCTAAACCAAAATCCAACGACTTCCAATCCAAATGCTGCATTCCCGCAGCATCCAAGATAGCAACTTGTCAGAAGTTTAAAAGCATCACATTGTCCTCTATCCTTTCTCTTCTCCCCTGGTTCGCAAGGAAACGTGCTTGCAACTCAATTTGTCTCCATTTTTCGAAGAGAGAGAGAGAGAAGGTTGACGATGACCCAGTGTTTTTTTATTATGTATTGCAAGTAGATTACAGGATTCAAAAGTGTTAGTCGCTTCCCTCCTGCCTTCTGCTACAGAGAATCACAAGATTTGGAATAAACCTTTGTTTTATAATAATTGTCTGATATCGATGTGAATTCGAGGTGGTCTAATCTAATAAAAAAAGTTTGATGCAATTGGCTGGTTCTATGTGTTTTCCTTTTTCTGAACTTAAAATAAATAATTCATGCGAGTCAAGATGGCAAACATGTTTGTTGCACTTCTCCTTTCTCTTTCTTCTCTTAGAGTGGTTTTCTCCACCTTGTTTAATTCATTTAGTGCAAAAACCAAAGAGGAGGCTTTTTTTCTTCCCTTGTATACACTCAAACAAAAAACCATTTATACACATGTTGATGTTGATAGATCTTGTGATAGTTTATCATGAAACTTCACTGTAGAGGTAGGGAGATATGATAAAGTTATATGTATAAAAATAAGAAAGATAGTCATTAATTTACTCCTCTATATAATCCAAAATAATAAATATATGTGAGAGATTATAAGCAATACATAAGTTTTTTCATTCCATGAATAAAGTGCATAAGCAGTTGTTCAAGATTACTAAAAATATAGATATATAAAAAATGATTTAAATGTATATACACAAAAAATTCAGAGTTTCAGTGTGTTACTATAATATATATTACGTTAAACGAAAGAAAAAATAAGATAAGAATTCGACTTACTCTTGTATGGCTCGCCCTCGAGCCCTAGGCAGGTCGGCCGGGGTTGTTGGGCGGTCGGAAGGTTGCCATGAGTAAGGTTGGGAGATCGAAGGCAATTTTCCATGCAAGCAATTATGAGGAATCATATAAGTGATTACATGGCAACCTTAGTGAGCTTAAAAAAAGAAATTCTAAAACTTGTAAGAAAATTGTAATGGGCTGAATGTGGATATATATATATATATTATTAAGCATATATTTTAGGCTTTTGTAGAGAGATTATGTCTTCGTCTTGCTCCTCACCTTATCACTTTTAACTTTTTTCCTGTGTGGTAGAGTTTGAATTGGTTGTGCTTTCTCATCGAAGTTATCTATTTTCATCTATCTTTAGTTTTTATTTTTATTTTTGCTACTCAGCTTCACCGTGATCAAATAGTCTCTCTTCTGGTCTTTGCTATTCGTGTAGATAATTCAAAATATTTACACAAATCATAGGAACAAAAAATTTTGAACAAAGACTAAGAAAACTAAGTGCGAAATTAGACAAACATGTATATAATACATCAAAAGAAAAAGACGATGATTAAGTTCAATATCTACTAAGTAATATTTCAAATAACTACAAATTATATTTGATAATTATGGACTAATAAATATGAATTATACAAATTAATTACAAATTACAACATTATAAACTAAGAACTAAGTAACTAATTGTGCAATTAATAAATATATAAGCATTTGATAATTGCTCTACAATATCTAAAATACAAGTAAGAAGTAAAATACATTATCTTTGAATTACATGCCACAATTGCAAACTAATGTATTGATAACTATGCATTATATCTAAGTAACTACGAAATTTCTAAACTAACTACTAAACAGAAAATATAAATGTGAAAATAATATATAGTAACCACAAATTACAGTCAATAATCATGAACTATTAGACTAATAATTGTGAAAATTGTAAACTATTTGCGTATTAGATGTGCATAAACTACAAAATCTATAAGCTACCTATGAGTTAAAATAGCACAAACAACAAAATTTCAAAACCAACCAATGGTCCCACTAATCCTTACTAAGTGGGTGCATTGTTTGTTTCCTTTCCTACCTATGGTTATTGAATGTAGTACATAAACATAGGCGAAATATTTCATAACTGTAAAATACGCATATTAACAGTAAAATATATTATATTAGTAAAGTATTAATAGTGGAGAGAATATACACAAGACCGTCTCGATGTAATAGAACTAATTTTCTACAAACCTTAAAAGGAGATTAGTGGAAGAAGATAGAAATGAAGTGAAACCTAAATATAGTTTGCCCATAAAAACAAAGTAGGAAGTCTGTGGGCTATATGGAAAAATATATAGTTTTTATTTTTTATGTTATTAAAAACAATAAAAATTAATTCTTTTACTCAAACTCAAAAAAGAATGCAGACCGTCGAACCCATCCCATTGTATTAGAAGAGAGCAACGTTGAAAAAATAAAAATAAAAATAAAAATAAAAATAAAAAGGGTTTCTCATACAAAATCATTGTACGTGATTACTTACTGGTTGCCTGTTAACGTACGTGACCTCATAGGGATAAAAGAGAAAGGACGCACAACTTTACTTTTTATTAGAGCTTATAAATCGTACTTTCGTGGTTACAAAAGTATTTCTTTTTCCTAACCCGATCAATCCTGACAACAAAGAAAATACCACCTTTTATTCGCACATAATGGACAAGTTTTTGTAAGCTAAACCTCTTGCGAGGAATAACCGAACATTATTTAGTAGAACTTTTAGTTAAATATTATACAAGATGATTAGCTTATTATATAAATAAATATATATATATCCAGAATAAACTTAACAGATGAAAATAGCTAAAATACTATGGGTTATCATAGCAATGAAATTTTACCCAAAATGAGGAGGGAAGTGATGCCACGTGTGCAATCACTACAATGGGTCCCGCTAAACTCGTCTTATTCTATTCCACGTACACTCTCTGTTCCTTCCGCGTCGTCCCCATGCTCTACTTACGGTGTTCTTTTCCTGTTTTAAGTTTCTATCTACTTTCATGTGAAGACTAAATTAAGACTAGATTATTGTCTCACCATTTGAAATATGCTCAGTATTACTACACCACTGAAAAATAAAATATACAATCATCTTCTTGATCTGGATTTAAGATATAACAATATCATCCACTCTCCAAGATGCACGTTCTTAGTGTTTCAAATAAAACAAACAGATGGAAATGAATGACCTTCACAAAATAAATAATTAAAAAAAAAACGAGGAGCAAATTGTAGGTTTTCATTTGATATATGTAATATTCAGTTATAGTGCAGGAGGTGAAAATATAATCTAGTCAAATGTTAATTAATAATAATAAAGCCAATATATATATATGTATGTATGTATGGCATGCTCATATTCTTTTATATATATGACGTGGTTATAATTATTTAATAACATTTACAAACATGCGGTTTAGTAATCATATCAATAGGTCCAAATATACGTATACAAAGTACATACACATTAATAATTACCCATATCCCTGTTAAAGATTTTAATGTGCTGCTTCCCTGTTGTAGATTTTTAAAGTCTTCGAGTCAAATATCTAGAATCAAGATGGGGATGAGATATCTGAGGATTAGGCATGCTTTTTTATTATTAAGAAAGATTGTAGCTTTCATTCACAATTCCTTCTTTCCAAGTAAAAGAGTTCATCTATCTTCTTTTACCTCCCATGTTTGTGACGATGACTAGAGGATATGTTAGAGGTTGCTCAGCAAATGCATGCAACAATCAAGTTTCTTAACATTACAGTGTATCTTGCTGGAAATGGGACGACCTGTTATTAATGTTTGAACTCCCATTGTGAATCCCTGTAGGAAAATTGGCTGACTCAGCCCAATTATAACGTAATATCAATGTTAAAGAATACACCCAAAACGACTCTGTGAAGGCCTGTACCACATAATTCAAGCTTCTCAAAAGTGGGATCACATAAGGTGATACTTTCAATACCTGAATATTATGATCAAAGAATTTCTTAGTAATACACAATTTTTTATGGGCTTAAAATCATGTCTCACATGATCATCCCCAGAGAATGTGGAAAATTATCTTATAGCTATATGTGGATGGATACGTTCCTCTGTACAGCTTTTGCACCATACAGTAAACTATATCAATGATCGATGGTAAACACTATTCCTTGGTATACAATAGAGTAAGAACTATATGATATGGACACAAAGGCCTAAAGGAAACAGAAAAGAAAAAAGAATATGGGAGACTACCTCCGGCGTTTCTTCTTCTCTGGTGTGTCATGCACTTGTGCTTTGATGCCGTACATTCTCAACTGCAGGTTCTCAAAAGCTTCAGATATGGCCTCAACCTGCAATCATGCAAAAGAGGAAGATGAATCTGGAGAGCAGTAAGAAACAGATTCAGGTGCTGTGTAACTGTGAAATGGACCAACCAACTCAGGCTTCTTGGCATACACCCGCACAATCCTGTCTTGATAAGAGGTAGGTAGAAGGTGGCTGATGCGGTCATCTGAGATGGAGAACTTCTTGTTGCTGTCATAGTCCTGATACCAGAAAAATATTTAGCAAGAGTTTCAAACAACAGAGCTCTTATTAAGGTACAAGATCTCAAAAACCTGAAAAGTAGGGTAGCCAAGGGCTCATATTTAAAAATGTGGTCATTAAAAGTGCGTAATGTATTGCCACAAAATAACATTGCCTAGTAATTTAGCTAAGGTCCAACTGTTGTGAGGTTTGGATAATTATAAGCAATCAGTCTGTCAATCTTAGTAGAAATTTCATGCTGCTGACTGAATCAACTTTTATGTACAAGGTTCAAGATAATGGTAGCACAAGAATTGTTAATCAAGTAGTATTGACAGATGAGGCTGGCGATTAAGCAATTGACAAGATGCATTCTTAGGCATTGATGACAGAAAACTACTCTCATGACCAACTGCCATAGGCTAAAAATATCAGTCTGCAGAATCACACGAAAAGAAATAAATTTTCAGCTTGTCAGGCACTTATCCTATTGAAACATACAAAAAGGAAAACACCCTGTTTGCATGATCCATCAGGTTGAGGTCAAGTAGACAGAAGGTATATCTTCACAAGGGAAATCTAGTGAAAGACCTAAGATTTATAAACAAATGTATCTGGTCGCCAAGTAACTTGAGTCCTTCCATATATTAACTTTTAAGTTTCAACTTGTAAGCAATTAAGCATTTCAAATAAAATAAAATAAAATAAAAAACTTGCCTTCATGTTTTTTACTGTGATGATATCAGCATCTGATATATAATATGTCAATATTTATCAGTCATGGGATTAGACATATTACAAAATTCAGTTGAGAAAATTAATTCATTGTTAGGGAAAAGGTGAAGAAGAAATATATAATGAATAAAAAACTCATGATCCATCCTATAAAAGAACTCTAAGCCAGTCCTAACAATAGTACCTCTGACTGCTAACAGAAAAATATCTTTTGAAAGTACAAGAAGTTTGCAGCTAAGATATCAGTGAAGACAACAATTACCTTGAAGAAATTGATGCTGGATACAGGTGCATGACACATGAAAGAAAATGAAGTTATTAATATTCCAACTAAACAAGATACAAAATCATCATAGAGAAGCAGCATGTGTTTGTTCAGTACCACTCAATAGGGTTATCTTTCCCGCGAGTCAAATCAATCTTGACATTGCTAACGGCAACATCCTCTTCCTTCAGTTGCACTCCATTTGCTCTCTACAAAGATGCAAAATTATAATGAGATATATAAGATGTGAGTCAGGTCAATACTAAAACAAAAATATATCCTTACAGACCTGAGAGCAAATAATGTCCTGCGGAGTGATTGCCTTGAAATGCTCTAATTTATCCTTTGGAACAGCATACTCATTGCAGAACTGTGATGCAGAGGGGGGAAAAGTTTAAAATTGCTAATAGCACAATTCCTATAGTTAGGAATAAGAGTTGACAACAACGGAAACTCTACATGTCAAATTTTAAAAAATCAAAAAAATACATAAAACATAATTCAGCAGCATGATATCTAGATTTAAAAATATAGAATTATATCCAATTGAACAGCATTTCTTTAACATATCTCATAGACATGATGGTCAATTGTTAAACTCTCACAAAACTCAGGTTTTACATAGCCACAAAAAGCTCATGTTGCTCCCTTCCACAAGATACATGCAGGCCTCATGTCTCTCGCTACCTACAATATGAGGCATGAATTCTAATTGGGAGAACACTAAGCTCAACCTTGTGAACAAAAGTTCAAAGTTTATGCAATCCTAGTACCCAATCCTAAAGCATTTTAGTTGTCCAGGATTTCATAATAGGATGGCTTTCCCCTGTGCCAAACCCAGCTTTAGAAGTTGATGTTTTTTATATCAGTATGAATTTATTAAAAATTTTGTGAGCATTTTTTCTGTCCAGCATAATAACTCTGAATTGATAACAATATTCATTTGAGACTTTCATATTCAGGAGATGCTTTCATCTAGTACACACTAAAATCTTCTGTTAATTTTTAAAAAAAAATTAAAATAAGGAATACTTTACAAAAAAAATTGTTTATTTAGTTCTACTTTAATTCAACGATTTTCTTCCCATCTCTTGTCAACAGGCCATAGGTGACTAACCTGCCAATCTACAAATTGATTAAAAAATAAAAAGTGTCATGTTTGCTCTTTCATATAACCACGATGCCCAGAGTTCTGTTTCTTTTAACATCAAAATTCAAAAGTTGATATTAGCTGGCCAAATCAAGCTCTCCATGGTTTTGATACCACAAAAGGAAAAAATATATGAAGGGAACTCCATAGTTATGCAAAGTGATTAAATCTCATTAGTGCTGCAGAACTCACTAGGATATACAATGCCCAGGATATGCAATGCCCACCAGAACTTTTGCAGAACAAGATTTATGGTCTTTTACATTAGAACAATCAAAGAACAGTGGTGGAAGAAAAGAGAGGAAGTGGCTGTAAAATCAACAACAATATGTTGGGTGTAATGTATGTATGTATGTCTATGTACACAAATATATCTGCCCTGCATAAAGAAAACCTATCAATTAATTTACACTGCTTGTAGATACATAAGACAGACAACATGGTGCAGAAACAAAGTTTGAGCATACAGGAGCTTACCTGGTATAAATCTCTTCGGCGAATACGTTGGATGATATTTCTAGATTCCTGCAACTTTTTGCTACCTGCTATTTCAATGGTTTTAAATATTGTATCATCTAGCTGCAAAATAAAAGAGATCCATAAGATTGAAGAAATGTACAAATGTGCGTAAATATAACCAAAACAGTGAATAAGTAATAAGACCTTCCAAAATTCAGCTGGATCCAAAGAACATGAAGAGATTTCTAGGTAATCATTGGCTTTAGTAAGCGCATCCACAAGCATAAGCTCCACAGCCTAAAAGAATAATAAAAGAACTTGGAAGTATTGTACAGTATACAAAGAAACAGGTACTATAAAGAAGTGATAGCTAAATGTATATACAGTGAATCTAAATGTAGGCAAATTAGCATAAAAGATTCTCCAGGGAATTTGTATATAATTTGGGCAAGAGAGTTCAGGGTTGGATATAAAAAAAAATGTCAGACTTTACATAAAGCAATATATTAGAGTTATTAGATTTAAATTATCTAATTATCTTATTTCATGCTGACTTTGTATAAATAGGGGTCAACCCCTCTTTGATAAAACGTGAAATACAAAATATTTCTCACCACTCTCTTCTCTCCTCTCTTCTCTTCTCCTCTCTCTTCTCCTTCAACCCAATCTAGGGTAATCCAACTATCGTTTCATGGTATCAGAGCTTTCCGATCTCTAGCTCTCACTATCTAATAGTCATCTCCCTCTTGGATCATTTTTTTTCACCATCGTTGAGCTTGGGAGCTGCCGCCTCACTCCTCGAGCTCGCTGATGCTATAGAAGCCATTGCCGCAGCCTCCATCACCACAGCCACTGCAGCAGCAGCCGCAGCCCCCACAGCAGCAGCCGTAGCCACCGCAGCAGTAGCCGCAGCCACTGCAGCAGCAGCAGCAACAACGGCAGCTTGCAGCTGCCCCTGTTTTCAGCAGCAGCAGCACATCCATTCTTCCTCGCGAGTTCCTGCAACTACAGCAGCAACAACGGTAGTCGCAGCTGCCTCTGTTTTCAGCAGCAGCAGCAGCACAGCTCGGCACCACTGTTTTGGCTAGCGCCCACCAAGTGTTCGACGAAAGTTCCCTGCCTCTACAGCACGTTTTTTTCTGAAGTTCTTTGATTCTGCACCTGCAGCATTATATTTTCACCTACTGCCCACCAAGTATTCGACGAAAATTCACTATACTCTCAGCTCTCTTTCTGCTGTTCTATTCAAAACTTTTCGCTCACCAGGTGTTCGACGAAAGATTTGAGTGGGCTAAGTGGAAAATCTTACATCACTCTCAAGGTAGCTGATCAATTGTCGTTCCTTCCAATGGCATCTTATGTTCCGGTCGGTCGTGAGAGTGTATCATTAGTCGGTTTTCTACTTGTCACCCAGCAGGATTGGATCACATGGGCATCCTCTATTGAGACAGTCCTCCGCGGGCGACGTCTTCTCGGGCACATTGACGGCATCTCCACGGGATGTGCTCCCCCTCGCACTATCATTCAGACCACCACTGTGACCTCTACTGAGTCTGACACACCCAAGGCTGTTCAGTCGGAGGTTCCGTCTTCAGAATATGGTGAGTGGGAGCTACGTGACATGGAGGTTTGCACCTACCTCATCTTGCAGGTTGATCGATCGTTTCGACCTCAGCTTCAGACCTTGTCTTCTGCTCAGGCCATTTGGGCTCATCTTAGTCGTCGATTTGTTCAGTCGAGTCTGATGCGTCGTTTTCAGCTCCGTCGCGATGCTCAGGAGGTCAGACAGGGTCAGCTCTCTATCCAGGACTTTTACGCCCGCATGACTGACATATGGCGTGAGCTTACGTCTATGGAGCCCACCTTCAGCCACCCCTCTGACTCGATGTCTGCTCAGCGCCACCGTGACGAGGATCATCTAATGGATTTTCTAAATGCTCTTCGTCCGGAATTTGGGGATTTGACTCGTCATTTATTGCATCGTTCCACTTTGCCAAGCCTGGACAGTGCTATAGCTGAGTTACAGGCTGAGGAGCTTAGGCAGCGTCTTACACCACCTTCTATAGCCATAGAGAGTGTGCTTGGTGTTGCTCCTGCTCCTATATTAGTCACGCCTGATATTTCGACTGCTGCTCGCATCACTCATGTGCCTGGACGAGATCACCACTCGTCGCGTCCTATGTGCACTCATTGTGGTCGTCCTGGTCATCTTGCCGCTCGCTGCTATCGACTTCATCCTGAGCTTGTTCCCCGTTCTAGCAAAGGGGGATCAAGCAAGGACAGGAGTCATCACTTAGCTTCCTCTACCGCTGCACCAAATATTAGTCCATCTGATCACTCCAGCAATCTCACCTTCAGCAGTGCGCAGCTCCAGCAGATTCAGCAGCTCATTCATGGAGCTCTCAGCTTCACCGGTGCCTCTACTTCTGCATCTGCTGTCTCTGGTATGACTAAGCCCTGGATTTTTGATTCTGGCGCCTCACATCATATGACTGGTGACCCTTCCATCTTTACTAGCCTCACCTCTGCTCCTATCATTCTTCCTCATGTTCATACAGCTGATGGGACCCATTACCCTATCTCTCATATTGGTTACATTACTCCTACCACGGATCCCACGAGTTGTCTTACTTTATCTGATGTTTGGCTTGTCCCCGGCCTAACCATGAGTCTTATTTCTGTTATTCAGCTCTCTGACTCTGGTTACACTGTATCATTCTCTTCTACTTCTTGTGTTGTGCAGGCCCCGTCTACAGGCCAGAGGATTGGGATCGGTAGTCGAATACACGGGCTTTATTACTTGGATCAGCTTCACCTTCCATCACCTCGTCCCAGTGCTTGTCCAGTCACTCCTCTCTCTCCTTAAGACTTGTGGCATCGGCGTCTAGGTCATGTATCGAGTCAGCGTCTCAAGACCTTGTCCCGGTCTGGATGTTTAGGCAGTGGTCATTTTTCTTGTTTGTCCCCTTGTACTGGCTGCAGGTTGGCAAAACACCGGGCCCTTCCGTTTCCTCTTAGTACAAATATCTCTGATTCCCCTTTTCACCTTGTGCACTCTGATATTTGGGGACCCGCTCCACTCCCTTCGGGTCTTGGTTTTAGCTACTATGTGTGTTTCATTGATGATTTTTCTCGTTTCACTTGGGTTTACCTTATGCGTCAGCGCTCTGAAGTGTGTCAAATTTATCGTGATTTCTCTTCTATGGTTCATACTCAGTTTGGTCGGTCTATTAAGATCTTCCGATCTGATGGTGCTCGTGAGTATCTTTCCTCTGAGTTTCGTTCCATTCATGCTTCTGCCGGTACTCTACCTCAACAGTCCATTCATGCTTCTGCCGGTACTCTACCTCAACAGTCGTGTCCCTATACCCCTGCTCAGAATGGAGTTGCCGAACGAAAACATCGTCATCTTCTTGAGACCACTCGAGCTCTTCTCTTTTGAGGCTTTTGTTCCTCGTTCTTATTGGGCTGAGGCTCTTCTTACTGCTCTCTATCTCATCAATCGAACTCCATCATCTGTCCTTGATGGTTCGACTCCATACGATCGTCTCTATGGTACTTCCCCCTCGTATGGTCATCTTCGTGTTTTTGGGTGCACCTGTTTTGTTCTTCTTCCTCCAGGTGAACGTAACAAGTTATCCCCTAGAGCAGCTAAGTGTGTCTTTCTAGGATATAGTCCTGAGCATAAAGGCTATCGTTGTTATGACACTTCTGCTCATCGTCTTAGGATATTGCGTCATGTCACTTTTCTGGAAGAGATACCTTTTTTTAGCACTGATACCTTAGCTCCATCGGATTTATCCTTTTTAGATCTCCCTACTCCTAGCCTATCCTCCATCCCCTCCGAGGTGCCTGGTTCAGCCCCACCATCAATATCCCACATGCCTCAAATTTCTCTACCCATCGACACGCCTTTACTACCAGTTCCTTCTGCTCCACCAGACCACTCTCTCGCTGAGTTCCCAACCCCCCCAGAGGAGTACCCCCCTCCCATGACGACTTTGCCCTACTTCTATACTCGCAGGTCCTGTCCTCCTCCCACAAATGAGCCCCCCACTCCTGGTAGTATCTCTCCGATCGTCCCATCCTCTACTATGACGGCTCCTACGCCCGCTCGTCGTTATCCAGAGCGTGAGCATCGTCCTCCCGACTGGTATGGCTTTCTGATGTCTTCCACTACATACTCCCCCCAGTTTCACACTTTTCTTGCAGCCATCCACTCCACCCCTCAGCCTAGGTCCTATCGTGAGGCAGTCCAAGTTCCAGAGTGGCAGCAGGCCATGGCAGATGAGCTTCAGGCCCTTCAGCAGATGCATACTTGGGATGTTGTTCCTTGCCCACCAGACATTGTGCCTGTCAGCTGCAAATGGATCTTCAAGGTCAAATATCGACCTGATGGATCCATTGCCAGGTATAAAGCTCGTCTGGTTGCTCGGGGTTTTACTCAAGAATATGGGATAGATTATGAGGAGACTTTTGCTCCAGTTGCCCGGATGACTTCTGTCCGCACTCTTCTAGCTGTTGCTTCCAGTCGCCAGTGGCCTTTACATCAGATGGATGTGAAGAATGCGTTTCTTCATGGCCTTCTTGACGAGGAGGTATACATGGACCCTCCACCCGGCTTCCCTCTTCCTCCAGGTCACATCTGTCGATTGCAGCGAGCTATCTATGGGCTCAAGCAGGCCCCTCGTGCCTGGTTTGATCGTTTTCGTAGTGTTCTCACAGCCTACGGATTTCAGGAGAGCTCCTCTGAGCCATCTATGTTTCTACGATCTTCTACACAGGGTCGGGTCATCCTCCTTCTATATGTCGATGATATGATTATCACCGGAGATGACTCAACCGGGATCCGCTCCCTTCAGCAGCATCTTCAGAGTCAGTTTGAGATGAAGGACCTTGGTCCTCTTCGGTACTTTCTGGGTATCGAAATTGCTCAGTCATCCCATGGTCTTTTGCTGTCCCAGCAGAAGTATATTACAGACATTCTTAGTCGTGCTACTATCATTGACACTCGTCCCGCTGCTACCCCAGTTGAGCTCCATGTGAAGCTTCAGCCCGATGACGGTCAGCTTCTTCCAGATCCGACTAGATATCGTCAACTGGTTGGGGCGCTTGTCTACCTGACCATTACTCGGCCTGATATCTCTTATGCAGTTGGTCTTGTCACCCAGTTCATGCAGGCTCCTCGATCTACTCATTATACTGCTCTTATACGTATTCTTCGATACCTTCGTGGCACCATCACTCGCTCTCTTTTCATGCCATCGGCTTCCATTTTGGTTCTACGAGCTTATTGCGATGCAGATTATGCTGGTGACAAGTCTGATCGAAAGTCTACTACTGGCTTCTGCATTTTTCTAGGAGATTCTCTGATTTCTTGGCGTAGCAAGAAACAGAATGTGGTGTCTCTCTCCAGTACTGAGTCAGAATATCGTGCTATGTGTGCTGCAACTAAGGAGATTGTTTGGCTCCGTCGTCTCCTTAGTGATATGGGTGTTTCCTTACCCATTCCAACTCATCTTCATGTCGACAATGATAGTGCTAAAAAGCTTGCTGAAAATCCTGTTTTTCATGAGAGGACGAAGCACATTGAAGTTGATATGCACTACACTCGACAGCAATATCGAGCTGGCATCATTTCGCTCCATCACCTCAGCACTGAGGAGCAGATTGCCGACTTTTTCACGAAGTCTCTTCCCCTTCCGCGCTTTGCGCATTTAGTTGGCAAACTCTCGGTTTATGATCCACCTTGAGTTTGAGAGGGGGTATTAGAGTTATTAGATTTAAATTATCTAATTATCTTATTTCATGCTGACTTTGTATAAATAGGGGTCAACCCCTCTTTGATAAAACGTGAAATACAAAATATTTCTCACCACTCTCTTCTCTCCTCTCTTCTCTTCTCCTCTCTCTTCTCCTTCAACCCAATCTAGGGTAATCCAACTATCGTTTCACAATAGTGTACAGTTATGTGCTTTTATTAAGATATTAGTAGCAGTACAAATAGCATATAAGAGAAAATCAGAAAATACATAAGCAAGCTTATTAAAAAGTCCATTTGCACACAAGAAGATAAACTGGTCACACGACTTGCGTGCTTAGAAGGAATGTCTAGAAGGTGACAGTACCTTCACCTTTGCATGGGTATAGACAGTCCGGTGAAGGTCAGCACGAGTTGCAAATAATTTGTGAGTGGTAAGATCTGGGTCCAAAAATGGCCATAAGACAAAAGAATTACAATAATCTTGTTTACGTCTAACAAACTATTTACATTCTTTCGCTGGGTAGCATATTTCGTCATCCATAACACGCATGCTGTCCAACAGTCTGCAAGAGAAGTTAAGATGCATATAAGCAACTACAAAAAGTATTCACTAAATATATGGAAATACTGAGTTTGGAAGTGCAGACTTTTTCGACATTTTCGACATTACAAGAGAAAAAAATTAAATGAAGCATGACTTCCTAAATTACTTCAAATTTTCATATATGTGACTCTAAATAGTAAGACTGCTACTAAAGGGGTCAATGTTAGAATGTATCTTCCCTTATAGACAGATTCGCTTAATACCATCTATGCATGTTTACAGACATACAAAATTCTCTTAATTTTATTAAGTCATGTCTGTTTACTAGGACTGAGATAGATAAAATGAGCACACGTGTCCATTTCCAAAATTCAGAAAGTTCCATCTGAGGTGTCATGATTATACATATCATTTCATGTCAAGAAGGGTAAGTAGATGAAACAGTCTGGAAATATAAGCCATCTTTGGCTCTTTCCTGATTTTGAAGGCTGTTGCTCCACTGAACATTGTCCCCCTTACCAAGATTGTTCCAACTTAAGTGAACCAATATAACTCATTCAACAAGAAAGAGTAACTGATAAACAACTGTTAAAGATAGTGAAAGCCATTACAATAGTCTTAAATGTTTCAGGAAAGTGATACATGAACACCTATTGGAAGGGGGGGGGGGGGGGGAGGGGGGTCAAGTTTGGGGAAATAAGTTGCCATGCTAAATAATAATCAAGTTTCTCAAGTAACAAATCTGAAATCGTAAGACAAGAAAATACCTTTGAAACTGGAAGTTACAACCAAGACCACAAGCTCGGCAATCACGACCAATATAATCAAACCTGTACCCACAATGTCCTAAACCAATGAACGCCTTGAGAACATAGGGAAATGTTTAAATAAAAAAATCTCACACTTTATCTTGTCAAAAATCAAAATAGTCCCTTACTTGTCTACATCTATTCCATTGCGACCATTAGCAACAATGTCATAAAGAAAATGTTTCTCTTTCGCACTCTGTATGACCAATACAGTCTTAGTCATGGAATCAAAGAAGGTATTATAAAATGTACAATTTTCCTACAGAGAATAAAGGAGCGGCATACTTTTTCTGTGGCGATGTTAGAGCTTGCAATTATCATTTCCTGAAGAAAATTTCAAATGTCATATCATTGACTTTGCAAAAATTGTTCTCTGAGACACTTCATTTACTTGGTCGTTAGGTATTCATGTTATTTCATGAAAACAAGCATGGAAGTAATAGCCAAGATAAGTTTGAAGTTAGCCCCTATGACTAGGAAAATACAAAATGAAGAATGAAAAAAGAAGAAGATATTTTGGTAACTGCATCAATTAAGTAAACAAACACAGAAATAGGTTGCAAAATTGCAGTGTATTATTTATGGTCACTGCATCAATTCAGCAGATAAAGGCAAACCACCTGCTATTGTGCACACGACAGATACAATAATTACTGCAAAAGCAAGTGGTTCTGCTTAAATGACTAATTCTTAAACAAATAAACTTGTTGAAAGATTCAAAGATATAGACCATAATATCATTAGTGCAAATGTATTATTCTCTACAATAGATCTGATTAAGCGCCATCTTACTTTAACAATCTTAAGGCTGTTCGGATCAATGTCGATGTAGTGTTCATCAACGATGTAATCCACCATCTGCACTGACATCTGCTCATGAGTCCTACAAAAGTAAAAACTAAGTACAAGTCAAAAAGGAAAGACTAAAGGACACAATTCTTTT
Source organism: Typha angustifolia (assembly GCF_048772165.1). Lineage (NCBI taxonomy): Eukaryota > Viridiplantae > Streptophyta > Magnoliopsida > Poales > Typhaceae > Typha > Typha angustifolia. The sequence goes on along the minus strand of NC_133246.1, from coordinate 5,258,067 downwards.
GTTTATGCGAATGTGAAGAATGTTAAGGTAGTCGGGAGAAGCTATGTACAGAATTATCATCATGACCATGACCATGTGGTAATAAATGTCATTCATCTCAGATCAGTCATTTGCTTCTTCAAACAGAGAAACAACGGAATTTCAGTTGAAGGACTAAATTTGCATAAATCTCATGATAAAGATAAATATAATAAGCTAGTGAATTTATTTTTCAGTATTTTAAATAATATTTAAAATTTTATGTAATTAAAAAATAGTCTGATCTAATATGAGCGGTCAACATGTATCATTTGCTCGGATGGCCAATCGTAATCTCAGGTTTTGGAATCTTGGACTCAATATTCATAGAAATTTCAGGTCTATAAATGTTAATTGATGAACATTTCAAAATTCAAATTGAGAACATCCGAAGAACAGTTAAGTATCTATTCAAACAAAAGTTTAAACTTCTACTATGACTTTTCCATCTTCCATCTTTTAATGGCAAATTTCTACCTTTAACATCTTTGAAAAGTTTACTAATAGTTCTGTCTGGTTAACTAACCTTGAAATATCTAAATTGAACATATAGGATTAGAATAGATAAAAATGTAAAACCAATGGAAATGGGAGATACCACTTTGATCCTGGAAGGACACGAGGAAGGAACTCATGCTCAAACAAGTGACTGAAAGGTCCATGGCCAATATCATGCAAAAGGCCTGAAAAATATGGTAGTCAGACCATCACTAACTAAATTGCTTGACAAACTGATGATAAGATTCCACTATTCCAGATTACTTACCTGCAAGTTTCACAGCCTGTATATCGAAATGATCAATATCAAGTTCAGAACCCTGCAAACAGAACAAGTAGACTAGTAGTGCCTCAATAAACATTTTGAATCTTCTGGTATATGAAGAAAATAAATATATAAATTCAGACCTGGTAGTTTTGGAGGGATTGAATCGCCTCCCCAGCAAGCCAATAAACCCCTAAAGAATGTTCAAAACGAGAGTGCACCGCTCCTGGATACACCATGTATGTAAGACCTGAAAACATATAGAGAATTTTCAGAGTGAGTAAGAAATTTAAGATAACAAAAGAAATTGTTCTTCCTGACACTCCAGTATATTCTAATATAGAAAGAGAATAATAATTACAACTCATCATTCACAATGGCAATCTTCCAGTGGATGCATAATATCATAAAAGTAAAATTTATATGACAATTATCTTTGTAAATTTACAGCTTCATAACATATAACTGTTTGAGGTCACTAGTTGTAACTATTTGAGGTCGGGTATATGAATACTTTTCTTCAATTCAGCTCTATTTATGTAAAGTTCTTTGCCAGAAACAGCTCTATTTAACTTCACACAGCAAATTAGCAATACTCTAATGCTGTTCACATAATGTCATGCTTTTCAGGAAAGTAATTATTCAGTGTAGAGTATATAGAATGTGTTAAACTCATCATATTTTTGTAAACAACTTCTATGACAAACATCCTTATACTCAACAAATAATTAATTAAAATTATATCCTTACAAAAAATAATAATAATTAAAAAATATATCTAACCTGTTACCATCAATTCTCATGTAAAAGACTAAGGAAAAAAAGATTCATTACATATAGTGTTATCATTGAACAGATAATCCACAGTGGTTGAATCATTAGCTAAAATTTTCATCAAATGGGCCTCAGTAGGAGTTATATTTACTATGAAAAGGCCTATGATTGCTACAACATTAGCAATTAAGATAAGTTTTTGCACAAAATCATCAAGAACACTACCAGCCCATCTCCAATAATATTATGACTTCACAAAAGATGGGTAGATAAATTCTTGGTAGTGAAAAAATTGCTTTAGAACTATTATTTAACCCAGACCATGTCCCTAAGTTAGATATTCTGGTTTAAAAATAATGTTTAGTGCAACTCACCAAGTTGCTTTAGATCCCGCAACCTGAATCATACAAGACACTGAGTAGTGAGCGAGCAATTACTGATGTAAGAATTGGGCCGAAAACACGTGGGAAAGTAAATATCACCTCTGAAATTGTTCAGTATCGATGAACTTCAAACTGAGCTGCAATAGTCAAATAACGAGGAGATCAAGTAATAGGAAAGAGACAAGGTGTACAGAAACGAAGCCAAAGAAGAACAGAAGTAGTGGAAAAAGGGTATTAGCTATTAGTATCTCTAGTTTGTGAAGGCGATGACTGGTACAGAATCTCTGTACTCATTATCATTTTGGCAAGGGTAAATAATAAGCATGAAAGAAGTTAAAGCTTAAAGGCTTAAAAAAAATCTTCAGAAAGAGAAGACACATAACTCGGGAGAGAAACTGCATACTGCGAAAATGGTGGAAGATATGTATCTTAGTGCTCTGTAGTCTCAGACCAGACTGATAACATAACGCTCTATTGTCTAGCCAACACATATTCTAGCACTTTACGAAGTGTGACTTTGATCAACTAAAACTTAACTGATTGCTGCTATAATATAAAGGACGAGCAGCAAGAGATATGCACATATATATATATACAATTCATTGCACCAAGACTCAGAAACAAAAGTAAATAAAGCAACACCCAAAGCAAGACAATCCAAAGATTGCAGTGAAGCATGATATCGAACAACTAAAGAGCGCTCCTTCCTGTACTACCCTTCGTAATTCAAAATCCAACACAAATACAGCATTGCCCTAGGAGCCAGACTTCCGCTCAAAGGAGTAAAAATTCAAACCAGCACAAGAAGGAGTTCTCCAACCATCTCATAGTCCTCCAAATAGAAAACAGAGAATCCAATCCAAAAGTCAAAAAGAAAAGTATATTCTACAACAAATAAGAACCCTTACCAATTCGAATCCAACCAAGTCAGCTCACAAATTCAATACTTATCAAATGGAATTCAAAAGTAAACAAGAAGCATCGAGAAGAGATGCGATTCCAATTACCGGATCCAGAGATATGTTCCCGTGGACGTTATCGAACACCTGCTTCAAGAAACGGCGGTCAACGGGATGAGACGGCACCGTCCTCCCCTGCTCTTGCGATAGCGCCACCCCATCGCTGCCGCAGAACTCTCCCATCTCTCCCCCTATAGAAATCTCTCCCTCTCTCCCTCTCTCCCTCTCTCCCTCTCCCTACAAGTGGAGGAGAAGAAGGCTAGGGTTTCGTGGGGGTATTTATAGGCGGGGAGGGGAATGGAGACGAAGAGAGGAGGAGACAAACCGAACGCCGCCAAAGAAGTGGGAGGAGGATGTACTGCGAGCGGGAATATCTCTTTTACCTTCCCGGTAGCTGATCGTCTACAGCCTCAAAAGCACGATTTTACTGAAGTCGTGTACTTGGCGGATAGTGACGGGTTGCTAAAAAAAGAGTTTTAATCTGTAAGCCAGTTAAGGAACTGCCAAGTACCTCGACTGTGGGGGTTTCTTGCAACCACAAGCTACTCCCTCTCCTCCTCCTCATTCTAATCTTCGTCTTTCCGAAATGTGATGGCTTGTCCTGTTCTCTGGCGTTTCGGCTGGTGGCTGTGGCGTTACGGGACGAGATAACGGTGGATTTATGCGAACGAATAATGTTTCGTGACGCAGATCAAAATTTTATTTGATTCGGATTAATAAATCTGAAAATTTTTGTTTGTTATATTCGGACTAATAAATCGAAATTAGCTTAAATTAATAACTTGGATTTAATTCGGCTTTGTGGAGGAATTGGGATATGAAATCCTCCAATTTCGAATTGAGTTATCGACCGATTGATAAACCCAAATTGGGTGAGAAATCTTCGATTTCTATTTTTATTAATCCTTCTATAAATATTGATCTTTATTTTTTTATAGTGTGTTCTTTGCACCGACGATCCCCATGTCGATCACCGGCTGACACATGTCGCAGCACTTGCCAGCCGTGCTGTGAGAGGAGAGAGAAAAAAGAGATACTCACCTTGGCCTTCACATTCGTCGTCGCCCGAGCACATTGGGTGCCCTAGCCCGAGAGAGAAGGAGAGACGGAGAGAGAGAGAGTGAGAGAGAAATTGAAGTTGCAAATCTGGATTAGAACATAAATATCTCTCTCTTACTCTCTCTCGATCTCTCATTCTCCCTCGGGCTAGGGCACCCGACGTGCTTGGGCGACGACAGCAGCAGCAGCGATTGGCAACAGATAGCTCGATAATAAGGTCGACGGCGAACGACGAAACTATTAGAAGAGATATCATGTGGCACCTCTTGTGCCGTGCACCGACATGGCCATCCATGTTTTCTACCATCTTTCTCCAGAGTCTACGTCTATATCAGTTGGGGCATTATTAGATGGTCAAAATATGAAATAAGATTGAGAAAGAATATACCAAAAAGTTATTGATCCTAAATATAAATACTAAAATATACAGAGTATAAACTATAATTTCTTTGTTGTCAAAATATCTACCAGACAACTTAATTTATACAACTAAACCCACTGAAGGAATTCAGGTTCTTTCTGCAGTTACATGTAAAAAATAAAAAAATAAAAAAACAAAGTAGTTGAACGATGATGTTAATTGAGTGCAAATTAAAAATTCCTGGACCTTATCCTAAGCTTTCTTGCTATCTGTGAAGCTCTTGGATTAATAGGTCTCTTGCTACCATAGCTCTGCTCAATCTCTAGCCATTCGATGACTCTGATCATCAGTGATTTCTTATCATCACCCATGATTCCTTTCGCTGTCTTAAATAATCCTGATTCCACTGCCGTGTCCAAGAACTCCACAAACCAATCTCCAGCTTCACTTCTTATCTTCTTCGCCAATCTGATTGAGCTATCTAAGCTGCACATTAGAACTTTGTGATCATCATGAGCCACACCATCTTGTGCCTTTATCTCCTTCCTTTCACTTACTACAGCCATTGAAGTAGCTGCTTGCACTGTCTCCATTTTGATCACGGCTCGTGCCATCTCTTGATGGAAACTTAGGAACTGATCAATGCAAGCAGTTGCAGCTTCTGGCCTCGCATCTCTGCTCAACTTTGAAAAATTTCTGCAAGTTTTACGATGGAATTTTATCGAATACCTTCGAATGCATGTTAAGATTGGGAGTTGAAGAATCTCAAGGTGAACAGGCATTACCTAAGGATCCTAACCACAGTTTCAGCGGCAGACGCATCCTGGAATGCTCGAAGAGCCACCTTGTGAGCTACTTCTCTCTGCTGCATAGCCTCCTAGAAAGATCACAAGATCTTAACTTTGTTGCATCTAGTAAAGAAGTATGAAGAGATTGAGCTGATACTATACTTTGCAGAGTATGTCAAGGTTTCCTTTCAGTGCTTTGGGGGTACCACCAATAGAACTCCTATGTTCACGAGACCTTGAATTCTTCTCCTGTGAACAAAAGAAACGTTTTCAAAATGTCGACGAATGATGCCCATATGAACTTTGAAACAAGTTTTTTGTTGGTGTACCTACAGTCGAATGTGGATTCTTTGAAATAAGACGACTTTGGCGTCTTGAAAGTAAGTTTTCTTCATCAGGTCTCAAGCTTGATGACGAAAACCACGCACTTCGCGACCGATCATTGATCGGCGTCGTCTCCTCAAAACCCAACTTGGTGTGATCTATGAGCTCCGGTGCGCCGACCAAGGGGTGTCTCCCGGTGAGCGTCCTCGTGCCAACGATGACCGGAACCGGCGATCCTGGCTCGAGCCTGTCTAAATTGATGAACTGGCCCAGCTGCAACATGTTGCTGAGGACTAGCTCATCTTGATCGAATGGCAGGGTGACATAGATGGAGTGCGAGGAATCCGACACTTTGACGTAGAACCCGTGCTTCGGCCGGAGATCCTGCTCGTCGAGGTCTATCGGGAGGATGTCCGTCACCTGCAGGACCGCGGTCCGGTGCTCGCCCATCGGCTTCTTGTTTCCGGCCTTCATGCCATTGATGAGCTTCAACAAGACTCCCGGTGTCAAAACCACCATTTTGATATCTTCTATAACAGAGAGATCAGAGTGCGTGCTGCCGAATTCTTCCAGAAATACCAAAAAATTCAGAAGAGTATCATAATTTATAGAACGAAGATGATACTAAAAATCCACGTACCTGAAACAAAAGATATCTTCAATTCTTTATCCAATTGAGAAGACCCAACTCGAAAGATCTCTTAATTTCCACCAGAACTTTTTTTTAAAATTTCTCTAGGATCAAATTATGATCAAGAAGAAGACGCAAACCAGAGGGTATCTTTCAATTTGGGGGAGAATCCAATTCGAATTTAAGAATTTTCCTGTTTTTAAGCGAGATATATCGATTTGAGGAGTGGAAAGTATCAAAAGGGAGCAGGGAGGTGCGGCGGCGATGGGTTGAGTCTGGCAACGGTCAACTACGTGTTAGTGAGAGGCGCTACGTATGCGAGCCTAGAAAGCCCGGACAACGGTCAACTATTCTCCCACGTTTTTCCGTAAAAGTTTGTTGTCAATTTATGCAAATTACCACCTCAGTTATCCAATTATTATGGAAACCCGCTTTAACGTGACCAAATTGTCTACGTATCTTTTGTGCATATGTGCAGAAAACCGCTTCCAATTAGATCAATTTATGCCTTGATTGGCTGTCAATTCTTTACAAGGATTTGGCTGCAAAGTATTGAGGAATTTCTGTAGAAGATTAAGTTATTTATTTATTTGAGAAAAGTGGGTCAGTCAAGTTAAATTTTATTCATCGAACAAAATGACGAGGGAAGAGAGAGGGGTAGGGGGAGAGAAAAATATAAGGAAAATTACTAATTTACTGGCCAGATAATAAAGAAGAATCTTTAAAATAGACAGACGAGGACGGTGGGAAAGAGGATTTCTACTTGCATTGTTCCTTTTGCTCCTCTCACCTTGGCCTCCATGGTCTCTCATCTGAGGTTGGTGGTGACACATGAGGGAGTACTGCAGGAGAAGTTAATAAAAAGGGACCCAATAGTCAGCCTAAGAAGCTCTCTTGAGTTACTACTACTTCCTCCTCCTCCTTCTTCTTCTTCTAAAAGCTTTACTCTTCTAACATCATTGGTTGTGGTTGTGGTTATGGTGTCAATTTGTAGAGTGCGCTGGTGAGTGCACAAGGAGATGCGCAGAGACGCAGTAGCATAAGGCGTGCATGTTCTTCTGCCAGAAGTGCTGCAGGAAGTGCTTGTGTGTGATTCCTGGATACTATGGCGACAAGCAAGTTTGCTCCTGCTACAACAACTGGAAGGCCAAGAGAGGTGGGCCTAAGTGCCCTTAAAAAGGTTTTCAACCCTTTCTCGGCTAATTAATTAATACACACTAAATGTTACAGGTTTAGAGTTTGTTTGGCCCTGGAGATCTTCTATAGGTAGATAGCCATGTTGGGCTTTCCTATGCTTTTGTATCTGCATTGGGCTGGACCATGAATAACCTCTCTAATGCCTTATTATCATGGTTACTATAAAACAAAAACAAAAAAAAGAGAGAGAGGATTTCTACGGCCTGCAAATATCGAGGAGAGAGATGTCAGAAGATCCCGTGGTTCCTCACTCCATAATAGTGCGTCGTTTCCCATAAGATTAGTAAGTGGGAAGCAACGAAGGAAGTAAGGATCCGTATGGTTTGAGTTCAGAGAGGGTTAGATTCAGGGACCATAACCTAATTTATAGATTTAATATATTTTTATCTTTTTTTCTATCTAATTTATTTTTTAAAAAATTAAGATTAAAAAATAAGACTAACTAATCAAGTTCGGAACTTAGAAAGAAAAACCTAAAGAAGAAATAAAAGACTCTCAAAAAAAAGTCAAAAGAAGAGATGTTGATACTTGATACTATAAGAAGTAGAAAAATAATGGCTCTCGAACAGTTACTTAATGTAATGACTCCACGCATCATTTCCAGATTTGCTGCAAAGGAGATCCCAAATCACAGCTTTAAAACCCCCTCTTAACCCTATCCATCCTCTCTCCCTTGGTTGTCATCTCCGATTTTTCTTTTTGCCCTTTATTTTTCCTACTTACCATAAGTGTTCGACGTAATGTGCACGTTGATGATGGATTACCAAAGCAACCCAAATGCGTCAATCAATCTCCAAGGGAGTCTCGACTCTCTCCACCTAGTTAATTTAGAATTTGTCAATCTTTGTTGCATTTTGACTTCTATTTTGTTATTATCCTTTCATTAGAGAAATCCATCTACGATGACCTCAACTCGATGTGCATCGCTCTAGGAATCTTCATCTTGTGGGTAACCTTCATGGGTTATCCAAGCTTCTAAAAGAGGCTACACTATATAGCCTTCTACATCTGAGTTTCAAACTCACATTCAAACACCGTTTATCTTAGTCGCATCCTTCAACACATTTCCTTCTACATGAGAAATCTTGTGATACTATTTGATATGCCCTCGTGTTGCCGGCCATAGAGGATATGTCGTTACTCCCCATCTAACAAACAAGTCCTTTACATCTTCGTTTTTCTAGACTCCCTCTATTTGTTGGAATCGAATTCTAGTTGTTTCTCTAATGTTAGGTGGTTTAGCAACCTCTTGTGTTTCGATAAAGCTTTTAACGCTTTCTTCTTTCTTGGCAAAGATTATCATGCCGATCAACATAGGGTGTGCCGAACTGAACTGACACATGGCACAAGGATGTGATACACGACACCCCTCCCTTTGTCTTCTATGGATCACTGCAAAGCTTCACATTGCCCTTGCTGTCGCCCCGCTGTTCTTCGTCTTTTTGTTGCATACCCTAGCGTCGTGAGGAAAACACCGAGGAAGAAGACTGCCAAAAATATTATTAATTAGGACGTAGACAAATAAATATAAAAACTTTTATCAAAGGAGCCCAACATTTGTGTAGAGCTTGTCATATTCTAGATATATTTTTTTAACAAGTGAATCTTTCGTAATCTAGGGATAATGTAAACTTTAATATGACAAATATGAGTATTATTATAATGCAACACTCATAGTATTCATTACATTCATATTTGTTTGCATTTGTGCTTGCTATATTTTTTTATCATATGATCCACATATCGTAGAATCATGTGTGCTTTAATTAGATATATTAAATATGCTTAATAATTATGATAAAAAAATTATATATATATAAAAGGTACAAATTATAGATCTAGCGGTACTAAGTGATGTAGGGTTAGTACATCCTTTTTTTTGTCTTATGCTCTACTTATGTTGTGTACGGTGATGATAAAGATAATGGATATGGGCTTATAGCATGGGTCTTTAATTTGCTAGCTACAAATAACCCACCACATGTATTGTCAATACTCAATAGGCATGTATGGGTGATATTTTTGCTAGTTATTCATATCTCTTCTTGATTTATAATGCTTTGTGCGAGCTTATAATAGATTGTGTGATATTTAGTTGAGACTCGGTGTGAGCTTAATTAAGATATGATGTGCAATAGTTAGTTGAAGCTCTATGTAAGCCTATAGTATGATATATAAATTAATGCATAATATAATATGACACATGATACAGAGTATTTCATAAGCCATGAAAAGTACATGAACAAGATTTAATTACTAGTCATTTGGATTGCACATTGTTTTCGTACTCTTAAGCATGAGTTATTCTTTTGCTATATTTTTTATTATCTTTAACTCACTTTTGGACTGAGTTACAGATTTATGATATATAAAAACATAGCCCTATGATTCACATGTAGTTACAGTCACTTCTTTGGCAATTGTTAGTTATAATTGAATACATTTTTCCTATTTTGGTTTTTTATAGTTATTGTTCGAATATATTTCTTCTTCTTAGTAAAATTAAGTATTATTGTTTAAATACTTTGTGGAAATATTAACTAACGGATCATATGAGCATTAGATAGGTACTCCCTACGTGAGGAGCATGTGTATTTTGACGGTGAATGTTTAGATGATTGCGTTTTGGGATCTCCTCACAAAGCGAGCAAAAGAATAGGCTAAGGCACAAAGTTTTGTAGAGGTCGACAATCTAGCCCGGACTCGATGAGCCCTAGAGCAGCAAGGAGTTGAGGGATGCAATGCAAAGAGTTCACAAAAGGCTTTGATCTGGTGACCTCAAAGGCAGTGTTCTAATGGATCTTTTTAACTTTTTAACCTTTTCTACTTCCATCCATCATTCAAATAGAGGATTCTAAAGTATTGCTCACGCATGGATCAATCAAGCTTATCTCAACTACGTTCATAGAACCAAACAGTTCAGATGAGAAAAGATTTCAGATTAATTTACATGAGAAGCAAGCCTCGCTTTCTTTTCTTTCTCCACTTTGAGGAAGGTATATATGCAAAGTAACAAGGGAGCCGGCCCGAGAGCTTCATCTGAACTGAAGTCAATAGTTGAAGCTATCCAGTGATCAATTAATTTGTTCTTCCAGTACGCTATGGTTGCCTGTATACCATCTCAAACTCCTACATTCTTGCTCAGAGTCTGTAGACGATGATCACGAAATCAACTCTTTTAGTCTCTCCAATATCCTCGAGGACTCCACGCCGATCCGAGAGCTAATAGCCTGCAGAAAAACGCAGCAGAAATTAGCATCTCTCTCCTTGATCACTAGACTCATAAAGAAATTAAAAAATAAAGCACTGTAAGGTTTCTAATGCTGCAGTTCTACAAACTAAATAGACTAAGTGACAAAAAATATATATACCTGGGAGTGAATTGTATGGAAGATCTTATCGCCTACGACGGAGAAACTAGCATTAATGACTTCCGCACCTTCTTCCTCTAGAACACTAATCACCTCATGGAAGGCGAACGTCTTGTTAAGGCTGCTTACCAAGACCACTTCCAGGTTCGCGTCGTCGTGCCGTACTTCGACCACCGGTAATCTGAATCCGATCATCATCTCGCTGCTGATATCCCTGTTGATCCTTTTGATGCTTGCGTTCAGTTCCCTCCTCTCCTTCAACCTCTCAATCCTTTCTCTTAGCTTCTTGATGTATGATGCAGCTTGAACCAAGTGATCTTCTTGTGTCAGTGTGTCCTAAATCACATCAAAAAAAGATTCAGACAATTTCTACAACTCAAGATGGGAGTAACAATGGATCTCAACTATTAAACATTTAAAAAGAAAAGAAATAGCCTAAAAAACTACTTGTATATCATGCATGTCTTAACCTGCCCTCTAATACATCAATATTTTTCATGATAGGAGACTAATTGCCATGGACTAAGTCTAAATTTTATATCAGTTTACTAAAATAATTCGAATAAGAAAAAGAAAAATCTAAGTCTCTTTCAGAGCTGGAAACAGCACCGAGGGCATTTAAAACTTAGCAAATAAAAAATAATTCCTAGTTATCTGAAGTAGTTGGCGAATAAATTTATTCCCAAATATTATTATTATTATTCATATATCGTTGCTCTTTTTTCTTTTATTTTTCTAATTGATTTCATGCTACAATTGTCCAAGTGGTGATGTATATAATTATATATTGCTCCCTGTAACGCTACCCTAGTATGGGTGGCAGCATAATTTCTGGCAATAGAAATGGTAACCCATAGCTGTAACTTTGTCTCTGCAGTGGTTTGTAATTAATTGTATTTAGTTTTTTTTATTTATTTATAAATAGACTTTAATGTGCATCGTATACATAAAATTATGTACACTTGGTTATAAAAAAATATATACATTTAATTTTATATGCTAAATTAAAATTTTAAATATAATTAAATTATGAAAGCCAAGTGGAAGATATGAGAAGACAAGATATACTACTATTATCTAATTTTTTTTAGGACAAATTATATTATACAACTGTACATAGTTAGGCCTAAATTTAGAGTTTAACCTCTAATCATTTTATTTGTCGTTTTAATCTTTTAAAATTATTATTTTTCATCTTATTCAAAGAAATTATACATCAAATTTGAAGAGATAAAATTATAGATAATTGAATAAACTTTTCAACGCATTTAAAATAATACTTATAGATAAAGATCTAATAAATGTATATATTTATTTTATATATTTATCATCTAAAATTTGATTGATATTATTATTTTATGTCTAATGAGTATCTTTAAATTTAGTTTATAAAGTAAATTTAAACCAAGCTAGCTACATGGTGATAGAATATTATTATTTTTTTTAATTAGGTTGAGTCCAAAGACTAATCATTAGATAGATAAAATATGTATAGAGAGAGAGAGAGAGAGAGAGAGAGAGGGGCAAAGAGCAATAAGAAGTCAGAGAACAAAAGGACCAAAAAGAGAGCTGATCAATCCAATCATCCAAACTTAGCGAAAAATAAAAATAAAAATAAAAATAAATTGAAGCTGAGAGCTAGATAGATCTACCAATAGAGGAAGCATAAGCATATAAAAACCTTTGGCCCTTCTGTTCTTCTATGCTATCACTCTTCACATCCTCACTCCCTTTAATATTAACTTGAACTAAATCTAGCTATGACCAACTTCAAGTTCAACTGCACAAACTAAATTTAGCTAGCAAAAGTGGGTATCATACATAGCACATTATTAATTATTGGTCATTTATTTGCCAAGATTTTTTTTTTGGTTTAAAAAAAAAAAAAAAAGAGGCAAGAATTAAGAATCATAAGTAAGGTACCTTTGAGGTGTTATATTGATCCTTTGGGATGAGAGAGGAGAGCTTTAGGCATAGATTCTTCATGTGCATTCTCCTGTTCTTCTCCACTGTCTTCCTCTCCATCTTTCCTTCCCCACCTCCACTGCTCTTCATCTCTCTCTCTCTCTCTCTAGAGATAGAGAGATCTTTATCCTCTCAAAACAAATAGCTAGCTAGCGATTAGCCAAAAGAAGACTACAGAAGAGAGAGAAGAAGAAGAAGCCAAGAACACTAAAGTTAGAGACAGTTGAAACGAGGGAGGAAGAGGAGATTGTTGCAGTTGTGGTTGGGTGTTAATGGAGTGGCTGAGCAGTACTATATATAAAGAGTACGCCAACCGCGTTTTCGTGTGGGCCCAGTTCTTGGGAGGCTTCCCCATGGGGGTCTGGAAAGGAGAGGAGGAATCGAAAAAAACGAAACGAGAGGGCGAGTTTAATGCATGACTTAATTAACACTTTATTTAATTATCCAGTAGGCCATGCTTTATCCTTAATCACATACACTAATTAATAACATGCTCAAGTTAATCAAGATACATGATCTCCCGTGAACAAATGATGCTGATAGCCCTTTGCAAATATATGTTAAACTACTCTAGAGACTTCTCCTGACGGGTGTACTATATATATATAGATAGATAGATAGATCTGTAGTAGTTAAGGAACATCACATGACTGCTCCTCTAACCTATGTGCTGCTTTAATTAACTTCTCTTCCATCCAACTTGGCATATATAAATATAATATCATGCAAGTACTTTTCAATTCCTTCACACCTAAAGGACAACTGGAGCACTGCATGCGTTGCCTTTGTCTTTAACCTAAGCTCATTTGGCACAACTTGCATCACACAAAGAGAGAGAGAGAGAGAGAGAGAGAGAGAGAGAGAGAGAGAGAGAGAGAGAGAGAGAGAGAGATGTACATAGTCATTAATTGGTATGGTCAAATCCTTCATGGCTGTTGATTTAGTAGAGGATTATGAACGTGTTGAAATCGTTCTGTGCATTATTATCAGCGTACAAAAGAGTGGATTATATTCTATTGAGCATAAGATTATGTACAAGGTCAATGTTCTCTTGTTATATCTGTTTACATTTCTCATACAAATTTGCAAGCATATTGATAGAGCTGCCATACCAACAGAATATTTAAAACAAGATGATTCTATCTCTTGATCAATTAAGAGATAATATTGTCATTCTAAACACATGACTTGACCTACTGGTCCCATTCCATTCCATTTATTTTATAAAAAGAGAATGCATGTCTTGTGAAGATATAGGAAGTCATCTTATGGAAGAGAAATTTGTTCTGATTTCTGAATGACTTAGGAGAGAGAAGAAATAAAGAGACTAATTTGCTCTTGAAAAGGTAAGTGGTTAATTTTATAGAATGTTAGACAATTTCAGATTTTTTTGATAAGAAAAGTGAAATTAGAGATGAGTATAAAATCATTTATCAAGCAAATTAAGCTTGTTGTAATACAAATTTTTTCTATACCTAGGTAGTCATATTTTGAAATTATTTTTAACTTCTGTTTCCAACACTTCCTCTCACTTTTATGCTTAGATTTTTATTTTATTTTTGGTTAACCCACTTGCGTTTATATTACTACGTCTCCATGTACCTTTGCTCTAAGTTGCAACTGTTAGATTTTTCATCTCAACTCAAATTAACGACGACCAAGATTTTCTAATTTATAACTTGCTAACGGTTTAAACATCATCTAACCCCCTAAAATATTAGTTTGTATTATTAAACCATCATGAGATTTTGTGAACATATTCATTTAAGAGAAGCACTATCATTAGGTAGTTTTGTTATTTTTTTAAATATGTCTATATATGCAGTTTAATACAAGGAGATAGAGTGATATAAAATCTAAAGATCAAGAGGGTAAAGTTAATTTTGGTAGGCAAGGGTAAAAATGTATTCAAACTTTTCTTTGTAGACCAAAGAAATGGGCTTGATTTAAGTAGGTAAAAGTGTTTTTTTATTTAATTGACAGGGTAAGTTTAGTGGGATTAAATCCGTTAGGAAATTATAGTTTTTATTTTATTTATATTCCAACAACAATAACGTAGAATTAAAATAGCAGCATATATCCCTTCGATAACATATTTGATTGATTCATAAATGCTTCTGCACTAAGCAAGTACAACTACCTCATTTGGTCAATCGAGACAACTTGATGATTAGGATATCACACTCTCTAGGGATTGACAAAGTCTTTATTTCTTAATTAAATCTCAGAATTGGATTCTGCAAAGAAAAGCCACTTAATTGACTTATCTCATCTCTCAATTTTAGTAGTTTAATCTCTATTTATTGAATCTTAATCTATGCATCAAGTAGTCAGATGAAATTAAAAAATAAAATGTCATACCAACTCCTAAGTTTGGAAAAAGAGTAAGCTCTCGTTCATCTCATAATTAACTCTTTTTTAATTTAAAACATGACTTCTTATTTTAGAATAACAACTAAATATTAGAATAGCCTCGGGAATACAAATATTTTTTATCAAAATTATATCTTATACTACACACTAACCCAAATAAAAATTTACTCTCGATATCTATCTCATCAATCTACTTTATATTAAATCAAAGAGTAAGTAATAACTATTGTATTATTATACCTGTTCATAAAATCTACCCTTCGGGATGTAAAAATGCGGCTCAGTCTAGGCTCGATTTGGCTTGATCTGAGCTGATGATCGATATTGAACAACACCCCATTGGGTGAGAATGACACACTTATTCATCTTTTAAATCCTAAGCTTGGATGGTAGCTAAAACATTGCTATGAAGAGAGAAAAAGTAATATAAGAGAGATAATCTTTAGATATAGTATCTCTTTAATACTGTAGCCCCTTCACATTATATATATAGAATGCCCTCGGATAGAGTTATACTTGCGATTAAAATCGTTATCTTGATAAGGAAATGACTTATAGGAGATAATCCTTTAGGAGCACCCTAATCCTATAAGAATTAGACTTATCATAATCTACTTAGGATAATCCTTCAGGAGCACCCTATATCACATGTACATGTTGATCCCTTTGAGCCATTAGAAGACTTTGATTTGTCACGTCTGTATTCATTCTTCTCTTAGATAGATTTAGACCTTGCTGTTACTAGCAACAAATTATTTTTCTTTTTTATGGATCATGTGTTCATAGATTAATTATAGATTTAACAAGAGAGTTAGCTTTCTACAACGTGTAATTAGACAACTCTGCTAATCCTAAAAATAAGAGGGCCATACTGGACTCATACTATGGATATATATATATATATATATATATATATATATATATATATATATATATATATATATTTGGTTCATGCATGAAGTTCTCTAAGGATAGTTTTACAAATATTTCTTAAATATAAATTAGGTACATCTATAATTATACTTAAATTTTGTTATTTAATTGTAAAATATGATAATTACCTTGAAAAGTTAATATAAAAATTTGTGTTTATTTACTGACTATAAATAAGTATGTTAATTGTATTAAAGTTTTACTTAGAAAACGTGCATAAACTTTATCGTACATTCTACATGTGATAAGAATTTGTGCATAATTTATTACTTAACTTAGTTTATGCAATGTTTAACCAAAAAATATATAAATAAATATTTAGTTGTAAAATATATTTAAATAAGTCATAATTTATGATTAAATATCTCTTATACATAAATCAAATGCCGTCATAGGGTTCTAGCTAGTATAAAATGGACTAGTAAAACTCAACCATTATATTTCATAGCTCGGCCTTTTAATTTATAAATTGTTACATAGTGTGTTAGATTGAGGCATAAAATAATAATATTTAAGCCCTCTATTGCAAGTTTGCTATACAAAAGTATAAATATTGAAAACTCTCTGATAAAACCATGAACACAAAATTTTAAGCCAAACAATGTGTGTTAGTTTCTCATAAAATACAAGAAAAAATTAACTCTAATATGTTCCATATATTATCATCCTATTCTCTTTCTAAACTTCTATTATCTCCTCCTTTCTCCCTCGGTATATAGGGTTGCTAAATTTATAATATTAGAGTTGTGGATGTAATCACAATCACTAGAAATGAGATGTTTAGTTGTTAATATATGAATAAGGAGAACCATTAAGGCCAAAAATCAAAAATATACTATTGAAGTTTTTTCTTAAAAGTGCAAGTGTCCTTTGCTTTTAAGAATTATTTTAGTATTTATCACTGTCAACCTTAAACATGCTTAAGTTTTCTCCCTATTATTTTGAACTCAAAGTTGGAATAGAAAAACCATGGATAAATATCAGGTTATGGATTGTTAACTATAGCTTATTAGCATTAGTTCTATTAGATTAGATACGAACTTAGTTTTTTTTTTTAAAAAAATTCATTAACACCGTCGGGAGTCGGGAGAGAGATTATTTTATAATAAAGAGGACTAAATACTTTATAGATTAGAGTCGGAGAACAAAATAGACAGAAGCTTCGAAGAAAAATATGATTAATTATAAGATTTTGATAATTATTAGTTAAATTAATAATATCATCAAGACTGACTCCTTAGAATCGGACTCCAGCCAAATATTAGTACAATGTTTGTCCTTTAAAAGCGAAGGTCTTCTTGCATAGCAGCGGCCTCAGCTATTTCGGAACCGAGCTCTAACCTTTTACCCATCATTTGGGATAGAGTGAGAGATATTAGATAATTAAGGGAGTCTGAGTGTTAGAAGAACGAGAAGGATATCTATATAAAAATAGGCTATAGTTTAGAGTTCCAAACTTAATTATACCCTTAAAATCATTGAGAATAATTTACTAAAGCTCGTAGTGGAGAACCATGTAGACAACTATGAAAGGGGCGTGAAATGTTGACCTTCAAACACGCAAATAAAACAAGTATATGAACTCTACTGCTTGTGATTTAGATGCCAAATTTCGTTGGTTGTTTCCCACGTTCTCTCGCCAATATTATAGACTGTCATATGTTAGGCACTAAAAAAGCTCTTTAGGATTCAAACCCAACCAAGGAATCCTATATATATCTTATTATAGATTTGCGTTTTGATTTCTTAATAGTTAAAGGTTTCAGTAATGATATTTTCCTCAGGCCACCAAAAGCAAAGCAAGAGGAATAGAGAAGATCCAAATGATCCAAAAGAACCATCACTAATACTGTATTAGGGCCCCCCATTCACGTACCACCATTGCTATTTGGAGAGTGATCTAAAGCGTGTGGAACTGTATGAACACTGCTAGGACAAAAGTGTTGTGATCTGCATGATGGAGGTGGTGGATACAAATGTGATTTGCCTCCAATGCTCATGAGAAGCCTGAGCCACAAAAGAACGACTTGGATCTTAACGCGGAAGCCATTTGCTCTCATGGAAGGTCTGGAGATGGTGAAAGGGCTCCTTAAGCAAGAGGGCTGTTGGATGTTTAGTGGTTCTCTTTCTGCTGTTAAGGCTTAGGGTTTAGGGTGAATGCAAAACGTAAATTTTGTATTAGCTTAGGATTATGATATGTTTCATGAGCCTGCATGAATTAACCGGTCTAGTTTCTCAAGCTTGTAAAACCATAGTATGGACTGGATTCATTCACCCATAGACACTTAAATTGTACTTTATATTAAAATCCCAATTCTATTTGCCCCTATTTTGAATGACTTAAACACTATATATATATATATGATATTGTTTAGTATGAGTCTTTAAGTGTAAATGTGTTTAGTTAACTTCATTTTTACTCCTGATTTACTTTTTATGTAATGTGAAAAGTTAAAAAAATGTGTTGATTTTGGATAGAAATAGATGATATATAAAATTAATGAACCAAAATGACTTTTGACTTTTAATGATATTGGATTAAAATATTTTTATTAAATGAAATCAATTAGTTTACAGTTTAAAAATATATTTAAAAAATCATATTTTATTACGAACTTAATGGCTTACACATTTGTAAGCCCACAAGCATCGCTGAACTAACAGTGAGCTATTCTCCAGGCTTAGAAACACAGTAAATCCGTAATCACATTATAAGACTTAATAAGTCTTAATTCTTTTTAGAAGCAAAAAAAAGATATATTTATTTTTTAAAAAATCTAAAGATATATAAGAGAGAATTTATAATAAGAGTGTCATAATAATGTCATATAAACAGTATCAAAATATATTACTACTAAATTTATAAAATATAAATGCTAAGTCATATAAAATTGCAATATGAGAATATATATATAATAATGTTTGATTACTCACCAGGAGTACCCACGCTTTCCTTCTCCTCCGAGGGGGGTATGCTTCTAAGAGAGCAGTTCCCAAGTTGTCAATCAATGGACCGTGCCTGTTGACGTTGGAGAACCATTATTCCATACTAGCTTGAATCCACGCCTGTGTAAACATAACCACGAGTCTTACCATCTTAAGATGAAGTTTATATGGAATGGACTGAAGTACGCCTTCCTGCCTACGGACCTTGCTCTCAAAATATAAAGTGACAAATTACTAGCGAACAGAATAAGTTACAGTAAAGAATGCAAATCAAGACATAGTAATCAGAAAAGGGACTTATTGACATAATTACGATGTGTAAACAGCACTAGAAGTCTCAGTATAATATTAAATAACTAAGATCGTAACGCTACGTTCAACTAAAAATTAGATAGAAGGGTGCAATCACCATCTTCTGCCTGACCATAGGTTTTATACTGGTAAGAGTTGCAACCCGAGTGTCTTACAAATTACTGCCGGTACCTTCTTGTGATTGTACCCAATTGTTCCATCCTAAAAAGAGCTTTCTCCATTGGCATACCATCCTTCTAAAAGAAAACGGAGTCACGGCTGACTTCCTGATGGCACTCGTGATACTTCGACGTGATTATCATTCGACGACACTAACCAGCTCAAATTCTATCAAAGAAAGATTGTTATCCTCCTTCACAGAAAAATCAGCTGGATCAGTGACCTCAATGCGGCCCCATTTGTCCACAGCAAGCCTCATTGAACCCTTGAACATGTCAATTTTTGCATTCCTCAGAATAACAGTTGTCCCAGCCTTCATTAAGTCCACTGGGAGAAGAAAACCATGAAAGCTAAAATCAATCATAATGATAGTAAATATAAAAGTAAAAAACTTAGCTTAGTGCGAAAAATTAGAAGTTTATAATGGTCAGCATCACTAGGAAGCTCGGGGACTAAAGGATATGCAAGATTAGTAAGCAGTGAAAGAAATTAAACAACTCCCAAATTATAATGAAATTAAACCATGAAATCTGTCTTGAGGAGACTGATTAATGTATCATGCAATTTTCTGAGTATGCAGTTCACATGATTGGCAAGCGATAAAGATTATCTAATTTAAGGATTTAGTCAATTAGAATTACACAACATTATGACTGTTTCCAAGCATATGTAAACGTGCTTCTGAGGAGTAAAGGTGGCATAAATGAGATGACAATTTCTATAATCATCAAAATTGAAGAACCATAAACCTTTTCAAAATTCTCTCACAACCACAATGTGAAATATATGTAGAAATGTGCAAAAGGAACATATAAAAAAAAATTCACAATGAAAAGCTCTCTGACATATCAGCAGAATGATTCAAACTCTGGTTGTTTTATATGCTGCAGTAAAAACAGAAGCTTTAGCTTTGGAACAAATGAAACTTAGGCATGAATAAGGCTCAAATTCAGATAAATATTCAATTGACCTCAATTTCTTCCTCAAAATTCTGAATAGTCAGTAGGGGGTACCAAATAAGCTCGTCAACTTGCAAGTTGAGTGCTGATAATCAATTAATAATCAAACTAACCCAAATTTAGAAAAAAAAATATATCATTTTTTGCAGTATAAGATACACAAAAACAAAATTCGACTGTATGTTGTAAAAAATGAAATTTTAATAGAGTTGATGAACTTATTATATCTGATAATGCAAAGTTTCAGGTGAGGTGCATGCATCTAATGTGAGATCTTATAATATCTAAATGAATTCTTCTTTCCCATTTAACCTAAAGTCATTGCACCATTTCTAACTACTCCAAGGCTCCATTGTGTAATTAACTTTAGGCTCCAATACATAGAAATAGACTCGAAAGGAGCTCATGGAAAATTAAGCAAATGTGGAATCAATGATACTTCACAAAGGCATCACAAGGAACTATATAAACAGTCAAATGGATCATAAATATATAAAGTGAAATAAAAACTAAGAGAGAGAGAGAGAGAGAGATGTCCTTTCAGAGAATTATGTTATCCTAGTATGTCCTCTAACTTGAAAAGGGAAATATGATAAAAATACTAGAAAATAGTCATCCAGGATGATATTCAATATGACATAACCTGCTAAATAAGTATAGAAAGAACAACGACTACTGAAACCGATGACTGGTAAACTAGAAAAGTGCAAATAAGAACGTTTTTCCCTTCATCAAAGAGGAAACATATGATGGACCTTAGCAGAGATTGCTTGAAAGAAAGTCCAATAGCTTAGGACTCATGAAACCTATGAATTCAAATGAGGCACAAGGCTCCACTGTTAGTGCTTCACTTATTCCCAGCTGAAATCCACTAAAGAAGAATAAAATTACGGGAATCACTGGTGGGGGGGTTGTGGCAATTGCCCTCTATAAATTATGAAAATTTTACCTATAGTTTGTTTCAAAAGGATTAGGACATTTTAATTTCTTTCTCATTTCTATCATATCTCTATCCACAAAGAGATACTAAAAATCTTTTATTTGTATTTCTCTCTAATAAATTGAAACTTTCCACTTTCCTTACATATAATAGTAATTTCAAAAAGATTAGAAAATTTAATTTCTTTCTCATCAGAAATCTTTTATAATCTTTATCTCTAAATAATCTGAATTAATTTTTCCATGATCTTTCCATATCTGTTGAGAGATCTACAATGTATAATAGAATTCCTAAACAAGGAGCAATTATCAAGAACATTGCATCACAAATTATTGTATATGGTAATTTGTACTACTTTTTAAATTCATAGATTCCAATTCATTGATTTTGTAAGAATAAATTTTTATTTTTTTATTATTTTTATAAGGAATAAAAAAGGTTTGATTAAAATATTTTTTATGTAATTGAGTTGCAGAAAAATTGAGAGACTTTCTATAAATCTAAACAACAGTATATGATAATTTACTAGGACTCTAATAACTGTGAAGATTTTACCAATGTCTTGCCATTGTTTTCAATTCCAAATATAAAACCATTCAAGAAAGATCACAAGTCTTAGCAAAAAGTAGACCATCATTTTTCCTTTTACCTATTACAAGTTTTACCAATGGTGAATCCTAGCTCCACCACTAATAACAATCATTAAATAAATCGAAAACCTTGCAAGTGCTAAAACAATATAAAGCACTTGCAAAATAATTGATACCTTATCTAACACAATCTAACCAGATAAAGAAAACAAAGGAAAATTATTGGTGTATATTATAGGTATGATTAATGAGCAGCTCTTCATGAATAGGTATGATTATTAAAGAGAAGCTCTTCATGAAGAACTTAGGCTTGGCTTACAAAAAGCATCAGTGAGGTGGGTTTATCTATAAATCAAGCCAAACCCAAGCCCACACTTTTAGCTCTTATATAAGAAAGCCAACCTTATAGCTCTTAATGAATAGGTATCATTATCAATGAGCAGCTCTTCATGAATAGCTTAGGCTTGGCTTACAAAAAGCATCACTGAGGTGGGTTTATCTATAAATCAAGCAAACCCAAGCCCACATTTTTAGCTCTTGTATAAGAAAGCCAACCTTGAAGAGAAGCAAGATGAGTGTTCTTTTTTTTTCTTTAATTCTTTTTGTGTCCGTGTAGGTTTGCTTGGATCAAAAGGGTCAATAGTCAGCTTAGTTAACTGGCTAAGAAGCAAGTGTGAGCAGTGATTTAGAGCTTCATTTCAAGCTCTGTTCAAGTTCAATAAGCTATCTGGCTAAGAAGCAAGTCTGTGTAGGTTTGCTTGGCTCAAAAGCCTCAGTAGTCAGCTTAGTTAACTGGCTAAGAGGCAAGCGTGAGCAGTGATTTAGAGCTTCATTTCAAGCTCTGTTCAAGTTCAATAAGCTAATATATGTGCCAAGCCAAGCCTAAAAGCTCTGACTTAAATTGCCATTTTCTCATCCCCACCTAAAAGAGTATTCAAATTTAAGAAAGCCACTGACAGATAAAAAAATTAAAAAAAGAATCAGACCAGAATAGGATAGATGCAGTCAAAAACTAATGAAACTTTCGAAATTTAGAACTAATCTCTGCTATATTTGAAACTTCACATGATGCCAGATTGTCGTGTTCATCACCATGGGTCAATATGTATGGCACCAGTAAATTACTGGCACCAATACAAAGGGAGTATTTATGGCCGGCCACCTGTGCCGATGCATGCAACTAGAAATTGAGCATATCAGCATATCTTATTTTTAATAAACCTAATTTGGTGTCTATCTCATCCTTTTTTATATCTCTTTGCATTTTGGTGCCTCTATATAGATTATACTTCAAATTTTAGAAATCAAAGGAAAATTTTGATTTTCCCAAAATTATTTGCCCTAACTAATTGCCCTAACTTATAAAATTGGAGAAGAAATAGGAAAAATGATGAGATTTAACTAATTGCATATGTTACACTAATATATAGTGTCAAAAGACTTTATGTTAGCCTTTAAAACCTATTTTAAGGCCCTTTGTTTAAAATTTATATTTTCAACATGTCAAGACTATTTCAGTATACCAATAGCAAATTGGCTTAGCACAACACGTGCCAACAATACGTACTTTGGCAAGCCAAGGTCGACAAATCCCATGCCTTTGGCATGGCAATCCTTGCACACTAGTTGCCAGCCATAGAATGACATTTTTATGAAACTAATTGTATCACATTCATACATCTCATGACTTTTTGGGATAAGTTATATCTCCTCATTGTCAATGCATGTAAATGAATGGGAAACCTGACTTTTACATGTGAAACCAAATTGCAACCCCAGCACAAGTTCAAAGTTTCCATTCTTGCATATCTAGAAACACAAAATAGTAGGCGCATAAACCAGAAATCTAAAGATACTGGAAGATCTAGAGACCTTCTCTCAACCATTCAAAAGTATACTAACATTTTCAATTATGGATTCACTTGTCAACAACTCTAATTGTATCATTCTAGCTCATCACAAATAGTCCCCTCTCCAAATATTTCCTCAATCTTCCTGCTTAATTGTGATAGTCCTCCAATGACAAATATCCAATACAAATAACCCACATAAATAGAAAGATCTCAATATTACGGTGTCTGAGGCCAACAAAATAATAAACTCATACACTATGCACCACCCATCATTTCTGTAGGTAATTTCAATGTTTCATAAGACTATTGCACTCTATACATTCCGTATACTAGTCTTTACCAGGCTGAGTAGCAAGAAATATATATACCTTGCTCATTCCTTGCAGTAAAGACGATCATTCCAGTTTCATCACCTACCAAGCATTCGGCAGTTCGCCGACCTTGCGGTCCATCAGATCGTCCTCTCTGCAAGACCATCTTCGAATCCACCACCTTCACTGTGATTGTATGGCCACTTGTGCCAGGACGGAGCTGATCCACCTTGGTAAAGACTGGTTTCCGTAGACCGGACTTTGAGTCAGCCATTTCCTTGATACCCTTCAGAAAGCTACAAAGAGAAACTAACTTTCTTCATCTAAAAAGATTTCCACAGAGAAAACTAATGACCGCTTAAACCTTTGTCCTTTATTATATAGTACAGCAAAGTTTTCAACTAATCCGAGATCCACAAAATCCCAATGTTCAGAATACGAAAACCTAAATATAGAAAAAGAAAAAGAAAAAGAACATATCTTGTTATCAAGAATGTCTGAAGCAACATACTGTCATCCTGAGATACTTCATAAATACTTCATCCTGAAGCAACATACTATCATACATAGGATTACCACAAATTTATGGGCATCAGAACAATGTAGCACCTTTCATACTATAAAATAGGCTCGAGTCCATTAACAAAAATAAAAAATTTGAAATACTATCATTGTTTTGAGTAGCATATTGTACTATTTACACGACGAAGGCACAAGTATAATATCACAACAATCTAACGCGAAAATAAGGATCAGATAGTAAAATCTCATAAGCTCGAACCTCCGAATAGCCAATCAGGTAAACAATTATAAAGATATCTCGACTACGATTCAGAGAGAAGAAGAAGAAGAAGAAGAAGCCTCACGAACCAAATTAGAAAACCGTAATATAGAAGCGAATTTGGAGAAATTTGACTTTCGGGCAGGTTATCGAAGAGATCGGAAGAGCTAGGGTTTCGGAATTCTTACCTTTTTCCTTTTTCTATCTCGGGAGAGGAGAGAGACGGAAAGACCTTGTCGACCTTTCGGAAACTCGCTCTTTAAGGAGAACGGCATGATTTATTAGCCGTAGGATCTGAAATAATATGATCAAAGCCGTCAAAATTTGGGTAATGGTACGACTTCGAGGCGCAGCGTTCAATTAGGCTCTTCGTTGTCCTCTCCTCTCCTCTCCAGTGACCGGAGAACACCGGTTTAATCAATGGCGTCATTTCCAACACGTGCGAGTATGATCGGAAGACCTACTTGGCTACTTGTCACGGAACCTTTTAAAATTCCACCAAAAGTGTCTAACGTGTCAAGCTCCTAGATTTGGTTGTAACTAAGTTAAACTTGTGGGACCTGAGACAATTTGGAGGGACATCTCAAATCACTCTAGAGCGTGGCAGAGGTGCTCTAGAGTGCGACTAGGGTGCTATAGAGCACGACACAACAGCACTCCGGAAACAACAGCACTTTTTCTGGGCAAAGTGAGTCAAGTATCCCTCGAGACTGACTCCCGGGAGCTCGCCCAAATCCTGCGAAATGAGAAGAGCCCTCGGTGGCGAATTAAGAATGTAATAGTAGAATGCCAAACTTGCTTAGTGAGTGCAGGGGAGTGGGATGTACTTAATGTATTTAGAGAGGCAAATAGAGTGGCGGACTGGGCAGCCAATCGTGGGAAGGTGACAGGGGCCACTATTAGGTTGGATCTGGCTGGCCCGGTTCCCTCCGACCTATGTACCATTTTGGGGGATGAGTACCCGGGTTAGCATGCTAACTCGGGCCAAGCCAGCTGAATGAAGCTCCTTAATTTCAAAAAATAAGGACTTAGGTTTTGTTTGTCTCTGAAATTGTTCTAGAATTTCTAACTCAGTTGACAAATTAAATTCGAAGGGGTATCAAAATAATTAGGTGGCTCGAGTCTGAGCTGTGAAGTCGACTTGCTTAGATTTGGCTCGATAGGCTCAAATTAAATATAATATTTTATTAATATTATATATATATATTAATATATATTATATATAAATTAATTATTAGATTTTAATTTAATGGCTACAGTTAGATTTTAATTTTACTAATCCTAATCTCCGACCTCTTTTAACGGCCTCCTCCTGTATCGAATATCTAGAAGATTACTTTGATCACATTTTTTTTTTTAATTTTAGCCTAGAAAATATATCTATAAATACAACTTTCTAAGATATATCAAATCATACGCCTCTTAATTGGAATCTAAGGATTGGACTGAGGCAATAGGTTTCTCAAAGTATATTCTCACTACTTTGGATATTTAAAAATAAAATAAAAGTTGCACCTCCTAAGTACAAAGCAAGAAACTTCTATAACTTTACTTATATTTTATTATTTAACTATAAAATATAAATAAAATTATAATAAAGTCATTGTTTGGTTACTAAACTAAGTATAATTATAAGATTATTTTGAGATAAAAATAAAATGAGAGAATCTAAATAGTTGCAACTTGATGTATAAATAGAATTATATATTCTCGCCCGCCACTTTTAAGAAAAAAAAGTGAAAATTAGAAAATGATTAAATATACCGGAGGATATTTTACCTATTTTCTAAATAATAAAAATCTTGCTTATAGACGTGTATAACTTTATCGCACCATTACGTATAATTAGTCGAGTGACATATTTTATACAAAATTTAATAAAAAAAAAGAGTATAAATAAGTATTAAATTATAGATATATATAGAAAATATAAATTATGAATAAAAGTTCATGCAAGCATCTTAAATACTAATCCCACACATTGGGAACTACTTTTCCTAGTCATAAAAGTTCATGCAAGCATCTCAAGTGCAGGAAGGATTGAATGTCAAAGTACACCTCAGAAGCAAAACATATTATATATGGAATAAAAGTTTCTCCAATTTAGAGAAGAGGGGCAAAGAATCTCTTCCTTTGTCTCCCTGCTCTTATTTTCTCTGGATTCCTCTTTCCCCTTTCATTTTTCCCCATGACCTGGAGCTGACCTGGAGCTGACCTGGAGCTTTTCTCTTGCATTTTCACCCTCTTCAAATTTTTTATTTATCGGTAAACCCTTATAAATTATTATTATTATTTTTTGCTTTTATTGTGTATAACTTGAATTAAATTTTACTAGCAAATAGATGAAAAATCTGTGCTATTTAAACTATGATTAAATGTTTGTATTTGAATTTATAGTTGTTATCCAGAAAGAAGAAAAAAAGGGGGTATGGACACGAATTAAGGGATTTTATTGGGGGGAAAATGTAAAAAGGATACATTCTTTTTTTTTACGCTTAAAGAAGGTTAAAAAGAGCTCCAATCCCCAATTTAGTATTAGTACTTCTCCGGTAAGAACTGGCGGCTAAAATTCTATGCATGAGACCTTCTCTCTCCCTACTTGCCAAGCTCGCCGGCGCCGGCACCACCGGCGTGGCGGCTCTCCTTGCCTTCCGCCGCCTCCAGCGTGACTCCGCCGTCGCCTCACTCCGACGTGAGATCCGCGACGCCGTTCTCCTCCTCTCCCAATCCAACTCCTCCGCCGCGCCGCCGCCGGCGGTGCTCGTCGCCGGGTTCCACGCCCAAGGGAAGAGCTCGCTCGTGAACACCGCGTGCCGCGCCCTCGGCAGCGAGGCGGGGCCGCTCCTCCTCCGCTCCGAGACGGCCCCGCCGGGATCCGGCGCCGGCACGGTGGTGCGGCAGGTGGTTAGGGCTACGGTGGCGGCGGACGAGAGAGGGGAGGAGGAAAGGGAGGAGGATGCGGTGGTGGAGATGGTGGACGCGCCGCCGTTGCCGGAGGCGGCGGACTTGACTAGGCTTGACGTGGAGGTGGCGATCGGAGGGGAGGTGGCGCCGGAGTGCGTGGTTTTGGTGTTGCGATGCGGGGGCCCGGCGAAGGAGCGGAAAATGGCGGTGAGGAAGCTACCGGATATCGCCGGTGTGATACGCGAACGAGGTGGGAAACGCGTTTCTCTCTTCTTCTTTTTTTTTTTTTCTTTTTTTCTGCGTTTCCTTTTTCAAATAACTACCTGCATTTAGCTTAGCTGCAAAGAGCCACTCTTTTTTTTTTTTTTTTTTCAAATTTAGTTCATGATCATAAATCGAGATCGCAGTTGCTGGCATTATATCTTAAGTTTGTCTCATAATGGCTCTCTCTGTTACTTTGCAAATATATGGCCTAACATAAAACTGTGGTTGCTTTAGCCATGTAATCATTTGAGTTCACAGTTAAAAAGAAATATTTGTTTGACAAACAGCCACATTTACTTGATAAATCCATAATTTTTCGGAATATTACGGCATTTCTCTAGGAAGCAGCCCACCTAAATACTTGTAATTTGCTCTCTGTTGGTTCTTTTCTTCTTTTCTTCTCATTATCTAGGCCCTGAACAAATCAAACACTTGTTTCATCCTCTTATATTAATAATATGCTTC
This sequence comes from Typha angustifolia, assembly GCF_048772165.1. Taxonomy (NCBI): domain Eukaryota; kingdom Viridiplantae; phylum Streptophyta; class Magnoliopsida; order Poales; family Typhaceae; genus Typha; species Typha angustifolia. The sequence goes on along the minus strand of NC_133246.1, from coordinate 5,229,684 downwards.
ATCTTGATCTTATCATGTGATGGATACTTCTACTCATTGATTGTTACTGAGAACTTAAGCATAATATCCTACGAGTAAAAAAAATAAAATAAATAACAAGTATACAATTAGTTCATCTGAAAGCTTTTTGCGTGTATGTTGAAGGCCCTGTAGTAAAATGCTAAATAGTGGAAAGTTATCAGCCTCTCGCTTGCACTATACACTTATATGCTTGTTTGTATTATAGCTTACAGGGTACCTAGCTCTGATGCCCATCCAGTAAACATGATAGTTCATTTCTGAATGCTTGGCATAAGAATGGATGCGAATTTTATGTCAGTACGTATACAAATATCACTTGGCTTTTCAATAGATCAGATATGTGAAAGTTCCTAGCAGAGAACATGTTTGATGACTTCATCCATTTACCTATTGGTTTGACGTGACATAGATGAAGAACTAGCTTGATTTATTACCTTGTTCCTGATCTAATTTGACAGGCTTGAGTGATACATTGCTTTTGTTGGCTGATTGAAATGATTTCACGATACTTGCTGCTTCACCAACCTCAACAATTTTCTCCATGTAGAACATCTTTTGGTTGATTGAAATTCATCGAAAGCTTCACCAACTTATCTTATTTATTACCTCCAGGTCTACATCTGGTTGTTGTATTGACTCATAAGAAAGCAATAAAGACACTGAAACAAGCTGAAGAGCTGCGGCGGGAGGTTTCTTTCAGAGCACGAACCGACAGTGTCTACTTCATCGAGAATTACACTCCTAGTAACACACTCAATATCCGCCATCCCCAATGCATCGAGAATGACTTCGACACGCACTTTACGGTGTTAACAATTATCAGACAATGCCTTGAGTTTGTCAAGCTCTACCGGCATGCAACGAGGGCCACTAGAGTCAGCATAAGACCACCGTTGGCAAATGGACAGTGAGGGATCTCAGACTTTCTTTATTCTTTGTCAGAGTCCTTCAATTAGAATTCTCAAATTGCATGTCTATACACGTCTGTACTTTATGATCTGCATAGAGTTATGTGATTATCTGGCTATGTACAAAGGTAGTTACTGGACTTTGACAGTGGTACTAAAGCTGTATTGTATAAATTTCATTTGAATCCAAAAATTAAATTTAGGTCAATAAGATTGTATTAACTAATCGTCAACCTTAGAAAGTTGATTGCAAGTTGAAACCTAATCATCAACCTTAAAAAGTTGATTTAAAAATGCCGACTCTTTCATCATAAACAAAATCAAGAAAAGAGCACTTGTTATGAAACTTGTTAATCAATCATGCATGGATTAAATCATAACAGCAGAAACCTGGATCATGTGACAATTTGGTGACATTGTTTTGTTTTCTTTATGCCGTTCCGTCAATTTAGTTTTAGTTTGCAATTATTTGCCAACCAGATAACTTGCTTGACTGAGTTGCATTTAATTAGAAGAGTTACTACAGAATGTGAATGACAACAAGATATTTCTTTTTTTTTTTTAAAAAAAAGAACTATAATATTTAACATGACCTGTAATGTAGTATATCTTTTATAGTTCTTTCTATTACATCGTTCACAAATTGTGGAACAGATACAGTGCAAAAGAAGAATTAAAATATATCATAGCAGTGCATATCAAGCTTGGATTGGAGTTCATAGCACCCAAGTCCCCTGATATTATTACTTATGCTTGTCGATTATATGACTTTGTTATTGAGAGACTGAAATTAGCACCATAGTTCTTATCCTTATATCATTTCCTTTTCCATGATCTATTTTGAAGAGTCCAAGCACCAACAATAGTAATCAGATGCTGAAATCTCCAGCAAGGCTTCTGGTGTCATCCTTTCAAATTCTCTTTGCCTCCACAATGGATACCTTTTACAATTTTGGGCATCCCCTGACCCAGACGAGTAGTCCCGTGGGTGAGCTTGCAAAACCATCCTTTTATATAGCCTCATTGCAGCAGTACAATCCTCATATGGATCTCGTATGCCAATCTCATACCTGAGTCATTAGTAGAGGAAAATTTTCTCCATATTTAGTATTTTCAATATGGTTATAGACTTACAGTGTCAGTTGGAGAGGTTTGGAGGTACTTGCCCAAGATAGGTTTGTGTCATGTACTTCAGTGAGTTGCTGAGCTTGCTTGTTTTCATTAATGGAGGATAGTTGGCTGTGTCCCTATGATCATTTGTCAATCAGTTGAAATAAAATGAGAAGATCTAACAATGCATCTATACACAAGTGCCAAGAAAATCATCTCGCATCTGAATGTCATTTACCTAGTTAGTAATGCAGGATACTCAACTCCAAGGCATTTGAGTTGATGATCTAGACCATGACCGGCAAGGATCCTTGCCTTCGCTCCCTTTGATTGTATCTTCCATATCGGTTCGCCATTGCAGAGGAAATCCTGGATCCACCTCTGGGCCTGCTTCAATGGCATTGCATCTCTCAAATATTCTGGTCTTATTCCTGTTGTTTCATACCTGAGGAGTTCAAATATTAGAATAGCAAAGATTACATGAGAAGTATTACTCTTGCTTTAAGAATGATTACATTTCACTGGTTACAGTTGGTAGATGCCATTTTCATATTTCTGATTAAGTTATTTCCTGGTCTAAGTAATTGTAAAAGGTGACTTATCTCACCTATAGTTAGTGACCGGCATTTGGGGTTTGACATAAGTGTGGAAGATGATGTTCTCATCTTCTCCTATGAGGCAAACCCTTGCACAGAGGTCTAACGAACCATCAGTTCCTCCTCCAACCATCTTACAACCTAAAGCAACCACCTGGGATCCCTGCATGCGTGTTGTTGTCAAAGGAGCTCTGCAGGGTGAATCTTGACATGCAAGAAATGGTAACTCTGCTAGAAAATTGAAGTAAGTTTTTTTACTTGGATGGAAGATGAAATGTTGGAATCTACTCTAATATATTGAAGACTATCTTTTTAACTCTGGATTTTAAATCCCTGAGAAAGACAGAGAGATAAACTTGTAAATCAAACATTTTTTTGTAGAGGATGTACAGGGGCAGCAGAAGAGAGTTGACACATTCTGCGGTGGACTTGAAGATAATTCGTGCTGTCGAAGATGTTCAAGCACAAGTTGCACCCGCGAACGCTGAATATTTGAGCACATTCAATCTTCGGCAGTGGCCCTACAATTAAGGAGGAGGGTCTTAGAATATTCAGAGCAAAGGAATAATGCATTTCTCATGCAGGGACTAGATCTTTGATGCTACATTAATTGCTACATTACCTATGAGATGTTCCCTGAGAGACTCAAATGATCTGCAATGCTTCTGGCATATCCCACACTTTGGTTCATGGACTGAGTGAAATGAGACCCTCATATGCTCCACCAAATGCTCCTTTTTGTTGTACTGCCTGAAGCATGCTGCACACTTATTCCTGCAGTTTGAGTTCACTGAAGTTACACAGCTGATACACGACTTATCCATGTCATGATGCAAGAAGAAGAAGAAGAAGAAGAAGAAGAATTTAAGGCCCAGGCAAGTAATTCCTACTGTGAATTTAATTCGTTCTTGGTATATTAGACAGTTAAAAAATCATAAGCTTACTACCATATATACACAGAAAGATTACTCTCTTAGATTGCCTATCTCAAGTAAGTTACGAATATATGAAACTGCAAACTTATACAAAATCATCATGCACTCTTTGCATTAGTTTGCAAAATATGTACAGATAGATAGATAGATGTAGGGGTTACGAATATATGAAACTGCAAACTTGTACAAAATCATCATGCACTCTTTTCTAATGCATTAGTTTGCAAAATATGTAGAGAAGATAGATAGATAGATAGATAGATAGATAGATAGATAGATATAGATATAGATATAGATAGATAGATGTAGAGAGAGATGGAAGCAAAATGTTATACCTACGTGTCTCTGAGGACTCTACCTTGCCATCCATGTTAACTGGTTCTGATGCAAGACTAGAATATGCAAGTCTGCTGGTGAGAAAAGAGAAGGTGAGGCCATGGGTATTTATATGCAAAGATCCAGTATTTTTTAGGGGCTAGATATATTTTATCACTATGATCTTATATCTAAAATTACTTTACTCTCTGTATTTTAAAAATTTTCAAATTAATTCCTATGCTTATGATTAAAGTGAGATTGTTAGTTTTTTTTATTATATTTAACTGAATGGTGCCAAAGTAATTAAAATACTCTCATCATGTTTGTTAAACAAGATAATGCCATAAATGATTAAAATAGTTGTGTTGCAAAGTTAAATTTAACAGAAAAATTAATAGTTACTCTTTAGTCATAGAATAAAGTAACTTTAGACATAAATATAAGGTGATAAAATATATTTCACCATTTTTTAAACGTTAATTTTGCTTTATAAAAACATAAGGATATAATTATCATCTTTAGATCATTTTAGAGAATTAAGTAATGGTATAGCAATGTGTTAAATTAAGAGATACCTTCCAGATCCAAGTTAGCCATGTTTAATTATACCACTCTCTCTCTCTCTCTCTCTCACACACGTCTCTTTATTTCACTCCTCATTTGCACATACACGTGTCAGACGTTGAACGAGGCAAGAGAGAGGATTCCGGCCGTGGGGTTTGAGCTTTGACCAGCTTTGACTCTCTATCTTTGCCTAGGGGTCCCAGGTGGATTCCTCTTTTACTTTCCTTCAAGTTCCAGGAGGATTCTTGTGTTTGAAAAGGAGAGGCACGCCACACAAAACGAATCCCAGAGTCTAAGATGTGTTAAGAATGTTGAAGAAAAAGAAGTTATTATTTTGATTTAATTTTTTGCAATCAAAAGTAGAAAAGTTATTATTAAGATTGGGTACTTTTTTTAGTGTTGCAGTTCAATATAATGTTGGTTGATGTGCTTTAGAACTCGTTCCTATAACAATTGTGCACTGTCTATAAGTTGTAGTCATGCTTGAGATTCGAGACATGAGTCCATAAGATTAGAGTCGGGCTATCGTAGTCCTTTGTTTGGATTGACTTGCACTAGGTTGATTCACATCGAATCTTTGTTCACTTGTTGTTTGACCAAATTGCAAAAATATGATTCGTGTGGCACTAGATTAAAGATCCACTAGTATTTTGACAAGAAATCAACATCATCTTTCTCTACCCAGGGTTCCGTGTCTACATCAAAGCAAGAGGCACTCTTTCCATAGTCAAACAGAGAGATGGAAGAGAAACAATATTCATGCATCTGGATAAGGTGATCTATAGTCACTTTGGATATGCATGATGTCACAGAAACCAGCATAACTTTCATGTATGTTGCTAAAGATATTTAGCACAGTGCATTCTAATGATTAAAAGATGGGGAGGCAAATGCGTCAATGGTGAAGTACTTCGTATGGTCTAAAGAGACTTTTGTTATTAGAGTATTTTTAGATTTGAATTAGGTTTCGTTAAGCTTCCACTTCGTTCCCAAAAAGAAGAATTGTGATGCAAAATGCAACTCTAGAGGATAAAATTGTTTGTATAATATTATTCTCATGCTCTAATAGAACCGGTAAGTACCTTCTCCATGATTAAGAAGATCATAAGATCGACTCTAATTCCAAACAATTATTATTCAGTTTGGCTCAATGACATGACTTGATTAATTGCTCAAGAGTACGGTTTGCATGGAAGAGCAGTTCGGTAGCACAATGATTTAGAGCAATATGTTTCAACGGTGTTTAATTCGAAGCAATAGAATATATTTCAACGGTATTTAATTCAGAGTAATAAACCGACGACGCACACGGTTTGAAGTCTAAACTACACAATTTAGTATATTGGCTAAAAGTTGATGGAATGTTTTTGTTCGGCTAATATCTAGACTTTGGACTCTTGAATTATAAAAAAAGAAAATTTAGAAGTAGCAGAATATATTGATAGATGCCGCAAATAGTCTAACCAAGGAATATAACCATAACTGATAGAAGACCACTTTTTTTTTTCTTTTTTAACGAAAAGAAGATGCTTAATGCCTCAAAAAGTTCAAAAAAAGAAGAAGAGAGAGAAGTACGGGAAGAACGAGAATTCCTTCGCCTTTAATTTGGGCGTCTCCTTCAAATTTCAATCCATGCAATAAAGTATTGGATTCTGTGAGAGAAATTTGACTTCAGTGGCTCCAATATTCCACCTCCGAATTACTCATTACATTTCCTTCCTTCTCTACTGCCCTCAAAGATTGGGTATATTCATGTTCACCTGTGTAGATTAACTTCCATACTATATTTTTTTAGATTAATTATGTCTATACATCCTAAACTATACTCGCTTTATACTAATTTAGCTAGTTTAATTATGTCTATACCCCCATAAATTATACTCAGTTTTCATAAGTTCCATTCTTTGTCGGTGTGTTATCTAGATGTCATCGTTGTGTATTTCAATCAAATTAATAGAGATTTTAATATAATTTTATTTTAACCCTTTAATTAAATTACGATAATTAATTTTCCTTCATATCTAATCCTCCCTAAGCATACCACCCCTAACTTCCCCTCCTCCCCCTTCACTCGCCTCACCGTTGACATCATTGGTCACTGCGCATGCGGGTCTCAGGGGCCAGCGTTGAGGGCGAGGGGGAGGGCGAGGGCAAGGGCCGTGGCGGCGAAGCCACCGCTGAGGTTGTGGCCCTCGCCCTCCTCGGCCGTGGACGCCCTCGCCCTCAACGACAATCGAGGAAATCCGGTAGTGACGTCGAGGCACGAGATCCGGGGCGACATCGGTAAGGTTGTGGCACTCGCCCTCCTCGGCCGTGGATGCCCTCACCGCCTCACCAGCGAGCCTAATCCTCGCCCTCCTCAACGCCGATCAAGGGAATCCGGCAACGGCGCCGGGGCATGCCCTCCTTGGTCATGGACTCACTCGCACTCGCCCTCACCGCCTGGCCTGTCCTCGCCCTCGCCCTCGCCATTTCTGTCGACGGAATCACCCTCTCCCCTTTCCTCATCTTTGGCTTCTCGCAAGCTCGCTGAATTGAGGCAAGGAAGGGGGAGGAGGGGAAGGTGGGGAGATGAGGAATGGGCAGTCGGTTTGAGATAGGAATGGCAATGGGGTAATTTACTTAAAAAATTATATAAGTTAGTTGAGACTATTTTTGATAATTTACTAATTTTGCTAATGAACTTGTTTACTTATTAGGAGTATAATTAGTCGTTTTATTTTGCTTTAAAATTTTGGAGATATTGTAACCTAAAAAAATTTAGAGAGTTATCGTCAAAACCAGATAATTCGATAGCCGGCTTACGTTATAGAAACCGGATCGATAAATATAAAAAACACTAAACTTTAATTTAAAAAACACTAAACTTTAATTGAAGTGTTGTCTTTTTTAAATATAAATTAGTAATTGATAAATATAAAAAACATTAGATAAAAGAGAAGAGCAGAGAAAATTATACATTAGTAAATTAGTATTAAAATAAGATGTTATTTTATTATTATATTAATATAAAGAGGTTTATAATTTAAACCAGCACAGTCAAGATTTGAACTCAGAAACTTGTTCATATAATATGAACCCCCTCCCATTAATGATAATTTAAACTAAGATAAGAAAAATAACCCTAAACCCTTTCCATTGTGAAGGTTGGATTTTTTTTTTCTCATTAAAAAAGGCCCAAATACATCTTATGTGGGCCGGGAATAAGACAATCTCAAGCATAATTTTAGAAAAAATGGTTTAAAACTCAGACAGCTCCGAATCGTCTCACGAAAACTAAAATATATATATATATATATATATATATATATATATATATATAATTTGGCTGGCCAGTGAGCAACTTAATTAGTCTCATGGTATACATGCTGTAACCCAAAATTGTTAAAAGATGTTATTAAATTCTTGCAGTCTTCAATGATTCTTTTAATTCTTCACTGACTGGAATTTTGATGAATTAATTGAGTTAGAAGCAACTACTAATATTGCAGAGCCAGGCCTCTCACTTGCCTTCAGCAGTGCTCCCCTCTGCTCCCACACTTCCACCAGAATTGACATCACTTCAGTTGAGTTCTCCTGCTCATTTGACAGTTTGATTCAAAAGTAGCCTTTTTATTGAGTTCTTCTAGTAGGAAACCCAGCTAAACTGAAGCTAGCTTTGTCCTCAAGAATAATTTTGGTTACTACATGCCATTGCCTGCAGCTCTACAGTCACTTTCTCACCTACCAATCATCTAATTCTGAAACGCTCATCCTAACCAATTCTAGTGAAAGGTCTTTCTCCACTGGATTGTTTATTAATTTTCATAAGATTTCTTTTCTTCTTTTCTCTCTTTACAAACAGTAGCATTTGGTTCGGTTCTAATGCAATCATATTAGTAGTAGTCGAGTTTTGACTAGACTTATTCTACTTCTATCCGTATAAGCAAGAACAATACATTGACTTTTTTTTAATTAATAAAATAATCGAAAGTTTTTATATATATATACTTATCATCTGCCAAGTGAACCAATTAATCTTACATTATATAATTTGGTATTAAATGCTATGATATTTATTATTAGTCTATTGTTTAATAATTTAAGTTTCCGAATCAATTAGTTTTCTAACAGAGTATTAGAATTAAGATTTTTTTTTGGTGAGATATGTCAGCCGTATCTTTTATTATCTATTTACTCATTGTAAAAAAAATAGATAACATATTATAATTTTTTATAGAACTCTAATCTACTTCTTTATTTAATTTATTTTCTCAAATTTGTGTATGAGTTTATAAATAAAATTTTGATATCCTATTCGTATCTATATTCATATTAAACAATTTAGTATCGCAATCCTTAGCACATTTGTTTTTAAGTGTTCTAAAACTTTTATTATAACTGTGTTACAATCCGATCACAGTGGGTTAAATCGAGTCAAATTAATTACTTAGCTTTTTCTTATTATTTTAAATTTTAAATAAAATGGATAATCTGTATGTGGATCCAGAAATTTTTACTCCTATTAATATGGATGAACATGTGTTGATAATAATCATTGAATCGAAGAAATCTGAGTTTAGCTAAATTATTATTTTCGTCATTATTTTTTATCGTAGCCGCTCGATGACTTTATCTTTTTAGGAGTAAATTATAACCATAGAACCTCCAATGCTTTCAAATCTTAGCCACCACCTTTCTCCAGGAGCCACCTACCCTATGGTCGTCCATCACCACTCTTGACTGTCTACCACCCTCTGACGACTACCGCAACGTCGCATATTACCATTATGCTCTGTTCTGACCTATCTCCACTGTTTTATTTAACTTTTCATCTTGACTTCCGATTTAGGTGAAATCAAAGCTAAGGATACAACTATTTAAATTTTAATAATTTTCTTACGTCTGGATTAGTGCAAATCTAATTCGTAACAAAATATCATAATATTTTTATTAGTGTCTTTTCTAGTTGGAATGGCCTTACACAAAAACAAGCGAAATGAAAATTTCCCTTCAACCATATTTACAATCATTTTTATATGCCTTCATATTAGCCATAAGTCAACCAAAGGTCTAGATTGCAGAAAAATTTCACTTACATTCATTTATTTTGTAAGTGTTCTCCTTGATCCTCCTATAAATACCTTTAAAAATCTTGATCTTAAAGCATTTATAGGTTTACTTATATTCTCACCAACTATACTATGAACTAATATCACATAAAACAATTTACTGCTTTATAGTACCTAAAATATAACACTGCACTTTGCTATAAGGGTGGATATTATAACACTTTAAATAATTTGAGAGAAAAATTACACGCTTTTATTTATGAGTGTTAATTGAGAAAGTGAATATATAATTAATCAAAAAAATATAATTATCATGGAAAACTTTTAAAATATCATAATTTATTATTATATTCTATAAAATATTATAATTGTTACTAAAATATTTAGGCTTTTTCAAACTTACCATTATGGTCAGTATTTAGTAAAATATTCCAGCCAGATTATTTTAAATTTAAAAAATACATGTAAAATATATCATTCTTTCTTAAATATTAGAGTGAAATATTTATCAAAGATTTCTGTTTTCCATAAAAGAAGATATTTTTTTCCTTATATTACCACATAAGATAAAATATTGGATAACTTTTGAATTATTTTAAATAGTTTATACAAATGTAAAAATTATCATTGTAAAATTTAAATTTAATTTAGTTATAATTAGTTTGATATCAATAACTATAATGATTAATTTGGATAGTACTTAATATAGTATAATCGTACTTATCGATAGTGATTGTCACGAGAGAGAGAAAAAAATATTTAATGAATAAGATCATGCCACATCATCTTTGTCCGTAGAGTATTTGTGGGCATAATATTACTCACGAAGAATATAATAATAATTAAAATATTTTAAAAGCTTTTATGATAATCATGTAAAATTCTATTAAAAAATTAAGCACTTATTTTGGATATGAATTTGGCAATATTTATTTATTTATTTAGTGGTTAATATTTATTAGAAAAATATTTATCGGAAACGGTGAAGGTGAAGGCTTCTACAACAATTAAAAAAGAGAAGTTAGAGGGTAGTCATCACCACCTTCCGATCTCTCCGGCAAAATGACATATTTACCCTTCTGATGAGCCCAACTGTCAGGGGTACTTTCGTCACCGTGGAATCATTAGCTTACAAGCTGTCGCCACCTAAACGGTGGTCCTAATCCAACTAATCGGAATATATCGGTCGATAAGCTCACGCCATCCCCCCGCCCTTCCACGCGCTTTTGCACGCTTCCAGTACGGCGAACGCGCAGTGTATTCTGGAATCCGACGGCGTGGGTATATCACTCTTTAATTGTAAAGGCTTATCCTCGTCCTTTTCACCCGGGACAACGTACACCCACGGGCGCCGAACACTTAACCAAACACCCTCGTCTTCACCCATTATTTACGAGAGAACCCCAACCGATCGACGATCTCGTCCGTTCATTAAATTCCATCAAGCACGAATCTCGTGAAGGCGCGAGGTTTCCAGCCTGGGCGTACGAAAAAGCGAGTTTTTTCATCTGACAGCTGGACGGGACCCGTGCGCGAATCCGCCATCTTGAAATCTCGGCCGTTGGATTCGGGGATGGGAAGCGGGGCCAATCGGGAGAGGATTAGATCGGCTGCCCACGTCTGCCAACCGTCCGATGGCGCCGCTTGGGCGGCCACGAGTGGGACTTCCCGCCCAATTTCACTTTCAGGTGGTCAGGTACAAACCGAGATGCATCAAAGAAATGGTACTACCAAATCAATTCTTCATTACTTGTGTATTTATTTCCATCCATTGTTGACCTCGAGGGGGGGGGGGGGGGGGGTATAACCGTCTTTTCCCCTAATCACAACCTATTCTAAATTATTTTCCTCTCCTCCAACATATTAAGGGCAAGAGTGTAATAAAACAGTAAGATGATGGTAAAATGATGTACGTAAAGCAAAATAGAGTGAAGCTGAGGTTCTCCATAATTAAGATGAAAGTTAATAGTATTTAACACGTATGACATCTTAATTAGTGACTATATTATTGAGGATCCTAAGCTTTATCCATACTCTTAACATTATGGCCCACGTGGCTATACTTAAACATTATCTTATGTTGTACATGGATAATAGTGGCATTTGTAGTAGAATAAACTAGTCATAGTCAGCTACTCCACTATTATAAAAGGTGACAAATAGATGATATTAAACTTTGGGTGGTGACATTAACATTCAAGTATCAAACTGTACATAATGCAATTTTCATGGAAGTGTTTGTTCCTCTTGCACTAGAAATGTATAAATCTACTTAAAATTTGGTTATAGTTTCTCTATCCCTAAGTATCTCAATTAAGTGACACTGAAATTTGAATCGTAGGTGCACTCATTCAACATAAGCTCTAATTAAGATTAATTACGCTTAGATTATAAACTATTTTATATAGATCTAGTGTTACTTTGACCTATAATTTTGGTGTTATATCTTTTACTACTCTAATATTATTTTCCTTAAAAACTGCCACCACTTCTAGCATTAGCATTAAGGGAATGGTCATATAAGTCAACATTAAAATTCAAAAGACTTTGTGAATAATATATATTTTTAATTTAATAATCTTGCTTTGTTAATCATCTTTTTATACATATAACTTTTTTATTACATCAACATGTCATATAATGGATTAATAAAAGTAAATAAAATTAGTTTATATTAATGGGAAGGTGAAAGGGTGCCAAGTTGCCATATTCTTTTTGTTCATATTATGTTATTGTACCACACCTAACATGATAATTGGCTTATATTCTTGTCCTCTCTCTTCTTGGATTATGGTAATTAGTATAATATATATATATTTTTAATAACTAGTAGTAGCCAATAGCAAGGATATATTTGTCATCTTTGATGAAAATGTGGTTATGGTTACTTTGTTTTATAACATTATTATATATATATATATATATATTTGTTTCAAAAACATATAATATATTACATTATTATCTATAACTATCCAAATCCTTATCTTTCATTTAGTATTATCATTATTCCAATTTTACCCTTGTCTATGGTTTGAATACCCTGCCTGTCCTACCACTCCACCTTCCATTTTTAATATTTTAATATATTTCGGAGCATATAAAATGGAGCGGCTTATATTCCTGTCACCGGTCTCTCTTTCAGCAATCTCTATACAGGAGAAGAAAAGCTTCAAAGCTTTCGTCTAATGGCGGCTTTTTAGGGTACGATCTCTGTCTCTCTCTCTCTCTCTCTCTGCGTTTGTTTCTATCTTGCGATTTGATGGGGTTTTCTTTTAGTTCTTATGAGCTACTGAATCCGATTCCGGATTGGTGGGCGCGTAACATATTACGAAAGATTTGAAATTTTTCCTACATTTTGTGGGTTTGTTTGTTGCCATGGAGGTGATATTGTGAAATGGATCTCACGAGATCTTCGGGTAACTTGATGAATGCCCATTTGTGGAATTGGCTTGGTGTTGATTCTTCTCAGTGATCTGGTGATATTGGATCCTTTTTTAATATTTTTCTGGTTATGATCTGTTGGATTCATCTTGGAGATGTATGATTTGGCCACTTCCTGTTTGTTCTTCGTGGAAAGGTTCAATTTTTGCTAACTTGGTTTTGTTGCTTTAGTGCTTTTATTTGTTTTATTAACAAAAGATCTAAACGTTCCATATGTTTTATTCTTTTCGGATCCTGGATAAATTTCCTGACAGAGTGACTTTATTAACAATGTCCGCAGTGTGCCTAGATATTGAAGGAGATTGTACTGGTGCAGATGATCTCTGTAAACTGTTTGATTTTACTGTCAAATCTGATTCCTTTTTGTTTCCTGCAGGAAATTGTTCCCTATCCCGTAATTGGCTAGAAGGATCTTATACTGTTGGATTTGGAATTTACCATTTTGGTTTTGCTGATTTCTACCTCTGGCACGATGCCTGGAATTATGATCGACGGGGTTGGTAGAGGAGAGGCATCAGATGAGATGAATTCTTCTCATATCAAAGAGAATTTGTCCACTCCCAAATCCGGGAGGGCTTCTCCGAACCCAAATAGTGCTCCAAGCGAAGCTCTGGAACTCCGTGTTGAGGCTTGCATGGAGCCCTCAATTGAGCAGCTTTACAATAATGTGTGTGAGATGGAGAGCTCCAGTGATGGGTCTCCGTCACGGCATAGCTTCAGATCCTATGGTGAGGAATCAAGGATAGATTCCGAGCTTTGTCATCTCGTCGGTGGTGAGATGGAAGCTGTCAAGGTAATAGAGGAGGAAGAGGACGGGAATGACGCCATTGTTAGCACTGAAATTGAGAACGGATCAGTTGATGGCAAGCATGCTACTCCAGCTAAGATTCACTCTCCCAATGTTTCTTCTCACTCATCCAAAAAGTCAAAGAGGGCTTCTCGGTTACATTTGGAATCTGATGCATCGAAGAAGTCCAACTCAAACAGCAAAGGATCAGCAGAGGAAGGTGAGAACAGTGTGAAGAGGCTTGGCAGTAGAGTTGCTCGTGTGAAGATACAAAAGAATTATCTACTGGGGGAGGCAAATTCACAGAATGGGACTGAAGATCCATCTGAAGCCGGATTGGATAACCCAGACCTTGGGCCTTTTCTTCTTAAGCATGCAAGGGATTTGATTGCTTCAGATAACCCACGCAGAGCTTTGAAATATGCTCTTCGAGCAGCCAAATCATTTGAGAAGTGTGCTGATGGAAAGCCGAGTTTAAATTTGGTCATGAGCTTGCATGTTTTAGCAGCAATATACTGTAACTTAAAACAATATTCCGAGGCCATCCCTCTACTTCTGCATTCTCTTGAGATCCCAGTCATTGAAGAAGGGCAAGAGCATGCCCTTGCTAAATTTTCGGGTTACATGCAGTTAGGTGATACTTATGCCATGTTGGGTCAGCTTGAGAGCTCTCTAAACTGCTATGAAGCAGGACTGCAAATCCAGAAGCAGGCATTGGGTGATATGGATCCCAGAGTTGGTGAGACTTGCCGGTACTTAGCGGAAGCTCATGTGCAAGCACTGCAACTTGATGAGGCACAGAGGTTGTGCCAGATGGCTCTTGATATCCACAAAGAGAAGGGTGAGCCAGCTTCTCTAGAAGAAACAGCAGACAGGAGACTTATGGGTCTTATTTGTGATACAAAGGGTGATCATGAAGCAGCTCTTGAGCATCTAGTCTTAGCTAGCATGGCCATGGTGGCCAATGGCCAAGAAACGGAGGTTGCTTCTGTTGATAGCAGTATAGGTGACATCTATCTCTCTTTGGCTCGATATGATGAGGCTGTTTTTGCTTACCAGAAGGCTCTCACTGTATATAAAACCAGTAAAGGGGAGAGCCATCCTACTGTAGCTTCTGTCTTTGTACGTCTTGCTGATTTGTACAATAAGACTGGAAAGCTGCGGGAATCAAAGTCCTACTGTGAAAATGCCCTCCGTATCTATCAAAAGCCTATTCCAGGAACCTCTCCTGAGGAAATTGCTACAGGGCTCACTGATGTTTCAGCAATATATGAATCAATGAACGAGCATGAGCAGGCACTGAAGTTACTTCAGAAAGCATTGAAGATGTATAACAATTCTGCTGGTCAGCAGAGCACAATCGCTGGAATTGAGGCCCAAATTGGAGTGCTGTACTATATCGTCGGGAATTATACAGACTCTTATGCTTCCTTCAAGAATGCGATCACTAAACTCCGAGCTTGTGGTGAGAAAAAGTCTGCATTCTTTGGCATTGCCCTGAATCAGATGGGACTAACTTGTGTTCAGAGGTATGCTATAAATGAGGCTGCAGAACTGTTCGAGGAAGCTAGGAGCATCCTTGAGCAAGAATATGGACCTTATCATCCAGATACAC
Source organism: Typha angustifolia (assembly GCF_048772165.1). NCBI lineage: Eukaryota > Viridiplantae > Streptophyta > Magnoliopsida > Poales > Typhaceae > Typha > Typha angustifolia. The sequence continues at coordinate 5,214,338 of NC_133246.1, read as the reverse complement.
TCGGAGTGTACAGCAATCTTGCTGGAACATATGATGCTATGGGAAGGTATCAACACTTCTTAATTTTTTGCTTACAAGAATTATCTTAGTATATATTTGCTAGAATTGATTTACTGAATTATCTGAGGATTCTGAGCATGATTGGACTAATTGGCACAGGACCTTTTACTATTTTGTGCATTTTCTGTACATCATGGCTTAAAGATGAACCCGATTTTGTGAATAGGAAGAATCCTCCACTTTTCATCTAGACTCCCAAGTGTGGCAAATCATTCTGTATGATTATTTGTCCATATCATGTTGAGTTGCATAGACAGTAAGGTATGTGTCAGCTTTAACATCTTCATTGCCCTAGAATCAAGCAACTGAGTAGCATAGTAACTTGAGGCGCTGAAACTATTATCAAGTCCATAATATCGCACCTCATTTCAAAACTGGTGTGATGTACTACAAGGAATCTATAGGTGGAATAATCCATAGCCCAGTACATTTCTTTAACATAAACATTATCTATAAAACTGACCTTTTCTTGCTTGGAATTCTTGTGTTTATCATATCTTAGGGCGTAAGATCTGTCCTCGTGCAACTGAATCCTAATATGGATAGTCATGTCGATGCAATGTTACACTTTTGCTTGCTTTATAAAGTTGTAATTTTTTAAAGGAGTATTTTTACTTCCCCTACTTGCTTCATTAAGTTGTTGGATTACTACTGATTACTGTAATCGTTTGTTCTCTTATCATTTGTCCTGTGTGGTTGCTTACTTAACTACAGTTACTATATACTTTATTTCTTTGTTTCCTTTGTGTTTCCTCTATTGGTTCTTCTTGGAATCTTCCCATGAGCAGTAATTGCATGTGGCCTGCAGCTTTATGGAGTGGCCATTAGTATCCACCCTGTAGGCTATTGACTAATAAATGCACATTGATTTACTTCCAACAGTAGTAAGATATTCAATAAGATGAAACCTAAAGTTAAGTTCAAATTACTTACATAAGGTTGGATAGTTTTGTGAATCTGTTAGTTTGTAGTAGGCAAGGTTCTGGTAAACCTCTCTTACTAATACAGGTATGGTGGAAAAACCTGATTAACAAAGAAATCACGTCAGTTTAAGTCCAACAATGTTTTTTTACTTTTACCTTTCTTGATCCCTCTGGACTCTCTTAGCATCTCTTGAAAAGTTATATTTTTGATCTTTTAGCAAGTCGTGCTATAGATAGTACCTTTTTGCTTTGTAAATATCACTAAACTTCTGTACAAGTTTGACCTTGCCATGTTAAATTAAAGGTCTAGGGACGGTTCTCATATTCATCAATAGCCTTGGATTCCTCTTATTTTTCTGAGCCATCACCTTTTGATATATTTTTTGATATTAAACTACTTGTACTAATTTAGTATTTCGATGAACAGCGGTAATACCATTTTACCTATGCTTCCTCTTTGGTGCAGGCTGGATGAAGCCATAGAGATCTTGGAGTACGTTGTGGGGATGAGGGAGGACAAGCTGGGGACAGCCAACCCAGATGTAGATGATGAGAAGAGGAGGTTGGCTGAGCTGTTGAAGGAAGCTGGCAGAGTCAGGAGCAGGAAGGCAAGATCATTGGAGAATCTCCTTGAGAGCAACACCCAAATTACTAAAAGAGATGCAATTGCAGCATGACAGCTCATACTGAATCATGAAGTTATATGTATAATAAGAATCTTATCTGTTGTTGTATCCATTAGTTTAGGTGGGAAGATAAAAAAAGGAATAGAAGGGCTCAATGATTGCGAGATAATTGATTGTTTGGCTGTATAATAATTTTTACAGGGGTTATTCTAGTTGTTCTCAAAATTGTTAGTAGAATTCATCATTACTTCTTGAACAGAGAATTTAGTTGTGTTGATGCTAGAAAACTCCTCGAGGTCCAAGAATCAGATGGTGAATGCCTATTGTATTTTAATCATGTGTTTGAGAAGAAACTATATTTAGGTTTATTATTCTAGCTTTAAATGCTTCGCACCGGTCTCTGAACTCAGTTTTTGTTTCTCTGGGAAGAATGCTGGGAAGTTCAGCATTCTGGGAGTCCTGACACCTGAGAGCTTCAGTTCCAAAGTTTGCATCAAAGTAGCCGAAACAAAGGACTGAAACTAGGAATTTCCTGAGAAATATTTGCTTATCACAGACACACAATCTTCTTTGCAGGGTTGGCAAGTTTTGCCACACATAAGTTTAGTAGTAGTAGAAGAAATATTCTTTGTTGCTAAAAACTCTCAGCTCACTTATAATGCTCGGTGAATTATATGCAAGTGAAACTCGCTCCTTGATTCTCAAAGGCTAATAAATGTTTATTCTTTGTATAGAGGTGAAAGGTATCTAAATTATACACTAAAGAACACACATTACAAGCTTACAAAATTATCACATATGTACTGCCCCAAAATAACGTGTGTTGTCCCTAAAAGCCACACAAATCTGCACTCAAACTCAAAAAGGGTGCATTGTGGGTTGTCCAACGCTTCTAGCTCGACGTGGACATGTCCTACAGCAAATTAAGTGTTCAAACAAAGTGTACACAAATTTCTAGCAGCTCAGCAAGTCTACAATGATGCCTAAGCTTCACTTTTCATCTAGCTGTGCTAGAAAAGTTACACATAGATTGGTGCCTTACACCAACCTTTTTAGGTCTTCAAAGATGTCCCAACAAAGGCTTGAGGCTTCTCAACAAAGTGGGATGGTTTTGAAAGTGAAAAATACTGCCCACACACCTCCAACTTGCTACAATTCTTGTAGCAGTCACTCTAGCAAGAATCCTACAACACTCTAGCTCATAAAGTGGAGTTTCTTTTCCAAATCTCTCAGGGTCTCCCAAGAACAAAGTGTATGCTTTTTAATTCATTATCTCGCTTAGTGTAGGGTTGACAACATCTTTGTCATTGTCTCGAGGAGATGACCTTCGTTAGTTTGCACCATGCTTGACATCATCTTGTCCATAATACTTATTGCCTTGTCTATGATACCCATTGCTCCAAGGTGTGACATAGGTGTAGCCTTGATAGAAATGACGAACTCTTGACTAAGAATCAACTAGAAATTATCTAAGCTCATAACCTTTATACCAGATCTACACGCTTCAAGGGTTGACTTTGAAATCTTTGGCCATGTTCAAACTCTGCTTTGAACTTATGAAATTGAGTTTTGAAGGCACTCGTGGTGGCTTGAATGTTCTTCTTCTCTAGAAGTTGTATATGCTCAAAGCTAACATAATGGCTCTTTAATAGATCTAGTCGATGGCCTATGCGTCCATGGTTGTCCTCAAACGAAGACATGCGATCCTCGAAGGGTTCAATTTCTGTTGTAGGCTCCTTGTTCTTATTATGCTTGAAATATTTTCTTTTTTAAGAATAATATCTATGACGACAACATCAAAAGATGATATCTCCCCACTAATTACAATAGTATCTTTTTATACCATAGATCACATACCCTTCGTAGGAGAAAAGCCCGTTTGGCATCAACCTTTATCATAAGATTGAACAAGATTTTCTCACACATAAGCGTAATAGTAGTAGAATAAAAATTAGGCAGTAGAATTGTATAAATACATTCTTCTACTAGTAAAAAGCTCTCAATCACTTACAACACTTCATAGATTATAAGATGATAAAATTTAGTTTTTTCACTCTCAAACCAACATTGAGTGAGCTTTGAAGTGCGTCCCCTTCATACAATAGTCCTCTAGATTTAGACCATGTCGCTTTGCAAACATCGAACATTAATCTATACGTTGCACCAATGTTGATCATCGCACGAGTGGCTACTTCGTTCACTATCATGTTGACATACATCAGCCCTTTTCTCTCATAGGGTTTGCCATCGCAATCCTATCCCTATATGTGTTGATGAATTAGAGTGCTCTAACCTTCATCTTTTCCCTATCTTCATCTTTTGCGACTTGGACAATGCTAAGTTTTTTGTGCCTTTAATAGTCTATGCCTAATGATTCTCTTTACAAACATAGTTTTTTTCCTCTTGAGCACACCCTTAAAGGTATCCTTAGCACATTCCTTACGGACATCTCCTCTATCATTGCCATAGATATACATTGCTAATTTTATCTTGGCAAGATAGCTACCACTTCACTCATACTCGGGCAAATTTTTAGTGATGGTGATATTGAGGCCGTTAATGCCTCGAGCCACCAACTCTTTATGTGTCCAACCATTTAAGAAAGTAGAATAAACAGTCTTCTTCCATTCTAGTAGAGATGGACAATATGAAGGAATAAACTCTTTTACGTAGCTAGTAAAACTCTCATTATACTTTTGTTTCCATAAGTCCTTCTAGGCTAGAAACTTAGCATTCTAAACTAATGTGGGTTGCCCCCAAAAGATATAAATCGTACACAACGTGTGCAAATTCAAAAAAGGTGCAAATTTAAATTTGATGCGTCAAATCGAACAATTGTTTTTGAATTAAACACTACATTTATTAATATAGTATTCAGAAAAACACTCAAGCAAGCATCCCCAAAGCAATAATAATTATACTTAGTATATTATTCTTGATTTTTATATAATAATTATATTTAATGTGATAAAAAATAATTAATTTAGGAGATATTTGTAAATGACTAAAATAATATTTATAGCGGACGGATGAGGAGAAGAAAATAATAGAAGGATTGAAATGATAGTTGATTAAAGTGATATCTTTTTAATGACAAAAGGGTAATTAAATTTTATTTATAAATATAAATATTGAAAGGAAGAGTAGAGGAGAGAAAATAATAACTATTCCCAATCTAGTTTTGATATAAACTATTATTTGAATACTAAATCATTATAGCCTCACTATAATAGGAGAAAGTTATGCCTACTCCACATCCAAACACAACTTAATACTGTGTTATGTCTATTTCACATCCAAACACAACTTAATACTATACAATTCTAATTTTCAAATAATTTATTAAACTACAGTTATGTCGAGTAAGCAATTATAGATTTTTTTTATAGAAATTGCTCTCATACGACTAACTAATGAAAGTCTTGAGGTTTGAACCAAAGGCAAGGCCATTACTTGGTCCATCTATATCTTTCTCTCCTCTAAGTCTGTTGAAAATTCTGATTGCAAATGGTGGTCTGTCTTATGGGCTATCCCTACTTCGCCTCACATTGATATTTATTTATAGAAATTATTCTAGGGCTGTCAACAGACTAGAGCTTACATCCATGATATTGATTTGGGTCTAGATGATCCTACATCCTCTGCGGTCTGAATAGTCAATCCGTCAATCATCTCTTTTTTAGTTGCCGAGCTTATATTGAAGTATGGAATCTAGTTGGGGCCCTACTTGGGCACAAAGGCCCTCTTGTATATGATCCAACTGGATTTAGTTGGCCTAAGAATTTCTTGTTGGCTATATTAGAATCTACTTGTTGGGCGATTTGGAAAGGGAGGAATGCCAAGATCTTTGGCAGCCACTCTCCTACTGCTCTCTCTCTATTGCAAGGAAGACCATTAATCTAGCTCATGAGTATCTTTGGGGCGAGCAAGGGGATTGGCAACCTAGAACATTGTACTATTTGGGTTCGGTGAGAGTCAATCCCTTTGGGCTGGATCAAAGTTAATTCTGATGGTTGGCATGCTAAGGATTCTCCTTATGGGGGAACTGGCTTCAATATTAGGTAGGGCTGTCAAAAATAATCAAGCCCACTTGACATCGACTCGATAAGATTCGATTAAGTTCGGCTTGAAAATAAGTTGAGCCAAGCTTGATTTTTAAAATAGGCTTGAAAATAATTCAAGTCAAGTTTGATCATGAGTCGGCTCGATTAAATAGGCCCGATAAAGCTTAAAATAATTATAATATATATATAATATTATAATATTTTTTTATTGTAGACTATAATTCTATTATATTTTAAGATTTACTTAAGTGGATTATTATATACTCTGATTTTATAGATTTAACTCTAAATTCTAATCATATTATATCTTTTCTAAATACATGAATATTTCTATTAGTTTATCTTTTGAATTAGGCCTTATTTTAAGTTTGATTCAAGTCTAAATCAAGCTTAATTTAATTCAAGCTTGATTAAACTCAAAATTTAGTTTGAATTGATTTAAGCTTAAAATGACTAATTGATCGGCTCATTTAGGCTCGATCCCAAAATTAGTTCAAAACTGATTCAAATTGAAATAATTTCAATTTCAAACTTGATAAAAAAAAATATATGCTCAAAATCATTTTCAATTCAAACTTGATCAGAGCTAGAGCTAGGCTCGATCAAGCTCCTGAGCTTGATTACACCCACTAATAATAGTATTAGGAAGCCGAAAACCCTCTCGGTGTCAGCCTTCTCTTCTCTTAAGGCTTGGGCTGTTTACTTCCACGCACGATCGATCTCTTGTTAGTGTCCTGAATCACGAAGAATTCCCCTCCTTGAATGACTCGTTAGTGTTAGGTACAAATTATTAGTGTTCGATGGAAGTGGATAATTGTGGCAAATTAATGATGATATAGAAAGTGTTACTCTCTCTCTCTCTCTCTCTCTCTCTCTCAGTACTTTTTAGTTCCCCACTCTATCCCTTCCGCTTCGATCTCTTCGACCTCCGATCTTCGTTTCTTCGTATCGCGATCTCTATCCAGCCCACCGTTCTAAATCTTGGTGGCCCCGAATCGAACCCTAGCATCGCGAACCACCCCTCTTCCAGGCAGATAAGGATCTCGGTGCTAATTCTTAGCGGTGGACTGCTGTAAGTTGAGATCTCATTTCAATTTGATTACTTCTTGCTAAAAAGTTGAGCTGGATGTTGCTAATTGGGCTTCTAATTTACGCCGAAACTTGATGCTAAAGAAGTAAACTTTACGAATCTATTCAAGGAATGAATTGTTTGCCGTAGAATTATAATCGGCACTAGAAGATGAGTTCATTTAGCTTTCTGTTATGGGTTCCCTTTTCCTTTTGTTTCTGATAGTATGCACCCTTCCAATTTATGAAAATTTGAACTTTTGTAGGGAAACTTACATAAATATTCGCCATGCTTACGTAGAGATGATTTGCATCAGAAACATCCATAGGAAAGTAACAATACTGGCTCTATGTTGTTCTGTCAAATGAAAGACCTACACAACCTTTCATCTGGTATGATATTCTTGTCGTTGGCTTATTCAATATCTCTTTTTGTGTGCATGCATGTGCATGTGCATGTGTATGTGTGCATGTCCGTCTGCTTGTGCATGCATGTGTGTATGTGATGGCTGTGGAGCCGTTGAAACTTAAAAACATTTCTCCTTCAAACCAAGAACGGTTTTATGTTTTACTTTACAATCATTGCTTGTATTTCTAGACTTGACTGCTAATGTTCCCGCATGATAGAAAAAGGACAGGAGGAATCATCAGAAGGAAAGTTCATCCAACAGAAGGGGCGGTTTCAGGTTACATCAGCTGATGTTGCTCCAAAGGTACTTAAGTACCTAAAGTAGAAAAAAAGATAGAAAAGGCAGCACAAACAACTAGGAATGAATCATATATATTCTCTTCTTCTTGCACACGCCAAAACATGATCATAGAGTGATTGGACTTTTCTGCAATCAAATGGCTGACTGAGACATATATGATCTCATGCTTAAAACCAATTTCTTCTTTTTGGCGAAGAATGTGTTCATGCTTATATTGAGAAATATGTATGAAGTTAATAAATAAAAATCTGTCATCATGATCGACTTTTATTGACTTAAATTGAATAGATTAATAGATCAAATAGGACAGAACTGGTCTAGATATAAGAGGACCAAACAGAAATGGATTATCATATTAAATATTTTACAGCAACTTCAGTTCTTATAAAAATTATGGTTGGGCACTGGACAAAATGTAAGCAGACTTATTTGACATGAAATCATTTCCATGGTAAATTTTCTGCGTGTGGAAAAAAATGTTCAACAAGTGTATTGACCATCTGAGGTTTGTATAATATTCTGATGTTGCTGAGTTCCTTTCTGCAAATCTAGAGGTTCTTTTGGAACATAATTATGGAGTCTGCATAATATCAAGGCCTGAATTTGATAGTAAGTGTCGTTTGCCTCTAAAGAAAAGAATTTCCTAATAGAAGTTTCACCATGCAAATCCATTGTGCTACAGAGGAAAGTTTGAACTACTAGCTTGCCATGTAATCTGTTGATGTACTGCCAAAAATGTATTCAGCCGAAATTTTTGCTTATTAAGAGAGACAGATCTAGTTAACTAAGAATTGAAAGAAAATCTCCCTGTTGAGTATCGACCATCTTGTTGTCCTGAGTTGTAGAGTTTAGACATAACTGATTGTACATTTTCTCTTTTATTTTCAAAGCATTTATTTGTTATGAATTTTTCTAAGATTAAACAAATTGGCTTCAGAGCAACTATCTCTTTAATTATATAATTTTACATCTTTTTTTTTCCCTTTTCACTTGTCATGTGATGACCTCTTTAGGTAAATTCATTGTCAAACATCAAAGAAAACCAATTTTGCGGAGCACCAACAAGACCCACCCTCCATGTTGTTTCATTTCTTCCATTCTTGCAGTTCTGTTTGCAGCAAAATGACATGCAGAAGGTATTCTGCAGAACTTCCCTTGGGATATGTATTACCTTCAGATGTTTCAGTGTTCACTTCTGTTATTGGCAGGAACAACTACTTAAATTGATCAGATGTCTTGAGCAACCCTCTGGTAGCATGACTTGTTTGTTTCATCATTCAGCATCAATTTTTTCAATTTTGCTTGACATTATAAACTAAAATATCTGTTTGAGACAGGCCTTCAGGCACAAGCTCCCAATGTAGGTACCAGTGATTGGTCACAGGTATGTTTTCCGAATAATTATTTCCCCCAGTTTCTTACCAGGAAATTTTGGATGAAATTGTAAATCACTGTGCAAATCATGATTAAGCTAAAATTACATTGTATTTTAAAATGGAGAAATTCAGACTTGTTAACTTATTAATACCCACATCATTTACTAAGCTATCCTTCTAGTTTGTGGTGCAGAAAGAAGCGCATCAAGCTTGTGCGATCTATTATATGACATGTTATCTTAACTTCTTGTTAGTCAATTTAACAATTTTATTGCCTATTCATTACTCTGCTGTAATTGATGAATTATTAGGGGTTGCAGATTTACTTCTTCCTTAGCTGTAGGCTTATATAGAGTAACGTTAATGTAGTATTATGTAGGTTATCTCTTAATATGTCCACTGGTTCTAACTTCTAATCACTTAGTTGTTAGTATGACTTTTAAGGTTTATCATAATGCCTCTTTCTGGGTTTGACTCATGAAAACAGCCTCTCCAACAATAGGGTTCACACTGCATATAACTTCACTGGTAGGATGCTATTTATTAAATTTATCAAAGAAGCAACTCTATAACAACCTCAATCTATTCATCTGCAGCTTTGCCTTGCACCTAGTAGGGAGAAGGAATTACAAACTTATGCGGCACAACTACAACAAAGGTATTATAAATTTTTTCCAAATTTAATGTATCTATCTTATCAGACATTGGACTGAAACCTCTCCACAATTTTAGCATAACAGAACTTTCTGAAGAGTTGCAGAGGTTAAAGATGGAAACTGCTCAGGTAATTTTAAACAATATTTGCTAGATTATTCTTGAAATCTACGCATTGGTTTTCCTGCGCATCCTATTAGTCTGAGAATCAGCAATTCTACCTCCCTGCTGTAGGTGAGAAAAATTACATCAGTTTACCAGTACACGGACATCATATATGACAAATTTGGTGTACCTTATAATAGATTATTTCCATCAGTTATGAACTAAGAATGAGAAATTTAACCTTTGCTTCATTTACATGTAACACGGAATATGCAAGTGTCCTTAAAGTTAAAATCAACTGCCTGATCTGTGCATGATAATATGCATCTAGTGCAGTGGTTGCATATGAGATCAGAGAGTCAGGAGCTATTTTCAAAGAAGAGAAAAAGTGAGAGCTGGGAGTGACTCTTTAGATGCGTTACATACAAAGAGGAAAATACTCGATCTTCCTAAATTGTGTGCTCAAATAGAGATGTCCTTTGCCATGTAGATCTCGGCATTTTGCTTTAGATATCTATTGGATTTTATGCATTTCTTTCACCGCAGCTGGAACGGAAGATCAATGCATTAAAAAACAAGGGGAATTGAACGAGAAAGAAATGCAAGAATGAAGTAATATTTGCGAAGGAGTCCTATACACCAGATACTACTTATGAGTCCTGCTTGTGTCACAGCAACCCTGCTTTGTGTCCTCCCATTACCATCTCTGTACAATTTGGTTCCCTGATTCCTAATGTTGTTTGTGAAATTCTATATTTGTAACTTCATCACAAGATATTTCATATTGATGTGTTTTAATATTCAGTATTAGTTTATCAGCATATAGTTTCTCGTTGCACAACTTTGCATGAAATTGTATATCAAATCACAGCTCATAAAAATCTTGAAACGGAAAGTGCTTTAATTAGTTTGTTTCTCTGGCCTTTGGAGTAGTTTGGGCTCGTGGGCTCAGCTCATTTAGAGCTAGCTGAAATTTTAAGCTTGAAAGTATAATCGACCAGAGGCAGCACTGGCCTCACTCGAGCTCGGCTCAATTAAGCTCAATACTATAGCAAACTAGCAGTATATATATTGTATTATATTGTAATGTTCACATGAATTATGAGAAATTTTATGTTCATTATTTATTTGTATCACTGTATGAGCTAATTCTACCTTATAGGATTTGTATTTTTAATTTTTTGGCTTTTAGAATTTCTTTTATCATTAAGCCTATTAAACTTAGTTGTGCATCGACCGTTAATCCGAGCTCGAGCCAAGCCGATCCTTATTTTTTCAGCTCAAGCCTAGCTCAAACTAGAAAATTTTCTGAGTTAAGCTCGCTAAAGCTCAGCTAGTTTACACCCTTACATTCCTACTTTGGACTCGCAGAAATAAATGTTCCCATAACCCATAGCTCCGGTACTTACCCTTCATTGACAACCAACTTTGGAGACATATTTAGATTAGATATAAACTGAGGACTGCTATTGGTAGGCATAGCAACAGCTAGCTATTGATAAACAGAATCAGGTCTGAATACATTCGTATTGAAGATGATAATAATTCCAAATGAAGCCTCAAGAAGATAACTGATCTAAGCCAATCATACCCATTTGTCAATTTTTCCTCACCCTCGTTACACAAGGACAGTAGATTTCAGAACCCAGAACTTGTATAGCTTTCTGTTTCTCTGCTGAAAATTTTATTTTCTTGGAATGTATCTGAGATCTGATCTTGCTCATTTCAATACATACAAACCTTTCAAAACTGTCTCTTAAACACATTCTATCTGAACAAAACATACGGAAGATAAACAATATATAGGAGGGTTTGAAAATGGGTGTTGCGTCGCACAGCAGAAATTATCAACGTAAGACCAGGCAAAACAAGTGAAGATTTCAGCTTCACGAGAAAGTACCAATAATCATACCGATAATCACATCATCATTGGCTCTTGAATGATGCTGTCAACATCTTTTGAAAGCAATCCCAAACCAAGTTCTACAGAACTCCCAGGTGATATATCTTACTAGCAGGGTTTCCCTTGAGTGACTGGTTCTTCACACCAAAGTGAGCCAAATGTGCAAAAATCAGCAGAATCAACCTTACCACGCAGACACAAGTTGCTTAATGTTTATAACACTGCCTTTCTTAAAAAGCATAAGTTCAACCATTTACGATGATAATTGTAGGAAAATAAAGGTGAGAAAGATACACAGGAGGTATCTGGCATTCCCAATTTCTAAACATACTAAGATAGCAGCAAAAAGGAAATATGGCAGAGCTCATCTTTAAATCTCTAGTGACCGTATTTCTGGAACTCCCACTCACTGTTGTCTGTATATAAGCACGGGATGTCAGTAGAATACAGAGAGACAGAAACCAATTTCAGGAAGGCTACAAGGTTAGAAAGATAGCTACCCAAAGGGCACACTTGACGAGTCTTGAGCCACCGGCTGATGCAGTGGAAATGGAATGCATGGTTGCAGACACCTGTTTGAACAAAAGGCACATAATTCAACAGCAATCAGACTCAGATTCTGCATTGTTGCTTAAGCCGGTAGTGGTCATAGCACATTAGTAGCAGAAGCCCATGAAAGAATAAAATTAGAATTGCCGATAGAGAGAAGCATTAAAAAATATCAAGACAAGCCCCAAGTTAATACTTAATACATGGAAGTCTTAGAGGTGCTTGGGGACAGAGACCAAACAGGATTTTGTTACCAACTAATCCTTGATCTGCATGAGTTATATCATTATTCAGATTTGACTTGTACAGGGATTAACAATGATGCAGGCACAGCTGTAGTGGGAAAAATAAGAAGCAATTCAGAGAGGGTGACAAAAACTCTCCATCTTTGTATTGTAATCACAAGGTGATGAGATACTCAAAATATCACTCAAAGACAGACACAAAAATATCATAAACATTCATGTGTATCGCATGCCCAACTTTAAGGAGCAACAGTTTTAAGACCCTAAAAGAAGTCACCTACACAATACCAGACAGAAGCCAGAATCACCACAGAATTCTTTGATTCAGTATAATGTAGAAGACAAATTGTGCTAAATACTTGGAAATGGGCCACAAGCACTTGCAAAAGAAAAAACTTCATGCATGTCAAGAGCAGATAAATGCAAAGATAGGCAGCAAGAAGCATTTAGTCAAATAAGGAAGGAAGAGATATGTTATTGACAAAAAGCAAATATATACAGCAATAAGAGACCTGGTTACATTTTTCTCTTTAACTAAATTAACCAATGTAACAATGTTGCATGACTATCAAGGACTGGATAAAGCAGACAGCAAGCATACTAAGGAACCAACGATGTTTTTTACGCCTCAACTTTTATTGAGCTACTAATTGCCTATGTCTAATGCATATGTATACTCAAATTAAATATCTCAAGTATGCACTTTTCATAATAAGCTTTTGAGTAATATTATAATATCTAAGATCACCTCATCCCTTACCTTCATGCTCCTTTCTCATCCCCACTGAACCTTTATCCGTCTCACAATCAACACTTGTAGATGAAACATCTATGTTGATGTAAAGAATATCAGCTCCAAATATAGCATCACAGCTCTATCCAATGATATTCGATCAGCAACCAAGAGATTGGGCAAGAGGATCCCCAACCTCCTCTAGCCCAATCTACTAATGTTTATGTTTCAATAACAGGGCACAGTACAATCCAGCCAATTAGTCCTCATGTAGTACTTTTAGAACTGAACTTCTGGAAATAGAATTGCAGGTTTCGGGTGGCACTATCTTTCCTTCCTTTTCTTTTGTTTCTCATTTCTAGCACTACCTCTCAGCATGAACAACATAAGAGGGCTAACACCTATAGCATGACAGAAGGCAACAAAGCCACCATGACTATCTGAGTGCTATCATAAGTCATAACCTACTTTGTCAATGATGGCATGAGTTCTACTCCACAAAAAAAAGTCAAAACAACTTTGCACAAGTGTGGCAGAAACTACCTCATAGTTCCATATAGTTGGACTACCACAATGTTGCAGTTAACTTTGCATCACCAAAATAAAAGTAACATGCAGCTTATTCCAGAAAATGAACAGTTCTTGTGAAACCATTGCAAAAAGAATTACTACACTAGCAATTGATGAGTAATTTCAGTATCTATGATCATGACCTAATAATTATTTAGCTAGTTTGATTTGCTCAAATTTTCTCTTTTACCAAATACTATCCGTAGTTCTGACATTATCTTGAAAACATCAGGAGAAAGGGGCTTTCAAGATTAACGTAGAACTATCGATTGCTAAGATACTAAGTGGCGACATTAATTAACAAAGAAGAAATGTATACACGAAGAAGCATATCTCAATTCTCAAATGCCTACAAGGAAAGAAAGCATTACCACGTTTCCACTATCACTTAATAGTTAAAAAAAATGTAAAATTACTAAATAAAAAAAAAATTCAAATAGCAACGCTTGTAAGATCCAAAACATACCCCAAGCTACGGTGCACTCCTCACTCGTCGCGCTCGCCTGATTAGCCTGGCACTCGATGCCTGCCAAGATCCCAAACCCTAATTCTAGCTCTAAAACAACGAAATAAAACGAGAAAACAGGCAAATCACTCACAAAGATCCATGATATGGTTGCGGCATATGGCGCAGTTGTCGACAACGATATCTGCAAAGACTCAGCCAATCAAATCGACCGATCCGGGCGATTCAAGTCTAAAATCGTACAATGAATAAACCCTAACCTACGGACAAGGATGAGGAAGCGATGAGAGGCTAGTGTTTCTAGAGTCTTACCCCAGGCCCAAAGGGCGACCGCGTTCCACTTCTTGATCTCGAAGCGCTTAGGCTTCTTGGCGGAGGAGGACGAGGCGGCGGCAGAGCTCGACCCCTCTCCGGCGGGAACCATTGTGACGTCGGAGTCCAGCGACGCCATGGATCGGATGGCCACGGTAGAAAGGAAGACCGAGAAACGAGGGGTTAAATTGTAATTTAGAATTTGTGACGTGACTGAACGAGATATTTAACCCGTCTAATTTCTACATGCTAAACCGGGTCGAATAATTGTCACTTGATCCGCCTCCGGATAGAATTTTTTATTTTATATTAAAGAAGATAATTAGTGACCATATCTAAAACCAATATCTAAATCCCCCGTATTTTATATCTTTGTATGTTATATATGATATGACCAGTGTATTTTTATGATAATGATTGATAAAAGAAAAGAACGGGACAGACTGAAAATAAAATTATATAAATAAAACAAGTTAGAGAGAATATCTTTGATGAACTCACCCTTGAACCTCTCTTCGGTGCTTTCTCCGATTCATAATGTACTAGGAAATAACTCAAGCCTAGCTTCGTCGACGTATGTGCGACCACATGCTGATGCTGATGTTGGTCTCCGTTTGGGTTTCAGTCAACGCGAAAGGGAAGTGCATCATCAAATTTGATCGTTATCTATGATCATATAATCAGGAGGCTTGGTGATGCAAGATTTGAAATTTCTACCATTTAGGGTTTAGGGTTCTTTTCTTAGGGAGCTAATTTCTCTCTCATGGTAGAAATTATAAGGAGTTTGAGCGGATGTGGTACTCTTTCTATAGTAATATACGTGCTACTATTTTGTTTCTTATTTTTAGATATTTGTTTAACACCCATGAGATTTTAATTAAGAAAAATATAAGCTATCTCTTCCGATGGTAGGGTGTAGATTATAATAAAGATAAAGCAAAGGTTGTTTTAAATAAATTTTTGTGGATTATTTTTTGTTCAATTTCGCCACCCGCTTGTAGACTAGGAGTATGCAAATTCCTCGTTAGGAAAGAGTAAGGTAGAGCCCAAGCATGCATTTAGATTTTTCATCAAATTTGGAGTTAGTTTCTTGTTACAAACCAGCTTGATCTGATCCATAACAGTTTTGGACTAATTTAAGGAGGTGACTTTCAAAGGGTATTCTAGAGGATCTAATCATTGAATCTTGCTAAATTTTGAATATGTTGTCGCCCTTGAAGAGACATTTCCAACGAATCTAAGATCACAGAGTTTGGATGGCTAGATCTTAAAATATTAGTCGAATAGTGACGAAAGGTCGGATGAACCCTAGTTTGTTAGCCCTTCAATGACTAGATAGGTGCTATAGAGCTTTTGGTGTGAAGGAGGAGAAGTTACTATAGAAGATGGGGGATTAGGAGTTAGAGGAAGCCGATCAAAGACTTGGGCGGTGGAAGAAAGGAGGTGAGAGAGGGTGTCAATGGTTAGAGTAAGAAATAGGGAGATAAGAGCAACAATGCCGTTTCAATTATTAGATAAACTCCAATTATGATTTCCTCCACATTTATAGAGACAAGCTCATGAGATTCTTAGGAGCAAAGAGCCTTGAGTTCGGCATTATCCACTTACTAATTACTGGTTCCATCAATCTAGTAGCTCAAGACATTGTCCTAAAAATACTCAAAGATAGACTTAGAGTGCAAATTAATAAAACCTACTATATCCTAATACTGTTATAGAGCCAAACAAAAATAACAAGCCAAGGATCGCAAAAAAGCACAACAACTGTGTCCAAACAAATCTAGGTGCTGGCGAGCCCAAACAATAACTATGAATGGGTCCTAGGCCTACACCCCACTAGAGGGCCTCACCACCTAGCTTGGTTGTGGGCTTGCTGGCTGAGAGCACTTGAGATAGGGAGGATCCACGATGGTAGAGCTACCATGACAGCAGTAGATCGGGCGAAGAACTGGCGGCAAGTCCTCGGAGTGAAGCAGGCTCAGATCCGACGAAGGGGTAGTGGCTAAGCACGAGTCCAATAAGGGAGGAGAGGAGAAGGAGAGCAGTGGCAGCAACGAGTGGATTTTTGGAGGTTAAGAGAGTCGAAGAATAGTGGCGGTGGTGGTTGTGGTGAGTAGTGACTTTGGCATGATGGTGAAAAGGGAAAGAGCTCAGGGAAAAGAAGGAAGGAGAGAGGGGAGAAGGAAGGAGAGAGGAAGAGAAGGGAGGAGGTAAAAAAGACTAAGGGAGAGGAAGAAGTGACGGGAAGGGAGAGAAGAGGGTTCTTCCCTCCCCTAGCCCATCAACTAAGGGAGGGGAGTGAGGTAAACCTCACCAACGGCCAACAAGAGGGAAGTTCTCCTTTGATGGAGAGGGGAGGTCCTACGCCAAACCCTAGCCGCGCTAGGGCCGGCATAGGAGATGGTAATTAAGAGGGTCAACTTTTATCAATAAGCTAACTTGGAAGGAAAAAAATTCCAGCTAAAATTTAACTTCAATCTTATTTGCAGGTCAATTTGTCCCTAGTACTATGTATTATGTATAAATCATAAGTATGCACGTATCCAAATAAAAGCTCCGGAGCATATCTTCCACTTCAGTATAGTGGAAAAATATAACTGATATTTGGTATGATTGAGATAACAGTCTTCGCTTGCGACTTTCCGTGCTGACTCAAATCTAATTAAAATTGAAGTCCAAGAAAAAGTCTTATTTCATATTATTAAAGTGACTTTCTTAGGTGACTCTGGCGAGATTACGGAATAATCCTAAGTTAAATCGAAAGACTTCCTAAGGTGACTCTAATATCTCTCAATAATTAGTGGAAGAGATAGAGTGCGTTTATCACATAGTGATACCTCCTGGTGATTATAATTGAATCAGCTAGGAGTAAAAGACTTGAAAGTCATTTTGAGGTGACTTCTAATTAATGTGGATCCAAAGAGTATTGACCCAAATGTGACAAATGACATTATTATTATTATTGTGAAAAATTCAATATACTAGAAATAAGCATGTTATAAGATATGACTTACCCTATTATTATTTGTGTCGTTATTATTGTTACTATAAGCATGCTTAGTAAAATTATCATTTTATATCATTGGATTGGATTTAATTCAAGTTATGTTTATAGATTCAGATTTATTTGGCTTTTAAGTGGATTTTACTCACTGAGCTATGGTTATTGACTTATGGGATTTTACTTCCTAATATTTCAGGTACTGGTCGACGTGGCAATTGAGTGAGATGCACCAAGACCCACCTTCACTTAGGACTTACCCATTTTTACCTTTTAGTTATTTTGGTCTTTATGTTTTAGACTATGTTCTAGTTCAATTTGCTTAGAGACACATTTGTGATGATATTAATTATTTTCATTATTATTGGATTGAATTTATCGAAGTCATATTTTCACATTAATTCTTGTCATACGGACTTAGAAAGTATTAGTTAAGGCTTTGTATGTCTCAAGTGTATTAAAATACATGGCCGGTCATGATTCCAATTTTGGATCATGATAGCTATATTTAGTTGGGTTGAGTTGAGTCAATATATATTAGGTAAGTATAAGTTCATTGATGGTATTTTTTGTAATCTTCTTAATATAGTTATCTTAAGGGATAATATTTTCATCCCATGAACTATCACCCTTTACCACAATGACCCCTTCGAAACTTTTTTGGTATATAATAACCCTCTAAACCATCAAAAATACTAACTTGACCCCCTTCTATTAGAGGGTCATTATGTACCAAAAATAAAAGTTTAGAGGGGGTCATTATATATATAAAAAAGTTTAAGGGTTCATTGGTAGAAAATGATGATAATATAGGGGTGAAAAGAAAATTATTTATTAACTTAACCCAAATATTTGATCAAGTTTAACTAACACATTTAACAGTATAGTCTACGCATATTCACTAAATTATAAGACTTTATTTGTAAATAGTGAAAAAAATAGAGTGTAAACCATAATTTTTTAATAAGGCACGATTTGATGTTTATGCAAATTTTCTAAATTATTAAATATATTTTACAGTACGACAAAAAGTAGGGTTTAAATTCATACACACACATCAGGAGTAGAAGGGTTGACGAAGTATATTTGCTGTATTTTTCTTGTCTTTTATTTTTTTTATTTACTTTACGAAAAGTGAGAAATGCCTTTTGTAATTTATTAAAATATTAAATACATTTTATCTTCTGATTTTATTCTTTTAAACTTTTAGAAAATTTTCAACTTCTGATTTCCTAAACTTTGTTTTGTGTCACTATGCCTCCTTTTTTTTTATCTTAGATATTATTATCAGTTTAAATAAAAATCACTTTACCCGAAAACTTTATTTCTGAATATAAATATATATATATAGATGTATATATGTGTGTATTTAACAGAAGCAAGTCATTTAGATCATTTTATCTTCTCTATTAGAGAAGTAAAGTAAATTTTGTCCACAATACAAGGGTAAAAGGTAACTTTTTATTAAAATATTAAATACAATTTACCTTCTGATTTTATCTTCTTAAGAAAATTTTCGTCTTCTGATTTTATCAGTCACTATGCTTGCTTTTTTCATCTCAGATATTGTTATCAGTTTAAACAAAATTCACTTTACCCCAAAAACTTTCTTTCTGAATATATATGCATTTAATAGAAGCAAGTCATTTAAGTCATTTTATCTTATCTATTAATTAGAGAAGTAAAGTAAATTGTCCTAAATACAGGGTACAGAGAAGGAAAGATTTGCTACTTAAATATTAGTTCAGAGTGCATGACAGACATCAAGAGTCATTGCTAATATAAGTCACTCAGATATATTAAATTGATTAAGATGCAAAGAGACAAGGACTACCTGCAACTGTGTCCCAAGTCCCAATCCAAGATTTGAGAGCCTTCTGTTGATTTTGCTACTGAAAGAATGGATCAGCAATAAACAAAAAGGTACAGTGACAATCCAACAGTTAAAACTTACAATTTCAGCGGAAAACTTTAAATACCCGGAATATACACAGTTTTGGCTCAATAATAAGATAAGATCAGAGGAAATTGAAGTATCCATTGTAGTAACTAGCAGCTATACAAATGCATTTCCGAGGAAAATTTTCTTGGGGGCCTCATTACCTCACCATTATTTCTTCAATTAGAAGGTTTCTACGCTCAGCTATACAAATCAAATCTAAACTTAAGGATCATCAAAGACTTGCCTCCAGCATCGATGTGAAGGATCTGTTCTAACTCAAAGCCTCCACAAAAGGAGAGCAGTTGTTCCCACAATATCCACCGAGAATACTGCACCCTAGGACTAGCCTCCAGCAATTTCTTTTTGGGAGCTTTCAGTGCGTTGGAATAGCTTGACCCTTGGTTTGTTTAGTTTTGTGACAGGCGATTGAATGCAAAGATTCCAATGCCTCCCATCGCCAGCAGGAGAACAAGTGGGTTGGCTATCATATCAACATCCACCAACTTATTCCTGTAACCAGTTCTTTCTTGGCGGGTCAACTTGGCCAAATGCTCGCGAAACAAGTTTGAAATGTTGTCTAACTGATGCATTATTTGGCGCTGACCTCGTGATATAAGCATGAGCTGTATATATAACAATTAAATCATATGTCATTGATTGGCTTTATAGGGGAAAACATTATATATTGTGCAAGTGCAAGTCAGTCAAACAAATTAACAGTAAATAAAAAACAACTATGCATTAATCAATCACCCATTTAGCGCTTAAATATTTACCATAATAAGATATGGTATCAGAATGAAACAAAGAACATGATAAAGTAGGTAATACCTCATTCCAAAAGCAATCAGCTGGAACTAACTATTTTAAGGGAGCATTGGCGGGGGGGAGGGTTTCAGAATACTTGGCGAACAGCAGGTCAATTTGCAACCCTAACTAGGCAGTTTGGGAAGAGGAAAAAGTAATGGCTTTGGGACTAGGTGATCAAGGATAAATTATCAAGAGTAGCATAAGATTCCAATTTACATCTCAAATAATATCTCAAATAATTCATCAGCTAAAGGTTAAAGAAGTTGAAAATTTAAAAGGCGACAGAACTCTGGCATACCTCTTCCATTAAAGGAGATTCTTTGATCAATTGATTTGAAGATGATGAATTTGGTATCAGGGTACCATTGCCCAAGTTAGACACAAATAAAGATGTAGGCCCAGAGCCATTACATACTTCGCCTTGGAGAGATAAGTTCTGTTGACTCAGGGAAGATTTTGTCACAGTAAACTTGGAATTCAGCTCTTCGATTCGGGATGTGAACTCGTCCATTCTTTCATTCAGGGTTGATATCTGTTCCGAAAGTTGGGTGACTGTACCCTAGATAAAATCAGGGAAGCAAGGCAACAAGCAACTTTATTAGTATGGTGTTCTAAATTTCTGCAGTATCACTAGTAGATATAGCATCAGGAAAGACTAAGAACTACGTCATTATATTTAATAATTAAACTCCTTGCAAAGTTTCAACAAAACTGCTCTCCAAACTCACCTGGTTAATTGATGGAGATTCAGGGGTTTGTCCATTGAATCTTCTGTTGCTTTCTGTAAGTCTTGTTAACTTCACTAGATTTGTATCCCCTTGTGTTGAGTAGGAGTGTGATAGACCACTGCAGATTAGCCATATTAAATATTTAATAATTCCACATACTTTCCCCTTAAAGAATAACTATGCTTAATGCCTAAATAAATCTAGACTTCAAATTTTATAGCATTATCAGAAATTGAACTGTAACAAAAAGCTATAAGAAATTACTAGAGATTCACTTTGATATATATTCATAAGCAAAAACTTTCATATCGGATAACTAGTGTACATCTTGTCACTCAACTAAGTAGGTGTAGCCCATAGTTCTCAGTTTCGGCCGATCCCGACCGAAACGGGTGGGAACGGGTCGGATCCGACCCGGGGGACATCAATAATTGATGTCCCCATCCCCACCTGCCTCTCTCCCTTTTCTCTCTCTCTCTTTCTCTCTTTTCCTCTCTTAGTCTCTTTCTCTCTTTCTCACCGATTTCTTACTCTCTTTCTCCCCGGCGACTGAGTAGATCTCCGTCTCTCCGGTGACCTCGACCTCCGGCGACGTTCTCCGACGATCTCGATCTCCGGCGACCTTCGGTAAGTTTTTTTTTCAATTTTTTAATTTTTTCTCCCCTGCTGCTGCTCACTGCTGCTGCAGCAGCAGGTGCTGCAGCAGCAGCAGGTGCTGCGGCAGCTGCTGCTGCAGCAAGGTGCTGCTGCAGTTTGCTGCTGCAGCAGCAGCAAGCTGCAGGTGCTGCTTATGGCTTTATGCAATTATGCCTTATTTTAAATTATTTTATATTTTATTTTGATTTTTGTTTATGTTTTTTAGTTGCAGTCTTGCAGAGCTAAAATATCAATGGCTCCAAAAGAGAAGTCATATGATACCGATATTGGGTGGCAACATTGTAGCATTATTGGGCAAGATAAAAGGCGCGTTAAATGCAACTGGTGTGGAAAGGAAATGAGTGGTGGTGTCAGTCGTTTGAAAAAACATTTAGCTGGAAGACAAGGAAATGTAGCAGCTTGCACTCAAGTGTCTTTGGAAGTTAGAAAACAGATGTTGGCTCATTTAATTGGCAAAAAGAAGGATAAACAATCTGCACAATAAAGAGAGTCAATGATTCGTGAAGAATTGATGCATAATCCTGTACAGATTGATAATGATAGCAGTGAGCAAAGTGAGGAGGATGAGGAGGAGAGACAAATGAGGAGGGCAATGAAAGAGAGCAGAAATATGCATAGAGAAGAGGAAGAGATGAGAAGAAGCACTGGTAGTAACTTTCAGAGATCTAGATCAGTTAATATACGAGGAGAGAGAGAATATGGGGGCAGCAGTTCTACCCATAGGACTCCTGGTGTTACAGCAGAGTCTGAAAATATTGGACCAATGGATACATATCTTCAGAAAAAAAGAGGTCGTACACAGACTTCAATCAAGACAGCTCTCAAAGGAATTAAAAATGCAAAGAAACACATTGGTAGAGCTATCTCTAAATTTTTCTTCTACAATCATATTCCTTTCAATGTAGCTGATAGCCCTTACTATCACACTATGGTGGATGCTATACAATCAGTAGGGCCTGGTGTTCCCCCTCCTAGTTCAAATGATATTGCTACTAAATATCTTGACTCAGAGGTAAATAAACTTCATACTTATATTGAGACATTTAAACGGTATTGGGATGAATTTGGTTGTACACTGATGTGTGATGGGTGGAGTACACAAAACAGAAGAAATATAATTAATTTCTTAGTGTACTCTGGCATGGGGACAATATTTTTGAAGTCTGTGGATGCTACTGCTCATTTTAAAAGTGCAGATTATATTTGTCAGTTGATGGATGAGGTAGTACAAGAAATTAGTGAAAAAAGAGTAGTCCAAGTGGTTACTGATAATGGGGCAAATTATAAAGCTGTTGGAAATTTACTAATGATTAAAAGACCTCATTTATATTGGACGCCATGTGCTGCACATTGTATTGATCTGATGTTAGAGGATATTGCAAAAGAGCCTGAAATTGACATGGTCATATGTGAAGGTCAGAGGTTAACAAATTTTATATATAACTATGGTTGGGTTCTTAATTTACTCAGGCAGATGACTGGTGGTAGGGAGATCATCAGACCCGGCGTCACTAGATTTGCCACTCACTTTTTAGCCTTGGAGAGCATCATGCGCTACAAGGATGATATTATACGGATGTTTACATCACAGGAGTGGTCTATGAAAATTAAGAATATGAAACCTAAAGATAAATCTTTAGGTGAAACTTTGAAAAATATGGCTCTTGCAAATACATTTTGGGATAATATTACAATTGCCACCGCAGTATTTGAGCCTCTTGTCAAAGTATTAAGACTTGTAGACAGTGATGACAAGTCTGAGATGGGTTTCTTATATGAGGCAATGGACATAGCTAAAGAATCAATTAAAAAAAAAATATGGGCCAAAGTTATAAGAAGTGGTGGAAGATGATTGATTCTAGATGGAACAAACAACTACATAGAGATATACATACTGCTGGTAAGCATGCTTTTAAGTTTTAAGTTTTAATTTACTTTTATTTATGAATATTTAAAAATTTGAATGCTTACAATTTTTAAATTTTTACAGGGTATTTTCTTAATCCAAGATTTCAATTCTCTAAAAATGTCAATAATGATAGTGAAGTCTTGTTGGGGGTTAGAAAGATAATCAGCAAGCTTGAGCCCGATATTCATAAACAAATCCTGTGCGATAAAGAAGTAAGTTATGATTCAATTAAATAATTTTATTATTATTTGTTTCAAGTTTTAACTTTCAATAATCAATATAATCAATAAGCTAATAATATATTTCTGATTTCAGATGGAGAGATATAGATTGAGAGCTGGGCAATTCAGTACTGCTAAAATTGCTGCAGCTATATCTCATAACACTCCAGCTGAATGGTGGTCTATTTATGGATGGGAGGAGGCACCAAATTTGACGCCAATAGCAAAGAAGATTTTAAGTCAAACTGTGTTTTCATCACAGTGTGAAAGAAATTGGACTACTTTTTCCTTAATCCACACAAAAACACGCAACCAATTAACAATGGAAAGATTAGAGAAGTTAGTTTTTTGTCATTATAATATGAGATTGAGGGAGAGAAATTTAAGAAGAAAGGCAGAAAATGAACAACTGATTGATTTAAATCATGTTTTTGATGAAGAAGACCCATTGACTCCATGGATCAGAGAAATGGAGGACAGGTTATTAGATGA
Source organism: Typha angustifolia (assembly GCF_048772165.1). NCBI lineage: Eukaryota > Viridiplantae > Streptophyta > Magnoliopsida > Poales > Typhaceae > Typha > Typha angustifolia. Next base: position 5,190,214 of record NC_133246.1, on the reverse strand, counting down.
CAGAGATAACCCATGGTTAGATAAAATATTGGGAGAGACCACGAAGAGGGCAGAGGCTGGTACGAGTCATAGTCCTGATGATACATATGGTGATGAGATCGTTCCATCTAAATTTGTTGAGGAAAGTCAAGGAGGCATAAGGAGTGAAGACAGAGAAACTGAGGATATATATACATATCAGCGACGTCGTCATGAGATGCATTTTGGTTCCTATGATTATGGTACATCGAGTATTTATTGTTTGGAACCATCACAAGATCCATATGCTAGTTATTATCCTCAGTATACTCAGTATTCTCAGACACAAGATCCAAATGCTGGTTATTATCCTCCTCAAACGCAAGTCACACAACAAGATCCAAATGCTGGTTATTATCCTCCTCAAACGCAAGTCACACAACAAGATCCATACAATATGACTAGTATGATAGAATCACTTTTTGGAGCATCAGGTCCCAGACATCAATATTTACAAACTTATGGTGATTATGATGATGAAGACTATAGAATTTACGAGAACCAGCTCGGTATTCAACAAAGTTTTAAATTTTGAGTAAGTTAATACATTTTTTTAAGTTTTTAGACTTCATATGTGAGTAATTTTTGTTTTCTTATTTTTTGTCATTTTTCTAAATTTTTCTGCATTTTTAAATAATATTTAAAATTTTATATAATTAAAAAATAGTCCGATCCGATACGAACGGCCGATACGTATCGTTTTTCTGGACGGTCGATACCGATCCCGATCCCGATACTGGAAACCTTGGTGTAGCCTTGTACAATCTATAGCTCTCCTGCTTCTGCATGTCTTATTCAAGTCCGAGAGAGTAAAGGCTTTCTTCATAACTTGATAGGTAGTATACACTCTTAAATTGTCTTCCTACAAATTTTGGTTACTTGATTCCTTGAAATAGAATTTGTCAGAGAAATAGTGAGAACATCTAAGAGCAAAAAAGTACAATATTGCTAGAGGTTAGGATTTTATTTCTTTGAAAATATTGCTCACGGAGCAATAGAGATGATCTCCATCACATTCCCACAGTAAAAATATAATAGGAAATACAATAAAACTAATGATGATTGGATCAGTCATTTAGAAAAATATTGGCAATTAGTTGTCAAAAGAAATTCATGACTTTGGCAAGTAGTAGCACCAAAATTATATAGCTTAGCTTAAAAAGAAAAAACCAAATCTGAAAATAAAAAAGATGTGTAAGCATCAATGAATAGGCAGCAAAATAGACCCAACTAATAGGACATGTGGTTCTATCTCCCCAATCAAAAGGTTGAGGGGTCAGATCCCCATGTGTGAACTTAGGAAGAGTTTCTTTGCAATGACCATCTGCACCGAGCATGCTGCAACTTGAGGTGGCTTATTGTTGCCCATTTCTATGGGAGAGTTAGTCTACTTGTCCAAACTAATTATCTAGGGAGAGCTGACCCTATTATCTAACCTATATAGATTATGAGCTCTTGAACGATCAAAAAGAAAAAGGCAACAAAATGAGTTAATATCTATTGGATCTACTACAAGCTATCATTTTTCATATATCAATTTTTTTCAGCAACCCCATATTTTCCTCGAGTAAATCATCAGATGACTTAGATATGATAGAACAGCTGGTGGTGGGACACCACCTAGTTACAATATGTACATATAAGTGAATCTTCCAGGCTGCTAAGAAGAGATAGCGACACAAAGTTAAAACATATTATTGCTAAGAAACTTTGACCCTTACGACCTAAAAGAAAAAGAACTAAGAAGATAAAAGAAAAGAAGCACAGTAGTATTATGTCTTTAAGAGAGAAAATAGAGTGAACTTATCGGAATCCTAGAGTTAAGCAAATAGTATGAAGGAGTGATGCTTTAAACTTATAAATGTCTAATTATAACAAAATGAGTTCCAGCAAAGGAGATGATTTAGACAATTGATATCGAAAAGAAAAGTAAGAATTAAACAATACACATTATCAACCTATCTAAAAGATCTTTACATAAATTTGTATCTTTCTTCTTTCAGTCATTTAGGATGAATAAATGCATGTATTTAAATGACTACATTCTGTAGAAAAGATGAAGGATACTCATAAAGCATTTGTCCCCTAGATAACATTTACTCCGATGCAGCAATTTATGGCTGTGAGTATCCATATTGAATTTCAAGAAACAAAAGGAAAGAAATAAAAAAAGGACAAAAGGGAACCTCTTAAGATGCTTATTTCTCATGGCCACTCTATCAGCAGAGGCTCGAGAAAGTGCCTCCTTGGGACTGAATGCCATATCATCATCTATGCTGAGCTTTGTTTTCAAATCATCTGGCAGTGCCTGCATATAATCTTTTCAGACATACTGAGATAGAAAAGGCACAGTACGGACAAAAAACAACAATTAGAGATTAAAAAATCTCATACCATAACTTCATTTACAAGTTTTTCCAGCTGAATTTGCTCAATGTAAGTGCGTGGAATATAAGAACCTTCCAAGCCCAATTCTTCTGCTACATACTTTACATATTGTCGGTCTCTTCCTTGTACCTTACCAAAAGGAGAAATTTACATCTGTCAATTTGCCACCATATTACGAAAAAGAATGAAGAGAGAAATTTGTAATGGAAGCATGTTTAGCAGAGGTGTTGTTTAGAAGATATAAATGAAAAAAAAGACCAGAGGTACAAGACAATAGACTTTAAATCACATGACTATAGATCCAGCCAGAGAAGCAAAATTAAATTTATTTATTAAATGAGGATGATTTCAGTTGACTACATGGACAAGTTAATGGCAAAACCTCTTCTACTTTCTTCTATGTAAAAAATTTATATGGCCCAAACTTTAAAAAAATCAGATAGACTCTTTCTCACAAGCTGGCACCTACGATCCTACATTTTTAGTATAATTGCAGAAACCACTTCAAGTTTGACTTATTTGCAAATTTGCTCCTCTTTATTCAGGTATGCTTGCAAAATTTACCACTTTTGCCTTTTTGGTCTTTGGATTATGTTAGCTTGAATGGAAAATTCTTGTCATACAAACTTCGCCTTGTATTCTCTATAAAAACAATATTTCTTTTAGAAAGTTGTGTGACAGGGACGTATGTCTAATCTTCACTATCATCGTCACCAGACTGAGTCTTGTCATTATCACCATTACCATCAGCATCATCAGCATTATCATCTCTAGTCTCATTATCATAAATTTTATCTAAGATTTTTTAATGATTAATTGATCAGTTAATTTGATAAGGATCGATGAAAATAAGAAAAAAATTTAAAAAATGGCTCCATATGGCACAATGCTTGTCACGCGACCGTGCTGGACCGACACGGCTCGGCACGACATGCATGCTGGACGGCACAAGGTGTGATATAAAGACTTGCGTAAGTCAACCATTAGCATGTTTTATAATGAATCCAAAAAGACAAGCAAAGGCTGATACAATTTACTAGTCAAGACCTGTTAGTCTCCTTTTATTTAGCATATTCTCAAAGGATTCTCATTATTGATAATATCACAACCACCTCTTTCAAAAATAACCAAATATCCAAGAAGAATAAGCAATGGCTCATTTTGAGTCTCATATTCTTATTCTATTTTCTATGAATAACTTAAATGTGCAAATATACATGAATATATGAGAAAATGTGCATTTACCTAGCTATATCACAGTGAATGCAAATTTGAAGTATCTTTTAACATACCCACACTAACATACAGCAAAACATTAGCATAGCTCTCTAGTAGCATGAACATCCGAACATCATATGATAGCTCAAAAGATTTTTATAAAGAAATGTTTACCTGGATGTAGTGGCGGTTGAGTTGTTCTAACCAATCAATTTTGACAATCACCCTGTTATCAGAAAACACGTGGCTGCTTCTTTTCAGAATAGTTGCTATCGTGTAACCCAAGGCCATCAGCCCACCAAGAAGGCGTACACTAACTTCAAAAGTAATCCTTGGTGATATGATGAAGGGATTGTCCGTCACCCATTCCTGAAAATTTGGAATAATCAAGATACATTAGATAAAGTTATAGGAGCCTTATTTAAATAAGTACTAAAAATCATTAAAAAATGTATTAAAGTGTACTTCACATTTATAATATCCTACAATCTTATAAGGCCGACAGGCCTTCCCCACTAAGCAAATTCACTTAAATCTATTACAAATTCCAAGTTCAAACATCTTAATGCACAACGCTCTGAAAAATGCAGTGGAGAGGGCAAGATTTGCACTGCCTTGTTTCCTTAGTAGAGAAGCTGTTTCCTTGACTCAGACCCACACCACAAGGGTTTGCAGCAAACCTTAGCTGTAATGACAAAGTGATGCCTAGATTCCTCTGTGATAATTATAATTCCTACTTGCTAGAGTATCATAAAACAGCTAATATTGTACAAATGAGAAGATTGTCTAGACAGCATAACATACAAGGAATATCGATTAGAGAAACAAGCAATAGAATAAAATAAAATTCCAACAGAAAAGGAGATGGATCGAAAATCCAAGAAGACTACGGAAGTACTTTGATGGTACCATTTAGAAATTACATGCATGAGCTATACTTGAAATAATTTTCTTCATAAAATGCTTTAGTCAACAACACGTGGCATCCCTAAAAGGGTGATTGGATGGTTTCCCTAGATATACATATAGAGGTGGCAAGAACAGGCAATATAATTAAAGAGATACTTCAGGCATCCACAAGCTAATCGTGCTAGATGCAAGCTTATTTACTAATTTCTCTTGCCAAAGCAAGGTTTGAAAATTCAGGATTGGGATCTGGACCGGCTTTCCAAAAAAATGATATGTCTTGATTGGATCGGATCATACTTTCTTTAATTATGTAAAATTCTAAGTATTATTTAAAAATGCAGGAAATTTTTTACAAAATTAGAAAAAAAACTGACAAAAAAAATAATAGTTATTCACATGTGGACCTTAAAAATCAAAAAGAAGTACTTACTTAATTGGTTTGCTATTGATATTCTATGATTTATTCTCTAGCCAAACTGTAAACACGATATGTTGTAATGCATATATATATATAATAAAAAACAGAAAATAAAAATAAGGAGCATTCTATATTAGAAATTTATCTTTTAATCAATCATTCTATATATGTATGTATATATATATATATATATATATATATATATATATATATATATATATATATATATATATTAAGAGAGAGATTTAGACCCAATCGGTTATATATAGGAGATGTAATTAAGAGATTATATATAGTCTAATTAATTAGCAAACTCAATGTAGTGTCATCACTTTAATTAATTTATTGCCACCTTCACTACATATACCAAGAATATCTATTAATTTGCGTTATCCTTGAGTTAGCACAAGAGATTAGTTATTACATTTGAACTAATCAATTAGCTCATGCTCACCATCTTCCATGCTTTTAGCATTCTACCAAGTATTAACCTAGCTCATGCATGCACTACTTTACCCAAACCCACAAATCCTGATCCCAATCAATTTGACTGGGATCGGAATCCGGATCGGCCAATCCTGCTATCCATGTGCCAAAGGCCATGATACAAGGAGAAACAAATACTTTGAGAGGCAACCCAAGTAAAGAAATGAGAAGTAAACTATATACTGTATAGAATCTTATTGATCTATTTTATCCTTCTATGGGCCATAAATAAGTAACATTTCATCCAATCTTCATTTCTGAAGTTATAACTTACTTCTTCACTATTTATTCTATTCCATTAGGGAAAAGATTTCAATTCGAGAGAACTTACATGTAGGTAATTCAAGATGGAGGAAATTAAAAGAACATTCTCATACAAACTACCACAACAGATATTCAATCATAAGCAATATTTATACAGTAGAGTATCCAGCAAGGCGTAAAGTTAAATATATGAATATGATTTAGTGTGGGGATAAGCAATCGTAAGAAAGCATAATTTTGCATAGCTACTCATAGGATTCCAAAGAGAATGACAGTAGGCTTTAGTTAAAATATGCATTTAGTGATCCTTGATAAAAATGAAGGGAAATGTGGGAGAAACTAACTATATTGCCTAATTCAAGGGAAAGGATGTATCCTTATAGGCTCTTCACCCACCTAGGGTTAATTATCGGCATCAAGTTAAAGCTTCGTTGCAGTGCTTACAACATTGTTGGAGCATTGGTGGATCCAAGCGGCCCACACATAATGACATCAAGCTAGGTAAGAACATCTAGGATGAAAAAAGTGAAGACTTTCTAGTTGCATCATCTTTAGAGTCAAAGAGACCTACTAATTGAGTTCGCTTGCTTTCTAGTTGAATCCAACCAGTTACAGTTAGGACTCAACTTATTTTCTAATAAAGGATCGCAAAGAGCCAAACCTAAGTTTCAGATTACATCGGATAGGAAAATAGAAACAGAATAGCCAAAACCATAAATTCAGAATACACTGGATAGTAAAATAAAAACCGAATAGCAGAAACTACTGTTGCTCTCTGTCCTCGTGTACGGGCAAAATCAGGCTTGTATCCTAGATGCATTCTTTCATATGTCTAGAAAAGGCGTTGACATATCCTTCTTTCCTTTATTTCTCTCACATAAGTGGACAAGGAAACTCATTGTGACAAAATCAACCACCTTCGGTCATTTGTGCCCAGAATCAAAAGATGAAGGGAATAATTTGACACAAAAGTATACACCTTCAATCAAGTGAAACCTTGCATTGGAAACTAATCTTTTAAGGTTTGTTTCCATGTATCTTTAGTCATCATACATGTTACTGCACAATATCAATTATTTAATAGCCATGTTGATCTTCTTTAGCCCCTTTCAAGTGGACAATATTAAATGTTCAAATTAATGTTCTTCACATAACAACTTCAGATTGAAGTCATACCAATGTCTAATGTGAGGTGCAATTTCCCAAAGATACACATTCTTGACTGAATTTGTCTTTCTATTTTGCATCAAGCAACTTGACCAATAATATGGTAGTGGCAGTGGGTAGACCACCCTACACATACATATGTGGCCCCAATTTACAGTCCAGGCATAGAGGTTGCATAACCATCCACAGCCTGTAAATGAACTGCATACACCCTGCATATATTTAGAGTTGGACTAGAAAGTTCGTGGAAACTTCAAGAAAATATTGAATACCTTCATAGACTTCAGTTATGACGTGGGATTTTGTCAAAAGCTACTTCCAACAAGGGGGCTTTGGGTGAGAGAGAGGGGGAGAGAGAAAGAAGGTAGAATAACTTTATTTTACCTTGGCTCGAGGTTTTGTGAAACTCAAGATGCATTCAACACCTAAAGTGTTCAATATTTTTTCAGAAGTTTTGATATAAAGTTTGTAGTCTAGCACTTTACATGATTTTTAATATTTATCTAACTAGGCCATAAATGCACCCACATACCATGGGCGCATTCAAAACATTGAAGCCTTGTTAACCAAGACAATTTCAATAGTTCATCACTTCATTGTCTGATTGCAAAAGGAACTAACACATCTCTATGTAGTATGTATCAATACATGCTAAATAGAAGTTGAACCTAAAGAGAGTAACAAGTACAAGTACAAAATTAAATTTTTTTCCTCCTTTCAGTTTCTGAATTTTATAATTTGTTAGCAAAAACCTACAGTTCCACACTCCAACCTTGTCTTCAACCTCTTTACCATAGTAGCAGTATTATGTTAATTATATGGGCGCTTGTAAAAGCATAATAATCTTAGCACTTGGCATATTGTATACCAGGTATATCTGAACTGTAGGCTGCACAAAAAGGGTGTGGAATTGTACTCTTCTAAACTGTAAAAGTAGAATCACTCTGTCAACAGGTGCATGTAAACCTTTGGAATTTAGGATCTTAGTTTTATCTTCTTTTCCTGTAACATCTAATATCAACAGAGTTCATATTTATAGTGGCATTGAGATTTGCTTCATCCAAATCTAAGTACGAAACTATGCCAAAGATGAAGTAATCTATGCCCAAATACTGGATCTACAAACAACAAAATAAAGGATACATCAAATACAAATTGTGATGATAAACTTGTGGCGAATAAAATTGTAGTATATGACTAAATCTAAATTTATTTAGAAGAGCATCTAGTGTTGAGCAAGTCAAGAGAAAATCTATATGTTAATCTAATACTTGCCTAGTCTGACCACTTGTTTGGTCCACATCTATGGGCACCAAAGACTATGATTACAGAATGCAATAGAGTTAAAAAAATGCATGTTTAGCGATATAGATGGAATCCAAGTCAGTAAAAGAGTTGTAGAATCGTACAACACTATCATAATGAACCCTCAATATTGTCAAGCAGTGGAAATAAGCCTGTGGCTGTTTCAGGCTTTCAGTGTGCCACACCAACTAGCAAACTTTTGGCTTTTCATCCTACTCTAGTTTCTTGGGCATTGAGAGAAAAACAGAAAAAGTAGATATTTTTTGTCATAATGCTCCATTCAAAAAATTTCATCTGCCCTTCTATTCTCTGTTGGGTGAGCCAAATGGAGGAGGACTAAACCATGAAAATGGAGTCAACAAAAAATATAGGTTTTCTCAGCCCCAAACAATGACAAAGAATTTGATCTTACTAAGCTGAAGATAAGGCAATGTTTGACGAGCCTAATAGTATTAATCTTCATGTTTGATATCCAACACAATCTATATGATGAGATGGATGTTTAAGTAAGAGAGCACAAACCTCAAACATAAGATTGTATTTCCCATCCCTATTTCGCATTCTTAAATAAGATTGGCATGCTTCTGGATCTTCACCCGGTGGAAGTAGATATATATCATAAGTCTCCTCTGTACTTTCCTTATGATCTTGGGGTAAGACAGCCTTGATTTGATCCGGTGTTACAAGCCTCGGTGACTACAATGATAGAGAGCACTTAGTGCTAAAGGCCACAATGAAATAAACAAGTAAAGGGAATCATCTGCTACTAGAATTCAACTTTATTGCCAATCCAAAAAGATATTGAAAAAGGAAGTACATGGAATTTACCTTCAGAATGTATGTGGGATTCTGGAAGCCTGAGAATGGATTAAACTTATTGGTGATTTTTATATGTGCTGTTTGCAGGTCTGGCTCAATGAAAGCTTTATACATTGGATAAACCTGCATGATATCATCCAAGCAGATCACTGCAAGTACCTAACTCTTCCGTATATAAGACAAATCATATGAGAATGTTAACAACTAGGAAAAAGGACTAATAGATTAACTTTGTAAGGTTGTAGAAGCCATGATTAAATGCTTTTTACTTAATAGCATCTAGGAGAAAAAGTATAAAAGAAAGTGAAAGAACCGTCTCAGAGATTTGATGAATTATTTCTTCAGGTTCTTGCCCTGCACGTTGTATGTCCCTTAACACCCTCTTCACCAGGTCAAAATGCACACCACCTGTGACAGACACACGCAGGTCCAGTAAAGGTCGTAACCTTTCGCTTAAAGCATAAATGCCTTCAATAATTACGATTCGGGAGCTAGGGACCTCGACCGTTCTGTTGGAATACAGGAAAAGAGTAAGATTAGAACCGACCCAAAAGGTTAGTAGCTCAGTCAACAGATTGACGAAAGTCATCAAATGCATAGGTAGAACAGTATATATAGTAGGTGATATTTACCTGTACCCTGTTCGTTGGCTCAACTTGTAATCATATATTGGTACCTCAACTGAGTGCCCTTCTTTCAGACCATGAATGTTTTTCAACAAAGTGTCATAATCTGTTAGGCGTGGATCTGTTCAGATATTGCAAAAATTAGTTTCAAAAGTTCTTCTAACTTAAATCAATAAGCTAAACTTGAAAGAAAAAAATTCCAGCCAAAATTTAACTTTAATCTTATTTGCTGGTCAATTTATCCCTAGTCATAAAAGATAACATCCGCCGCTTGCCACTGGCTTTGTGGGATCCCAACTGAACTCCCTCCAACAACGGTTGATGCTTCCCTCTCTTAATTTAAAGAAAATAATAGCCAAAGGCCCAAATCTTGTAAATTTGTACATTTTTTCCATATTATATGGTTTGAACCCTAATACATGCAATACAAAATCTGTTAATTTTACGAAAAAAACATGTAAATATACTGGTAGAGAGATGAGTAGATAGATGGTAGAATTTCATGTATTAGTGTTTCTATAAATCCAAGCATCAATGATAACAACAAAGGTGGAATTCACATGAATGATATAGGTGACACATTAAAAATATGACTCGATATATGAAAGAAAATGGTACCGAGGGAGAAGCATGAAAAAACTTGCCAAAATGCAAATTTTGTAGTATGTACTATGTAGTATGTATAAACCATAACTACGCACATATCCAAATAAAAACTTCAGAGCATATCTTCCACTTCTTACTATTAATTTTCCTAGACATATGTCGAACAAGGGAATTAGATTTTTCATTTATTTTTTATTTTTGGGTGTATTTTTAGCTAAAATTTACATTTATTTTAGAGCGCCCTATTTAGTTAAAAGTCCTCATATCTAGGAGATTGGTAGTTAGTTCATTTTTAGATAAGTTTTGTTGTTCAGATTTGGTTGATTTTTAAGTTAAAAGAATCTTAGTTTGATTATAAATTAGATTGTGACAGAAGGCCCACTTAGATTGTGGGGGACTAAAGAAGAGAAAATGTCTGAGTCCACCACAATAGAGAAGAGAGAAGGGGAGAAGATACACGTGGAATCTTCCACAAGATTGTTTCTTTCAATTTTCATGATTTTTATCTTCTTCTAGGTAGTCTAGGAGATTACATCAAATCATATTGTAAGTTAATCAGAATCTTTCCTAATCTTATCCATAATCAAACTGTGACTATACACAAGACTTTGAACTCTCCTAAAATCACTAGTTAATGCACCAGCTAGCTGTCAAAATTAGGACACAGAGAACCTTTGTGCCAGTATTTCCGAAGCACTGATAGCTTTATGGACATTTAACAGAGTAATGGGAAAGCTCAATTCACACCAGCTCCAATTTCAGCCAATATTAAAGTCCAACCAATTTCCACTAGTGTAATACGCGTAAGCAATTAGGACACAAAGAACCTTTTTATCGATACTTCTAAAGCACTGATGGTTTTATGGACATCTAACAGGGAAGCTAAATTTCTTACACACCAGCTCGAATCTCAGCCGAAATCAAGGTCCAACCATCCAACCAATTTCCAATGGTGTAATATGTGCATACCCTAAAAGAGAAGTCACCTTTCATTGAATAATCAACATCTGTCATCCATATATTCATGTTATATTCCAATCCTTTCACCATATACTAGAAGAATTTGTCTTACACAGAGTATAAACTTGACAAGATATGATAAGTTTGAAGATATAACACTATGGGGCTATGGCATCCCTTATCTTATAAAACATTATCATTTCAACATGTTCCAGGAATTTACCTACCATCTCTATTTATAAAACATGTCAAAATGGTGAACTCGGCAACTCCACTATAAATTCACAACCAAGGCAGTCAAATGATAAACTAGCTCTCACTATTCACTCATTCACATCGTTTTGTGAATTGTGATCAACACAGAGTTTGTTAATGTATCTGTGTGTCGAACTTATATATATATATCTGTATTCCTTTGTTGCAGGGCCTCCGAGACTAGCAATCTTGAATCTTAGGATTAAAACATAACATCAAACAACTATAAAGCAAATAATGTTCCTCTTAGTCTTCGAACATGCCCAGTTTTGAGGCCTCCGTGTTTATTCTTTTTTCTTCAATCAACTTGTTCTAACTCCAGTCTCCCGCCAAATAGACACACTAAGAATAAGAACCTTAATGAGCAAATCAAGCATGGGTAGCAAAGCAAAACCTGAAGCATTATAATCTTTCATCTTAATATTCTTTCCCCTAAGATTAACCGTGGGAAAAGAATTACTGCAAAGACTTCATCATCTACATCTTTTAAATTTATTCGAACAGATCTACCAATCAGCGCTGCATATATCCTCCTTTAGCATATTCAAGTAGCATGAAAGTGCAGTAGGTTTACCAGACAGATATGCAGATAACAAGGAAAACAAAATAAAAGAAAGAAAGGAAAAGAGAAACAGCCTGAAATAGTAAGAGTCCACGAAATGAAAGAATGATACCATCGAAGTTTCCATCAACTATACGACTGGAATCGTTATAGTTGTCCATTGATATGACAGCAATGCTAGGCATGAAATTGAGCACTTTCTCAGTAAATACAGTCTTCCCAGCACCAGAAGGGCCAGCAACCCCAACAAAGATGATTCCATCATTCTTTTGTGCCAGCAATTGGCAAGCACGAACAACTATAAAGAAGCCTTTCTCAAAAGATAATGTATCTTTAATTGGAACAATTTCGTAACGGTCACAGTCCTTACGCTTTACCAACTGGACCTGATCTCTTAGAAGACCTGGTCTTCGCCTTGGTGATTCCGCAATATTACTATCTTGTCCCATCAAAAATTTGAGAAACTGTGATGACCTCCAAACCAGAAAAAAAAAAAAAAAAGGTCATGTTAATCAATTATTGTAGACAATTAAAAGAAGTGTCATACTGTTGTATACCAAAATATTTGTTCTTTTACATTCTCTCATTGACATCAAGGATATAAAAGTTAGTTTGCTTCTATTGACATGTCTAGATCAATACAGCATAGAACAGGGCAAACAATATTAACATCATATGTTTTGCAGATTAACATGATTCAAATCAGTTAAAATTTACTTCACGCAAGCGTCCAACTGTCTTAATCAAGATCAACAACTACAACCCCCATCCATGATTCACACGATAACTAATCAAGAATCTACAACCAAACCAGAATTCATACTAAGACACACACGCCATAAAAAATAAACCTGATGTTCTCTACCTAAGACCATAGCAAGGTTCCAATTCTAATCATTAACTCCAACAAGAAAAACCACCAAGATTAGATTCTAGTCCATAAAGATAACACAATGAGGGCGAGAATTCGACACCACCACTACCTCGGGATCCGTGCGCTCAACCTCTGGAGGCGGCGATCGAGGGCGAGGGTTTCTCTCCCTAGAGAGGGCGAGAGGAAGAAGAGTTGTCGAGAGTTGTAGAGAGTTGTAGAGAGTTCCTGGCTCCCATAATTCTAGCATAAGTAGGTATACACTTCCTTTCTTGTGTTATTAACAGCCGTCCAATGATGATCCGACGGTTGCGATTTTATATAAGACTAACGGAGTAACGCTCCACGGAAGCAGTAGATATCTATCTATCTCTTCGGGATAGCGGTGTAAACGAGCCGAGCCGAGCCTGAGCGAGCCGGCTCTAACTCAGGCTTCGTTTGATATTTAGTCTCGGCTCAGCTCAACTCGAGCTAGCCCGAGTCCGAACCTGATTGGAGGAGGCGGCGGCGGCGGCGACTTGCCGAAGGAGGAGGAGGAGGAGGCGACGGCGGCGGCTTGTCGAAGGAGGTGGATTGTCCCTCCCTCTCCCTCTTCTTCCTCTTCGACATCTATTCCTCCTCACTTCTTCTCCTCTCTACCCGAAATTGAACTCATACCCGCTCGATCTCTTCACAAATTGAGAGCAAAATGTAGATAGACAAAGAGATAGGGACGACGACGACGACGACTATTACTACTAGTAATGCCTATAGTAGGAGTCGATCCCCAATGGAGGATTCTACTACTACTAGTAATGGCGTTCCTTTGTTTGGATGCTTGCCTTGCCATCGACGCGCAGGGAGAGGCGCTGCTTGGATTTACTTGAGATTGGTGAGGAGACCGTTCGATTTTGAAGCTAGATGTATGCCTCGTACAAGGAAGAGATCTCTCCTGGGGTGGTACGGTGGCGGTGTTGGGTTTGAAAGAAATATATATACAAATACCGAAGAAAGAGAAAAATAAGAATGAGGAAGAGGGATAGAGGAGTGGTCGATCGTACACTGTTTACAGTGTACAGTGTACTCATTCACAATGACGCAACCTCCATGCTTTCCGTGTTAAAAGGGTATAAACTATCCAGCAGACGAGCCTGAGCCAGCCGGCTCCGATTCTAAGTTCAGCTCGAAGCCTAAAAATAATTTTAGTGCCCTTAGTTTATTAAACACACCTTAAGTTTTATTAGATATATCATTTAGATCTTATATTCTAGGGATAATTTTTTTTTAACCCCTGAAACTATTACATTTAATACATAATAATCCCTAAACTATTAAAAATATCAAAATATCGCTAGGGTGTATAATAATAAAAGGAAATTAAAGAATATTTTTGATATGTTTTAAAGTAATGTAAACTAATCGGCAAGACTAAGAGAAATGAGTGCTTAGGAGATGATAACAGCATTTAAAACTTAGCTAAGAAATTTTATATATCATTTTCCACGTTAATGGTGTATTCGTGGTTTATAATAACCTTTTGAGAATGATCGTGATGTCCCAACTAATACCATTTAGGCACAAGCTTTCCATTAATATATGTCATTTTATGACTTTGGTGTGGAAATAAAAGTTTCCAATATATATCGTAATTATGTTGACCAACTCCTTTGACTTAATTCTTTGAACATTCTTTGACGTGGATATATAGAAAGCAAGGAGGAGAATAAATAGAAACCTCAATATTGGTAGTCATTGTCTCATGAAAGATACGTATTAAAAAAATACGTCAAAATATCGGACTTATAGCAGCTTTGTAGTCAATGTTATATGTTTATAGATTAGCACATTGACCTTGTTCGATTTCAAACCGATTTAAATATTTGTGTTTTGATTTCAATAGTATTAGGTGGCATCTTGACTTATAAGAGAACAAATGCAATACTTACGTTACATTTAATAGTGAAAGTTAGCAGAAAAACTCTAGGATTTAAGTTCAATTTTGAGGTGGGTATGGTTGATATCCTAAGTGGAGGACCTTAGACTTTTTGAAGTATGCTTCTAAACTTAATCACATGTATTAGCCCTTAGACTTATTTGCTTATCTGAAACCATCCATGGAGGTTGGTCCAAAGAAACTTTGAAGTCATAATTTGCTCATATTGTAGTCAAATAAGATATAATTTGGTTGTTTGTACTCCAGTTGGTTCTCCCTTGCTAGAGGGTGGTGGAATGAAGCTGGTCCAACCCAGAACACACCCTCTCTAGATCTCTACTCTTGACGATTTTGAACCTTGGATTGATATCCAAACAGAAGGCATTTTCCATGCCATCTAATTGGTTCCTTTATATGTTTTTTTTGTTGAAAGTGTCGGTGGTGATGGATGGGCTTTGTCCGAGAAAGAGATGGAGCTAAGCAATGACTTCCAATGGCTCTGCTAACTATGCGTCGATCCCATCTGCATTGAATGCATTTCCTAAAGTGGCTAAAGCACTTACGTTTCAAAGCCAAGTTGATAGTTAATTCGACTCGTACCTTATCACTTAGACACGATTATCGGGCAGGCCGGGCGGATTCAGATCGAATTTTTTGGATTAATCGGATTTAAGTATTTATTCATGGCCCGACTCACCAGTAACTCAGGCCGGACCGGGTTAGAATAGTCTAGCCCGTTATCGCTTGTCGGGCCGTGAGAGATCGGGCTAGTCGGTCGGGCCGGGCCGGCTCGACCACTAATCATTCGGCCCAACCCATATTCTAGCTATTTTTAGATTTTTTTTTTACTATTAGCTTATTTTTAAAAAAATATTTATGTTCCTCTATTTAAAAATAATAATAATAAATTAAAAAAATTTAATGTGTGCTTAAAAAAAATATTAAACGGTACAGTACCAAAATTTTAGTTAGTTTTTACTGTAGCAGAACGGATAAATACTATAGCAGAATGGGCGGGCCTAATTACGGGCTTTCGGGCCGGGTCGAGCGGCCAAAAAGTTGGCCCATGCCGCGTATGAGTAATTTGAGCTCGGGCCGGGCCGGGCTTAGCTCGATCCAAACCGGGTCGGGCACGAGCGGGCTGGGCTGTTTGATCAAGTCCATTATCACTTCATGGAAAGAGTAACATCTCGGTCTCCAGTTTCATAGCCATTGATGAGAAAGGATCAGTGCCTACTATTGCATATCCCAAGACAATATCGTTGTAACTCCAATTGTTGTTGTCCTCGATCCTCGAGGTTCGAATCTGACCAATAATTTTCGCAATGACAATGAACTCCCTAACATGACACCAAATTAATGGTGTTGCTTCTTCAATAGCTATTAATCTAAGACTTTCCACTTATAACTCAAATCTTCCTCAGTTTAATTACTTTCTTACGTAGTAGAATTTGATGTGGCATGAAATAAGTTATAAGGCTTCTGCTAATTTACCGTGGTGTGTAGTGTGCAATTTTAGTTGTATTATAAATTCGAATGATAAATTGGTTGTCTTTTTTTTTTTTTACTTACTCTGTTAATTCTGTTCATAATTTTGTATCCAAAGCTTCTTTGTTTGATTATTTTATTGTATTACCTTACAACTAGTATAATAATCATCATGGTGATGCTAGAATTCCAAGTAATCTCACTCATTTTTTGGTAAATCATACTTTTATCAATATGTTTTCTAACCTGACATATGGTAGAACACCCTTTGGTTTATGTCGATGCGGTCATTAAGTCTAGCCTCGCTCGCTCAACTCGCTCTCTCACACAAGCCAATGGGCGATAACCAGCTAAAATATTCTAGTAGACCTGAACCCGGCTCAGCCTAACCCACTCGTAGTCTGGCGAATATAGTCCTCAGCCTGATTGGCTGGGTGGGCGTAGCCCAAACCTGATCTGACCCACTCGATGATCATCTCTATGTCTAGGAAAGCTCTTGGACTGGATGGGTATCAAGAATATAAGCATTATTAGGATATTCTGAGTAAGGATCTCGTTAATCTTTTAATGCACTTCTAGTGCTTTATTTCCTATCTTGAACTTGGGGTACTCTTATCCTTAAGAAGGAGAATCTAACTAATGTTATAGATTATGAATCTATTTCCCTCTATAAAGTTAATTATAGAAATTTAGGCTAAGATTCTTGATAATATGATTTAGTTTATTTTGATATTTTTAGTTAGATATGAGTACATTACCTTCATTTTGAGGCATCGCATTCATGATAATATTGCTTTAGCTTAGGAAATTGACGTGTAATCAATGCACTTGAGTTTGAAGATATAAAGTAGATATCATGAAAGCTTACGATTAGTTAAATGGAAGGTTATCATGAGAATTATGAGCCACAAAGGTAGAGTTGGTCAAATGGCCCAACCCACCCATGCTCAGCTCAAATTGGATCGGACTATGCCTAGCTCAACCCGAGTTTGAATTGGTAGTGGGCGAGCAGCATAGGCCAGGCCTTTGCCCACCTGTAAGCTTGGCCTAAAAGCCCACCGACACCTCTTTCTCTCTCTCTCTCTCTCTCTCTCTCTCTCTCTCTCTCTCTCTCTCTCTCTCTAAATCCTAAATCATAAAAATAAAAGTAGCCGAGGTCTAAAATGAAAAACTAAACTAATAGAAGAGAAGAAAAATATCTTCTTCTTCTTCCATGGCTTGCCGTCACTCTAGAGATCACTCACCTCTGTTGTCATGAGCAAGAGGAAGAAGGCAAAGGCCAATCTAGATCATCCATGGCCTTTCTACTCTTCTCCTCTGTCTCCATCACAAGCTTGAGCTCCAATTTGAGCACTGCAATGTTATCTTAACTGGTTTGATGTGGCCTTTAAAATTTGGATGTACTTTAAGAGACCTTATCTCAAGCTTAGCCTCTTTAAGTGGGATTTTGGTTTGCTTAAGCTATTTGGTTTGCACGATGAGTAACTCAAGCATCTTCTTCTCAAATTCCCTCGCCTTCTTTAATTCACCTTCTAAAATCTCCACTTTAGTTTTGCCATTTGTTGAATTCTCTTAAAAGTTTCTATTTGAAAAGATTATCCATTTTATCTCTTCGAGCTCTTGTAGGGCTTGAGATTTCCCCTCATTTGCCTTCTTAAGATCTTCTTTGAGATCTGAAAAGCTTGCATGTTTGAAGCTTTAAAAGCCACAATAAAAAAAATAAAAAAAAAGAGGGAGGCTCAAGATCATAATGAGGTGTTGGGTGTAGATGACGGTTTCAAAGCAAATAGACTTGTGAATTGGGAGGGTAACTTTGATATGAATCTTGCCCAACTGAACCATTTAGCTCGACCACTCCAACCCAAGCCCGCTATCTCACGAGCCGATGGGCAGTAATATGTTAGACTATTCTAGCTTGGGCCAAACTACTTGTGGGTAAGCTAGAGAACAGAGCATCCAATCTGGTTGGCCTATTGGGCCTAGCTCACCCTGCCTGATGATCACCTCTACATAAGTGTTATGATAGTCTTTATGAATTGGATATATGATTGCATATTTTCTCTACTTTCGCTATTAGCATTTCTAAATGGTTTAAAGGAATAAAAATGGATCCAAAAGGCGAATCTCTTCTCCCCTCATTTATTTAATATATTTATTAAAATCTCTTCATCTCTTGTGAAGGAAGTAGTAGTGCTTAATAATGATATCCAATCTTTCAAAAGTATGATTGATTGTGTTATTGGTCACTTGATGTATGCTAGGGATTTGCTTATCTATATTAATGCTAATAATTTTTTTATAGTAATTTAATGATGACTTTATAAAAAACTTACAAACCTTCAAATCAACTTTGGTAAGTTGAAGTGTTTTTATCATTCCAAGCTCCATACTTTGAATAAAACTCTCTTATATACATATATAGTATGTCTGAAGTGAGTTTCCTCTTTAAATACTTAGGGTCAATATTTTTACCTAAGTTGTTTGCTTAACTTAGTGAGTTGAAAATGCGCTTCCCTATCCAAAGTGGGGTAGCTTTCCTTATTAACTTAGTTGTCTATTCAATGCCAATGCATCTCCTCTCTTCCTCATGGAAGCCTCTTGGTCTAATCGACTAAGTTGCTAAGCTATATATCTACAGAATTTTGAAAAAAGTCTAATTAATTTTGTGGTCTTAATTTAGTCGAACAGGATAAGATTATTGTCTAAAACAAGAGTAGCTTTATCATCTATGATTTATACACTATGCGTCTAGTCTGGCATTTGTGACTAAAAATATTCTTAAGATTTTAAATAGAGAAAATATGCTTTGAAGCAGTCTAGTAATGGCAAAGTATGAGGACCTTCACTAATGAAGGTTTTTGAGGCCTAGGAGTTGTACTTGGAGTTGGTGATTGATTTTTGTTTCCATGGTGGCCATTTGTACTACTCTTTTTAGAGTAGGTTTTGTAATTTGAGAATTTAATAGACGTCCTATAATTATAGGCACAAGATGTGTAAAATTTGTCTTAACGTTGTTTTCTAAGGTTTCAATAGTTCGTCATATCTTAAAGACACCGAAAAGAGTGACACAGATTCTCAATAGTTCTTTGGTGCATGTTTGGCCATTAAGAGCACAATTGACAATATTTGTTTTAAACTACATAAATACTATACATACAAAGTCGTTTACGTATAAAAAGAAGCCAACAAAATAATTATTTAACTTTTTTTTTAAAGATCAAAGAGCTAATATATTAGCCAGGAACACTTCAACCAATTGAACTAGCCAAAATGTCAAAAAATATAAGATGGAGCAAGATAATAGGGGTTTGATTGTCTTTCCGCAAACTACATATTGAGAGACAAATCTTACCCTTATTACCTATTAATTTGCACTGTGGTTATATTCTACATAAACATGAGAGAAAAATTATAGTATCAAAACATGAAGAAAGATTGAAAATTTCATCTATAAAAATTATTAATCTCTAAGGGCCAGGATCTTCCCCTCTCAGAATTTTAATCAGCTCAAGAAAATCAACCTCTATAACCACCTTAGCATTATCCTTTACCGAAAGACCCCAACTTGATTGCTCATGCTTTTGCCTATAGGACCGACCCAAAAGGGGTGGCTCCCAAGCTGCAACAAGGAAGAGTCCATCATTTTTCTTTAGGATGGCACCCGTCCCACCTTGGTAGCCATCCTTAGAGATAAGTGACCTAGCTTGGAGAGGGTCTTGTTCAATTAATTTATTTTATTACTCTAGGTGGAGGCATTTTCTTCTTTCACTTCACGTAGTCTTTAGCTAGCTGGAGCAATCTCTTAGCCACAACCTTGTGATTAGTTGCTTCACCACTAAACACCACAGGATTGTGGTCCTTCCACATGCCCCATAAGGCAGATGCTATCACAACTCAAACATATTGTCAGGCTGAGTTCGAGACTGATCAATTACTAGCCAATCACGTCTAGCCAATCCACCCAATTTCTTTGCAGCCTAAGGCCCTTGCTTATATAAGTCCATATCTCAAAGCTGTAATGACACACAAAAACAAGGTGTTCCGATCTCCCTAAAGAGACCACAAAGCCCACAATTGACATCCGACCCAATTTTGAGCACATGTAAGTAGGCTAGGCTCGAGTTGAAATTCTTTTCTGACATAATTTTCAACAAAACCTTCTAATTCTTGATGCAACAAGAAGGGTATAGAGGTGTTTCCACCCTTCCTATTGACTCGGGTCCTCAAGATTTCGAAAAGAGTAAATACAACATAATTTCGGCGACCCCTTTAGGTGAGGCTCCTATGCCCAAGCACAAGGGATGGCATCCCTAGCAGGATCGAGGAAGTCATAAATGCTACTTCCAAGCCTCCTTCCTTGATAAAGGGAGTGTCATTCTAAGCTGACCTAGTGATAAGGTTCATCAATATTAGGTTTTTTTATCCATAAGAGGCAAGTAAATAATCCAGGACGACCGATTCTACGAAATAACGAGTTATTTAACTTACCAATTCAGGGAGAAATTTAGGTTGTGATTATACTTGAGAAGGTGCTTTTCGTCCTCCTGTGCACAACTTTGGCCTCAAAGCTTAACTGGAGAGGTTTTTTATATCCTAGGCGGTTAATTAATGCATTTTAAAAAAAAAATGACCCGCTGTAAATGGATCTGATAACTTTGTTCGGATTCGGATCGGCCGGCGAACTAACGGGTCCACAGCGCCTCATTCTAATTGTCATCTGGTTCCTATTCGATAACCGTTCACTACAGATCCAACGGTTCACGTTGCATCTCTAATCGCACTGCAACCCTCACCATCTCCGTCCATAAATTCTCGCCTAGGGTTTTACTTCCTCGTGCTCTCTCCTCTCTGTTCCTTCTTGCTCTCTCTCTCTTGCGGCGCCTTCGCTGCCATGGTACGAATCGCTTCTCTCGTCCTCTTCTTTCTCATCCTCTATTCTTCGATCTCTCTTCGCCTCATGTGCTTCGGTTCTTTTGATGTATTGTTTGGTAGGCATCCGAGAAGAAGCTGTCGAACCCCATGAGGGAGATCAAGGTGCAGAAGCTGGTACTCAACATCTCGGTCGGAGAGAGCGGTGATCGTCTTACCCGTGCCGCAAAAGTAGATCTCTTTCCTTTTGTTGGATCGATTTTGTTACTGATTTATTGGCTCGAATTAGTGATATCGTAGACCGCTCGAGTGATTTAGACATTAAACCGCATTTTGATTGGATAAACTTTTTTTGCCTTTCTGACTTGACACCTTTGTGAAACTAGATATCTTCCCAGTGAAGATGTATTCTGTGATTTGAGTCAAAACTTGCTTTTTATACTAGTGCTGGCTGATGCAACTGGATTTCATTCTTCTTAATAGAAGCTTAAATTTAGTGGAGCAAGGGGTTAAAACGAAATATAAAGTTTTTTCTTTTTCTTTTTGACAATGATGGTATCTCTCTCTCAGGGAGTATAGGGATTGCCTGGTTTGATATTTATATTTATACATTTGATGCTTAAGCAAATTTGTTCATGTGCTTTACGTACAAAAAATTGAAGTACCAGATGAAGTTTGATGTGCCTACTATATATTATTTCATTTGATTGTACTAAAATTTGGGGAGAGTTTATACAAGAAATTAAATTTTGTACTGAATCTCAATAGTAATAGATTGTATAAGCTAGAAGGAATTTGGTGAATAAGATGCTTATTTTCATTTCCAGCCCGATAAATTGTAGTTTTTGGGATCAGCTTTCTGTTTTTTTTAATTTTTTTTTCTATAAAAAGGGGATCAGTATACTTGAGCAGTAATGTACTCTAACATACTCTGGTGGTTTCTCTAGAAGATGTGATTATAGAAGCACGTGAAAAGTTCATTGCGATGAGTCCTTGCCTCCTTTATGGCATGACTCAAGGCGCAAGGAATCTGCCAGATGATTTGATACCAAACATCAAGGCTATATTTAGGAAGGGAATTGCTTGGGGTATATATATTAGTCACTTTGCCTTGACTAGGGGGTGTGCAAACTAGCCAAGCTTGCTAGATCGGCTTGGCTTGAAATAATCAAAAGGGGAGCTTGAGGTTGGCTGGACCTTGGCCTGGTTTACTATCAAGCTGACTCAAAATCAGCTCATTAAGCTTGCTACATGATTTAGTAAAACAGCATAGCTACAAGGATGGGAATGTGAACCAGAAGTATTTATAAAGAGAGATAGAGATGGAAACAGGAGGTAATATGCGTCATTGGGTTGAAAAGAGAGAAACTCAAGTGGGTTTATTCTGTGAGTTAGGTTCTCCATAGGGGTTCAAATGCTAGTCGTTGATATTTAATAATGACTCATTGATTTCCGTGGTGGTTCTCTACACCTTAGTCGTACGAATTGTTAGCCTATTCTTGTGAGATGGTAGTAGTTCATCTGTGGCATGCATTTACCTATTGGGCTTTGGCTTTCCACCTACCGAGGTAAATTATGAAAGAGGTTGAAGTTTTGTCGATGAATTTCCTTTTGGGGGGCGCAAATTCTAGGCAAAATATTTGGGGGAAGCTTGACAATATTGAACAGCTATGGCAATTAATGAGGTTAAGTTGTTACTTTATCCCCTTTCTAAACAGACTGACAACCTATTATGGTGCTTTTGTTTATTACATTGTTGCATATTTATGGGTATTATTGGACACATTTTTTCATGACACTGGTTTAGAGAATAACTGGTTTTACTGTTCAGATGTTCCAGTGATTATTTTTTCATCAGTCAGCAGAAAAGCACAAATAGTTATTATTAGCTTGATCTTGTGCTATTTTTTCTTTTTTCAAATCAAGTATCTCCTCTAGATTAAGTGTTACTTTTGAGATGTGTTTTAAAAATGAAGTTTTATTTTGTTTAAATATGTAAAGAATTTAATCCAAGGAAGGTATATAAAATGTACTTAGAAGAAAGGAAGGGGATATTAGATGACTTTTGAGAACCAATGGGCAGAGGTCCAGCAATTTCAAGCAGATTGTCAAACTCTTTTCTTTTTCTGTGATGATCTGTCTTTGGATTATGAACATTATTTTGTGCCATTTATCTAGTTTGCCCTTCTGGATGCTTTTCATCAATTTTAGAGTGTTCTTGAAAGATATTATCAGTACGTGCTTGTAGAATTATGGGTTATCATCTTTTAAAGTGACTAAACACAAATTTTATCTGCTGCTATGTTGTTAAATATATCTTTACTGAACTTCCGTGATAGCACGTATTCTTATGCCTTATAAGGGTATTTAGCTCAGTACTAATCTGTCTTAATCTGTTTTTCAGGTGTTGGAACAATTGAGCGGACAGACTCCTGTATTTTCTAAAGGTCACTAAGTGAACATTGTACTGTCTTTTTTTTGCTTATGTATGCATGGATACTAAAACCCTCATTTTCTGCAGCCAGATATACTGTTCGGTCTTTTAGTATCCGGCGCAATGAGAAGATTGCTTGCTATGTCACAGTCAGAGGAGATAAGGCTATGCAACTTCTTGAGAGTGGCTTGAAAGTAAAAGAATATGAATTGCTGAGGCGGAACTTTAGTGAAACTGGGTGTTTTGGCTTTGGCATTCAGGAACACATCGATCTCGGAATCAAGTACGTTATCACAGAATATATTGACATTTTATGATATTTGAAAAGTTTGACATATATTAGCTACAATGGGTTTGATCTTTTTCTGCTCATACGCATCTATTTAGATTTCAGAACCATCTTGCTGATATGACACGTATAGGTTAGACACTTCTAAAATCTCAACATAGAACTAATGGCTTGATTGCAAGTCTACATAAATATGCTTGCATTGGGGTATTAATGTGCATGCTAGTGATGAAGGCAAGCATGTGCAAGACTTCAGATTTCCTCTTCGCCCTACGATGATTGATATTTATTTTGCTATTTTGTTATTTACTTAAAGGAGGGGAAGAGTGGCCTGCTTGAAGTGAGCTACACACTACTTCTAGCTTTTTGTTGAATCTGTATTTCTTCTTTTACTTGATGTGGATAAAAGAGTTTCTCCCATGGTTCGAAGTTTTGGTTTTGCCCCTGAGAGAAAGACTGAAATGGAATGGGTTTTAGTCTATTTTGATCTAAAATAAATATCAAAACCAGAATCTTGATAGTTTTGGTCTTTGGACCTTTTGGCCTTAACCAATGAGTTTCAGCTTTAGTTTTTGTTAAGTTTCAGCTGTTACTGTTCTGTCTTGGTTGAAACAACAAAGTACAAACCATGGTTTCTCCGAGTACTTTTTTGGCAGTGCCTTGTTATACTGCAGCACTAAATCACTGCTTTTTTAGTTACCTACGGCTCTTTATTATCAGTCATAAACAGGGGCTGCTGTGATGAGTACTGCTTTCTTCTGACACCTCTTGTATGAGAAGGGTTTTCAAAGAGGCCCTTTGCTGAGCAGTTTTGCAACTCTCTGAGCTCCCTTACTGCTATTAACATACTACTGTGAGAATGAGATTCTTTTTGTGTAAAATTGCTGGTTTGCTTGTGTACAAATTGAATGAAGCCTCTTATTCTTTTTTCATGCTGAACAAAGTTTCTGCCAAGCCCTTTTAGATTAGTTCAGTTGAATTATACATTGGCACAAATTCTTACAAAATTGTTGGCCAGGTACGACCCTTCGACTGGCATATACGGGATGGACTTCTATGTTGTCTTAGAGCGGGCTGGTTACCGGGTGGGTAGACGCCGTCGCTGCAAGGCTCGCGTTGGAATTCAGCACAGGGTCACGAAGGAGGATGCCATGAAGTGGTTCCAAGTCAAGTACGAGGGTGTGATACTAAACAAGTCCCAGGCAACTACTTCATAGGTGTATGAAGCTGTTAAATGATTTTGGGGGTTGTTCTATTTACTCTTATATGACCTCTTTGTTCCAGTCAAGTGTTCAGTACTTTTGCTCTTTCCAAGAGTCAGTTTTGTTTGAGTTTTATTATTAGATACTGCTTTTTGAATAGCTCTTTAGGATAATGAAGTCTGCTCTTATAATGCTATTTGGAGCCTTCAGAATTTCTGAAGAACTTTCTTCTGCTAGCTCTTAGCTCTTTGTGGTGACAAATGCAACTATCATTTTATAGCTTGCAAGAATTTAAGCATGGCGGGTACCTGCCCAGTTATTTCCTTGTTATGCAATTATTCAGTCTGATATATATTTTGCTAATTGCTATTCCAACTGAATGCTTTGGGATCTTAATTCCTGAAAAGTTTAGGCTTCAGGAGTGGGGGCCAGGTGATGAATTTTCTGGCAGCTTTGCTGTTTAGTCTTGTTTACTCTGCACCAGTAAGTCATTAAATTGCAAAATCATTACACGTATTAGGGGATATCCTCCCACGCCTGCAGAGATAGTCATCTATCCTTCCATCTGTTTTGTTATGGTAATTGCTATTTGAGTATTTGTGCTTCCATAGGTTTGCTTAATTGCTTCTCCGAGGTCATGTAGCAATTATTATTTGGATGCTTTTATTCCCCTTGTGTGAAGTCACCATCATCTACATTGTCAATTTATTTTAATCTATTTGAATGTTGATTGAAAGATACCCTGCCTGTGTCATTCATACTTATCAAGCCACCTTGTGCTTGCTTATTGGAAGAAACCATCCTTGGTACCTATTCTTTTCTTGAATAGAATCAACTCTAGGAGTGGAGATATGATATTGCAGTGTATGTAGCTTCATTGCAAAATCGAATAACAGCAGGAAAAATGCCATAAGACAAAACAATTCCTTCCCATCTGTTCTTGATTTTTTTTTTAACCAGGAAAACATGGAGGATGAAGGCCATCCCTCGTTTGACATGTAAAATGCTATCCAGCAGATATGAGAGTCCAAATCTTCCATCACTCCTTAATATACAAATAGAATACAAGAACCCATCAAACTAGCACAGACGAGCCAAAAGAAAAAGTACGACACGAACCTACTGGGAAGAGATGGAGCCTTTCAATGTTGCCTGCCTGCCTGCCTATCAATCATTTACCAGGTCTTATTTCAATGAATGAAGTAGGCATGGCATCCGTTCTTTTCCCTCCACTTCCTGGATGTTTGAAAGCAGCAGCGTTAGCCTTCATTCCAACACCATAACCTGCATACCTCTGGTCTCCCTTGGCTTCCATTCTTCCTGCGGCCACCGGGGCAGGAAGTTTCACCGCAAAGCCACCGCTCTCTACGTCGTCTTTGGCGACGTGCGTGGCTCTCGGCTTCGACAGACGGCGAGCGCAGAGCCGTCCGAGGACACATGCAATGATCGCAAGAACGGCGATGACAGCCAGAACGACGAACACCGGCCCGAACGAGCCCGTCGAGCCGGCGGCCGCGGCCCGGGTGGAGATGGACTGTGGATAAACCGTTGGCTGGGGCAAAGAAGACATGCTGAACTCTAAATTCTCTACACTGAGCAAGTGTTGTAATGCCTAAGAAGGTGTTCTTTTTATGGTTGAGCTAAAGAGTAAAGGTGTCTGCATATGTTGCTTTGAAGGGGTATGATGATGGCATTGCTCTGTCTTCCAGGTATTTGGTAATGCTTTGACGTTTGAACGCTTGGGAAGGAGAGAAAGCGTGGCTTTGGAGCCTTTGAGAGCTGTAGGACTGCGAATAATTTCGTACCAAGAATTGCATTGGATCGAGGAGTGGGGGCAGTCCATCGATTTTGATTCTCTACTTTGGCAGAGTGGACCAGCCTCACTCTTTCAACTTTTCTTTGGCTTGTCTGGCTAATCGAAACATTATAACCATTGAGCCCAGGATGTTGTCTAGCTCCAAAATATATTCATATTCATGGGGGTATTTTTTAACCAAAAGACTTTAGAGATATAGTTAGAAATAAAAATGTTACTATGATTCCTTTCTTTATGTATCTGATCGTCATCTTTTCATATACCACATATCATTTAAAATGACACTGTAAAGAACTCATAACACTACCTTGTATTTAAGATGGACACATAAGCTTGTCTTATTATTTCTAACTATCTGAATATATACTCCTTCTATTAATTTGATTCGGACAGATTAAATAGTGCTAATTGAAATATATATGTGTATTAATGTTGGGTGCAACGTAGGATACTCAATAAGCATTCTTCCATGGATAATAACAGTGAATGTGATGCTATGCTTACAAAGTTTGTTTGTATTGGAAACAACTTAGCAACCCTAGAGAGTATCTTTTCATATATTGGGATTCCGTCTAAGCCAACCTGGGTTGGCCCGGACGCATCATCCAATTAGAGATAAAAATAAATTGGATGCACATTGGATATGATTCATATTTTTTATTCGGATATAGATATAAGACGATTAACAAATTTTAAATTCATATCTTAACAAAATGGATATAAATAAATTTTTGAATACGAATCGGGTAATATCCGAATAGACAATCGGATCTTAAACGAATATGATCGTATTCTAAACAAATTATGATATTTTTTGGACATAATTAACACAAAATACTACGAGCTAAAAATTAAAGTTAGCAAAATCGATATCTACAAATAATATATAACATATCGTAAGTAACAAATATTTACTATTTAAATAAGCAAACTCGAGATGTATCTGTTTCTGTATCTGTATCTATCTGAGTTTTTTTTTTAAAAAAAATCTATTCATATCTAAATCCGTATCTAGGTCAAGTAGAAATTTTTTATTCGAATCTGATCTGAATAAGATCGCATAGCGGGGTGGGTCAAAGTTCATCCGATCCATTTTCGCCACCATTGCCAATACATCACTCACACATATTTCTATAACTCCGACCTATCTCGCTAACATCCTGCGTCCTTCTTATTCTTTTTTAGGTGCGAATCGGAGCTGTCGAATATGCACAACTAATTCGTAGACAGCCATTCAAACGAATCAACAAGGGTTGGATGATTGGAAACCGTGCTCATCTTTACACACCTCACAACTATCTTTATTCAGTATAGGTCATCTGTAGCATGTTCTCAGGGAACATTATTTTTTGCATCAAATATTTTTCTTTTAGGTTTATGGGATTCAGCATTGCAGAGTAGAGCTGGATGAAGGTGGCTTATAATGCTAGATTCGAATCAAAAGTAGAATTAAAATAGTTGGTGTGGTCTATTCCTGCTTTTCCCCACTGTAGTCTTTTGTATTGGTGAAGCTCTTCTATTCTAGTATATATGGAAGCTCCTTTGAGGAGATTCTTAGACTAGTGAGTTGCCTTCTTCTCTGATCTCCAAAGACCACCAATTCATAATTCAAATTTTGAAGATACAATGAATCTCTCGGGGTGGGAGTTCCCAGAAATGATGAGGAGCTCCACACATTCATGGCGTCTGCAGGGAAAGGACTCAAGGAGTCCCTTTATTTTGAACTTTTTGAGAAGGAACAAGTAGTAGGTAAAACTAATTAGGATTGCCCAAGGGGATTAAGGAACAAATAGGGCTATGAATTATGATATCTTTTTCCTGATTTAATGTTATTCTAATAAAAATGCATTTTTAATCATGGGTTCAGAATACTTATAAATTTAGATTTCTCTTCTTCTATGTATGAAAGAGATTCAACTTTGTAATATATTTTCTATAATTGAGACTGCCAATGTGAGAAGAGAGAAACCTAAATTATAAATATTTTAAATCTGCTATTTAGTATTTCATGGAAAAGGGTCTAACTATAACAACTAAATCCTAGCAAGGCCTGATATGAGTCAAATAGACTTAGGGCTAGGTTGGGCCAGAGTTAGGCTTAATGTGGCTCGGGATGAGCTCATGCCTATTTGCTAGATGGAAAACTAATTTAGGCGAAGAGTACATTGTATTTTGTATTTTATTGGATACTAAGAAACTATTTGGTTCCTTGGATGTCAAAATACTGCTTACTCTCATGCATAACTTTTCTCTCCCATGCACTAGCCCTAATTTTGTTAAGGATTAGCATAGGTCTTTCTCTCCTACCACAGAGGGGCTTTTCCTCGCGCTGGCAAGCTTTCCTCCTCCCTTCTCCTAACCTGAGTGGCTAGGAGAGGAGAGAGAGACCTTCTACCTCTTATTCTCGTTCCTTTTTCTCATTCCTTTTCTCCTCTCCCCACTAAAACTTCCTCTCTGCCTCAATTGTTGCTTGTTTTTTTTTTTACCGACTATCGTCCTCTATCTCTTGCCTTCCTCCTCTATCTTTGTTGTACACACACACACACACACACTCTTTGCCAAGCTTTTCTTCCCCATCATTTGTCAAGGTCCTTTTCCATGCTCACGTTCCACCCCCTATTAGATATGTGTTTTTGTTGCCACTACTTGTTGGGTCTACACATTGTCGCTTTCCTGTTTGATCTAAGCCTCACTATTGAATCTGAGCCTTGTCACTGCTCCCTTAGCATATTCAGGCCCTGCCATCTCTTTCCCCATCTTCCTCCTTCGAGTTCACCTCCTTCCTCGACATCATTCAACTCCCATCCTTCTGCCAACATTATTCTCTCCCCTTTTCCACCCACTCTCGTCATTTATGTTGCAAATGCGTTGTAATCGTTGCCGACCTCCCCTCTCTAATTTCTAGCATATCAATCGCCATGTTGGTTTGCCGTGTCAATGCTTTTGCAAGATGTGGGTCTAGGACTCGTACACAATAGTAGGTTGTGCTTCTCAACATTTTGACTCGTATGTTCTGGGCGTTGTTGGAATCTTGATAACGTGCCTTTTGAGACTTGTTGAATCTGATTTTCTTTGCTCTGCCCTACTATTGGGTTTAGGATGTTGTATTTTCCTTTCTTATTTTTTACTCTAGGAAGGAGATCTTATATCTTTCTACTTTTGCAGATTCTTAGGACTGTGTTTTAGATTACCAAATTGATGAAACTTGCGGGCTAATTTGAGGCTCTTATCCTATGATTTTGCGAGGGCCATTTTGTATTTTGATTCATATCTGTGTCATTAGCATTGCATTGATATTTTGCTTTATTTACAGTGTTATTTATTATAGGCATAAGTGTGAGACTTATGTTAAAGAGTTGCCGCGCTTTTCCCCTCCCTTCTGTGTATCGTGCTGTATTATTGTAATTTCTGGATATTAATAAATTGCTCTAGACTACGGGTTTTTCTTAAAAGTAAAAAAACATTGCTTCTATAATTTTAAATAAGAAAACAAAAATAATATTCATATTTCACTAGAATGCATAGTTGATTTTTTTTTAAAAAAAAAATATATATAAATTGCACTTTATCCCTCATGGTTTGACTTGATTACATAAAACCTCTATGTAATTTAAATTCAAAGGACTTAACCATTGTGGTCAGAAATAAAGTGCAACAATTTACTATTAACGGAAAGATAAAAATGATGATAATTTCAGCTCTGTGAATAATGCCTTACTTTTGGCGGGATAAATTGGTCAATAACTAGTACCATTAAATATAATTAAAAAAAAAAATTACAGTGTCACGTTAGTCTAGACGACGAGAGAATTAAATACATACGTTGAAAATGCATGGAATGTCGTGCAACCAGATTAGTACCATTGTAGCCGTAATATGTTATTGTCCTCGTATACACCCAAATGTCCCCCTAGTAAATTCCGTGATGTTCCAAAACTAAGATATTATGTGCTTAAATTTATTTTTTGAATAAATATTTAAGCTTGGAAATTGGTTCTAAGCAATTTCGTGATGTTCCTAAAATCCCATGCCTCTCTCAGTTCACTTTGCTTTCGACCTCATTGGGCTCATCTTGGGCCCAAGGCCCAGATCCAATTAACAGGGGTGGGGGGGAGCCGCCAATATCCTCGCAGAAGTCACGCGCGAGGCACGTGGCAGGCATACAGCGTCGGGCACGACCGCGACCACCATCGGCCCAGGAATGCTGCGCGTCGAAAGCGACGTGAGATCGTCACGCGCCGACGCGCTGTCTCGGCCGGCACCTGCCGACACCAATCCCCGTACGGAAGCGAGGATCCGCTACCCATCCTCGAACATCAAACACCAAGCCGACCGTCCCTCTTTCCCCCTCCCTCCCTCCCTCCATCCCTCCCTCCCATCTCGGGTGCTGCGAAACTGGGAATCGATACCTTGCTTGTGAGAGTCGAAGGAGAATAAGAGCACAAAAATTAAAGCTCATATTATCAAAAAGAGACAGAGAGGGGAGAGGGGAGAGGGGAGAGAGGAGAGAGGGGGACTTCTTCTTGCGATGCCTCCTTTTTGTCTCTGTCTGTGACTTCGAGAAGGAGGAGGAGGGAGTTGTCGGGTCCCACCTGGAGTGAACTTTCGGTTTAGTTCCGCCCTTTATTACGAGTACCAATATATTCCACCCCTCATGGCCCTTATACGAATCCACTAGCCTTGCCTTGCCTCATGTCCGTTATACTCCCTCAGCTACTGCCTACTAGCCTTGGCTCGGCTTAATTTCGATTACAGAGCCATTTAAGATTTATTTTACCAAAAAAAAGGAAATAAAAATAATAATTAAATATAGCAG
This sequence comes from Typha angustifolia, assembly GCF_048772165.1. Taxonomy (NCBI): domain Eukaryota; kingdom Viridiplantae; phylum Streptophyta; class Magnoliopsida; order Poales; family Typhaceae; genus Typha; species Typha angustifolia. The sequence continues at coordinate 5,158,516 of NC_133246.1, read as the reverse complement.
TCATAACAAAATATAGACTATTTATTTATTTTTTTTAAGTATATTTTCTTGTTGTGGGGGTTGGGGGAGAAAAACAAAAAACAAATAGGTTACGTGGCAATTCAGAAATGAGGCCCATTACTGAATACAATTAAAAAAAAAGGCCGACAAAATCTGGAGGAGTTGTAGCTGAGCCATGTGTAGTAGTAGCAGTAATGTAGCCAGTGAGCCAAAAGCCGATTATTAGAAGCGGCCTATAGGCTATAGGCCTATACAAATTGCATGGTGATGGTATGGATGGATGGATTGATGGTGTGTGGGGTTGGGTGGGTCTTCGGTCTTCCTGAGGGTCCGACAAGGTGTGGCCCACCATCACCCTCAGTGACCACAGCTTATCTGCTGCTTTGCTGCATGCTTCGCCACCTTTTCCTCCCTTCTTATTCCCACCTCTCCCCATCTCAACCTCACCAACAACCCAATATCATATCTCCCTCTCCTCCTCCTCCTCCTCCTCCTCCTCCTCCTCCTCCTCTCTCTCTCTACTTCTCTACTCTACTCCCATCAGCAAATCTTTAGAGATATAAATATAGATAGCACATCTAAATTAAGTTAGCTAGCTAGGTTTCATAAATTCTCTTGTCAAATGGCTGCTACTTCAATGCATATCTGCATGGACAACTCTGATTGGCTCAAGGTAAGCAAGATTTTTGGGTAGAAATGAGTCGGAGAATTAACTAGGAACTAGTGAATTCCCATGATAAGTTAAATGTATTCATTTTTTATATTTGTGATGCTTTTAAGGTTTCCCAATGTCTTGGTTTTGATCCTTCTCAGCTGCTGTGAAGGCATATTTATTTTAATTTTACTTACATTTTATTGTTTTAATTAAAGGGAGTTTCTTGAGACTCTACTAGCTAGTTTTGTTACTTTGGCACTGGGATGTAAGTTGACGCATGCATATGAATCAATCAACCAAATCACACGCATTCCGATGCATGCAATGCAGGGTATAGATCCCGAGGACGGCTTGATGGATCCTTCCTTCCCATCCACCGACCTACTCACGTGCACGCGGCTGGCGCAGCCTACGCCGCCGCCTTGTTCCGGCGGCCTAGACCGGAGACTCCGGCCGCAGCAAGAGCAAGCTTTGAAGTGCCCGAGATGCGACTCCACCCACACCAAATTCTGCTACTACAACAACTACAGCCTCTCCCAGCCCCGATACTTCTGCAAGACCTGCCGCCGCTACTGGACCAAAGGCGGCTCCCTCCGCAACGTCCCCGTCGGCGGCGGCTGCCGCAAGAACAAGCGGCCCCCCGTCTCCAAGAAACCCTCCGTCGACAGTAGCACTCACCACCACCGCCCCACCGCCGCCGACCTCCACCTCTCCTTCTCCGACCTCCAATTCTCCCACTTCGACCCCGCCTCCGCCTCCGCCTCCGCCTCAGCCGCGGTCGCGGACCTCAGCTTCATCGAGTGCAAGTACAATCCTTTCATGCTAGGGGGGTCCAGTAGGCAGTTTTTGTTCAGCGGAGGTGACTTGGGTGGCGTCGGAAATGCCAGCCCCGGCTTCGCAAACGCCACCGGATTCTCCTTGGCGCTGCCCTTCGGGGCGACTGGCGACCACAATGATGCTGCGGTGGCAGCGGCGGCGGCGGCGGAGGTGAAGCTGAGAGATCAGCGGATCCTGGGGATCGATTGGGACGAGCAGCGGTGCGCGGACGTGGGGCGGGAGCCGGTCGGGTACCCAAACGGGCTCGGACTGTGGGCCGGGATGATCGGCGGGCACGGCCACCCGGCGGCCATATGAAGTAGTAGCTAGGAGTGGCTTGTAGTGTAGTTCCTGATGGTGGTATTGTTAGGAGAAGGACTGTTTTGCCATTTCATCTTTTGAATGCTTCTTCTGTCTTTCCCTCCAAAGTGGTCCCAAATTGCATTCATGAGTTGGAATGTTGAGTGTTGATTGGGATCATTATTAGAAGATTGGAGTGGTTTAAGTACTTTTGATGTGCTTTCTTTCTTTTATAGTAGTCCTTTTGTCATCTTTGTGCTTAGTTTACTTTGTTGTTTTAGCTCTCATCTTTGCTTTCTTCAGCTTGCAAATGAGTAACTTTGTTAGATCTAAAGCAAACGAATCAAAATCGAGAGGAAAAAGAAAGAACACACAGATTTACGTGGTCTGGCAATTCTGAACTTATGATCAATTTCTGGTTTTCTTTTTCTACTTCTTCTTCTCATGTCGAAGATCTTGAAACGTTTGAACTTTAGCTAGAACAAACTTCTCAATCATTACAACTGCAAACACCGATTAGATCCTCTATCTACTAACTCACATACTGTTATAAAAGCTTAAACCGTTAGAGAACAGTGAATCTTATCTTTGACGTTGCCTAATTCTGGACCAACAAACACCAATTAGACCTTCTATCCATCCTAGCGTAGCTGGATAACCTTTCAACTTGAGTTTGCTTGTAGGTCCACAGGGTTTGATGTATGAGAGCTTCCAATTAGGGGAGGTACTTGCATTTCCTAAGCTAAAGCTTGCAACTCTAAGCATGATGATGCATGCTTTTCAAAAGATTTAAGTAGCACTGTAGATTTAATCTATATCAGAGTTACATAGACCAATTCACCTGATCTGGAAAAGGGGTTTGGCTACGAAAGAGGACGAAGAATCATGAGGAACATCATGTTGGTTATGATATCAACACATGATGTACTACTATGTTTTTCCTGACTACATTTAGGATATTTCCAAGAAATTCCAGTGCTGCTGTTCTGTAGTCCTTTTATCATCATTCATATATACATATATATAAATAAAGGTTAAGATTACCTTTCTTCTTCTTCTTCTTCTTCTTCTTCTTCTTCTTCTTTTTTTCACTTCAGATTGCTTAATTACACTGTTGCTGCTCCATTTAGGTTAACTAAAAAAAGACTTCTAACATCTCATGAGGTGGACTTGCATAGATTCAGGAAGAGAAAACTCCAATTAGTCAAATTGATATCCTCGAAAATCTGCATGTCAACACATCCTAATCTTATTGCAGACGGCAAAATCTATACTAAATCTTAGCTTTTTTTCTTTTCTTTTTTTTTTGACTTAACAAAGAAGTCATTGATGGTGAAGATTACAAATAAAATTCTTTTGTCCCTATGGACCACTTGATCATACAAATCTGATACATAAATTGACACGTCTGTCGGTAGAAATTAATCGGCACGACGGTTAAGTCTGGATCATGAGATACACAAAGGAACGTGTAGTTTTCTAGCTTAGCAACCTTGATAGTGGCAGTATGAATTGATCAGTAGATTCAGTAGATTGAAGAGGGGGAGAGAAGAAAAGGATATGTCTTAAAGAAGCCACTACAAGTAGGGTCCAGAGGAAAAGTTAGCAGCACGACATAGACTACTCTGTGAAAAATGTGGAAGTTAAGATATAAATCCACAAGATGGTCTTCTTCAGCTCTTTGTGAGAAGGCTTCCTGGACGAATTTAACGTTCTCTGTGGTTAAAAGAAACTTTGCTTACAAAAGTACAATAACAATGTCAGATGCTTTTGTTATTGTTCAGAACCAAAGACAAGTAGTTGTGTCTTACTTACACAGTAGACGAGCGGTAGAATCACTTTTGATCGTGGAACTGTTGGTGTCGAGAGAGAGAGAAGAGAAAGAGATAGAGAGAGAGAATTAAGAATTAATTATATTTAGACCTTTTGATTATGATCTATCACTATTTTTTATCTACATTTACAAACGTTTTTATAACACGTTGATCATATGAAATATTAAATTATCTCAAATATCACTTCCGTTTGGTTTCCATTATATTTTTCATCCATACTTTCTCCGAGTGCAAATAGCGTTAAGTATATTTATTATTATGTTTTGAATGAAGAAAAAAGAATTTTTGATTTACTAAAATATTTGTATGAATATTTTACTTTTTAATATTTTAAAAAGTCTTAAATCAGTTCTTATACTTAAGATTAAAATAAGATTATTAGATTTTCTATCCAATTAACGGAATGTCTTAGAAAATTTCAAAAATTAGACGGAGAGTTGAATTTCCTCGCTTTTTAACTTTTAATAGACAAAAATATCATTTTCAATATATAGCATTTCTTTCTCTCGAAAAATTACCAACATATTTTTTTATCTTACTTTCTAAATTATACCAAATATATAATAAATTTTATTAAACTTGGGTTTTTATAAAGTTTAATAATTATATCACAAGATAAATATGGATTTAAAAAAAAAATCAGATAAAAAACTCATTTATTTTGCCTAATAAATATGAAGGGATATTTTAGTCGTTCGGGCGTGTTCTATTAACTTTGAAAAAAATGAACTCGTAAATATATAGGGATAAACTAATTTTGGACATAAGTATTACTTAAGGGATATAATATTTTTATCCCTGTTCTTATCTTCTTAGAGATATTTTGGTCATTTTAGATTTTTCTGTTTATAGAGAGTCAGGGGAATGGTACATTTTCAATAGCTCATGAGTTCTAAGTATAATTATTCCAAAAAATTAATCCAAAGTTACGGTAGAGACATCAATACACTGATAACAGAATTACGATCTTACTGTATATACTATGTTTGGATTGATTATAGCTCCAAAACTAATTTAGCTACTCTCATTTTCTAACCTTGAATAAGATAAAATGAGTTTAGAAAAAATGGGTGCTTGATTGTAAACTAGTACAGCAGTATTATTATTATCTTTGATGTGATATCAAAATAGTGAATTATATCTCATAGCCGATAGATGAGAAGAAGAGACATGTGAAAGGGAATGATTAAAATGATTAATGGATTAAAGTGATATCTTAGAGCAATACATGAGTTCGACCTATTAGTTTTTCCAGTCTGGCTTCTCTTTCTCTGTTTGAAGAGAGAGAGAGAGAGAGAGAAAAGAAAAGATAAGTAATTCTATATATTTACATGACAGCAAACAAGAACAAACCAGACATTCAACTTCCGGAGTATAATTTCTTTGGCTTGGAGTGCTGATAAAAGCTTCAATTTGCAAGCTTAGATTCATCAGTTTGATCCACCCATAAATGAATTATAGTCCCCGTATTCCATAATTTTATTAATTAGATGAATCAACTGGCTTCATTAGAGTATAAATTCGAGATATAATGCCAAATAAACAGTATGTACCAATAACCATAAACAGAGGAATGACAATAACTTTGAGAAACAAATTCTAGAAAATAAATAAACTCCCACAGAGACAGATAAGCAGATTACAGCAAACAAAAGAACAAACTTAATCTGATCACGATTTGAGCAAAAGCATAGGAACACCTTCAGCATATCCATCAATGTTGTCACAATTAAGTAATCATCGGTGTCGCCTGATAACTATTTCAGAACATACAGAACAGAAACAATTTTCAGAGCTTTTTTTTTAGATACCAAGAACAAGAAAACATGCATATCTGAAAGTTAAGAATAACAATTTCCACAATAACTATTGAAATAATTGTGGGCATAGATTTTATTAATCCATTCTCATGACAGGCTATTAACCCCTACGCTGTTTGACGAGAACTCCATAGGGTCCTGCAATTTTCAGACAATATATGGTAATTGCAAGAAAAATATAATATAGTTCCCGTTACAGGTAAAGAAGACTAAACCATACATGATCTAGTAAGGAAGAAAAAGTAATAGCCAACCTTCACAACCATCCCAACACACTTGTATAAAAGATTAAGCCATCAAAACACACTCTCAATATATCTATCTTCATATCAATTTCAAATTCAGTTACCTCCTGACAGTATTCAGAGATTGTATTAAAATGTAGAAAAAATGACAGTATCTAATATTTACATAAGTAGAAAGCTCGAGAAGATTTAGACGATGAACGCAGTAATAAAGAAGCTCAAAGCAATTGCTATAGTAAGCAGTCGGAACCATCCATTTAGAAACACATGGAAAATGATGAGACCAAGGTTAAAGCTGAAATGTTTATCATGTAGTATGGAACATCGATACAGGAAGTCCCCATTGCGCAAAAGCAATTTTATAGGTACCACTAAAGGTCATAACATCAACATTCAGGAAACCTAAAAGAGAAGCTATTCTTGAAAAGATAAAACAACTAACATAGAGGCAAAGGGACTACATGAGCTAATAGCGGACAGAACCATATTTATAAAATAGTTGAATTAAGGATGGGCAACAGCAGGCGGCCCACTCAGCATCTTATCAACCTTCTTCAGCAGGCCCTGCATCTCACCAACCAGATTTTCTTTTATCTCTGGTTTTAACCCATCTGGTGATGCTGCTTTTTTCAGTGGCGAAGAAGTGCCAGTCAGAGATGATATCATCCTTTCAAGGCTTTTCCTTATAAAAGGAAGTGGAGGCTTTGGAATAGGTATAGGTGTTGGTGGTGAGCTCACTTTCATAGGAGGTAGATACCGGAGTTGGTAAGTAGTAAATGGGGGCCCAAAAACACCAAGTTTATCAGAGCTATTAAAAGCTGCCTCCGCATCGGTGCTCTTTGCAAACACAAGACGAGCAGAGCCACTATCTTGTAGCAGCTCTGTCTCGGTCTCAATCAGTAACCCATACTTGCTAAATGTAGAGACAAGCTCCTCTTTGGACGGCAAGACAACACCAGGATTAAAATTCAAGAGAAGTGCAGCTGGATTTCCGTAGATATCTCCGTCCTTCTTTCTCTTCTGCCTAGAATTACCTTCCCCTGAACCACTGGAAGCTTTATGACCTGTACAAGGCGGAGTAGCACTTGTAGGTCCATTATTTCTTTTCCTCCTCTTTTGTTGAGCTTTAGATTTACCTTCTTGAGGATGATCTTTAAGTTCATGATCCATTACCATTGGGTTATTCCCATTAGCCACCTCTTTGCTCTTGAAACCCTCCAAACTCGCTTTAGCGGATTCAAGGAAATCAATAGAACCTTTAATTGAATTTACTGTCGTTCCACCATTAGCGTCATCATTGTTCTTCTTATTCATAGATGTATAATTACTTTCTGCAGGAAAACTTACAGAATGGAGATCCATATTCACAGGAGCATCAGTCTTAGATTTGTCCTCCTTCTCGTTCCTCTTCTCTGTTGACTCCTTTTCTATGGAATGATTGGTTAAATCAGTAGCTAAACCCTTTTGCACCTCTTCGCCACTTCCAACATCTGCCTTCTTCCTCTTCTGGTTTTCCTTCTTTTGTTCAGAGGTATTGATTGAAGCAGGATTTAAAAATGTACCAGCCAGAGTCTCTCCACCACTTCCACCCTCTGCCTTCTTCCTCTTTTGTTTTGCCTTCCTTTGGTCAGGGGTATTGATTGAAGCAGGACTTAAAAATATACCAGCCAGAGTCTCTCCACCACTTCCACCCTCTGCCATTTTCCTCTTCTGTCTTGCCTTCTTTTGCTTGGAGCTATTGATTGAAGCAGAACTTAAACACGTGTGAGTCTCTCCACCAGCTCCACCCTCATCCTTGTCCCCATTCCCCTCAGACTTCCTGACATCAGGATAATCTGCCACCTCTTTAACAGGAGATTGTCCTATTGCACAGCAAGAGTCTTTCACGTGCTTCTGGTATGACCCATAACCAGTAGCTTCGACATACATCGAACTTCTATACATAGCAAAAAAGCCCCTGACAACCTTCGCCGACCGGTTCCATTTCAGGTGAGATGAACTTTGAGCTGTGTAAATCAGCTCCAAGAAAATCTCTCTTACAGACATCCCATCAGTTTTGAATGGCGGGCCCTTGGTATTCTCTTCATTCTGGACCATCTCACTATTGCATTTCAAAATGCTTGCAGAATCACTGAGCAAAACCTGAGAAGGATCAGTACAATTCTTAGATTTCTTTGCCTCTGCAATCTTCGGCGGGACCAAATCTTTTGTATCAGTATAGGGAGGTGACAAATACTTGCTTTTCTTCCTTTCCCGCCTTCCAGACCCCGAACCCAACTCTTCTTCGTTCTTAAAGCTACAGATCTCCACATTCATGCTCTTGCTCTTCTTCTTCTTGTTAATTTTCTGCGCCTCGGGTTCCACATTGCCATCCACCTTCACCTCCTCTGCATCACTAACTTCAACAGTATCCAAATCCATCTCGGCAATGAGGGAAGCCATGCTTCTCTTCTTCCGACTCTTAGACAACTTCTCTTCCTCATCCTCCTCCTTGCCATCAATCAAGTCCCCTGCCGGGACATCAAGATCAATCTTATCCACCAATTCTGATATATTCCTGCGCTTGTGATACCCAACCGACCCACCGCACCAACCCTTACCAAGCGCAACAACCCAACCCTGAAGACTCGCACATTCGATCATATCAGCAAAGAAGACATCAATGGCCACATTGCGAACACAATCCAGAAACTCCATAGGCGAGAAATTTACAAACCCGAGCTTCTCCGACCGGCTTATTGGGCCCATACTTCGTGCCTCCGGGGGGATGCAATGGCAAGTGAGGCCCAATTCCAGACACCGGGAAATAAACCTTAGGGCTTCCTCGATGGCCGTGATCAAGCCCTTCGAGCGGCTTTGCCGCGCCATCTCGCCGAGGTCTTCCGAGAAGAAGGGCTTCAACTGCGAGGGTTGGCACCAAGCGAAGCTGCCATCGCTGCCAAAAAAGGAGACGAGAACGGAGGCTCCGCCTTTCCGGCGAGCAAGCACAGCTTGGTCCGACGCTTGGGTAGGGTCGATCACCTGTCCCGGCCACCACGGTTGGCTCTTGATCTTTCCCCATACGAGATCGCCGGCGGCGAACGGCGACCTCTCCACCGGCGCCACCGCATTCCCCTGCTGCACTATTCCTAACCCTAAACCAAGCCCGAAATCATCTCCTTGGGGAACCTCCGCAGCTCCTCCGAGAGTTTCTAGGGTTTTGGGCTCAGGTGGTTTCTCGGAAGTACCGCCATCTAGGGTTTCGCCGGGGCCTAGGTTTTCCATTTCCGGAAATATTTCGTGGACCGGGAGCTTTCCAAAAGGAGCAGCAGCAAATGAGTGTGCGATGAGGACTAGAGAGTGAGAATAAGTTGGGATGCGAGGGGCTAAATGTAAAAAAACTGAGGAAAAAACTCAAAAGGAAGGGGGCGGAGGAAAAGTAGAAACTTAAGCGGAGGGGTTTTGTGATAAATTCCCTTTTTCCGACAAGCGGAGGAAGAGACGAGAAGAGAGAGCAGAGAGGGTTGAAGGAAGAAGGCTGCAGACATTAGTGCTTGGGTGTTCGGAGGAGGAGCTTTCCCAAGAGAGATGAAGGATCCACAGTCCTCAATACAACATCTTACAGCTTAATGAACCAATCGGAATTTGACAGGTTCTTTTCTTTTGCACTCTTGTCGTTAGGAAACTTCAATGATGCCTGTTTGCTACTAAACATCTGATACGCTCTTTTCTCCTGCTTCAGTTCAGCAGTGCATGTCAGGTTATATTTACCAGCCTCTTAAAATTTTATATATACATTAAAATAAAATAAAATAATATATATATATATATATACATGTTTTATGTGTGCGAATCTCGGCGCATCGTGCGAATTACAAAGCAATTCGGTTCTGGATATCACCTATTGTATTCCAAATTAATGAAGATAATATATATATCTAAATTATTAAATATATTTTATAGACTTGTACTCAAAATTATGTCTCAAACTATTTATGAGTACACTTCTGAAGTGGGACAATTAATTTTTCTGTTAAAATTAACCGAATATTTTTAACAATATTATCTTAAAATTCAAAGGAGAAAAGGATATTATAATTATTTTAGCGGCGCTTAGTTAAATTTGACATAAGACATAATAATCTCACTTTAATTATAAATATATGAAATTATTTGAGATTTTTTAAATATAATACGATATATTTATAAGATTGACATAAAAAAACCTGTGTGTGTAAATGAAATTCTAGAAAATAATTATCAATCACTAAATCAAACTTCCAATCTAAATATATGCAAGCACATACTAACTTCAATACCTTCTTGTTTAAAAGCAAATTTGAAGTCAGTAGCTAATTGAAGAGCTTAAAAACAGAGAAGGTTAAGATCAATTAGCCAAATAGATTAATGAAGCAGAGCAACTTGAAGAAAATAAAAAGCTTTAATAGGATTTGAATAATTCCTTATTTCCCTCTCATAATTTAGCTTCTAAAATTGTTCCCTTACTTGGAAGGACATGGCAATAAGGAATTATTCCCCTTTGCAAGGATAGAGTGAGCCAATATTTACCCAATTCGATTAAAGAATCTCTCATCAAATAAGAAGTGTGGACTTGTTGCATTACTCTGGGTGAAGACAATGGCCTCTATGTGGCATAAGTCTATTACTTGGACTTAACATCTTTAGTCTATTACTTGTCCATGACTTTTTTTCCATACTCATGGATGTTTCCTTCAAAACAAACATCTAAGGTGTTCATTTGTTTCACTAATTTTAAAACCTTAGATTGAAAATCTATTATCTTAAAACACCAATGATATCTTTTATTATTTAACTTGTCCACACACTTAGCAGCAAAGTAAGATTGCGGAACGAAAACTTCGTCACATTATAGAAACTGATTTAATATTTAAAGGATTAAAGATTAAGCTTGTCTTCTTAATATTTAAAGGATTAAAGATTAAGCTTGTCTTCTTAATATTGGGTCGATGCTTTTTAACATAAACTCTCAAAATAAAGAACTGATCCTTCACTGCTCCAATATTTCTCTAAAATATTTACTACTACCAAACATCCATGTATTGCCTTATATATGAGAAACCTACCATTAAGGTTGTTTCCATCTTTCACATGCTTTATTAGATGTGAACTTTACTAGATCTTTACTCAACATTTCTCTCTTAATTTTTCATGATTTACAGATTCATATCTTTGTTTTGACCTATGTGCATGATATCATCCAGATAAGAAATTCTTTTGGGAGCTATCAGTAACTTGGTTGACAAAATTAAAAGCATAGTTTGCTGTGAGAGATCTTAGGCCTTTATCCCAATTTTTAGGTATTTATGTTTACAGAGACTCTAGTGATCTTTCCTTGAACCAATATAAGTATATCATTGATCTATTACAGCATGTTAGTATGGATGGTGCTAAGCTGTAGCCCTACACCATGCACATCTAGAAAGAAACTCACTGAAGGATGCTGATCATCTCCCAGATCCTATGATTTCTTCAATATTATATCCTTACATGGCTAGAGATATCTTTTTTCTTTAACCAATTGTGTCAATTTATGCACTCACTAGCTACCGTTCACAAGTGCCTTCTGTTTTGTGTTACTTATAACGTATTATTTATTTTTATTTACATTATACATAGGACAATCTTAGTTTTATCGCCTAATGTGATTACTGATTGAGAGGCACATTGATACGAATTTGGTTAGATCGGATCATATCATGGGGACATTGGGTTTAATAAATTGAGTCTAGTTATCTTATTTGTTTAGTTAAAACCTTAGTATGTTTAGTTAAAACTATAGATAAATTTAGCTATGTACAGTTTTAAGAAAATATTCGTAGAATATTCTATCCATATTCAAATAATATCAAACTAGTTGGATAAGACCCAACCTCCATATTTACAACTTTAGTATTTATGAATTCTCAAGATTTGAAATCTATCTGCGGTGAAATAAAGGGTTAATCCGAGAAGATAATAAGACTAGTTTAGTTGGTTTGTTAGAGTTTTAACTTAGTTATTTGGGTTCGGTGAGTCTCTATAAATATGTGAAGGAAACTCTAATTGGAATGGAAAAGAATCTAATAATTGAAGTTGGCATTGTGTTTATCTCTTTCTCAAGAGTCTGAAGCCATGGATGCTCTCTCTCCCACCTCAGGGCTATCAAGCTAGAGTTTAATTGACCTTCAACCACTGTTTAGTTGATATCTCATGATCTAATTGTTTAAACTCTACGATCTTTGATTAATTAGAAAGTTTTTTCTAAGAGTGACAATATATTTAAAATTCAGGAAGATTCATCGGTTAGATTGTTCGCAGATTCTTTCAAAAGTTACAAGTATAATTGAGTTCAGAATTATTTCGGATCATATCAAGCTGATTTGTAACACAATTCTATTGTTCGCCAAATCACTATAGTATCTTTCTTGGTTGTAAGCAAGAAACAACTCTAATGCAAAGATTTTTTTCTAAACTTCAGCAAATTTTTCCCTCTCAATTTCCTATTGATGCGATAATTACACAATTCATGCAAAAATAATTTGGGAATAGAAAAACCTAAATTACAATTTTGCCCTTTCTTTTAATATGATATATTTTCTATATACCTAGATTTATTCTTCACAAGAGCCTTGGTACGTTTGGAATATTGTTCCTTTACCAAGTTATCAATTGACATCTTTTATCAAGAAAGGAAGATAAATTCATGTAAATTAGTACCCAAAATAATAATAAAAAAATAAAAATGGAGCACTCGAAAGCAAGGAACAAATAAAGTTATATGTGGTTGTTGGATATTGGATCTATCTAAGGATCGAGCATAGCACCCAAGTCACACAAGTCACCTATAAAGACTCTCCTATCCACACTCCGCTCCACCCGAGAAGTGGAGAGAGAGAGAGAGAGAGAGAGAGAGAGAGAGAGAGAGAGAGAGAGAGAGGGAGAGAGATGGGGAGGGCCTTCGTGTACGTGATTCTTGGGGGCGGCGTGGCGGCGGGCTACGCGGCGCTGGAGTTCGCCCGGCGAGGAATATCCCATGGGGAGCTCTGCATCATCTCCGAGGAATCCGTGAGTTCTGTTCTGTTAGCCCGACTCTTCTCTGTATCTCTCGATTCTTCGATGCTGTTATTGGCCTTTTGGTGAAGTAGTTTGCTTGAGATTTCGGGGATTGGATGATTTTTTTTTATTATTATCTTGCGAAGTCAAGATGAGGTTTCTTGCTGTTGTTTTTATTTTTATTATTATTTTTAGGGTGGTTTACCCATTCTCTGGTGTTGAACAGTTGAAGTGATTTCAGGGTATAGCCACTGATTTAGTGGTATGGATATTGTTGATTTGTGCGAGAGAGAAGCGTGATTCTAGTTGAATCTTTTAATGACTTACTTTAGGTAATATTCTAATTTATTAATTTGAATCCAGTTATAAGGACTTGTAAAACAAAATTTCTGTGTAGCACATCAAGAGGTAAATTTGTGATATTTACTCTTGATTCTGTGCACTACCTGTTAGAAAAGTAAACCGCAAGGCTGTCCAATTTTGACGCTTCCTCTTAAAGTTTTATGCAAGGTTATGAAAATCGGTATCACGATCGCAATTGGCGGTTTGCAAAAACGATATGTATCAGCCGTATATGCAAAAATGATACATATCAGCCGTCTCTATTAAATTGGACTATTTTAATTAAATAAAATTCTAAATATTATTTAAAAATATTTAAATTTTTTTAAAAAAGTTAGAAGAAAATAATATTTATTCACATATAAAATCTAAAAATCTTTTTTCCTTTCTATCCCTCTAATTGTCAGTATGCTGTATTCCCCTCCTCTCTTTGCAGTAGGTAGCTGCCTGTTGCAATACTGAAAGGTTTCAGTCCAATCCTAATCCGTTCCGGCTGATCCCACTCGGGATCGGTTGAAACTGGGATCTATGGTTTTATGATGAATCATATCGCCACTTCCTTCTTCTGGTTACTTAGTGTAATTTGGAAAATCTTCGATCACAATGAAGATGCCACCTTAATTGTATTTAGGATGGAGAAAGAAAGACTCTAAAATTAAAAATAGATTCTTTGGAAGAAAAGGAAATGGATGTCACATGGATATATTCAGAAAAAAGATTAAAATAAATTCAGTTCAGCTTTAAGGAAGCTTGTTAATTAATAATAGAAGATATCAAAAGGATTAACTATGAGACTTGATTATTGAACATAATTATTGCTTGGTAAAGTCATATATATGTGGTGGTTGTTAAAATTGGAGAGTTGTTAATAAACAATGGAGCTAAAATGATTGCAAATTGTGTTAAGAGCTTTATGCTAGTACAGGGGCCTTCCATTTTATTACATGATTTTCCAGCAGCACTTTGGGATGAGCTGTTCTCCAATTAATATGACTGTAGTTGGATTGCTATAAGCATGAGCTTGCTTAAGGTTGAGAAGTCAAAATATTTGTTTAGATGGTTTTTCTAGTTCATATAGACTAAAACAATAAAACTTTTATGAAAGGAACTGTCACAATCTAGCTCCTTTGGTGCCATCTCATTTTTCACTTATTTAGTGTTTACTAGGTTGAACCGACTGAACTTCTACAAATCTAGGATTTAATCTAGTTTCAACTCTAGAATCTAGACAGGTTAGTAGAAATATCATTTTTCTGGCATGTTGCCATGCACCTGCATAGAAGTGGGCTAGGTTAAAGAAAAACCAATTAAGCTAATCTGATTACATTGAGATGTGATCTCATGTTGGCATGTGTACTGCATAATTATCTTCCTAAATACTCAATGGAACACATCCTAATAAGTCAAGTTTACTATTTGTTTTCAGGTTTTTAGCTGTTAGACTGTTCAGCTTGGGTTGAACAGTATAAAACTTTGAACAGCGAGTGTGTATGATTTGTATTCTGTTCCGTAGTTTGATTACTTATCATTTTTCTACTTAGAGTTGGAGAAAGGTGGCCAATTCCAGTTTATAAGTATCAAATCCTTCTAATGCTCAGAGTTTCCACCAGTGACAACTACCAAGTTCCACAATCACACCCACTTATGTCCTGTTGACATAGATGCTTTGTGATAACTGCATGGTCTAAATTACATAGTTTGCCATTTCATCATTTCATCCATTAGGAGTTTTTTCTTCCCTTTTCTTCCTTGAAACATTATCTTGCCTTTATGTCATCCTTTTAGTTCCACTAATCTGCTGTCATATTAGAGTTGCATAGGTCCTTAATTAATAGGAAAGTCTATGCTTAATCCTTTTAGTTAGATTTCATACTAGATTTGCATTTATCCTTGAGTAAACAGAAAAGTTTATGCTTCTGTGTCCAAGAGTTTCGGTATATTGAAACCCAATTTTGTGCATGTTGAAAAGTAAAACTGAACTTGTATTAGCTTGTGCATCTTTCTGCTAAATATGTACCTATAAATGCTGCACCCTCTTTAGTACATTGCCAAACAATAGTTGACACGCTGCACCCTCTTTAGTACATTGCCAAACAATAGTTGACACGTTGCCCTCCTCGTACCTCTTTTTGGCTGGAGCATTATGTGTCAGAATGCTTTTTATGTAATGTGCCTTCAATTTTCTTTCCAAGATGAACTAATTTTGCGTCTCATATCTCCTTAATTTGATGCCAGCATTGTTGAAGTAGGCGTAGTTCCTTTGATCAAAATTAGTGCCACCATATTTTCTTAGTACACAAATTATTTAGTGTCCATTAAATCTTTTCGAATAATGGAAACACTTTCTTTTCATGCTTAGCTCCCTGCTAAGGTATAATTATTCCTTTTATTATGAAGTAGAAAAGTGCCATCTACCAAAGTTTAAGGATGTACTAAACATTTTCAGTGAGTTTGCTATGCCACTGTTAATTTGTCACAGACAAGGTATACTAGTATGGCTTTATCTTCTCTTTGAATCTTTAGAGTCAATTGGTCGAAAAATATTGATGTGTCAATTTTCTGAACAAGAAATCAAAATCTCTGACTGATCATTATGGTGAATTCAGTACACATTAAAAACACACATGCATGTATTGGTATAGTCTTGGTGACTACATAAATTACATGGAATCTAGGTAATGTTATATATTTCTCAGCGAGTTGTGCCAAACCTGTGATTCTTGGGCCATTATGAAATGGTTTTCATTTACATATAATGAAAAGACAACAATCTACTTTATTGTTTATGATGGCTTTCTACACATCAATTTCAGCTCCTATGGCCTACTGTTTTAACTGTCATTGAGGGATATTTTTAATAAAATTACATGCTTGTCAGGTTGCACCTTATGAACGTCCTGCATTAAGCAAAGGTTTCCTACTGCCAGAAGGTACAATCATCTTTTCCTTTCCATGAACTTCAGATAACCATTTCATGGTATATGATATTCACAATTCTCATTCATTAAATATAAATACAGTGTATGGTAGGTTAATTTTGGAGCTCAGGTAACTAGAGGAAGCAATGAGGCATTCATCTCTCTTCTCCCTATGACTCTTCCCTTCTTATCTCATCTCCATTTCTCTCGCTCTCAGAGAAATCATGATATATATCTCTCTTGATCTTTCTGTTGTCTGCCCTACTTGGAGAACTCGGTTAATTTTATCCAAGTGAAAAATATTTTAATATCAGCATGACTTATATCAATGTTGCTATCCACTTTTAAAGAAAGAATAATAATGTGGCTCCCTGAGTCTCAGTATACTGAAAATGTTCTATCTAATTATAGTTTGTAAGGTTTGCATCCACTTAAGTGAAAACGAAATGATTTTCTGGATTTTCAGCTGTTCATGGTGCTTGTATCTTAGCAATGTTCTGAATAATAATGTGGCTCCCTGGTCTCAGTATAGTGGAAAAGTACTATCTAATTATAGTTTGTAATGTTTGTACTAATATGTATCGACTGTCAGCCTCTAGCTCAAGGCATGGTTGGCTCTTTATATTAACCTTGGGAAAATCTGAGTCTTGATATCAGTTGGTAAATTGCAATTCTCTCATATTCATCAAAGTTATAGGAATGTTCAGGAACTTTACTTTGTCATTTCTAATGCATTTATCAGATAATTCAGGAAAGTAGTCTTTTAGAGGCTTTAAGGTGGAATTTTTAAGAAGAAAAAAATATCTATTGATCATACTGTATATTCAGTCATAAGCTTATAATGTTACTGAAAGCAACTCCACTATGTTATGTGTGATTCTTTACTAGATTCTCCTTTGCTCCTCATTCTTGGTCTTACCAAAATGTTGTTCTCTCTGCAGCTCCTGCACGCCTTCCATCATTTCATACTTGTGTAGGTGCCAATGATGAGAGATTAACACCAAAATGGTATAGAGAGCATGGTAGGAAATTCTTTTCCTCCAGACAAGTCTTTATTTATTTACTTCATTTGGTATAGGTAACAGTAAATTACATAACTAGGGTACTTTTAACCTATTGGTATAGTTATATACTTATTTATTTGTTCCAACAGCATTAGATTATATTCTTTGATAACAAAGAGTATGTTACTGCTTTAACAGGTATTGAACTTGTTCTTGGAACAAGTGTAAAATCTGCTGATGTGAGGCGGAAGACATTGTTTATAGCAACTGGAGAAACTATCAGCTATAAGTTTCTTATCATTGCAACAGGTGCTCGGGTATTGAATCTAAATTTATAGTCACTAGGCTTTTATACTTGGTCCTATTAATCTTTTATTCCTATTATATGGTTTGAACTTTGGTTCTGGTTGGTTTTGGTTTTGACCCCTACAGAAAATGGAAATTGATGGGTGCCAATACTAATCTGAAACCAATGTAAAAAGCCAGCAAATGTTGCTGCTTTCAGCCTTGAAAAATGACTTTTGAATTTTTGTTTTCAATAAGTTTTGGCTGGCATGTTTCCTTCTTGGGTGAAAGTTCAAACCATGGCTATAATATTTAAGAATCTCATAAGTCATATAAAAATGTCCACATATAAATTATATATACTAACTGCTATCGGGAGAATATATTTTGTTTAGGCTCTGAAGCTGGAAGAATTCGGAGTGAGTGGCTCAGATGCTGAAAATGTTTGTTATTTACGCAATTTGGCTGATGCAACGAGGCTAGTGAATGTGATGCAATCTTGTAGTGGTGGGAATGCCATTGTCATTGGTGGTGGCTATATTGGGATGGAATGTGCAGCAGCTTTGGTTACAAATAAGATAAAAGTAACCATGGTCTTTCCTGAGAAACACTGTAGTAAGTACTAAACGCTTAGTTGAACAATGAATCTTGCAATTTCTTACTCATAAAACATAATACAGCAATCTGTACTTTCACTGCAAGAACTGATTAAATATTGAATGCTTTCCTTAGTGGCTCGTCTATTTACACCAAAGATTGCTGAGTTCTATGAGAACTATTACAAGTCAAAGGGAGTTAGATTTGTAAAAGGAACCGTTCTTTCATCCTTTGAGAACGACTCAGCAGGGAAGGTAAAATTTATTCTGCTATTTTCTTTTGTTGAAACTTGCCATTGTTCCATTGAACACAGTTGTTCAAAATGTGGCTGTTTATTCTGAACACGTAGCAAGCATACAGATGAATGGTGATTGCTTATCAATTCTAGCCACAAGATCTAATTATAAGTTTGTAGGTTTACTTTTGATTGCTTTAAAGTTAAGATTCCATTTTTCATATTGATGTCAATTAAAATGATGGAAGATGCCAGACATAACTTAGTCAGACAGATGGACTATGCTGTTTCATAGATCTGGAGGATAATTACTGCTGTCCGAGATTAGGATGAAAGGAAGCCCCCCCAAGAAGAAAAGAAGACTAGCCATCTGTGTGAACATTTATCCCCTATGATAGATTTATGGAAAAACTAAATGCAGAACCATGTTACTCATTTTGCTTCCTGGAGAAGATAGTGTGAACATTTATCTCCATCTCTTCCTTGATGTTCTAGACATGGAGGGAAACCAGCTTGTGTTATTTGGGTGAAAAATCAATTTTACTTGAGAGCGAAGATTCTTTATCTATGTTTTCTATGCTATATGTACAAGTGTCTTTGTGCATGATAAACCTAAAGGCCTTTCTTTTGGGGGGGTGGGGGTGGGGGTGGGGGGGATGTGGAAGACAACCATATTACTGCCTAGGTACTAATTTTAGACAGAGTATATCAGGGCTTCTTTTAGGTCCTACCAAGGTGCAGATTTTGCTATATTTGTGACAATTCTAATGCTTACTATGGTTTATAGGCAAAATGGAGTACTTAATTCTATAGTCTTTATATCAATTTTAACTGTTCTTTCTTTTATAGATGCCTTGATTTCTGGGTGCCCATCTAAGAATAAGTGGCTCCTTATCTGACAGTCACTCTTAAAACTAGGATTGTGAGAGAAAAAGGGAGGGAGTGGGAGAGGGAGAGTGAGGGGGAGAGAGAAAGATGGGGGAGTCGAAGAGTAAGAGAATTTTGAGGGAGAGTGAGCATTGCTGTTTTTCTTTTAAGTGAGCGAGAGATTATAGATGAGATGAGATAGGAGAGAGAGAGTGGGAGAGAGGGAAATAAAAGGTTTTTTTATTTGTGACAAAGAGAAAAAAATATTTTTTTTATTTGTGTGAGAGGGGGAAGAGAGAGAAAGTGGCAAAGGGAAAGAAAATGTTTTTTTATTTGTGTGAGGGGGAGAGAGAGAGAGAGTGGTAGAAAAGGATAGAGATAGAGATTGAGAAAATAATTTTTTCTTTTAGTTTTAGACTTCATAATAATTTATATTTTATATCTTATTATTATATTTTCTAAAAGTTTTAGAGTTTTTTCATATTTTAAACTGAAGGCTAGTATTGACGGTCAATATATATCTTTTTTTCAGAAATCCAATCCAATCCCGGTTTCGATACTAAAAACTTTGCTTAAACCTTGCCTAAAAAATCATTGCTTATAGCATTACTTTCTAGTTTCAACTAGTTTGTTACCTTTATCTTGATAGAAGCAAAATATAATTGTTTTGACTACCTTGATCTTGACTTCGCAGATAATATGTTGAAGATCATGTAAATCTAAAATAAGCTATCTGATATGGATTTGACTTTCATTCTTTCCCTTTTCTGTTTTAACTTGCTGTACCATTGAAATGGGGAGTGAGGGTGGAAAATATTCTCATGACACTATATTGAGCACCTTCCTTATTGCATAATCTCTTGCAAGCTGTGACATTAATCTGATAAGTTCTGTTTTCAGGTGACAGCAGTGATTCTTAGAGATGGTGCACGTCTTCCTGCTGACATGGTTGTTGTGGGCATTGGTATCCGTGCAAATACCAGTCTCTTTGAAGGTCAACTACAACTAGAAAAAGGTGGCATTAAGGTGAACGGTCAGATGCAAACAAGCAACAATTCTGTATATGCTGTGGGAGATGTAGCTGCATTTCCCGTTAAGCTTTTTGGCAATGATATCCGCCGGCTTGAGCACGTGGACTCTGCTCGTAAAACTGCGAGGCATGCTGTTGCAGCAATTATGGCACCTGATAAAACTGGTGACCTTAATTATTTGCCCTTCTTTTACTCCAGAGTCTTCACACTATCTTGGCAGTTCTATGGGGACAATGTTGGTGAGGTTATTCATTACGGAGACTTTTCTAGTGGGAGATTTGGTGCATACTGGCTTGTTAAGGGCCAGATTATAGGTGCTTTCCTTGAAGGTGGAAACCGAGAAGATTACGAGGCGATAGCTAAAGCTGTTAGGCTCAAGTTGAAGGTCAAAGATGTAGCTGAGCTCGAAAGACAAGGCATTGACTTTGCAGTTCGAGAAAGCCAAAAGGCAATATCCGAAGGTGGACTAGTTGTTGAAAAGCCAACATATGCATGGCATGCCACAGCTGGTGTTGCTGTGGCTGTGTCTATCGCCGCATTTGCTTACTGGTATGGCTGGAGGCGCCGCAGGTGGTGATATCATAAAGTCAACTGCTATTAGCCCAGTTCATTGCTCGATGTTTCCTCGAATCTTGAGCAACAATACCATGAAAGATTGATGTAGCATTTGCAGTGATGGATCCAATTCAACATTGTTATTACAGGAAAAAAGGGCTGTACAGTAAAAAAGAAATAAGTTGGACAGACAAAATGACTGTAATGAGGTACTGATTCTACTCTTAATGATGAAGATGCAGAATAACAGATTATACAAGTATATTTTTCAATGATCTTGTGTTATGAATAATTACCTTTGTTTGTAAGAATGCCCTAATTGTTCCACTTTTTAACTACATAACCTGGTATCCTGTGAACTATCCAGGTGCTGGTTCTGCGTTCCACTGTCCCATAGACACGCCGGCGATTCTGAAACTTTCAGTTCTACTACTACTTTTTTCCCCCCTCCCAGATTAACCTTAAATTCCAGTACAATCATATGGGTGAATTGCACAGAGCATATTCCCATTCAGCAAAGAATGCAACATTTCTACTAGTGTTTTTCATGATGGTCAGAATGAGGCATCAATATGCATATTAGAGGCATATTGCTATCCTAACACATTGACCGTTAGTGAAAACTCTGATCAAGTCTTAGAATGAATTGAGCATTGAATGATACAAGATTTTTTTGAAACTGCCATACTCATTGCCTTGGGATATTGTGAATTTCTTTTTATTGATTATTATGGCAGTATTTGTTCTGCCGATTGATCGGTCATGACCCCTGTGAATAGGCCCCTCTTGCCGTCTTTGGATCCGGTCTGCTACGGTGACCTAATCAGACCTTTTATTTTTGATGAGATCTGTGATACCCTCTAGTCAGTGCTGTCCGGCGGTCGGGATGGTTACCATGTTGATTTTTTTAATAATTTTTTAGAGAACATATTGGAACATCGTTGGTAGATCTATTGTTGATTGGGGCAGGACTCGTCTTGCCTTAATTAAGATTCTTGATCCTTCCAAAATGAGTTAGTTTAGACCTATCTCTGTCAATGTTATTTATAATACCATCCTAGTTCTAATTCCTCCTTGAACGAACGCAAGCTTTCTCACTGTTTTGGTCGTATTCTGGGTTAGATCTTGTCTGATTAGTGTCTTCCAATCGGGCCTGTTCAGGATCTGGATCTGGCTTCAATTGGACATGCTGCTGCTATTTTTGGTTTCAAAGTTCTCGTCGGAGTCTAGGTCGTCGTCCCCCCTTTTTCTTCCTAGATGGATGGCTAATGCTACCAAATACAAGATTAAATGATATCCACTAAATACAACCCATCCAGTAATCACGTTATATTCATGTTAGGGCAAAGTTGATCCGACCCAAATTCACTTAGCACAACCCGATTGCCAACCCTACCCCTAATCCCTTATGCCCTAAGTGCCACTTTTGAGAACGCAACTCGTTGGCACAATAATTATTAGGTATCAAATTTTAGTTTCGCCCATATTAGAGTTGCGGCAAATGGATCAAGGTGGCGGTCCGCTGAAAGAAGCTATCGCCGGCATTAGAAGTAGAATTGATTATGAGATCTGGACTCTTTGGAAAGTAGAAACGATGTGATTTTTTTTCCGCAGGACTAGAAACAACCAAGCAGCTATTGTTTCTCTCTTGCCCTTGCCATTGAATCAGTTGCAACTCACAAAACCCACCCAAAGGGTATTCTCCATCTTACTTCTCTGTATGGTTCTGTTTCCTTTGCTCATTGTAACAGGGAAGATAATCCTGCAGCTAATTGGCTAGGTAGCCTAGGTAAAGAGCAAGGTTTCTCCTCTGTCTGGTCGATTCCATCCCCTGTTCACTCACCACACATGAGATAAAATAGCATTACCTTTCTTACCAAGAAAACAAAGAAACTCAAAAAGAGTTTATTACACAATCAAATTATCTGATGGAACAAAAAATGAGCAATTGCACATTATTGCAAAGTTCTTCAAGTGATTATGTGACCGAATTGCATTTAATGCTGTTACAAGGCCCATTTTGAACCCTACAATGTGAAAGAAAGAAAAAGACACTGAAGAATTAGAGAAGATCTCGTAATCAGCCATAATCATCTCAAATCAACTAAACCAGTAGTTTTGCCGATGAGATGAAATGATTCAGAAATTGAACCTGCAAAGAGTTACATAGCTCATTAGACGATGGACAAAGGAAGCTGCACAATTCAAAACACCCAGACGGTGAAAAGATAAAAAAGTAGCGAAGTAAAAGGTTCAAAAGCTTATAAATTTAGGACTTGAACTGCAAAGCAAGGTCTTCTAACAACTTGATTATTGCCACTTCTCAGTAACTGTGCAATGTTTTGAGTTTTCAGCCACTTTGTCAAGAGAGATAATAATAATATCTGCATAGCACACTGATATTTCAATTAAGCACAAATCTTTGTTGTTTTTACTCATCCATAGTAGCTAGTACTACTGGGGCTATGAAAATGGATTATCTGGTTTATTCAGCTACATACAATCCAACAAGTTGACGGCTTTGAACATATACGACTTTATAGTAATTAGTCAGCTAAAGATATATGTATAGAGTGTATTGTTGTAAATGAATAGAATATGCACACAGATAAAAATTGGACCCACATTGTTGCACAAGCTCGTCATATTTGAAACCTAATAGGCTAATATCATATGCCAGAAATCTGAGCAAGATTTCAGGATTGGCACCAATACTAGTAGTTGTATTCTCATGTGGTGATGATGGATAATCATCAGTCGTGTATCTGGTTAAGATTTTTAACCAACCGCTATGAGTATACAACCTACTTTATAGAGAGAGAAGTTTGAGAAACTGAAAATCTTAGAAGGATTAAATGACAAGGAATTAGCAATAACATCACTAAGAAAAAGATAACTTACCAGATGATATCTACAGCTCCAAATCCAACTCAATCAGCCTCACTGTAGTTATGGACAGGCTCAAACCGGCAGATGCAGTCATATATATTTCCATTGAAAAGCTTTTCTGCCAACCTCTGATTCTTCACCATCGCAAGCTATGGGAAATAGATCACAGGGTCATGACACCAATGAGATAATGAACTCGTAGATGCAAGAGGAAAATGGATTACGGAAACATTACACAATTCTAGAGGACCTAGAGTGCTATTGCCTTCAACGTAAACAACATTAAAAAACTTCTTTATTAATGGTGAAAGAGTTGATTGCTACTCCATATGGATGACAAAACCCATAAATCTTCTTAACTTGTTGGGTTTCAACTTTCAAGTGCTTCAATTGGAAAAACAGTCTTCCACAAACAACACTTTTTGGCTGAGCTCAGTTTATATGATATTTGATTGATTAGACTTGTACAAACTTATGCAGCACTTGATAATTGACTGGTTAACCAAGTATGTGATATAGAAACTGAAACGATGTTATCATAGTCATCATTGTACACTTAATACCTTAAGGGCATCACAAGTAAAATGAGCATTGAGGTTAGTATGTAGAGCTCGGCCCATCCCTTCCAAGATTACCTGGGCCATTATGACATCAAATAATAAATTGAAGTTCTTGAAGGCAATTATAAAGATAATAGATGATAATTCAGGAGATATATACTGA
Organism: Typha angustifolia; assembly: GCF_048772165.1. Classification (NCBI taxonomy): domain Eukaryota; kingdom Viridiplantae; phylum Streptophyta; class Magnoliopsida; order Poales; family Typhaceae; genus Typha; species Typha angustifolia. The sequence goes on along the minus strand of NC_133246.1, from coordinate 5,134,346 downwards.
AAGTTTCAGAAATGTGTAACTTCCTACCAAGTCTGCATCCTTTGCAGCAGCAGCAAGCTCTGAGCTGACCTGCCGAAGGTCTATGCATGGACTCCCACACCCATTCTCGACAACCATTAGCGGAACTGAAACTGATGTTTCTTTCAGGCCATCTTGGCCGCTAACCATCGCATCCACTAACAATCCTCCAGCTTCAGCAGCTTTTCTGAGAATATCACAGTGCTGCAATTTGGAGAGAGCACAATTAAAATTATAGTTGTCAAGAACTGAAATTCTCAGATATTACCAGAAAAAAATTAATAATATGGAAAAGAATAGACACTGAGACTAATGATTCTTTTATTCCTTCCAACCTTTGCAGCCTCCGCAACAATTTCAGGAAGTTCATTAGCAGTAACATCATTTAAGGCAGGTGAAGAATTTGCAACTAGAACAACCTGCAAGCAAAGAACAGTTAGCATCTAATCTCATAGCAGAACCGACAATGGTTTAAAGAAGGTAAACAATTTGCAACTAGAACAAAGGTGAGAATATGATTTCTGAGCTGACAGTGATAAGTTTTAGGTTAGAGGTTTGTAAAATAGACATCTTATCATAACTATTAGAGTTGTTAAAATGATTTAAAACATTAAGCATAGACAGATATTAATTACCGACCACGTCTGCAAGAAAGTTTTCATCCTCATGGACTTGAAAAGAAAATTATGCCATATATTTCATGTCCAATGCTTCTAGTCAAATGGTGATTGAATAGTTAAATTAAGGGCATTAACTCCTATTCCAGTCAGTATGTCAAGTGTTGACCACACCATTGTCACATGCCAACAGGCACAATGTTGGAGTTGGGCTTATAACTCTGTAGAGACATTCCCTAAATTTTTCCAACATTCACAAGAGAGAGAATAGTTGGATAATAACCGTAACATCCACAACATCCACATATGCCTACAAATGATTTAAAAGGCATTAAATAAGCAAGTTAATCTCGTTTGCATTCTTTTTCCTCTTTGATGAATTTTGCAGATAACAGAGCAGAAACTGAGAACAAAACGCAACAATTATCTTTCTACAGTTCAACTCACCTCAGTACCACGTCTTAAAAATTCTCGAGCTAATGGAAGCATCCCAAGAACAATATCAGCACCAGAGTTATCAACAAAGAGCAGGGCTCTTTTATATGGTTGTTGCTTATTTCCTTCATTAGTAAGCAATCTTTTCTTAAACATATCAAAGTCGTCAACCTGTAAGAAAATCAGTTTTTGCTAAATGAACAAAGAGTATCTTAATCATGACTTAACTGGCAATAATATGACAGAACTAAGTGATATATAATCTAATATAAGTCTTGTATACTATAGCATTGGATAGAATCTATTTATCCAAAGAAGAAACTTGCCCGCCAGGGACGTTGCATCTTTTTGCGGCTCATGCGATAAATTTCAATGATAGTTCCTTTGTGATAAAGGTCCACACAGGCACGAGATCCCCAATCAAAAATGTTTGCAGCAAGGACGCCTTCCATGAGAGCAAGCAGCCTATCCTCCTAAACAACAGATGTTTAAAATCATCAAGTACCAGTACAAGATAAAGGCATATATGATTCTTAGCAAATGAAAATACTGGACTTCGAAATTAAAATCTCATAAACTGCACAATATACCATCTCTATTAAGTTTAACACCTGGACCACTTTCATCATCATATAGCATAAGCTTCATGTGAACCCTGTAAATTGTACTGAATTTACTGTTTTTCAGTTTCATTTGGAATATTTGTTTTCATCTTTTTACTAAACATTTGGAATCTTGGATATAAGTCAGAAGAGAAAAAAGAAAATAAAATATTAATGTTGAATATTATCTGCAATGGAGAGCATAAAAGTATAACTCCACAAAACAATTTTTCTTGAATAATGTCACATGAATGCAATGGCCTAAAGCAAACTCCCCTGGTTAAAGAAACTTATGACTGGGTGGCATGTGGAAAAAGTCTACATGCTTCGCACACTGTTCTCGATGTCATTTATGAATAAAAATATAGATGGTTGAGTTAATAACGACTTAATAATATTGCGGCACTATTCCTAAGAAGTAAGAGCATGGTTAAGCAAAAACTAGATGAGAGAGTAACTCTTAGGTAATATTATAATAGGTTGATCAAGATACAATACATCATCTGTGTGCACAGATTCAAGCACGATGGCTAGGAATCTAGGATTAGTACTAGATGAATTCTCTGGCTCTCATAAGTTATGACTACTAACTATCAGACTGAAAGCTAGATATTACTGAATAAACATGACTATTGCAACCCATAGTGTTCAAGAAATAAACATTATAAATTTATAATTCTGATATGACAACTAGATGATTCTCTACAGGACCATTCTACATAAGGGATGTCATTGGAAAACTATCAGTACCACTCTTCAGCTATCAGTATGATATAAACCTAATCCATTTGTTCATTTTCAACAAAGTATGAACATCCAACCACCAATGGAGCCACCAAAGCAAAATTTGTTAGTATATAATAAAGAAGAAAAGAATTAATAGATTTCATCTAGTTTGATATATGGGACATAGATCCCGACATATACCTCGTTCATTGTGTCCAGCTCCATAAGAAGGTCAGGTAAAACAGCAAGTGAAGCCTCATTTTCCCTATCCACGGAAAAAAAAATGCAGAATATGAGCTTATGCACAAACCTAGCCCTGATACAAGGGAAAAACAGATAAAGAACTACTGAAGCCAGTTTATCTCAAAAACATTTACGCACGAAGATTGCAGGACAAGCCAATCAAAACATCTACATGGTGTATTGCATCAGCAATGATCATCTAAAAAAGTTATAAAAAAAAAGAGTTCATTTTCTGGCAAAATAATGGCAAACAGATAAGTCAAGAAAATGATGGCTCAATGTCAATAATAAGATTTAAGAGGACCCCTCGAAGATATTAATTAAATATATGAGAGATTGTCAGTTGAGTGACTACCCTCAAAAAAATTTTGAGAAAATCATGGCAAATAGATAAATCAAGCAAGAGATGTCTTGCCATCAAAACCTCAATGTGATGAATTGATTGCAGTGCAGGCTCATGCAACCAACTAAAATACTCCCAAACGTCTTAAAGACGAGAAAAGGACAAAAAGAATGAGAAAAATGGAAATTTCACTTGCAACGTTCTTGGCAAGTATTATCATGTAAACTGAGCTCTCATAAAAACCATGAGAGCTCGACTGCAACATAATATCTGAAGTTAAATGTTCAATCAGAAATCCAACATTTTTATTAGACAAATCACATTAAGTACATTTGCAGATACTCAAATTAATTTAAGACGAAAAAGAGAGAAAATAGTAGACAATGTTGGACAAGTAACCTCTGTTTGATAGTGATATAAGCATCTACAAATTGGAACTCTCTTAAACATTCTTCCCTTAACTCCAACAGATTGGCCAAGCCTAACTTTCCATAAGCAGCAGGCTCCTCCATCAACCTATAGTTAAGATAATAATAAAGTTACACATGGCAACTGATGGATGTACAACAATGTCTCCTATTGGGTAAATGATGGACTCTGCTTTATATGCAGAAGATAACAAGTCATATACTGATATAATCGACAACACAGAAGATAACAAAGCATATAATGATATACCACTTAAAAAAAAATGAGACACAAAATCGAATATAAAAGTATAAAACAATATGAAGTTGAGAGATACAAAGGTAGCTCAATGAAATTCAATTTATTGATAAGAATCATGGGCATTCTACTATTGGCTTGCGGTTGTTTATAAAACATGATAGTTATGAGTACAACTTCTAAATGTACAAAAGTTTCACAAGAAATAAGTGATTACTAAGGACTTGATCAGTGAAATTATGCTGCATAAGCTCTGCCCTGATACTAATTCTATGGATGTGCCAATTGGCATAAGCCAGTAAGCCACAATCAAACATTATGTTTGACCCCAAAAGAAATAAAGTAAGGAGGATATAGATATTGAAGTACGGCAAAAGCAAGGTGAAGAGAGGAACTAAATTCCTTTCAAGAATACAATAATCTTGCACAAGAGTGAACTTGAATAGGTAAATACAAGAATCTCATCTATTAGCTTGCTCAACTGGTAGTCTCTTCTTGACAATGCATGAACAAAGAAATCTGGTAGTTTCTTCTTGACAATGCATGAACAACGCAATCTGGTAGTTTCTTCTTGACAATGCATGCACAAAGCAATCTATGTATAGTTATCCACTTGTGAGAACTTAAGTACAGCTCCTCATTTAGTACCAATTTTATTTTATGCCGCTGAGTCATGCTAGATAATCACATGCTATGAAAGTGGCTGTCATCTATTTTATCATTTTGACTCATACTGGGCTACTATTTGCCTCCTATAGACTAAGTAAGCTGTGATGACTAAGGCCTCAGGCTCCCTCACTAATCAAAGAATTTTTTGGCTTTAGCAAACCAAAGTCATTTGATTCCATTCCCCATGAGGATCACTCAAAACTGGGATAACAGTTCAAGGTCAGTAGAACGAGATAACTAGATCAATGGAATGTGAGTCAAGCAGCACTATCAGATGAGAGTGGAACTCGTCCTGCTTGGGTCAGTGAGAATAGCTCATCAGGACAGTAAAGAGATTCTGAATGAAGTTCATTTCCCTCCAAGATAGGAGAATGCAAGCAGCACTGTTTTACCCTACATAAAATGTAATTAGCAGGTTCTCTTGCTTCCAGACTTCCTCTTCCACCACTGTTGACCGGCTTTGCAGGACCCTTGGGGCCTGGGTACACTCAAGGCTAATTTTTTTGGGCAGTGGTTCTGAGATCACGATCCTGAACTTGAAAAGTGATACTCAAATAATGAAGTTCCTAGAACAACCTTCTGCAGAGTCATCTTGCATGCTGCTGCTGCAGTAGAGAGTAGAGACTATATTTTATTTTAATTTTAATTTATGTTTTTTAGTTGCAGAGCTAAAATATCAATGGCTCCAAAAGAGAAGTCATATGATACCGACATTGGGTGGCAACATTGCAGCACTATTGGGCAAGATAAAAGACGCGTTAAATGCAACTGGTGTGGAAAGGAAATGAGTGATGGTGTCAGCCGTTTGAAAGAACATTTAGCTGGAAGAGAAGGAAATGTAGCAGCTTGCACTCAAGTGTCTTTGGAAGTTAGAAAGCAGATGTTGGCTCATTTAATTGGCAAAAAGAAGGATAAACAATCTGCACAACAAAAAGAGTCAATGATTCGTGAAGAATTGATGCATAATCCCGTACACATTGATGATGATAGCAGTGAGCAAAGTGAGGAGGATGAGGAGGACAGACAGATGAGGAGGGCAATAAAAGAGAGCAGAAATATGCATAGAGAAGAGGAAGAGATGAGAAGAAGCACTGGTGGTAATTTTCAGAGATCTAGATCAGTTAATATACGAGGAGAGAGAGAATATGGGGGCAGTAGTTCTACCCATAGGACTCCTGGTGTTACAGCAGAGTCTGAAAATATTGGACCAATGGATACATATCTTCAAAAAAAAAGGGGTCGTACACAGACTTCAATCAAGACAGCTCTCAAAGGAATTAAAAATGCAAAGAAACACATTGGTAAAGCTATCTCTAAATTTTTCTTCTACAACCATATTCCTTTCAATGTAGTTGATAGTCCTTACTATCACACTATGGTGGATGCTATACAATCAGTAGGGCCTGGTGTTCCCCCTCCTAGTTCAAATGATATTGCTACTAAATATCTTGACTCAGAGGTAGATAAACTTCATACTTATATTGAGACATTTAAACGGTATTGGGATGAATTTGGTTGTACACTGATGTGTGATGGGTGGAGTACACAAAACAGAAGAAATATAATTAATTTCTTAGTGTACTCTGGCATGGGGACAATATTTTTGAAGTCTGTGGATGCTACTGCTCATTTCAAAAATGCAGATTATATTTGTCAGTTGATGGATGAGGTGGTACAAGAAATTGGTGAAAAAAGAGTAGTCCAAGTGGTTACTAATAATGGGGCAAATTATAAAGCTGCTGGAAATTTACTGATGATTAAAAGACCTCATTTATATTGGACGCCATGTGCTACACATTGTATTGATCTGATGTTAGAGGATATTGCAAAAGAGCCTGAAATCGACATGGTCATATGTGAAGGTCAGAGGTTAACAAATTTTATATATAACCATGGTTGGGTTCTTAATTTACTCAGGCAGATGACTGGTGGTAGGGAGATCATCAGACCCGGCGTCACTAGATTTGCCACTCACTTTTTAGCCTTGGAGAGCATCATGCGCTACAAGGATGATATTATGCGGATGTTTACATCACAGGAGTGGTCTATGAAAATTAAGAATATAAAACCTAAAGATAAATCTTTAGGTGAAACTTTGAAAAATATGGCTCTTGGAAATACATTTTGGGATAATATTACAATTGCCACCACAGTATTTGAGCCTCTTGTCAAAGTATTAAGACTTGTAGACAGTGATGACAAGTCTGAGATGGGTTTCTTATATGAGGCAATGGACATAGCTAAAGAATCAATAAAAAAAAATGTGGGCCAAAGTTATAGGAAGTGGTGGAAAATGATTGATTCTAGATGGAACAAACAACTACATAGAGATATACACGCTGCTGGTAAGCATGCTTTTAAGTTTTAAGTTTTAATTTACTTTTATTTATGAATATTTAAAAATTTGAATGCTTACAATTTACAAATTTTAAATTTCTACAGGGTATTTTCTTAATCCAAGATTTCAATTCTCTAAAAATGTCAATAATGATAGTGAAGTCTTGTTGGGGGTTAGAAAGGTAATCAGCAAGCTTGAGCCCGATATTCATAAACAAATCCTGTGTGATAAAGAAGTGAGTTATGATTCAATTAAATAATTTTATTATTATTTGTTTCAAGTTTTAACTTTCAATATAATCAATAAGCTAATAATATATTTCTGATTTCAGATGGAGAAATATAGATTGAGAGCTGGGCAATTCAGTACTGCTAAAGTTGCTGCAGCTATATCTCATAACACTCCAGCTGAATGGTGGTCTATTTATGGATGGGAGGAGGCACCAAATTTGACGCCAATAGCAAAGAAGATTTTAAGTCAAACTGTGTCTTCATCACGGTGTGAAAGAAATTGGACTACTTTTTCCTTAATCCACACAAAAACACGCAACCGATTGACAATGGAAAGATTGGAGAAGTTAGTTTTTTGTCATTATAATATGAGATTGAGGGAGAGAAATTTAAGAAGAAAAGCAGAAAATGAACAACTGATTGATTTAAATCATGTTTTTGATGAAGAAGACCCTTTGACTCCATGGATCAGAGAAATGGAGGACAGGTTATTAGATGACAGAGATAACCCATGGTTAGATAAAATATTGGGAGAGACCACGACGAAGGCAGAGGCTGGTACGAGTCATAGTCCTGATGATACATATGGTGGTGAGATCGTTCCATCTAAATTTGTTGAGGAAAGTCAAGGAGGCATAAGGAGTGAAGACAGAGAAACTGAGGATATATATACATATCAGCGACGTCGTCATGAGATGCATTTTGGTTCCTATAATTATGGTACATCGAGTATTTATTGTTTGGAGCCATCACAAGATCCATATGCTAGTTATTATCCTCAGTATCCTCAATATTCTCAGACACAAGATCCAAATGCTGGTTATTATCCTCCTCAAATGCAAGTCACACAACAAGATCCAAATGCTGGTTATTATCCTCCTCAAACGCAAGTCACACAACAAGATCCATACAATATGACTAGTATGATGGAATCACTTCTTGGAGCATCAGGTCCCAGACATCAATATTTACAAACTTATGGTGATTATGATGATGAAGACTATAGAAATTTACGAGAACCAGCTCGGTATTCAACAAAGTTTTAAATTTTGAGTAAGTTAATACATTTTTTTAAGTTTTTAGACTTCATATGTGAGTAATTTTTGTTTTCTTATTTTTTGTCATTTTTCTAAATTTTTCTGTATTTTTAAATAATATTTAGAATTTTATATAATTAAAAAATAGTCCGATCCGATACGAACGGCCGATACGGCCGATACGTATCGTTTTTCTGGACAGCCGATACCGATCCCGATTCCGATACTGGGAACCTTGGAAAAAAGGACACAAGGGTGTAGAAAGTACTGGTCCTACAAAACATTATATGATTGCATCAAGCAGTGTGTTCAGGTTGGCATGCCATGTTTAATTTTATTTGTCAAACTGACAGAACCCATCTAACACGACCCTACTGCTACCTCTACTTATTGATCGCCAGGGGGAAAGCCATTGTATGTTTCCTTCCTTGTGTCAGAATTCCTTTTTCATTACAAAACTTGGAACAGAAAGTCAATTAGCCCTACCATAGTTTCATAATATGATGTACGTAGTCAGTAGTCACAGGTTACCAAAACATTAATAAAGTCAAGACAGTCATAAATGCAGCTACAATCACTCCATATATCTCAAATATGAACAGCAATAATATACATTACAAATGCAACTAAAGTCAGCTAATATTTTAACTTATTAACTTATTGTTAACTTGGAACACTTTCATCAGCAAACTAATGTGGGCAATTGCACTACTATTCAATGCAGTGTTCTAAAAATCTGTTTTAGTGGTCATCTAAGTGGGGAGGGCACTTAGCAACTCTGCATACACTATACATGGCCCTACTTTGTGGTTAGGCCACATATAGCACCAAAACAGTTGTCGTGGCAGTTGGTGCTAGAGGCAAATTCTTGGTGATTTAGGTGCATAGCCAATTGGCAGACCTTTTTCTGGATTTACTATTAATGTAATAAAAATATTTATTTTTAATAGTGAGCTAAAAATATTTACAAATTTAGGTTTCTCTCTCCCCACTTAGGAGAGAGAACAACCAACATGACACTTGTGAGCCGGTCCCAACTAAAATCGCTGAAATTTTTAGCAATTTTATAAATGTTGAAACTTTCAGCGTTTTCTTTCAAGTAGATACCCAACAAGAAAAGTGAAACTTTGTAAATATTTACATGTACTGGAATGAAAATGTTGAAATTTTCAACATCTTTAAAGACACTAAGACTTTTAGCATCTTTAATTAGAACTAATACTCAAGCGCCACGTTAGTTGTTCTCTCTCCTACGTGGGGAGAGAGAAACTCAAATTTATAAGTACTTTGAATTAGTAATTGAAAATGTAAGTTTGTGTTAAAATAATATTTAAACAAAAGAGGTCCTAAATGGTAAGCTAGCATGTCAAATGCAATTTTATTAGATCTATAAAATGTCAAAAGAGAGATGACATAAAATACCTAACTAAAAATCTATTATCCCTTTTGATTTCCTTGAGCATCACGTCATCATCTCAGGTTCTCGCTCCCAATGGAAGACACTTGCCCTACTGGCACTTGCTGTGCTAGTAGTGGCACATGCCGAGCCATGTCAGTCAGACACGACCACATGCTAGTCATTGTGCCGATATAGAGTTTTTTTTATAAATTTTTTATTTCCATCAATGATGATCAAATCAATTTTAATCATTTTCTTAACAAACAGATATGATATGACATGTGGAATCCATTATTTAACTTTTTCTTATTTTCATCAATTATCATCAATTAACTACTCGTCAAGCTAGATCTTCACGACCGATTACTAATCAAGTTATATCATCTTCACAATCAATTGATTCTTTAGAAGGCTTAAATAAATTGCGGATGATAAGACTAGAGATAATAACGATAATGATAATGGTGATAATGACGAGACTCAGTCTGGTGGCGATGATGATGATAATAAGACATGCGTCCTTGCTATACAACATTCTCAGAAAGGTATTGTTTTTACAAAGGAGGAAAACTTTTTACATGCCACCCAAGATCAACACCACAGGACCAGACCTAGACCATCACGAGGCAGAATTTATCAGAGACAGAAGAAAGTAAATGGACATTTCAAGCTCAACATAATTACAGTCAGATGAAGGAAAGAGTCGAGTCTATAGGTAGCAGAACATCAAGAGAAGTGTGCCCACATGATGATATGAGTTCATCATCATTACCATCATATCAATCACACCTATCAGAGCCACAACACCCTCATTATACTCCATATTCACAATCTGCATATGTTTATAGTGTGTTTGCGCCAATGTCGGTGTCAGTTGTTCCTATGCATGTTCACTATCCATATCATATCATAGGAGAATTATAAATATTTTTTTTTGTATGAAAACTATGTGAGACGTTATAAAGAGCAGCATTCTCGTGTTATTTTTGTGCCGACAAATAAAATCTTTGATTCTCCTTGCCATTCTATATTGAACTAAATATTAGTTTTAATTATTGAACTATTATCAATTAATATTAGGTATTGAATATTATTATGTGTTCAATTATATTATGGAGTATTCAATCATATTATGGAGTGTTCAATCATTAATATTAGTTTTAATGAATATATTTAATCATATCATGTGTTGAATAATATTTATATTTAACTGTTACTTTATCTTTAAGAAAATAGATTATTTATAAAAATAATATAAAGATAAAACATTATAACATAGATTGACATGCCAAAGACTTAAAAATATTTCTAAATATTATAAATGTGTGTCAGTTGCATGCAAGGGTGTGCCATGCCAATGATGGCACGGCATGTACCACTAGCACGACCATTGTTGATAATTATATTTAGTTATTTACTATTGCTAAATAATTATCATTTCAGAAATGTTAGCTTGTTTGTTTATTAAAATTATAAGGTGTAATCCCATGTAGGATAGGTTTTACATTCACACTCTAGTTAGTTACCTTTGCATATAATAAAATCGACTAATGTATAATCATTTTAATTTTTTTTTAAATATCTTAAATTACCAAACCGCCATGGTGTGTACCCCACTTGAACCATGGCTACATTTTTAGAACACTGATTTCAATGTAAATTAGGAAAGAAGTGTTTTAAGTCATATGCCTTGAAAGCTACATTAGCTGTATAAATATAGTTTTTGACCAAACTAGCCCTCCCAGACTCTTACGCATCTGGTACACTTCAAAAATTAAATACAAGACTAGTTGTTTAAAAACGCTGAGTAGGGTAATGGATTCTAAATATATATCGCTGACCCAACCAGCAACTTATATAGAAATTTTAAAATTGCAAAAAAAATTGCTAAGTCTTAGAAAAAAAAAGATTTTCATATAAATTGCTTTTAGGTTCAGCAATTTATATAGAAGTCACTGAACTAGAAACTGATTCATATAGAATTTTTTTTCCTAAGAAGTAGCTAGTAAGTGACTTATATTTGCAAGTTGGTCCCAGTCAGCAATTACAAGAGGCACTTAATTTTGTATTTAAATTTTGAAGTGTACTAGACACAAAAAAAATTTGGGGCAGACTTAAAATACTTCAAAACTCGTACAAATAAGTGAACTATGGAAAGATATCATTCATTATTTATCAAATTGTGTGCCTAAATGGCTATTTGCCAGCAAGTTTTTCCAAAAATTGGCCTGTAAAGCAAGGAAAATGTCCACTGGGGTGATTAGCTTAACTCACTAAATGACTAGCTATTAGCCAGAATCATGACATTTCTAGGCAGAGAAACCCCTTCTTCCAGTCATTGAGCGATGTAAATCCTACTAATGCATATGAATGAACAGGAAATTTCATAAGAACTTTCTAGAAATGTCAGACTTGGAGGTGGCTGATGAGCACTAGTGCATTTTTGCACGAGAACATTCTCAAGCCAGACTAGATAATGTATAGTGCAACTTCATCTTAGTATTTGTAGCTTGGTCTCTGTATGCAATAGTTTCTCTAAACAAACAAGGAATTTCACTTTCCAAATTACTCAATAGATGAGCCACTATGTCCAACACCATCAAGAGTCTGTAAATATGGAAAATGATGCTGAGGTGTTGAGAAGTGAATCATCATGGTTTATTGAAAAACATATATTTCTCTTATTTCTTTTACACAACCACACCCTTTTTGCTCCAAATAACATGTTCACATATCACGGACATGTTATAAGGTGGACCTTGATTTTTTCTTGTTGATATAGCCTATTGAGAATAACTCCTCCATAATTCAATACCAACAAGGTTTTGTAAATGAAGTTTTCTTATATCATTCTTTATAATTACGTATCTCTTAACAAACTTGAGAAGATTTACCTAGCTAAATGAGCTGAAAATGCATGTGCAAATGCATCTCCTCTTCTCTTCGCATCATCAGTTCCACCTTCACTAGCAACTGCCTGTAGAGTCATGAATAAGCATCAAATACCTGAATAAGTACCAATGTCCTCTAGCCTCTAGTTATACTGCAAGAGAATAGAAAAACTCTACTGCATTAAAACCCAGGTTGGAGAATAGAATACTTGAGAATCTAAAGATTTTGAACCAATAATGACCATGACGATTGGCACTCAGCACAGATTATGCTAGTGGCACAGCCCCATGACTAGGTATGCTGCACCGTGTTGATCGGCACGGGTACATGCTGCACCGTGTTGATCGGCACGGGTACATGCTGTACCGGCACGGACCAGTGCTGAAATGAAGTTTTTTTTAATTTATTTCACTTTAAAAATTAATTTGGGGTGTACAAATGATAGATCTAGCTCAAATTTGCTAGATCTATTATTTATAAGGGTCATTCTACATAAATCTAGCATTTTGGTGTTATTCTATATAAATCTAATATTCTGGTGCTAGATCTATTTAAAAAAACTGTTTAAAATATGGGAATCAAACAGAAATTTTGACTTACCCTAAAATTGCCCCCAAATTTTGAAAAATCATCATTAATATGTCATTCATTTAAACTGGGTAAACATTGGTACATGAATATATTAGATTTCTCCATATGAGTTGATTTGAACTAACTTTATAATTTTTAGCTAAATTTTAGCATAATTGGATTTTCCCTAATTCTTTTTCCCAAACTTTAAAAGATCCAAAACTGATATTGTCAAATCCATTCAAATTGGGTCAAAATTGATATAGGAGCATATCCGATTAACTACGTTAAACTAGGTTTTAGTTTTAATTATTGAGCTTTTCTTAATTAATTAATGTATTCGATCATATGATATGTTTAATCATGTTTCTACTTGACTATTGCTATATCTTTAATAAAATAAGTTATTTACAACATTACTTAAGGATAAAAGACTCTAATATAGGCTTTAATATGTAAATTTAAACAAAAAAATGTATAAAGACCCTAAAAAATATATTAAAGGCATGTCATTGGCATGTAGGGCATAATGACCAGGTTTTGACACGACACATGCCTTTGGCGTGGCCATCCCTGTATTGAACTATGAGATTTGGAATATTTTGATGCCACAGATAAGAAAAGAGATGCTAAAAAATTAAGAGATAAGAGCTGAAAAGAGTTGCATCTATATCAAAACTACGAGAGGGTTAAGTGACACAAATGGAAGTTCAAGGAGGTATTCTGATTTTCCACCTAACCATGGGTGTAAATTCTATTTTCCCCTTCAAAAATCATAAGAATCTATATTTCTAGATCTTATAGCAGAAATTTAATATTAGTCCTTCTACCAATACAGGCATCTATTTGGAACCCATCAGCCAACTACATATTAAGAAATCTCAGAAATCCTAGAATGCTGAATGATAAATAAAGTAATATATCTGGCTTCTAACATTGAAGAATGCAGTACAGGGAGTAGAAGACTAGAAGTAAAATGTTACCCAGTTGGTTATTCAACTATTAAGGAGATAGGTGGACAAACTGAGTTCTACCATGTGGATTCCAGAAAATGGTTTCTTGAAGAGCCAGTAGCAAAAAGAATTGTAGTTAAAAAGTCAAGATTCAAGTTCATACCTTATCAACAAGGTCAGGCATATGCCCTGATAACACCATAAACCAATACCTAGATGGTGCATAGCTTACAGATCAGTTACAGAAGAGTTTCCAACTTTTGACAATTAATGTTCCGAAATAAGAAAGAATGTGGAACATACTCAAGCTCACCATGATCCGAGAGATCTATAGTATTTGGCTCATACCTGCACATTTAAATCTTGTATGGATTAAATTGCTTTATATAACCCGATGGTTCAGATGCTTACATAGTAGTCATCAACATGTCAAAGTAACTACTTCCTTTACAAAGAAAGAAACGATGATAATGTTCCCCATAAAAGACATGACGGTCGTTTATACAAATATTAATGGATGAAACTGATATGTATAAAAAAAACTGCAAACATGCAGATAACATCTTGGAAAAGCAATATATGCACATTAACAAATAAAAAGAAATTGAGCAAAAACATGGAAAAACAGAGAGAGCAATAGTAATTCTTGAATGGCAGGCTGAAGAGAGCTTAAGTCATATCTACTTTGTGGTTTCAGCAGAAACTTTCCAGGACAAGGCCAAGTGGCTTGTTATCAGGCAACACTTTCCATCAGAAAGATGTTTACTGATTCAGATAAAAGAAAAGAAGAGTAAAGTGGCAGCGTACATCTTAGGGTCTGCTAACAAAGGGAACACATCAAGCGTGGGCACAAGATGGAGAACACCGATATTCAATGCTGCACTAGCATCAGAACGCAATATGTTTCCCCTTGAAGAAGGGCGGTCAAAACCTCCCACACCAGTTGTTCCAGGAGGAGCCATTGGAACAGGGGCTGTTATCTCAGTACCCTTCTGTACAAATTTCTCCATCCATGATATCTGCAAAGAGACAAGTATTCATTCTTTCACCGCATAAAAGGAAATCAGAGGAAAGGGCAGAAATCCCAAATCTCACAAAAAGAAAAGAAAAAAAAAAGACCTCCTTCATGACTAAAACTAGCACGATCTCTATTTTGAGATTCAAAAAGTAATCAAATAAGATAATAAGATAATATAATATGAATAAGAGTTAGTAGGACTGGTATATATAAATCTTGGAGCTCTACAGTAACAAAATAAAAACGTTAAAATTTGAGAACAGCATAACCACCAAGTGCAAGGTAAGAATCTTATATCCTTGCCTTCTCATTCAAGTCACTAAGAGGAGGACCATGAAACTTTCCTCCAACATAAGGAGAACCCATAGGGAACCGTTCCACCAACTGATGTGACATCAAGTCATCCAGACCATGCTTCTCATAGCTCATAAATGCACCAAGAGCTCCCAGAAAACCCTCATGACGCAAAAACATGGCTTGTGCCTGTCCCTTGGACCTACATAAATGAAGAATAAGAGGAGAAACTATTCTAACTAAGAATAAAATATCAATATTTCAAGAATACCACCCTCTAACAGTTTCCAAAACTGAAACTGATATGTGCATATATATATATGCAGAGATAATACTGTGTAGTTAAAGGCTTAAAGCAAAAGAATGATAATCTCTACCATAAACTATTAAGTGTAAGTCTTAAAGCACATGAGTAGAACTATGTCCAAAGAAGTTACCAGAAATGGACGGCAAAAGAGATAGTGTCCATGGTGTAAGCATGACCGCGAATGAAAAATCCACCAAAAAATATTCTTTTGAGCCCATAACGAAGCGCATTCAAATATGAGATCTATCAAACAGAAAGCAAGTGAGCAATATGGAAGGTTAGAACATTTATGACATTTTGGTTTGCATTTGAGGTAAAAGATACATCGCTATGGAACCTATAACTCTTGCTTTTCTGCATTTGTTTGTCTGCTTGCTGTTTTCTTTCTTTCTTTTTCCTGCTCTTTTCTCATGTTTTTGTGTATGAGAGAGAGAGAGTTCAATCAAAAACAAAAACAGATGAACTGCCTTAAAGAGCAGCTGCAAATCTACAGATATAAGTTATGACATGAAAATGGAGGCCTCAAGTGGAGAAAAATGTTATGGATATATAGAAGGCCCATATCTTATCCCTGGTGAGTCAACTTGCAATCCATATGCACATATTCCAGTTCAAGATTATTAAGTGTCTTGAAGTATCACAAACATGTGAATAGATTTAATCAACTATATGAAGTTTAAATGTGCATTGGCTCTTTCTCAAAAATTAAGTCCAAAGGACTAAAAAATTGGAGGTTGAGGACAAAAGCGAGTTAACATGTCCACATAAATTGATGTTATCAGTTTATCACCGTGCCACCAGAGTAGTAGATTAATACCACCAAGGTGATTTATTATCACAAAGGAAGATGTCTTTTTGCAATCTATACAGATATCTAAGAAAATTTCTCTCTAAAAATAGTTTGCTTTCTCATTTATGGCTATGAAAGTATAAAACTACCATCTGAGTAACTCATGAAAATATAAAATTACCATCAGTATCTCAGTATCTTTCATTAGCCACCTCATCTAGTAATACTAGAGGACAAAAGCCAGTTATTATTTCCACAAGTCTCACATAATTATGACGTTAATCAGCATGCCACAAACACTAGGGTATTATACAACCAACGTGTAAATTACCACAAAGGAAGACATAATTTTGGCAATCTGACCAGATATGTAATATAATTTCCATCACTAAAAGCAATTTGCTTCTCGCTCTTAACAATGAAAATAGGATACTACCAGTACCTACCATCTCAGTATCTTATTATGTTAACCACCTTGTTTGAGCTCCTTATTTAACAAGACATTCCTTGAATATCTTCTTCTAATCAACAAGATTGAAAATATTAAGAACAAAAAGATGGTATTAGTTTTGAATGTTTTATGAATTGGTGCTAACTACCTTAGTGCATCAAAAGTGACTTTCAACCCATTGACATCCCATAGTCACTAGCTCCAAGGAGATGGATTTCTTAGTTACCATTATAAAGAGAAAGAAAGAGAGCACTAAGTTTTTTTTTCTCTTTTTTTCTTATTTTTGAGAGAAAGGAAAGAGTAGTCAGCTCCAGTTCATCTGTAAGAATTCAAAAAATAAAATAAAAATTCATGTGCATTGCATGTGCGACTCCTTCTCTCACCTGTTTTGCAACGAGAAGAGGGATGGCCGCGAAACCCTTGGCCGAATCCTAATCAAAATTAAATTTCGCTCCGATAAAATAAAACCCTAACCTTAAATTTTGAGAGATACACTGAACCCCGTTCTTCCTCTTTCTCTCCTCTTCTTCTTTCTTCCTTGTCCAAGTCGCGTCCTCGGATCGGCACGGCGGAGCACTGTCGGAGCATTCGGAGAATGCTACGCGACCCATCGGTGAGTGCTCTCCCACTCCATAAAATTAAATTGAGTATTTTAGGGTGGAAAATAAATACCTAATTATTTGGGCATATGCAGTTTGGCGAAGCTTGCCAGCCGACAGCTTAGAGTTGCTACTGCTCCTACTCCGGAAGCTTCATGTCCTCAGATTCATGCCATGTGTACTTCTTTTAGAGCCCTTGTGGATTGGATCGCTATCAACCTTGGAGTTGACAGTTGACATCGTTCATCGACGATTGACCCGACCCGACCAAATTAGTTTTATGAGATTGGGTCTTTAGCCCAATCCATTTAAATATGAATTTTTGGGTGGGTTGTGGGCCAGCTGCAACCCAGCCCAACCCTTTAGGTTTGAATTAATGCGAGACAATTGCAACCCAGCCTAATCCTTTGGGCTTAATATAGCACATTTAAATAATCTAATTAGTTTTAAATTTTAGAAATCATGATATTCGTTAAATTAAAATTATATTATTTATTTAATTTAAAGATGGTGATTTTTAGCATGTGAATTAGAGATTTTCATTGTTTCATTTGGACTCAAGTGAGTGGGTTCACTCATATATTTGTTCGATTTATTCGTCTTAGACTTCATGCTTTTTATTATTTCACGTATAACTCGATGTGCAAATACATTCTTATATTTTTGTATGCATATTAATTATTATATTTTGTGTCTAAAACATGACATATTGCATTGCTATACTTCGTGCAAATAATAATTAAAATGAGAGTGAATATTAGTTGAAATTTAAAAAATATAATTGATATATGGTAAGATTTTGAGAACAAACATAAATTAGATATTCTTCATGCATTTCCCTATAATGACCCAAGTCTACTTTGAAGTTCAAAGAACAAATCTATACCTGATCAACATGTGATCCGTTTAGGTGACTCTAATATGGCAAAAAAACAATCCCATGCTAGATCAGAAATCTCTTTGAGGTGATTAATCTTTCTCTTTGGTTAGTGAAAAAGATAGGATAAGTTTATCGCATAGTGACACCTCCTACTAATTCTAGTTAGATCAACTACAAAGAAAAAACCCGAGTATCATCTCGAGGTAACTTCCAATTAATGTGAATCCACAGAGCATTATCCTAACTAAGACATATTTATTATTAATATTAATAATAATATTATTATTATTATAAAAAAATTTAGTATGTTGATGCTAAGCATGTTATGAGATATGACTTACTCTGTAATTACTTATGCTGTTAATATTATTGTTATCATAAGCATGCTTAGTGAGATTTTCATTTATATTATTAGACTTTTATTTATTTAAAGTTGTGTTTATGGATTCAGATTTATTTAGTTTTTCAATGGATTTCACTCACTGAGCTATAGTTATTGACTCATAGATTCCTTCTAATATTTTAAATATTGATTAACATGACGGCTGAGCAAGATGCACTAAGACCCTATCTTCACTTAAGATTTTATTATTTTATTCATCGGTTATATTAGACCTTTTATTCTAAACCATCTATTATTTTAGTTTGATTAGAGACACATTAGTGATATTATTGATTTTTTCTTTATTATTGGATTATATTTAATGAAGTTAGATATTCATAATTAAACTATTGTCATTTTAAGACTTATTAAAATATTAGTTACGACTTCGTGTATCTCAAATGTATTGAGGTACATAGCCGGCCATGACTCCGATTTCAGGTCGTGACATTATCTACCATAGAGTGAGGCAGCAAAATGTTGTGGCTCTCGGTACTAAACAGCAAAAACTTAACTATCAATTATTGGCAAAGCTATTTCACAATGACCTCAGTGAGCATAGTGGGTTTATTGAGAAGTAAAATCCTTCAACTTTCCCACCTTTTCCAATATGACACTGTTTCCAGTTATGCTATGAGATGCTTGAGATTATCCAAATACACCTAGTTGAGCCACTCAAATTCCCACAATAATTAAAGAGTAAGGAAATCTAACCTGTCCGATGTTATATGAGATCATTCGCAAGAGAGAAAGAGAAATATCCTCAGGTCTGTAATCTGAGAGTTCCTTGTTTTCTGAGATGGTCTTCCCAAAACTAGAGGCAATAGTAGATGCTGAGAGGCCAATCTGCAATGTTTTGAAGAATTTAAATAAGCCAGAATAATCAAACACAATATGGAAGAAGCTCTTACTGTGTGCTAGTATGTAAAGAGCTTGAAAATGATCCTAAGTGTAAGAAAAGAAAGGAGAAAAGAGCATCAAATAATGAGTTGCTAGGTGTTTCTTTCTTTTCCTGGCTAAAGAAAAGTCCCTATGAATATGTACTTTATCTTTTCAATGTTTGAGCTTCCATCTGTTTCATTTTTCTTGTACATGAGTATAACTGATCCAAAGCAATAATCAACTCCATAAAACTAATCTGAATGAGAATGGAATTGTCAATCATTTTTTTTTACAAGGAGAGAATTTATCACTTCCAAGAGGATTATAACCAAAATAGTTCCAACAAAAAGTAGTTATAGAAAAGATTGTCGACTATCTTCTTTTTCAGGGAGTAAACATAAATACTTAGCTATATAGGAAACCATCCATCAATGAGAACAACCAATTAGCTCATCCTAAACTACATGAAACACAATTTAGAATTTTGATCCTATTTTTTTCCTTCTTTGGTTTCTTCTGGTGGCAGCTAATCCTATGACTGTTAACTCACTTTTTTTTCTGATATTGGAGCAACATAAAACGTTCCTATTGCTTGCATCATCCAGTTTATGTAAAGGACTAAAAATATACTACCAGATATGAATAGAACATTTGATGTTTAAATAAGCATAACATGAAATATTAGCACTATAAAGATTTCCATCAAGTTGATCTGGTAGCAAGTAGCATGACAGTTGACCCAACCTTGTAAGGGAGCCGGCCATGATAATTTGCTAATTTACGGAGGAGATCGTCAAAAGCAGCATGTAAGGTTTGGACAGAAAAAGATATAAGCGGAAAAGGGTATCATATGATAGTGGAAGCTTTTAGATTGAAATGGTTATGATCCAGGTGGTATGAAATCTGTGGAAAGCTGATAGAGATATAAGGAAGAAATGTGGCAAAACAATGACATATAGCAATAAACAGTTTAAATGGAATCGAAGAATGGGTTTGTAGAGAAACTTTTTAAATTGAGATAATTAAAAGCTCACAATTTGTGATCCTAATAGAAATTTGAGAACAAGATGAATTTTGAACAAGTCAGAGCTAGACATAGTTGCAAATATCTACAGGCTATATAAAAACTTTCCAAATTTAACCAGGTTGCAGGTTTGCAGCCAAATGATCTTCTGTAAATATCTTACAGTTAATAGGCTACATGTTCTTCAATGATAAAATCAAGCAGTACATTGGAATTTATAACAGCATATCTTGAAGTTTGCATGAGACAAGAACAAGAGGTACCTTGGAGTAATCCAAACCACCATATATATCTCCAACAAGCATGTCAACATTGCTATTGTCCCCTTGCTGGCTCAATTCCAACAACTCGTCAAAACTGTGGATGAAGATGTATAAATTACCAGACAGAAAGAAAGCCTTAATTAATTGCATAAGATAATATATTGATTTATCCCTAAAGGAAAAGCACCTCTTGCACTTTGTCAACAACCTTCCCAATCCCCAATACGTACCACCACCAACATTTGTGCCACTTACTCTTTGAAACTTCCCCTCCCCATCAACCTTAATAAAGGAAAGATTGAAGAGGTTTATAAAGACAGAATATTTGATATGAAAAGTGACCCAGTCAAAGAATAGGTAGGCTTGAATAGTACCTTAATTATACTAACTCCAGAACCAACATTAACAAGAAGGTATGGGAACAAATCATTATGATCAATCTGCACGAACTCCTTCTGGCCTTCCATGTGAGTGAAAGCTTCATGACGTATAGCCTATCAAACATAGTATTGGATTAACAGTATATGAGAAATTGTACCAGCATTTTTACAAATGATTAAGTTTGTTACTATGCATCACATATAACATTTTAAATTATTGTATAATTCTGTAATTGAATGTTACAAGACCACCAATTCAACCAAAATGACCTAAAATGTTACAATGCCAAAATTTAATGCTCCATTGTACATTCTTTCTACCACTTCATAGTATAGTGGAAGAGATAAAAACTGTCAGGATATTGCAAAACTTAATTAACCATATTTGTATTATATTGCACAGAACTTGATGACAGCGGAAAGAATAGAATATCCTTTCCAAACAACACCAACAATTTCTCCAGCCAAATGTAGTCACAAGAAAAAATAAGTCACCACAAAATGTCCATTAAATGGTACCACACAAGCCTTTAGTCCCAATTATTGGGATTTTTATGGATCTTTTTCCTTCCATTCAGCTAATCAGCTCTATCTAACATAAGCTAAAAAAGGGCCGAAAGGTACCATGATGCATGAATTTGTCCCAAACTTATGATATATAGATGTAAGCACTAATCCAATGTAATTGAAACTAATTGGTGATAGGTATAAAGAAACCAGTAGTAAATATTAATCCATTTAAATCATTTTTTTAAAATTGGTTTATAACTTTATATATGACAAGGGGTATGGTAGCACATTGAACTTATCAACTAAATGGAAATTGTTGATATTGTCACTAAATGTGATCAAGGGAGATTCATGGATCCTTAACAAATAATGGCATGATAGATGTACTGAAATATGCATGTTCTCAATTTTCAATCTTGTAGAACTGCTATAACATCAATAGAGGTGATTAAATGGCCTGGCTTGCCCAAGCCTAGCTCAAAACTGTTCGAAATGGACCATGCTAAGTCAAGCCTGAGCCTAACTTGGCCTCGACCCAACTCTAGCCCAATTTAGTAATGGGTGATACAAGTCAGGCCTTTGTCCGCCCAACTCGATCTGAAAGCCTGACCTAACTAGCTTGTCTACAGCCCGTGCAGCCCTATCAGCCAGAAATCCTTCACGTTCTCTATTCTGACTTTTTTTTTCTAAAATGCTTCATTGTGCTGACATTTCTTTTTATATTGTTGATACAAGTCAAAGAGGGCAAGTACATGACATTAACTCTTATTAATTAAAAAAAAAAAGAAAAAGTCCATGAGATTGGCAAATTAACATGAGGGTATTTTGAAATGTCCAATGGCCCAACCAGTTATTCCAAGCCCGAACTCAATATCTCATGGGTTACTGGATAGTAATGAGCTAGACTATTTAGCCTGACTCAAACCGGGTCCGACCTAAGTGTCTCTCAATGGTGAGCTGCCGAACAGACACCCAGCATGAGCATGAGCCCGGCCCATCTCGCCTGAAGATCACCTCTAACATCAATAACACAAGCATGCAATAAAAATCACAGCACTAAAAAAATACAATTAGGAGCTCTTGGATAAGTTGCAGCCTATGAAGCACGGATACGAATGCAGGATACGAGGATATGGAGATATGGATGTGGAGATATGACGTTTGAATTCCTGCGCCAGACATTCGAACACCCAAACTCGAGGCTCGAATTCCAAGCCTAGCTGGGTCATAACAGTGGCACGGCCATCCATGTGACGGACTAAATCTCTGATACAACATGCATAGGAGTGTATCCTACAAACAATAACCTTATAGATACATAATGTGTATTGCATGCCAGTAATCAACAATAAATCCATGTATGGATCTCAACAGCAACAACTTATTTCATTCACTTATGTTAAACTTCAATTTGGCTCCCACGAAACAAAATCAGGATCTTAAGCAAGCCACTAGGATTATATTAGCAATGGCACTAGTTAGGAGACAACGTGAGAGTTAATGTTTCATAGTAATGTAAAATTATGCCTGCCAACAAGGAAGTACACATTTAGATCAGCTATATTGACATTTGACACTAATAAAAGAACATGAATTCCAATATTGACATCTTCTATATTATAGTTAGATCTTACGCAAGCCACTAAGAATATATTAGCATTAGCACTACTTAGGAGACAACATGAGAGTTAATGCATCATAGTAATGTAAAATCATACCCACCAACAAGGAAATGCACATTTAGATCAGTTATATTGACACTAATAAAAGAACATGAATTCCCATATTGACATCTTCTATATTATACTTAGAGAAGAGTGCTAACATGTAAAGTGATCATAGCAAAAATTTACAAGGAGTCACGGACACACCTTAAGCAAAAAATTTGCTCCAGCTACAAGACAGTCCATTTCATCCTCCTTATCGATACTAACTCCAAGTCTCTCCTTGAATACATCTGCGAATTTATATGCTCCACCACCTGTCGCCTTTCCATTCAAATGTAACCACTCAATACACTATCTTATTAAAGCAATTGCAACCTAAAGAGCTGCATTAGGTGCACATAAATGAGGTGCAAACAAGTATATCCGTCGTCATCGTTGATAAAGAGAGAGCAAAACTATTAATACAGTCCTATGGCATGCATGAACAGCGTCAGATATGCATCAGGTATAGATACTAAGAACAAAATAGGAACTAATAACTAATAAGTAAAGTAGTGCTATACAAAAGAATATGACGAGAAAATTTTATTTGGCTGCTCCATCAGTAAGCAAGAATTTTTTTTCTGTTAAATTTTTCCTTTTCTATGGGTGTATTTCTGTGTGTTCTCAGTTGGGCTTATAAATTTTTTGCTCGCTTGAAAGGTGCCCAATATGAGGCTCACATCGTTGCCTCTTGTTAAATAATAAATATAAAATAAAAGTATAAAAACCACCATTTTCTAACAACTAAAAATTTTAGAATAGTTTGTAAATTAACATAATATCAAAGCAAAAGTCTTGAGTTTGAATCATGTCAGACTCATCTATTATTTAAAATATAAAGCATTCACTCATTTAAATCAAGTGCAGTTCTTGAACCTATGAAAATATCTCATTCTTGAAGTGAGAGAGAGTATTAAATATAAAATGTAAAAATTATTATTCTTTAACAGCTTAAGTTTTTAGAGTAGTTGGTAAGTTAACAAATATTCTGGGGAGAGCAAGATTAAATGCATAACTTAGCGGCAAAAGTTTCAGTTATTTTACCTAGACTTAGGTAAGTGAGTTCACTCACATATTTATTCATATTGTATTTCGTGCTTTTTATTAGGCCACATATTTCTCTATATGCAAATTTATTTATTATATTTTTGTTGTGTAATTTAATTATTATAATTTTATATGTAATATGATTCATTGTATCGCTATACTTCTTGCAAATAGCAAATTTTAGTAGGGAAAAATATAACTAATATTTGATATGACTTAGAGAATAATCCTGGTATAGATCGCTTACGACTTTCCAAGGTGACTCAAGTCTAACAAAAAAATTTAGGGAAAAATCCTATTAGATCACTGCATTGACTTTCTCAGGTGACTCTAGCGGAGTTATAAACAATCTTAAGTGAGATCGAAAGACTTTCTAAGTGATTCTAATCTTTTTCAATAGTTAGTAAATGAGACATGGTATGTTTATCATATAATAACATATCTTAGTGATCCTAACCAAATCAGCTATGAAGAAAAGATCCGAGCATCATCTCGAGGTGACTTCTAGTTGATATAGATCTATATGATATAGACCTAATTGAGAGAAATAATATTATTATATTTGAGAAAAATTCAGTATGTTAGAACAGAGCATGTTATGATATATGACTTTCTATTATTTATTATTGTTGTTATTATTGTTACTTTAAGAATATGCTTAGTGGAATTGTCATTTTATATCGTTGGATTTAGATTTTACTTAAGTTATGAATTTTGAATTTATTTGGCTTTTGAGTGGATTCCACTAACTGAAATATAGTTGTTGGCTTATGGAATTTTTTCTTCTAATATTTCAGGTAATAGTCAACGTGACAACTAAAAATGCACTAGGACCCCATCTCCACTTAGAATCTACTCCTTTTACCTTCCAGTTCTTTTAGTTTTTATGTTTTAGACTATTTGTTAATTCAATTTACTTAGAAATACATTAGTGATGACATTAATTATTTTTATTATTATTAGATTAAATTATAGAAATTAAATTTTCTTATTAATTCTTGTCATTGTGTACTTAAAAAGCACTAGTAAAACTTCGTGTCTCTCAAGTGTATTGAGATACATGGTCAATCATAATTTTGATTTCCGATCATGACAAAGCTTGCTTGAACTCCATGCCAAATAGGAAACACAACATCATGATTATATGTTGGTTCAGTATGGAGTCAACATAAAAGTCACATTATGTCCTTTATCAGTGTCGATAAGGCACTACACATCACATGCCAAATAGCAAAGCTCGGGACTCTACTAAATTTGCATGGTTGATATGGTGTGGTACAACCAATGCCAAACAACAAGTGCCAATTTGGCACGTCTTTGGCCCAGGGTCAGCATTGGTTGGCATGCCTCTATATCAGTGCTAGTAATTCACTAGCACCATACATGTCAACTTGCGTCAATCATGTTAGTCATGCAAACCAACTTATTCCCATTGATCATTGAGCAATAGTAGACCGCTCAAAGGATTTGTATCCAATGTTATCCAGATGCCCGAACTTAAGACTCAAGTGACATCCAGTTTAGACATTCAAAACCATATGGATCTTGTGTTTAAAGAAATATCATGTCTGAAATATACTAATATCTTAATCCCATCCTAGACTTTTTCACTTGCCCATATCCACAAAGAACCATTCATTTGCTTTATTTTTTATTTTTCTCCCACCTCTACGTCAGAAAGTCAAGATACTTTAATGCAATCATAACACATGTATAGGCACACCAAGGCCACAATAGATAATTAGTACTAATAAAAATAAATCCACATGTATTGGGTCCATAAATAACTAGATACTCGAGAGAAACCATGAAATGTCAAGATAAAAGGTTGAGCTAGCAAAAAGTCCATATCAGAAACTACAACTTAGGTATCACTAGTTAGCTGTTATGCATTTGATATTAATCATCATTCAACAATATAGAAAAAAAATTATGTACAACAACACCATCTTTGGTAGACATTTAAGAAATCCCACAATTTTTACCTAAAACATGCATACAAATAATAGAAAAACAAAAGAAAATTTAGCCAGCTAAATGCTCACATAACATATCCTTGGTATACTTGTCGGTATTACCTTTATTATTAGATTAGCATCAGGTCGATCCCTAGAATGCCATGAAGGTGAATCAATTCCTGTGACCTAAAACAGCTCCCATCAATAATATAATAAACCAAACAGTTAAGAACACTATGATATAAGATGAAGGCATAACAAGAATCGAAATCCTAGTGAAACAGGGGGAATAAATTCTCTTTTTGACAAGTGATGCAGGGAAGAAAAAAAAATGCTAGAAAGGTCAAACTTAATATGAACAATTAAAGAATTAAGAACAAATAGTTCATCTCTTTTAGACTTAAATCTGTAAAAAAAATGATTTGGATAACAACTACAACTAGATGCAAGTTATCTTCAACTGACTCATCAAATAATAGACTTTCCTAATGTCTTTGTACTGGACCTAATGAAAGAGGTGGAAAGAACGATTGAGTGAGTGAGAGACACTATCTAAACACCTGAAACACTATAACCAAGCTAGGTGTAAGTTGCCACATATTTCTTCCAGGAAGAGATTTGCTAGCATCAGAACCATGAATTGTTTTGGGGATATACACAATTGCATCTCCTTTTGCAGGGTTACCTGCAAACTCTACAAAGAGTTTCAGTTACACTTCCAAGGTGCTGATGGATCATCTCTTACGTGCTTATAGAATTATTCTAGAATTTGCTAACATGATGCTGCCATTAATGGATATTCATTGCGCCAGCCAAGCTTCTTAGCAACTGGTGGGATGATGAGTAATTATTATTACTGTAAGGCTAGCTGTTAAAAAATAAAACAGGAATATTACTGAATTAAGAATACCAAACAGTTCTTAATTTGTTATACTGCTTTCTAGTTCAGAAGGATGTAAACTACAATATGAGGTGCGACATTCTGCCAGTACAGGTTTGCTAGTTTCACTAGTAGTAGTCGAACAACCAAAACAGTTGAGCAGCAGCTACTTTTACATACCCATGCAGATCTAGCTTGGATATTATTACACATTAAAAGCTAAATAGTAAAGCAGAACTTTTAGTTAAATAGTTAGTCCCATAGTTTTCTGCAATCTCCTAGAATCAGTTATATTTCTTAGCCTTTAAGAAATATAGTACGCACGTACCACCACGATGAAGTTGCTTAGATGAAATAAAATCCAGACATTCATTCAACTTCTCAGTCTCAAATTTTACAAAGTGGAGCCGCCCGCCAAGAATTGGGTAGCTCCTCCTGCTACCATTGGAGAGTCCAAACCTTTTCTTTATGGATCTTCTCCGCTTATCATCAGGTGAATGTTCCGCATGACGTGAAAAGTAAACCAACTTGATGAGTGACCCTAGAAGCATATGATAACACTAACATTTAGTTAAATAACATGACTAAAGAAAACTAACAAATTAGACATAGTTTAAAGGGTAATGACTTGGATGTAGACATATTTCAACAGGTCAATGAGTAACACGAAAATCTTTTAAAGCACTAATTGAAATAACATGTAATTGATCAGCACCATAAATTTTTCCCTTGTGATTAGAAGTAAAGAGAAAACTCATTCATAAGAATGTAGCAACAACCTGAAAGAAAGAGTTTGTGGTCTCCCTCTTATTTGGTTGTCCTGGTGTCATATCAGCTCTAACTGGTGGGGCAGTAATTAAGTTTAAGGGTGCAGAAAGTGGAGCAATAAAGGTAGGACTTCATAATGCTATTGGGAATCTGGCATAATAACTGTGAAATTCAGGAACTAAACAGAAAATTAGAAAAAATGTGCAATATGATACACTGTCCAGTGGCATCAAACTTAAATAACAATCACAAGGCAGAAGCCAAGAACATATCACAATAGTAAAGATTACTGTTGACGCATTGAATTTCCAACTTATTGGAATAAAGAAATTACTGGGACAACATCATTACAATAACTTAAATTCTTATGCTCTAGAAAGCTAAAGGTAAACAAACCAACACATGATAGTTTGAGAAACCAACAATTAAACAATAGGAAGGCAAACCTCCAATATCCAAAGATAAATGTGAGATGTCATCAGACTGGTTAGGCAACAAGATTGTCGGGTTCCTCTCCTCAAAATTTCCCTGTATTGCTGCTCCGCTGAGGTCAAGCTGTGGCCGCGAGCTCGACCGGTGCATCGGGTTCGACGAAGTTGGGGCCATCTCTTTCTCCACTTCTGCCGTGTTAATCTCCTTCAGAGTTATCCCTTTGCTTCCAGTATCGCTACTCCTATTGGGGCTTCCAGCCATTAATCCGCTCTCTACCCACCTCCTGCCAAACCCCAACTGCCTCAGTTACTCATTAGACAAACTAAAACCACGAAGTACATATCTCATAAACAATAAATAAAATAACATCACAAGCCTCGATCCATACTAAAAGCATACCAATTTATAGATTAGCTGGCATAGGTTATATTCTATGTAACATATTACAAATGTCAAAAACTAAAAGATACCTCAGATACTCTGTAAAAAGATCGCGGTAAAGAACAATAACAAGTCAAAAGGTCTCAACTAGACCATCCTATTCAGGGGAAAGATCAAATATTTCATATAAACACCCAAATAAAAGTAAAATTCAACTGCAATGAACCAATGGACATATAGACGAGAATCCACAAAACAACTAATAGATGGAAAATTGCCGCATACCCAAATCACCTTATCGGGATTAGAGCTCAAGTGAGGTGGGGTTTCGCGAAATTTCACAGAGGAAGACAGGAATTGTGCAGTTCTTTTCGACCTTCTTGGGGAGAGAAGGAAACGACTGAATTGTTCGGTCGAATGGGTCAGTGGTGCAATCGCAACTTTGTCTTGTATAATAGTAAGCAGCAGGATTACTATTTTGACTTATTGTCTACCGTTCATTTGTCAAGTAAAAAGCATTTGAACGGCTGTGATCTGCAATGATTAAAAAAAGGGGCCCATTATTTGACTAAAACTTAGATGGCCTTTACTTGATCACCCTCATAAAGGAAATATATGAAGGCTGCAAGTGGATAAAATTAGATCTTATTCATGCATCATAACTTAATTTACTTTCTTTATCTTTGGTCAAAGAATTCAAAATTCTCAATAATCGCTCACGAAAAATTATGAAGAAAATAAGGTTTGGTGGGGAAATTTTACACCACGGATAAGACAATCAATCTCTCCCCTCTCTCTCTCTTTCTATATATATATATTGTGGTTTGGTATTCATTGGTATCAAATATCAACAACCGCACTAGGATTGACCTTATAGTCTAGGATTGAGTTAGGTGGATTTTATTTCCACTCTTATATTAGGGTTTTTTTCAAACAACAACGGTGCGTGTGATCTAACCAATCCATTAATTCGCGGTTTTGCAATTTATCACTTTATGAATGGTATGTCTCCTACCATTTTCCTAAAAAAAATTATACGTACTTAAAAGATAAAATAAGGAAATAAGTTATGATGTTATTTATTGATCATTTTCTTTGTTTGGATAGGAAATATAAGTTAATGATAATTTTCTGTTTGTTTCTACTACAGATCTTGAATAATATTTACTCATTTGACTAACTACCGTGGACTACAATAACTTTGGTTAGATCAAAAGAATAGTCTTTAAGTGGTTGAGGTGTATTCCCAGAGAGACTATCCCAAAATCAATTCGTATTCATTCTTTTTATGCTAGTTGTTTAGTTAGCAATCATATTTTCCTTATTTATACGTATGGATGACTCTAGACCTTACAAAAGATTGAAAAATTCTATCATTATCTAGTAAAAAAAGATTGGACACTTTGTTGCACTAGTGATGATATCCACAAGTTATTTAGCATCTAGCTCCAAAATTAATTGCTCCATACCTGCTGTGGTTGCAGCCTCCAAAGCTCCACTAGCCTTAGCTGTGAGTGCTCCCCTTCCAAAGATTCATTTAGCCCCTACATTAGGCTGTCAAGCTTGACTCAGTTGAAGCTCGAGTCTAGCTCGGGTCGGTCAAAGCTGAGCTGAGCTCGAGCCATTGTAAGCAACTCAAAATTAATATTGAGTTAAGCATGAGCTGGAGCTAGCTTGCTCAGGCTCGGCTTAATAAGCTTGATAGCTTGACTAGCTACAACTAAGGACATGTGGCATAAAAGAAATATTAACACGTGTCCCTCACCCCACCCACCCTCACCCATCCATCGCTCGTCACCCATCACCCATCCATCACCGTCACCCTCCCTATCCTCACCTATCACCCTCGCCCACCCCAACCCCACCCTCACCCATCACCGTCACCCTCCCCATCCTCACCTATCACTCTCACTCTCATCCACCACCCATAGCCTCACCCCCACGCACCGCCACCTCCTCCTCCTTCTTCGACAAGCCATCGTTCAAGCCATCACCGCTCACGCCACTACTGCCTCATCCTCTAATCAAGCTCGAGCTCTACTCAGGCTCGACTCGGGCTTGGTTAGACTCAACTCGAGCTTGGCTTGGGCTTGGTTAGGCTCAACTCGAGCTTGAGTATAATTATCAGGCTCGAAAGTAATTTATGGTTGAGCTTGAGCTTGAGCTA
The DNA here is from genome assembly GCF_048772165.1 of Typha angustifolia. NCBI lineage: Eukaryota > Viridiplantae > Streptophyta > Magnoliopsida > Poales > Typhaceae > Typha > Typha angustifolia. The sequence goes on along the minus strand of NC_133246.1, from coordinate 5,103,486 downwards.
GAGCTGACTCACTCAAGCTCGGCTCATTTACCCTACCCCTACACAAAGAAGTAATTCATTAGCATCCTGCAAAATCATGCCAGCTCCTCTCTCTTGAATTAATAGGTCAAATGACCTATCAGCATAGGCCTTAGTCCATCTAAGAAGAGAGGGACCCAATTAACAAACTAGGCCCAAGTGTGCGAAGTGGTAGATAGACCCCATGTGTATCACATCACTTTTTAGCTAGGGGTCCTGACTTATGAGCCAAGTTTATAGAATTACTCTGGATTTGTTAAAAAAGAATTTGCAGTGTTTCTTCCATATTAGTCAAAGAGTTAAAGCAACAGTAGTTCTGAAGCTTATGATAGGAGCTACAATATTAAAAAAATTTATAAATAATTATTCGAAGAAGTATCAGTGATAAGACACTCATTGGCCTTCCAATATGAAGCCAAGCTTTAGACGACATCCACAAAATAAATGACAGGTTGTTTTATAATTAAAGTCATAGAGTGAGCAAGACTAGGTCAAAATTATTTTTGAGATATCTTAAAAGGATATTAGTTGGCAATTTACCATACAGTAATTTCTATAGGAGAAAAAAAAATCTTTCACTTAGGAAGAACCAGCAGTTTCCATATTTGGACTACTACATTTTTACCCAGAAGGAAAGAGAAGAATGAATGAGCTTTACGTGCAGCTCGGGGCGTGGGCCCCCAGGAAAGAGAGACTTGCATTTCAAAGCCCATTATAAATAATAGTGCTGATATGAGAATCTTTGTATTAAAAGGAAGATTACCTAAGGGCAACAAAAAGGAATCCTATCAAATTATCATCCTCGAGAAATTTCTATATGAGTTGAGTTTTGTAAAACCATCTCGATCATTAGCATCTCGGTTTAGTAGTTTTGCCGAGGTAGCAAAATGCACATAGTTTCAAATGGCTTAATTACACTTTGCCTCCCTATACTTTGACCATGTATTATTTTGTTTTCCTGTACTATAAATGCATACCTCCTATACTTTTGAAATGCTACAATCCCTTAGACGTAGTTAACGAAAGCCATAAAATTACGTTTCTATCCCTTTATAGTTGGATGGAATTATTATAATTTATTAGTTTAAAAAATTAAATACATATTTACCCTCACCTACCACTAATTGGACAACACTACCTCGCACGATCACATTGCCCACATTGCCCGCATTATTTGTTTTGAGAGAAGAAAAAAGAGAGAACGAGAGAAGAGAGAAACCCTTTTACTTCCCTCCTAATCTCGTCTTCTTCTCTTCTTTATCCCTTCTTCTTTCACTCTTCTTCCTCTTTAATCTGCAATTTCCATCCCTTAAACTCTTTCCTCTCAAGGATGTCAAGGCACTCAAGCATCGGAAAAGACACCGAACGCCAAACATCAGAGGAGATCGAGCATATCAGAGAGTTTGTAAGGTTTGTCCACTTAAAATTTCTGTTTTTATAAGCTGTAGAATTTCCTAGATATATTGTAATATCAATATTTTGGTCCCCACCCCAAATTTAGAGTTTTTCAAGGGCTTAGCGAATATTCTGTACTCCAACCATCTTTGTTTGCTCTTCTTTTCAAGCATGTAGAAAAATAGGATGAAAACACTTAGGGCTTGGGGAAGGAAATGGATCGGGAAAAAAGAGCGGAAGCCATTTTATAGTTCATCTAAGAAAAAAAATGATGACAAAATTATCTAAAACATATTCTTCTGACCAATATGAGGTAAGCAATTTACTATTCACGTGCTTGTCATATGAGTTTTAACTCACGAAATGCTAACAGATGGATTTGTTGTAGCATTTCAAAAATATAAGAGGGTATTTGTACACTTTTATAGTATAGGGAGGTAAAGTGATACAGAGTCAAAGTACGGGGGGGCCAAGTGTAATTAAGCCATTTCAAATTTAAGTTTTGAAGTGAATTAGACACCTTAAAAAATAGCTATGACTTAAACAGTAAAATCTATCTATTTATGAGTTTTTACCAAACTAAACCTCTTTTAAATTTAATTTACTGAAATAGATTACACCTTAAACTTAATATCAAAATGGGTTTATTTCATGGTAACCCTAAGTAAAAAAAGCTAAAATGTGAATTATTTACCTAGCCAAAAGTAAAATATTTATTATATCAACATTTCTCTAAGTAAAACACTGATATGATTAATATTTTTATTAAAAGTAAAAATGCTGAAAATTTTAACGCTTTACTAGGAGAAGAGGATACACATAAAAATGCTGAACAATTAAGTGTTTTATTGTTAAAAATACTAAACTATTCAATGTCTTACGATGCTAAACTATAAAGTTTTCGCAGATCATAACTTTCTAATCGATAGTCCATTTTAGACATATATTATGTCAATTATGAAGATGAAAGAAAATCGAATGTAATAATTTTTTATGAAACTTAATTGGACCTCAAACGAGAAAAATATATGTAAAAATATGAATAATAAGTTTGTAGCATCAAAAACATTGTGCTCAATTATCTATTTCAGACATAAAATAGGTCGTTGTGAAAATATTGAAAAGTTCTATAAGTTAGAACGCCATAATATATTGGTTAAAGCTTGATGAAGCTTTTATGCCTTTGTATCTAGGGATGATTGACTCAATATCTAATCGATATCTAATCTTCAGGCTCTTGAATGATAAAAAAAATGAATGACATAGTTATGTTTCTCAACTAATTTTGCTTAGAATCACACACACACAAAAATACCACCGCTCTTCCAAAATTTTCTTTTAGTTTGTTACGATAAAATGCTCAATTCTTATAAAACGTTTTAGAAAACATAAGCCGCCGAATAATTAAACATTTTATAAAATGAATTTTTTTGATATTTTTATCTAACTTGGGGGTGTTTTATTTAGGGCTTAGTAAATTATACCTGATATTAAGGTTGAGATATAGATAATTTAGGTAAATAAAATATAAAATAGGGCTGGCTAGTTTGCTCAAAAACTCTTGTTTCATCTTCCAATAACTTGTCCTAGAAGATTCAGAATACTCCTATTCCTGATTGAAGAGAGAGAAAACATAATATAGTGGGAATTACTTCGTCTTTTTTCCTTTTAATTTCACATGGAAAATTCCTGCCTTCGAACAGTATTCCAAACCGTGGGCATTTCGAACGATTCTCATCTAATTTCCCATTCTTAATCCGTTTTTACTCCTTTCCATTTTCAATTTATTTACCACCTTTTTATTTTTATTTTCGGTTTTTTAGTTGATTTACTGGTCGATTCAGAGATGCCGGATCTCAGGATCGCTCTGCCGCTTGTCGGTTTCTGTCAAACGGATCCACGATTCCAATCCCCCGTTAATGCAGATCTCGAGTAAGCTAAATAGTAACAGAGATATTCCAATTTTAAATTGTACTTTTGTTTAAAAATTTATATGAGCTAGTCAAATTAAAACAAATCGGTATAAGAGAATTTATCTGTGAATAATTGGATTTTTTATGTAATTAATCTGGATGAGCAGTTTCGGATACTGGAGTCGGGAGCAGCTTGGTGGAGTTTGAAGAATTAGACACTGCGTTGATACCCCTTTCCAATGCAAAATGGGGTAAATTTTAAATAGTTGTGTTTTAGTAGAGAAACTGAATAAATAATTTTCTGTTCTTTATGGCGTGGAGATGATATTTCAATCTCTTCAGTTCTCTATTTGATCTAATTTTTGCTCCAGATATAGGCGTTGTCTTGGAAACGATTAGGTTTAAGTGTGTGTAAAAATCTAGTCAAAGAGAACTTTGAAAATGGATTCTGTTCCGACAAGGAGTGGAGATTGATAGGGACATTGCATATAGAATTAGAGCAGGATAGTTGAAACCGAGAGTGCCTCTAGTGTGCCGTGTGATCATCATGAACCCCTTATAGTAGGAAAATTTTATAAAGATAGTTGTAGGAAGATAAAATAAAAAAGTCATGAGTAGTACTTTTAGAGGATAATTTAGCCGTCATAGAAGATTGAGGTGGTTTGGACTTGTACAAAGGTGACCGTGATAAAAAAGTTCAGGAGTAGTACTTCTAGATGGAAGAATAGGATCCACATCCCTGACCCGAATGGCCAGGACCTCTCTGTGTATAAATACTGGTTTTTGTTCATCTTCTAGGTCATAGATTTTATTTAGAGAGACATTTTATACTCCTTGCAGAGATTACCTTATCTAAAACTAGAAAAATTAAATTGAAAAAATTCTCATTAGCCGACATACATTTTATATCTCTACATATTGTGAGCTGCTCATGTATTTTTCTGCTTATGAGTTGAAAACCAGTTTATGTACTAGATTATGCAGCATATTCTCTTTTAATACCTTAGCCATCATGTTGGTTAATTTATCTTGTAGGAGACTTGCTGAGTTGCTGGATATTTCATGGACATGTATAAGAAAACTTTTTTCATGCTTCTGACTTTTTATTATATGGATCGTAAAAGTATGGGTACAGTTAGGTTATATTAGATTCTAATATAGTTGGGGGGAGAAATAGATAGAGATTTATTATGTTAAATAACATGATGGGTCCTATAGGAACAAGTCAAAGACTCAAATGAAATAAAGACTACTATCTTTTATTCTGCTTCTCCACAGAGGGTTTATTTGTCAGAAACTATTTACATGTTATTTGGTGTTTTGGGGTATGAATTTGAGGCAACCTTAATTCGAGTTATGATGTGACAAATATGATCAGTTGTAACTCTCTTTTTTATTCTTGCTTTTCATTAGGCACCTTATATAGTGGTCGGACATTTAGTTATGAATGCATCTGTCACAACTGATGACTACAGTTTCTCAAACAAATTAAAGATACACACACACACATGATACATGCATATATTGCTTCAGATATGAATCAAATACATATATAAAATAATATTTACATTAGTCCCCCTTCCGTGTTTTATCCATGTTTCTAAATGAATAACATACCTTTATTAGTGTTTTCCATCATCCATGCTTCATAGTTGCTGCGTCGACAAATCAGTTTGTTGACAGACTTGTGCAAAGTGCAACATTGTCCCTACCATCATTAGATTTAGCCATTTATGTTCAAATAACATAAGCACATAGAACATGACACACTTATTTGAAGAAAGAACCTTCTCTTTTCAATCAATGACCAATTGAATTATTATTATTACTCTATTTTGCTAATTAATTATCTCTATCCATTTGTATAACACTATGTGTCTTCTCTTATTGCAGATGGGATGCTCTTAATTACAACTACTGGTAATTCCTCTCCTCCATATCTGTCGTCCACACAATCTTGAGAACAGTTTTTACCTTTTGAGTTGGATTTACTTAATCGTACAGGTTCTCACACTTTTCACAAAATAGTTGAAAAAAACACAAATGGTTGTCTTTTACTGTTTAGTCAGAATAAGAGAGAAATGATATTTATGAACAAATATTTCGTTGAAACCACACCATCCATGTGACTTAAGAGTTAAGACGGACTTTGAACACATTGGTGTGGCAAAAATAATAAAATTCGAGATAGGGTCAAATCAAAGCTTATGTGAATGGAGGTTAAGATAATGTACCAATTTCTGAACCCTGAAAAGCGATCTCGGTTATGAATTGGGATTTGCAACTTGTTAGCTTTCGTCAGTGTTTGATTTTGTTATAACTTTTTTGTCTACTTGGCTTATAGAATAAACTTGTAAGATTTGAAAGAATCCTCCATCAGCCATTAGTACATGGGTAGCTGATGGATAATATTATGGGGATTCATGCACTCTCAATTTCTTTGATACTAGTGTAGCTCTAAATGTACGAAGATGCCTTTTAAAGATCTATATAGTCCGTTAGGCCATCACTTCAGCTTAGACAATACTATTTGCAGAATATTAATTACATACATATGGTTCATCCTCTAATCTCCTAGGAGTACATGACAAAGATATCTGCCACTACCAATTGAATATCAGAGAAGCAGTTTCTTCAAGAACAAGGTTTACCAGATTACCTCCCACATACAAGACTTGTGGAATATTTAGGCAAGCAATCCACTACTTTCATTCGGTCTTATTTACTGAGCTGAGATATCTTCAGAGGATTTACATGTTTATAATTACTTCAGTGGGACTGAAGTATGCTTTTCCACTCCAGAGGAAGAGAATATTGATGACTTTATGGTATGGGTTGTCGGCTTTTTCCACAAGGTTCATCCTCTATACTTGACTTGTTCGGTATTATTTATTATTCTGAAAGTCGAGAACAGTAACGGTTAAACTGGGTAAATTTTGGTGTTAAGGTTATAGTGAACATGATTCCGTTTCTTAATTTAAAATTGTTTACAATATAGGGTGCAACATGGTCACAAGATGGAGGATCTGATACATCCTCTCCAGAAATGGAGATATCACTGCTACCTCTGTTCCTCCCTAGACTCCTCAATGTTGGGAGTCTCATGATTGCAACACCGTCTCTTTGACAGAGGAAATTTGCCTAAATGTTAAAATGACCAACCAAGAATGCTGAGGGAAATTGAACTTTTCTTCGCATCATGCTTTTAGGACTTCAATAATTAGTCTTCTAGCCATTCACTTTTAGAGCCTGTCAAGACAACTCCTGAAAGGCTGAAGGAGATAATATTAATATTTAAATATTTAACAAAGACAACTAAGGGTACAAAATATCCAAAAGATTTTAATTTGTTGATTTGATTTATGATTTCCAGCCAGTATAAAGTTAGATCTGTCAGACTCTTATATCATCCACATTCTGCCTTTAAACTAGGCGTAAAGTAGTATAAATTTTTGTATGCAAGTATTGACAAATTCTGATATAACTTGGTCTCTTAGAACTAAAGCATGATGTAGAATCAATGTGATTGTTTATATATTATAAATCCCATTCCAATTTCTTCAGCATTGTTGCCTAACTTGCTCTCTCATTCCATTCTTTTGCAGCTACTTGTACTGAAAGATCCTGTAAGATCCTTTGTCTATTACTTTACTTCTTAATTATGAAATAATTTTCCTTTTCTTTGATATTCTTTCATTATCTTTATCCATGAATGTGGAGGACACTTCTCAGTGTTGTTCTTCCAATCCAATTTAATAATCAATACGCGGTCATATTGTCTTTACTTAATCTGATAAATGATTGTGGTACTTGAGGCTATATACTGCAACCCTTTTAATACATTGAGTTTGTGCTGTAAGAATGCACATTTTAGATCCTTGATCTGTTTTTTTTTCTGTTATCACTTCTCTGCTACTGGGAACTGAACTAATTAATTTATTATGTTGAGCCTTATCAGGATATAGTAGTTGAGCTATCGGTTGAGCAAATTGGCAACCTTAAATCAAGAAATGATCATCTTTCCCAAGAAATGATCATGCTGTCAAGTGTTGATCGCCTAGCTTCTGGCCTTAAAGAATATGCTCTCAAGCATGGAAATTCTCCTGACAAAGAGTGCCAGACTTGCTATGAGAGTAGGTAAGAGAGTCAAAATCATGCGATAGTTTGTTGCGTGTTTATGCAGCTTCATGTCTCCACAACCATTCTAGGATCTCTGATCTATTACTGAAGCTTTATTAGGATCCAAAGCAGTACTGGGCTAAGGAATAATTTCATTACTCCTATGTATGTTTTGTCGTACTCTCTATTAGTCTGTTCACTCATTATTGCTTTGTGAGGAATACGTTGTCATATTTTAACACAACAGGACATTGCCCTTTGGAATTTATTGTCTTCAACCTCAAGAGGAGATCTAAATTTTATTCTTTATTGTTATATATTTTATTAAAATAACTTGTACATCTACTCATGCAACCCTATAGTGTCCTGCTACACTGACAATGAGGCCATAGTTTGCTATATGCTTTTCTGCTGGAAAGAAGTGATTGAGAAAATTTTCTTCTTGAGTTCTTACCACAATTCTTGTTTGGCAACTTATTTGCTTCAATTTCTGAGTTGTTCCTTTGTTGTATAAGTGCTTTTTTTATTGGTAGATTTTGAGTCCTGTAGATTTAAAAATTGGGAGTGCTAAACCGGCATCATGGACATATATGTGCAGGTTTTTGAGGCTACGAATGATATATGTATACACCAGTTACCTCATTGCTTGCCTGTGATAGTATTATATTCATAGTTTCCTCATATAATGTGTTGGGCTGTAGGCCATGGGTCTGTTAACAACCATGAGCTTCTAACGTGATCATATCTTGCTTGCCATACAAGCATTTTGTCTCCTCTTTGCCACATTTGAGATGCATGTTTTATCTACAGTTTGTAAGTGCTTTAATCTGTCCTGGTCAGTTGTTTAGTGCATGACATTCTTCTGAGTTCTGACATACATTTGAACCTAGCTGTAGTCCATGTACTAGTTATAGGATTGAATTGCTTCATCATCTGCACAGGGAAATGTTGGATGTTTCGTTCTCTAGCTAAAAAACACTTATGTTGAGCTTTTATTTTTGTTGTAGAGAACATTTAAAAGTTGGAAAAGGAGTTGCAAGCAACACTGGTAATACGAATACAGGAAAGATTGTTGAAGCGGTGATTGTTATTGCAGCTGTTGCATCACATCCATGCTGTTGGATGGCTAACTGTTCAACTGCACAGGTTTGCTTCATGTGGGAACATTTGTTTTACAGCTTACTCTCTCTGCTGTTTTAAGAGTTATCAAGATTAAGTTGATCTGCACATTGCCTTATCTCTGGCTACTAGACATAGAAGGTACAAACAGAGGATATGTTTACACTCATTCACAAGTTGCATTAGCTTGTTGAGAAGTCTTACTCTGTCTTCTGTTAGTTCTTGTTTATGCCTTATTTTGATTACTTCTTGATGATTCTTAAAGTTACTTGTTATTATTATATTTGTATTGATCATATTGGGAATAGAGATATGCGGCAGATAAAACTCAATTCCTCTCATTGTGTAAAGCATAGAAAGTCTACAAGATATAGAGTTATAGACTAATAAATGCATCTATATGGATTTAAAAAGGTTTGTAGACATCAATTAATTAAAGCACACTATGGTTGTTGGAAATGTTGGAAAAATTCTCATTTCATCAGACAGAAGTGTAGAGAAAGGAGAAGGAAATTGAATGACAAAGTTCAAATATTTTGTTTTTACAATGTTTACCTGACAATTTCTTTAATTAAAGCACACTATGGTTGTTGGAAATGTTGGAAAAATTCTCATTTCATCAGACAGAAGTGTAGAGAAAGGAGAAGGAAATTGAATGACAAAGTTCAAATATTTTGTTTTTACAATGTTTACCTGACAATTTCTTTAATTAAAGCACACTATGGTTGTTGGAAATGTTGGAAAAATTCTCATTTCATCAGACAGAAGTGTAGAGAAAGGAGAAGGAAATTGAATGACAAAGTTCAAATATTTTGTTTTTACAATGTTTACCTGACAATTTCTTGCAAATTCAGATGTTTCAGCTACCCTGGAAGATCAAATGACATTGATAACATTGAGCACATATCGATTGCTTTTTATGTGATGGAGTCTGCAACTTCTCATCTCTTAACATGGTTTTTTTATTCTATTCTGTAATTTTCATTTGCTCTTTATTTGGAAAATATTTTCTAATTACTTAGCTCTTGCAGGAAAATATTGGAAAAATCATTTGTTGTTTTCACAAATTATGATGATATACCAATTCACTTGAGTCATACTGCTAGTAAAAGAATGACATATTTGGTTCTAACAACTGCAACGTTTTCAGGTTTTGCATTTCCAAGACTTTACACCTTGTACAATGTCACAATCCTCATTAAATGCACTGAACAGCATCAACTGGCAAAATTATGGTCTGAGCTTAAAGGAAAAACATGCGGACGCAGATGGAAACATTGTACTTGAGTGGGAGATGATGACTTTGTTTGCTCGCATGGACATTGCCATCCACTGTTACCACAGAAGATATCCGTACATAGTATATGAGCATATATATGCAACATGATTATCTTTAATTAATTAAAGCCACATATATTCTCTGTTCTCTCAATTGTGCAAATTTGTCCTTGACCTGTTAACTAAAGTCACTGCAAAGAATACAAGACAGAGATCTACACCTGACAGAAACCTTGTCAAGAAAGCTGTCAAGGTTGCACTAGATGACTTGAAGGCAAATAATATAGGACTTTTTCTCAGCTCCCATTCTATAAAGGTTCTTATATTATCTCCTACCCTGGTTTATGATTATCTGTTTTGTATGTATTTAATTTTTCTTAGGCTTTTAAACTATGACCTTGTAGGAGTTATTCCATTTAATGCCGACCAAAAGGATACTGTCCTTAAATATTGGCAAGTAATCTGATTCATATATTTCTACCAAGGTTTCTTTATCAAAGGCGAAAGCTCCAATCATTTATAGAGAAGTTTATTCTTTTCTTTTCTGGGCTTGCAGTTATGAGACTTAAGGGCTTCTAGTTAATTAGGAAGCAATTTGACCTTCAAGCAAATTCTTTGATTTACTTCTCTTCCATGCAATGGAAGGAATCACTTTCACGGAGAGGCAACAAGAAAACTCAGCTTCTCACAAAGTGGGAAAGAGGGGTTTCTTTGCCATTGGACATAGTTTATATTACATCCCGGAAATAAATAAAAAATGTTGGATCAACAAATAAATAATAATTTCTATTGTAGCTCCTTGGTCAATCCATAATATAGTCCTTGATTAAGTCTTATGTCTTAATTATCTTGGGGCATCTACACGATTTTTTTTTTCTGTGATTCAGCTCTCCATAGTTTCTTCTGGCATACCAAGGTATAGCTTGCCTTTTTTATAGCTTGTCTTTTTTGTTTGTTTGTTGCTTCTTTCTTATATTGAAGTGCCTTTTGGCACAAACAGTGCAGGAAAAGAATTCAAAATTGTTCCTGTTGTTTGCATATATTTTTAATACAGATTATTATACTTGGATCTCATGGGTTATCATCCTACGACTCATATTTCTCTTGGACTTTTTTCAGTAACAACTTATGTATGAAAAAAAAAAAAAAAAACCAGAAGGAAAGTTTATATGTCATAAAAAAAAAGTTTAGAAGAAGTATGCGGAAAAGAGTGACTGTTCAAGAGGTCTAAATATAATTAATTTTTTTTAATATATTATGTTACCTTCTTAACATCATTGTTATTCTTGTATTCCATTTACCAACTGGGATAACTGGCAAAATGCTCGATTTTATGGCTTTAGTTATAATTGATTGCTGTCTTGAGAACTTCCTCAGATTCGAGAGAATGCTCCCGAGCTGTCAAGAGCAATTGCTGGTTTAATCTTGTCTTCCAATGATTCCGAGTTCCAAGATGAATGCGCTGCTCTTCTTGGGCTGCCGTCAGTTAACTCCGGTCCTGAAGGGTTAATTGAGTCTTGCATCCATGAGAAGATCGTCGGGATTATAGAGTTGAATGATAAAAAGCCAAAGGAGGACAGAAACAGTGCACCTTCTCTGTTTGAATGTGAGAACCTGTACGAAGAAGACGTCCCTTTTGAAGAAGGAGAAGGTGCCGAAGAGGACAATATGTTGGATTTTTAATGTGTCATCTGTAAAGTTTGTTCTAGTTATAGATGCACTATTGATGGCAATTTTGATAGGAATGACAGGACGAATGTATCAGCTCCTAACAGCCAACAAGGAAATACTGGATTGGAAGTATTAGTGGAGAGTAAAGAGCATCTTTAAGACTTTGTCCCAGCTATGATGAATTATTTTGATGTTATTTGTCGGTTAAATCAATTCTTTGATTGCATCATATGCTATGCATGCTTATCAGTGATCGAAACTCTTTCATAGATTGGTAATTACCTGACTCACAAGTGTTGGTTGCAATATCAATATACTTCTGTTTACTTGTATTACACTCTCTTGTTTGTTAACTCTTGGCTTAATAACTTTGAGATTGCATGAGTTGCAGGGATGAAGTTATAACGTACACGATCCTGCTTCCTTATATGTCAACTGACAAGCTGCTGTCCAGACAATATCATATTGTCTATCATGGTGCCACTTGAGAAAGGTAATGTCCATTCACAATAATAATTGAGCAATAACTGGTTGTTGTTTAGCTGTTAGTAGGATTCATGAAACTTGTTGGTAGATGATTTGGTTGTTGGAATTCGTCTGCTGTAATTGGGATATGACAGACTTGTGGATTTATCTCTTTTGAGATTAATTCTGTTTTAAGTTTTAATGAAACGAGGGCTAAAACCTGTTTGACAAAAATAATAGGAATAATAATAATTGAGTTTTTGACCAAACTAGCTCTGTCAATCTTTTCCAGAGACATCTTCGTATAAGACAATTTTCCGGTTCACAGTTTATATTTAGAAATAAGTGAATCGAAAAATAAGTTATATACAATTTTCTCTTTAAACTTGGTAATTTCTTGAGCGGTTTTTACATTTTCATATCAGGTTTTGTAACTCACTTGTCTCGTCTTTTAGTTTTGGTGATAGACAGGTGATAAAAAAAAGGACAAGACTTTCAAAAGCTCATAATAAGTTTGATGTCTTTCCTGATAGAAGACGTAAAATATCTTATTAAATGGTCTTGTTGAGTTGCAGTGTTTAGATGAACTTGTGATTCCCTGAACCTGTTAAGGAACTTTTATCCGAAGTTTTTTATTTTTATTTTGAGTGATCGGGACAAGAAGGTATATTTTGCAGAAATTTGCATCTAACACCCTATATTTTGATCTATTTGTGGTTTACACCCTTCAGTTTTAATATTTATAATCGTATGTGCATAAAACATCATAAATTTATTAACTAAACTCTCAGATTAAATTAATCTACTAAAAAGATTAAATGAAAAAAAAGAAAATAATAAGAGCATTTCTCTTGCTTTGGGGGTCTCTTGCCTGATGAAGAACAGTTTTGAACTTAAAATAAAGGAGGAGGAGAAGAAGAAGAAAATAAGAGTATTTTAGTTATTTTAGGAAAAAATAATTAGTTGTAGTTTATTGAATAGCATGAGTAAGAAAAGATCCTTGTGGTGAAATGATGAAATATTCTCCATTAATGTTATCTGCCCCAATGGTGTCAGTGTTGATCTAACTATGAATATTTTCTCCACATATTTGACGAAGTATAAGTCTTAATTTATAAATATTAAAAAATAGAGCGCCAATAGGTTAAAAGATAAAATAGTAAAATGCAAATCTCTCATTAATCGAAAGAGGAAAAAAAAGACCTTCCCATTTACCAACCAACTCTACTAGTAGGTACCTTCCCCATGATCAAAGAGGTCATAGGTTCGATTTCAATTTTAAATAATATTATGGAGAAATTGTTTGGTAATTTAGTGGCTTGGTTTGATTTAGTTGATGGCTCCACAGTGTGGGTAGCTTGGATGAGTAGCTCGACAGCGGAACAGTTTGAAACAGGTTTCGGCGGCGCATTTGACTTAAAACCTATACTAGGAAAGCTAAAAGTTTAGTGGAGAACTTAAGTGACTCTGTATTTAGGGAAGGTTGATCCTTTGTCCGGTCCATATCTAGTCTTCAGGCTCATAAATGATAAAAGAAAAACTTTCCATTTTATCTCTTTATTCACTTATCACCTTTTTAACATTGAATAACAGTTATCGGCATAATCAAACAGATATATATGGTCTTATTAAATGTCAGCTGAACTTAAGGTATGAGTTGAAATTATCTTGTGCAACTAAACTCACCATTCTCTTGATCAAATAAAGAGGAAAGATTATTTTCTTAACCTGTTCATCATTTTCTTTCAAGTTAGGCTTCTGCCTCTTAATATCTTTGCTACAGCTGCTTAAGTTGATTTCATCCAAATAAATTTCCTAAACGTGACCAAGCAAAAGACAAAATAAGAAAGCAAAGAAAAGAAATAAGAAGTAATACTATGATGTGTAATGAATCAATGCAAATAACTTCTCAATGATTTTTTTTAAGGGAAAGCCAATAGGCACAATTTTTCAATAATGATGCAGGAGATTAAACATTTTACAATCCAATCCTATATATAGAGCATAATATACTTGAAAACAAATTGACCACATATTGGTAAGGGATGATTAGAGATGCAAACCACACAAACCATGTGAAAGTTAAGTTCCTTGACAATGCTATTAACCTGGCATGCACAATGCAGGATAGTATTTTGCTCAAGATCTCATGGCTCATCAAATTGCTATAGAGAGTATAATAGGCTAGATTGTATACTAAATATTGAATAATTTACATTCGGCCTTTGAAGCATACTATGCATTCCAAAGGTCCAAATAGCACTTCTTATTTAGCTTACAAGCATATCACATCTTTCACTGTCTTATACAATGGCTTTATGCATTTGCAGCTTTCTCAACTGGCAGGGGTTCGGTGTTTCCAGCTACCACCTTGGCTTTCTTAGCTTCGTAGTCTTTTACAGCAGCCTTGATTGCATCCTCAGCAAGCATGCTGCAGTGGAGCTTCACAGGGGGGAGAGAAAGATGTTTGGCGATCTCACTGTAAATTTGGTTAAGCAAATGCAAGTTGATTTAGTCATCCAATTTAGGAAAAGAACATGATATTACATTACAACAATTACATATCACGATGCATTTTTGCTATAACTAAGAAATCCTTAGAATACTTAATGCTGCCTCATAGAACCAAGTTTATGCACTTTGCCACAATGCAGAGGTTGCGATCTAAATTCTATCGTGCAAGTGCAATTGTAATGCCAAAACAGGATTTTCCAAACAAAATTGTCTCTTAAGTCTTAAGTACAGTAGCACCATGATATGATCAAACTCACATAATAGAAAGACTACCCTGAATAACAAAAAGAACAGACCAGCCCAGTGCAAAAGGCCCCTGCAGGGTTTATCAACCTCATGATCAAGTAAGCAACTCTATGCAAACCACCTAAATTGACATTCTTCCTGAAGTTGGTAGTTTTTGGGCCCTAAAGTCCACTGCAAGACAGTTGGCTTGACATTCTTCCATTCTTCCGCAATATGGTTGCTCTTTAGCTATCTAATTTAAAACAAGACAATAATAGGGACCAAACCTTGCTCTGTCACTTTGATAATAATTTAATGATTTTCAACCTTACAATCTTTCCTACCTTACTAAAAGCCGGTAATGTATTACTTTGATTCAGACAATAAAACATAAAAACCATAGACTGATAGAAGAAGTAGAAAAGGACAGGAAATAATATACTTATTCTCAAACAAGGTCAAGAAATGGCTTACGAGAATCCTTTCCAGAAACGAAGAGTATATGAATAACTACTATTATCAGAAAGACTGAAAGAGTAAGATATGGGAGAGTTGAACAATGTAATCACTTACGTGTTTTTGATTGATAAAACTTCTTCCGTCTGCTTTCCCTTGATCCATTCAGTAGCTGTAACAAAGTCAATACCAGTATCTTCAAATTGCATAATCTATGCTAAAACACAAATCGGCCCAAAGCAACACAAAAACCATTGTTGTATCAAAACAAATTGCTATATGCTCAGTGAGCATCAAATGGCCAAGGCAATGAATTTCAAATTCTCTAATTTGCATTCATGTAGACAAAAAGAAAAAGAAAAATAGAATCTGGTTGTGGTACAAGAAAAGAAAAGGAAAAGAAAGAAGAAAATTCTTTATGGGGAATATTAGCACACCTTTCAATATTATCAACAACAAACCCTCGCCATTAATGTACAGAAAAGAACAAAAGTCTCAACTCTAATTACATTCGACTATAAAACTACAACCTAACAAAAGACTCCAGTGGCAAATATTATGAAGAACATTAACCTGATGAGTTCCAACTCTTTTAAAACATGAAAACACCATCCTAATTTCCACGAAAAAATAGGTTAACCAAAACACACAAAAAATTTGAGCTTGGTTAAACTTTCTCCATGTTCTGCTGTAAACCAATTTAGTTCTATTCTATTAGATGTAATGAAACATAAAGTTACACTCATTTAATAAAATAGAAATACACAATTTCACTACATCATAAGTTTCATTGATATTTGTCACTAAAACTCCATAACATCAGTAACTTCAGTGTTAAACTAAATTATATAGCAGAAAAGTTTCTTTTTTTTTTTTTCTCTTGGTTAAATTTTAGAACAGAAATCTTTCAAATAAGAATCCTGATTACCAACGGAGGAGGAGGCGATGGCGGATCCACATCCGAAGGTCTTGAAGCACGCATCAACGATCTTCCCCGTGGCGTCGTCGACCTTGATCTGGAGCTTCATCACGTCGCCGCACGCGGGAGCCCCCACCAGCCCCGTCCCCACTGTAGGATCCTCCTTGTCGAACGATCCAACGTTCCTAGGGTTGTTGTAGTGGTCCACAACCCTCTCGTGGTACCCCCTCGCCCCCGCCGATGCCGCCGCCGGCCGGAACCCCAACCCTAGGATCCTCTTGGCCCCAACCCTCAGCATTATTCTCTCTCCTATCTTCCCCCCTGCGCTGGCTTCTCCTCGAAAGAGAGAGGAGATATAGGGTGAGTGACGAGTTTGGGATTCACTGAAAGACTTATAGTACAAACGATGGGTGATCTGGACACGTTTCGGCTGGTTATTGAGGAAGGACATTTGATTGCGCTATCCCGCCAGGACTCGATCCGTTGAATCAAATTGATGATGTCGTTGTCCCAAAAAATTGGAGCCCTAGAAAAATTAATCCAATAAGCAACTGCTATATGAATATGATTTGATCATAACCGTTTCTTTTTGCATGTTTATCCCTATGGAATCTCTTATTTCAGCATACCCCTTAACAAATCTGATATTTGTATGACTACTACCCTTTAACGCCTCCTTTTATATGACCCTTATATATAACGTTGTCAATTTGAGAGTGTTTTTAAAAAGAAATTATTTAAGAGTTCGAAAAGTAGATATAGGCTCGATAAAAGGAGCTATTTTGCTTTTAAGCCCTTCTAATTGTGTGATAAAAGGAGCTCACCTCCCTTTACTTTCCTCCAAATTCCAATCCATCGTTGCTGGTTCTTCGCCCCAAACCCTCCTCTTCGAGGTATCGACGAACCAACCCACATTCTCGGATCCATTGCTTATCTTCTCTCATTTGATCGTATGTATTAATTATTTTCTATGCTTGTCTTGCGCATTCTCCTTACAAGTTGTCCTTCATCCTTAAATGTTATATGTAGAAGTTAACAACGTCAGATTATTGTAAGCGAGAATCTAGATGTTTAGTTGTTTCAAGATGAGTAATAAGATCTTATTACTACTTTTGTTTGGCTTCATTTTGTCAAGAAAAGGATCCTAAGAAGGCAGGGGAGAGGGATGGTTTTCACTCTTTCTTTGTATAATTTTATTCACTTTTACTCAATCTTGAGAGATTTAGGACTTTCAAGAGTTTGAGAGAGATCGGTGAAATATGAATTATCTTTATAGTACCGGATCAATACGGCATTTGTTTTTATGAAGTGTTATTGTTGTTATCATGGATTGTATGTTTCACGATGGTAGACTAATCACCAGATTATGCATCAGTGAGGCTTGCCACGATCTTGGTACAGATTGCATAGGAGGGTCAAGGGTGACTCATGAGCTGGAACGCCCTTTCTAAGCTTATTATTGAACTATTGACATGTGGATGGATTGACCCTGGGAAGATCCATACCACACCAAAGTGATGCAGTTCAAAGCTGCCACACTTGTGCAAAGAGAAGATAGGATCGATCCAAGTTGAATCTGGATTGACCCAAAGGTGGGGGATTCCCAGTACTTTTATGATGGTCTACTAGCTGGCCCTTCATGAACTGTGATACTTTTGGAAAAGCCTCTTTGGGCCATTGCTGTTGTGAGGACTCTTAAGAGGCTTCAAGAGATAGCTGAGACTAACTTATCGGGAGATACTAGCAAGATTTTTTCATAGAAGCTATCCCTCAATGGGGCAATGCTTAAAGAGGTTTCTAGGAAATATTCTTGGTAGCCTTGGGAATGACTGTTTCTTTACATTCTCATCCCCTGTTGGCGAGGTTATAGAGTGCTGCTAGAGACTCGGCAGAACAAGAGGTTTCATTTACTCCATGTAACTATGATATCTCTAAAAGACTAAAACAACCACAACAATTTTTTCGTTTCATTTTCGGAACCCTTGGACTCAAATATCTGTGAGTTTGAGCAATGTTGGTGGATTTGGAGAAAGATGCACTTCTCATGTTATGTTACTTATGAGCTCACTGGTTGCTCCATTGTTTCTCCTCTTATCTGTATGTTAAGAAACCCTACGAAAGTGTTCACAATGTGTTAACTTGATTCCCGGGTATTGCTAAATAGATGTTACAAAATGATCACTTATATAGAAATAAGACTTACTATTATAGCAGTCTTCTGTATGGTCATGCCATATGGAATCGACTCTACTATATCAACCTACACTTGATACGTAATTATAGAAATGCTCTTACAATCCTAGTATATCAATTTCTTTCTAGTTTCTACACTATTGGATCATACTCCTAGTGATCCTTCTTTTACATTATAATAGTCTTTTTTGTACAAATCCTGATGAATAGTAGTTGAGGGGTCGGAAGACTTCCCACGACTGCACTTGTATGTACACCATAAACTAGTAGATTGCTTTACTATCAGATGGAATCCCAGTTGGAAACTATCTCGTCTTGTTATGGATTTCCGCTCTCCAAACAGCTGATTGGAGGTTCAGTGGGGGCTTGTACATCTCCGTAGGCCTTCCAGCAAAAGGAATCATACATATGGTGATTTTCTTCCACCGGTTGAAGTTCTATGTCAGCTAAGAGAATGTTCGAGCATGGTGTGCTGTCACTGCATGCTAGGTAAACTGGTTGGACCGTGTATGTCCCTATGATGCCCTGGTACGTGATGTCTGACAGTGCCACTGCTGATGTTTGGTTCTTACATTTGCTTTGGTCACAGTAAAATTGGTTAATGACTATAGGTGTTTGTACCTCAGAGACTTGCACATTTGTATATCTTATGTTCTTGACATAACCTGAGCCTCCCTGTTATAGAAAAATTAGAACAAACAGACAGTTTAATCACTAGCAGATAATCTCATTTATTTGGAAATTTTCACCATTTGGGTTAATCTTCATGGTCATGAAATAACTATAAGAAGGTTAGAGAACTTTTAAGTTTTAATAATTTACTAGATATCATGGAAAGAATTGCCTTAGTTGCCAACGGTCGTGAAAAATACACTAATGAGGATGTCGACAATATTTGTGAAGTTTCAAGTAAGCAGAGAACTGTTACTGATTACACATAAGAACTTGCACAGAGGATGGATAAGGAAGAGTTTACCTGCCAGGTTTTGATTCTGATAGCAGTCATCGTCTTGGTGATTTTGACATCCTGGATAGTGATATCTGAGACAATAGCTTGGCTATTGTCCTTTCCAAGCCCTCCAATGCTGATACCATGGCCTGGCCCACAGTTTACATCATGTATGTAGACATTGGAGCATCCTGTCTGTATGGAGATACAGTCATCACCTGTACAATACAATAAAAAAGCTCATCATTAGAAAAATAAGTTCACACTTAGTAACTTCAATCTTTTGTGTCTTACTAACTCATGGAACAAGCTAGATGTTCATAAGTTCTTTCTTAGACAACCATGTTAAAAAGAATTTACTGTTGTACTGCTTGTTTTCAAAGTTCAAACTTTATCATCAGAGACAGAAGCTACTTGAAAGATTGAATGGGCTTACAAGCGCATAAACTTTTAAATTAGTTTCTGTACGGAAGTTATATTATTTCAATCCATTAGCAAGTTATCATCTCACTTGATTCTATAAATTTATTAAAGTTTAGTTTGTAACTTTGAGGTCCTGATTAAAAAAAGACTAGGTTAACTTTCTATAAAGAGAAGGATTATAAGTTGTATGTGTATCGTGGAAGTTTTTATATCGTGGCCTTTATCTTGAGGTTAGTCATTAACTATTAAATACATAGAGCCGTGCTGAAGATTCAATCCTAGAAACAGTTGCAAGCAGCTCACATTAGTCAAGACAAGAAGCACTTCTAGGCAGATTTTTATCTCAAACTGGACAGAATCGGTGATATTATCATTGTTGTCAGAAGAAATCTGGGTGGAAAACAAGTCTGTCCTTTTAGGCTGTTTTTGAGATTTTTTCTCCATAGTGTGAGTGATAATTGTTTCAATGGTTTTTGGAGGTTAAAATTAAAACTAAAAACTAAATCATTTATATTGTGGTGTGCCAATCATTTAGTTGTTTCATTTTCATGGGACTAGTAGCAAGCAGGCAACATATCTATTTTGTCCCTTCTGGCTGAACCCACCTAAAAGGAAAGTTTCAGTTTGGTTGTGTTGGAGATATCTTTATCTGTTTATGAGACTGTCTTCTGTCTCCTCAGAAATTATATTGGGATCTGCTGGTTCATCTCCAGAATTTGGAAACAAAACAGAACATTGTTTGTTTTATCAATGTAGTGTTAAGAACTCTTTGTCGCTTAAAATAGATTACCATTTATTGATATATCTTATGGACATGGAGATATATTAGGTAGCCCTGTTAGTTTCTACTGTGATCCACATATTGTCCTTCAATATTTATAGTCCTTAAAGATTCTCTTAAAGTATTGACTGGAAAACTTGTTTCCATTATTTTTGATCTTATGGTGAATACCCAGTCTCTTGAAGCCAAATATTGAAATTATTACCAAAACCATTTCAAATAAGAGGTTCTGAAGTAACGTAGTAAATACTAAATAGTTTAACTTTCACTGAATCTATGGTCATTGGCAGTATATGAAAATATAGCTGGTGTAAAGTAAGACACAAGAATTACCACAAGCCAGGTCACTGTGATGGATGGTGACTCCTACAGAGTTCTGGAGATGTATTCCGTCTGTGTTGGGGCTGTCCCCTGGAGAAGAAATGGTGATGCCATGAACCACAACAGCTTGGCAAGAATCGAACTTGAGATGGCACTGTGGGCTGTTCTGTATTGTAATGCCTGATACTGTCACATTGGTACTGCCATAGAACCTCAGGGCCTGCCATTAGACCTAGTTATGAACTTTCTGTTTTAATAAAAAAAATATGGTTGATAAAGAAGAGTAGGTCAGATTAATCAACCAAACTTGGCCTCAGGCATTATGTATTGAACAGAGAAAAAAATCAATGTGAACTTGTACATGTCTATTAGAATTTGTACATGACATGATAGGAGGTCAAAACTCTCCAGTTTATGGCCATCTGAAGGATCAAAAATTTGTACATATGATAAATTTCCTCAGGTGACACAATTTTTGCCTATTTAGCCTGTAATATTTATGTGCATGTACTTATCAGTTTTAAGAAACATTGTGAAATGATGTACTTTGGTGATATTTTGATGACTTATAGGCTTATAGCCTATACTATCTACCGGAATTTAGATTATGGGAGATAGTGCTTCAATGTTTTCAAAGAATATAAAGGGATAAGCAAACTTACTGTTGGCCTGATGTTTGGCATTCCTCCCATAAGCTCAGTGTCTAATCCCTGTGAATATATATATATATATATATATATATATATATATATATCATGAGTAAGAGTAAACTCAATGAAGTACTGCAAATGTTGGGAAAGGAAATTGAGGCATGGTTTAAGAGTCTTACTGGGTTGTCATCTAGCTCAGAGTTCTTATGCCACCAAGAGCTGCCCTGACCTTCAATGATACCTTGTCCTTGGATTGTGAGTCCTTTTAGCTTTGTGAATTCAAGCCATTGTAGAAGTCCAGATCCCCAAGGCTTGGGGCTTGTTGGAGCAACAATTGTGCCATCAAGCTGAAGGAAATATTATGGTTTATTTGTAAAATGTCATCACTTAAAATCTAATGTTGACAAATGTTTTTAATGCAGATTTCTTTTTCTGTAACCTCTCTCACTTTATGATGAGTAAGTTGTTTCAGAACTAAATGTATATGTAGTCATTATTTGAACAATTATACTTAAATTTTGATATGAGGGCGGGATTAGTGTTATGTTCAACATAAAATGGAAAGTGGAAGCAACATTTTTTTAAAATAATTTTTCCATTAGTACAAAAAAGTGCAATTTTTAGAGTCCTTAAATGATGAGTTCCTTCATAGTCAACTAATATGAGCAGTTAAATTATTGATTCTTTTAAACAAATTGAATATCGGCTTCAAATTCTTCTGTCGTTGATTAGAGACAAATTTGATACTTGAAATAAATACTCAACTGTAAGTCATGCATGCTTTTAGTTGTTATATTCATGGAATAATTAAAAGCAGAGAATGACTATTCAGAAAATATTTCTTCTTCTTTCCTTTTTTTTCAGAAATTCCTTTTCTTCCTTCTTTTCCTTTCTTCATCTGACTATGAACTTCTTTTCTGCATCAGAGCTATGCTAAGCATATCGTAGATGCTAAAATAGTCCTTACTCTTCCTGGACATGAGGGCGGGCATGCTTGGATGGTGCAATTTGTTGCCTAGAGTGTCAAAATCTGGATGGTGGAAGTGAGATGTTATCGGAACCTCAGAGGTAAGCAGTTATATGTCAAAGTAGTCTAATTGCTGATCTGTTCCTAGGAAGTTGATCTTTTATAAGCTAGGTTGCTAGACGAGCAGTTGGTAAGTCTATGCAAATACTTTTGCTTTCTTTGATATTTGTATCTTTCTTTGTTTCTGTAAGTAAATATCGTAGCATGGTGACATACTACAATGCATCAAGTTACTGCAAAACGATGCTTAATATCACTACAAGAGAATAATTTTGTCTTCACTAGTATAGAACTGTACTATATTTATGATTATGCGGAAATTACAAACTATATTGATAAAAGGTGTATATCATCGTTAAATTGATTTTCCTATACTGTACTGTAGTATGATGCAAGTTTCATATTGGAAGCTAATGGACATTAATTTGATTTTAAGTCTATCTGTTGCAATTTCTTGTCATGCTTCCAACTAATGATACTTGCCTGGAACACAATGTTGGGCTGGCAATTAGGGCCTGCAAATGAGATTGGCCCAACTAAGAACTGAAAATTTGATGGAACCACAACTGTTGATGCGACCACTTTACATGCTGCCAACCATGCATTGAGAAACGCCTGCATCTCACCAGGTTAAGAATGTATTTTTGTTAGTACACAACAATACTAGTTTAGATTTCAGACATTTGCTTGTAGTGTATTTTTAGAAGTACTTAAGCTTAAGATATGTATGGTTAAAATGATAAATGACTCCTCATTCGGTGATAATTTACAAACCAATTAATGAGCATCAGTTTTTCCATGAATTGTTTCATTTTTCTTATTATAATATGCATTATTATTGCACAATAACCTTAGGCTACTCCTTTTGAAACCTAGCATAAAATCAAGATAGTTTTTTAAGAAGAAGAAATGAAATGCTAGAAGCTTAGGGAAGAATGATCTCTTGATGACCTTAGTGTCATCGGTTGTACCATCGCCCTTGGCTCCGAAATCTAGCACGTTGAACGTCGTCCCCTGTGGCGCTGGCGGGCTTGGGGTTGGGCTTGGGCTTGGTTTAGGTGTTGGACTATGCTTTGGTGGTGGACTTGGCTTTGGCTTTGGGTCCGGGCTTGGCTTGGGAGATGGGCTTGGGCTGTGGTGGTGGTGACTGTTACCGCTGGACTTCCCTTTCGCCTTCTTCTTAGCCAACGAAGAGGTGAGGTCACTCTTCCCTCTCCAATGCCTACCTCTTCTTGCATCACAAGTATCAAAGTAGGAGCAAGCAGCAAAGAAGAGGAGAAGAAGGATCACAAGTCCTCTTAGACTTGAGCCTCCCATCTCTTCTCTTTCTATTACCTACTTTGAGTTGAGATGTGTATGTCGTGAAGAGAAGAGAAGAGAAGAGAAAAGAGAGAGAGAAAGGAAGAGAAGTTGTTGCTTTGAATGGAGGGAAGTTTACGTTGGTTTAAATAGACGCAGCCTGAAACTTCAGCACACAAATTTGGACTTCAGCTGCTAAGAATTGTTTTGTCTTATTCTTTTGCTCATGTTACCTCCTAATTTTGTTATATTACATTATAGTTCCTTTTTTCTTATGCTCTTTGTGGTTTTTCAGTATTATCTTGATTCTTTTGCCTTACTTTGTTTGATAGTATTTTCTTTTGCAAGTAGTTGCAAGTGTATAACTAACCCTCCTGTCCACATGCAAATGATCACGGGTGAGTATGTTGGTACTTTGTGTCTACTCCTCAGCAAATGGCCAATCGGCAGATAGAAAAGAAAACCAAGTGCTGGGCCTACAAAATTACTTGTAAATCTTCCAAACCAAGCCTTCACTCAAGGAGGAACACTACGAGGAAAAGGAATGCTAGAAAAATGATCATCATAACGACAATTGCCGGATTCATTTAAGATATTGGTGAGTTGCATTATGTTCCCAAATCCCTGGTACAATGTTCAAAGTATGCAATTCTTTCTGGTGTCTTAGTTTCATGGGAAATAGAACAAGAGAAAGAGCTATGCATGGATTCAGTTAGTTGATTATTAGAATTTTTTATGTGTTTAGGGTAATGACCCTAAGGTATTAGATAAATTACATTTGTAATTGTTTCGTAGACGCAGAAACCCTACTCATCGACAACATATTTTTAGGTATTTTTTCAGCTCATTATTATTATTATTATTATTATTATTATTATTATTATTATTATTATTATTATTATTATTATTATTATTATTATTATTATTAGCAAATCTCTTCCAGATTCCAGCATAACTGTCATTATTGATAGTTGGAATGGATTCATGGGACCACTTGTACAGTGAATTGCAGCTCTAAGGCCTCTCTCTATAATATTTTATATGCATATATGATAAGGATATATTGTGCAGGCCTCTGAAAATGATTGGTTTGACCAACTAGGGCATGCTTTGAGTATCCATTCTAAACCACTAAAGGAATCCTAAGACCTTTTATTTCCCACCTCCTTATTTCTTGCAAGTGTGCTCTTTTTTAGCCAAATGACATGCAACTTTTTCTCACCTCATTATGTTATAATGTGAAAAAGTTGTATAATTTGTTATTATTATAGCTCAGTGGACGAGTCCTACTAACCGATGACTGACGCAATTAGTTAGATATCCCCTCGACGAAGAAGACCTTCCTCGGCTGAAGGAAGCATCATCCCTATGCTTCTTAATATATCTCACTGGAGTTGACATTTGGAATTTCTCAAAGATAATTATGAGCTAGTGTTAAGAAGTAGTGTACATATGCATATGCATGGTTGAGTGACTCATATGATCTTGTAGGTTTAAAGTAAATAAAATTTCATGCGTGCACACATGGGCATTTTGGTGCGGGATGAAACAAAATAGGATAGATCCAATGTGGAGGATATAACGTAGATTTGCCAACAATAACCTAGTAGATCTCTAGGTTAGTTATTCATCTGGGCTTCTGACATAGGAATGGGGCTCATGGCCCCCACATTGTGGGTATTGTGGCCAACTGTCTTAGAATTAGTAGTTTCTAGTTTCTAGTTTCTATGCATGAACTTCCAGTGCCATCCCTTTGGTGTACGCCAAACTTCTCGTTGTCGCTTGCACGACTTGAACTCACCAAGACAAGCAGGCTCACGATGTTTGAGGAGGATGATAAATAATAATAATAATAATAATAATAATAATAATAATAATAATAATAATATAGAGAGAGAATTTTTAAGTATGTCATGGCGACTTTTGCAATTTAATTACATTTGATTTTTTTATTTAAAATACAAAATTGAGTATATATATATATTACTGTAGGTAGATGCATATTTTATTATAATAGAGTATGTAAGTTATATATTTGGTGCGCACTAGAATTTATTATTGTAAATAAAAAATTAAATGTAATGAAATCGCAAAAATCTTCTCATCATGGACTATGATACCACATTTTGGACTGGCTTGTTGTGTCGAAAATTTTTAGGTCATCTAGTATCTCTCATATTTTTAGGGAGACTAATGCTTGGTTAGCTCTTGATGCGAAAATTTATTTCGCTTCTTTTACATGGTCGGCTTCTTAGACTTTATATTATTGTTTGTAGTTATGCTTTTGGTCTGTATTATTGGTGCCCACTTTATTTAGTAGTCTTTGTGTGGGTTCGCTGAATCTTTTTAATAAACCTTTTTTAGGGGTAACTTCACTTAGACCGCCTAAACTCTTAGTCATTTTAACATATAAACTTTTTTATTACACACAACCCACCTAAACTATTGAAAACTTCTCAAATCTCTCTTATATTACTCTTGTTGTTCATAGGTTGTTATGTGACTCACATATGCTAAATTTGTGATCTTTATATCTTTATTTTTTAGAGGGAAGAAAAGAAAGAGATATTAATCCACCGAAGTATTATTACAAGTAGAAAGATATTTCTGTCTTTTAATAATTTTTTTTATTTTGTTTTGTTTTAGGTTTTAGATTTTTTTCCTTTGGATATACAGAATCATCCAAATTTTTTTTTGTCACTTTGTAGTACAATCCAATTCAAAAAGCTCAAAATTATTTTGATTTTTCACCCCAAAAACTATTCTTGATAAAAAAAATATATATATATTATCATGTGTTGTTAAATTGTTACACATATCTTGATCCTAAAACATATTGTTTGCCACTTAATCTAATAAAATCCAATATGGGAGTATAGATTTCATGGTGCCAAATCTTAATTAGGGTCGTACTAATAATTAGGGAGTAAGATGGAAAAAGACTTTAATGACTCTTTCGTCAAAGACAGACTACTCACATAGTGTAACTTCCAACTTCTTGCTTCATCCACTTGACCTTAAACCTTAATTAATAGGATAAGGAGCAATTAATGGCTTGCACGCCATTTCCCAATCTAGTGCTACTTATATTTGAAATAGTGATTTATTTCCATGTACAACTCCAAAGAATATGAAGTAGATCAACTACATCTACTGCCATTTCTCACTATGAAGTCATAAGATACATTGAAATCAAAAGAAGGTTGCCCCCAAATCCAAGTGAATCTATAGAAGAAAAGGTCTAATAAGATACATGGCTTCTTATATTTGAAATAGTGATTTAGTTCTAGGTTTTTATTTTTATTTTTTGCTACTTATACCCTCTCTATGATTCTTTATTTGTGTGGATATCTTTCAAAGTTTCATATCTCCATGTATTCCTTTTGAATCTCATAATTTTTCGCATGGATATTCTTGTAAGTTAATTTGTGATCGATGAAAATTAGAATCTTAGTAATTTAACGAGTGAACAAAAAATATAAATATTTTTAACCAAAAGAAATGCGTGTAAATAAGAATAAAGATATTTATATCATTAAGTAATTACTTTGATGAAATTTTAATAATTAGTTAGTTTATGAGATATCTATATTAAAAATAAGAGGCAGGCATGCACGCACGTAAATAAGATATTTTAGAAAGATATACATAAAAAAGAAAATATACACTTAAATTCAATGTACAATTCTAAAAGAATATAATATGCCAAATGCATCTATTTGCATAGCTCATTGTGATGTCATAATTTGAAATCAAAAGAAGGTGTTGCCTCCAAATCCAAGTGAATCTACAAGAGAAAGGTCTAAAATAGATAGATACATTGCATCTTGTGAACTTTTTGTCTAGTGACTTCCTCAACTCACTTAGCAACAAACATGAGCACGAGCATGAGCATGAGCATGAGCATGGCTTAGTATGAAATTTTTCTTTGCTTTGCCGGGTAAGCTAGGTTGGCCCCCAAACACATGAGGAGCAATTGGTCCCATGAGCTAGCTATATGATAGCCCATCAAACCAATATAGTGTTCAAATTTGCTGCACCTAAGACTTTCATATTTACATGTATATATCAAGAAGTGTCAATGTCTACTAGGCTTTCATCTCTTGCTTACTACTGTGGGCATGTCTCCTCTGGAGTTCTTAGTACACATCTCATTTGGTTTAATAGTGATATTTTGTGGACTTAATTTGGATGTAGGGATAAAAGATGGCTGGATATTATTCACTGTACTCTATCAAATGTTTCTGCTTTCTTCCACTGTTATAGAGAAGCTAATCAAGTGCGGATAAATTCCGCATCCTTTCATCTTTGTTAATCGTCTGTATATTTTTTCACCGTTTTGAAGGAAAGATGCATTCAATGAATCCTACAGGAAGACATGCATCTTCACCAATGTAATATTGTTGGTTTATTTTTTTTTTTTTTTTTTTTTTTTTTTTTAATTTTTTTTTTTAAGGCTTAGAATGTGAAGCAAGCAAAAGAATAATTTCAACCAAGGTGTCATGCTCATATGTATATCTTGGTACTAGTTGAAAGAGACTTTTGCAAACTATTTCTCTGAAGGGAAACCTTTGGCATTGGCTTACAGAGTTCTATCTCTCCCTTGTCTAGCTGATTGCAATCCTGATTGATTTCCTATGGATTATGATCCTTGCTTGTATTGGTAGGTATTGTTGTACAAGGATTTAGCCCTTTAAGCAACTTCATTAGGAAAGAATCACTTAGGGACTGCAAGTGATGTTGAACAGTAGAGTGACATATACTGACATATATCCAAGAGGACCCATGGCTCTCCTAAACTTTAAAATCTCTTCCATTTTAAATGATTGCATAAGAAAAGTCTAATGGGCTCCTCCTTTGGTGGAATTCTAGCTCAGCACTTGGATATATTTTCTTGGATACTCAAGGGAGAAGGGAATTTATTATGTCATAATTAAATTGATGTTGTCGGGATTCAAATCTAGAAATACTCATACAATATAAGTCTCTTTTTGGTCATCAAAACATAACCCTGCTACTTGATGTTAGAGAATTATTTTTCGAGAAAAAGTTTAAATTAGTTAGATTGAGGTAAATCTAACGCTAAAGAGACATCAAAACTCTTATATCACTATATATAATATATCTAGTAAAGCAGAAGGCACATAAGAGACCCAAAGAGTAGAGAAAAAGTTATGAGATCTCTTCAGATTATCTAGACAATTGGCACACTGATGCAGGTGGGCTTTAAACACATAATAAGGATATGGGGAAAAAAAGAAGAAAAGAATCCAAAGGTCCCCTCCAAAATAATAGTCGCACTACCATCACCAGCCCACCCAGATTCTCTGCTAGATAATGTGTAGAATAAAAGTGGTTCTATAGATCTTTCAAGTTCTGGGATTAACCATTTCCTTTCTCTAATTTTGGCAGTTGTAACTTCTAACAGAGAGTTTCTCAATGTTGAAGTTGAACAACAACAGTAGTAGCTCTTTGTCCAGCCACTGGGTTGGGCTCGGAATGGATTGGGCTTACTCCCAGGCTTGGAATTGGGCCCAAGAATTTGATCCTACAGGTCAACTAATTGTTTTTATTTGACAAAGAAGTCAATTTATTTGTTAGAGAGGTTAGTTGCACCCATCCAAGGAAACGACAGGATTAGGCCACTAACCCCCCTGAGATAGTTAGGTCTCACCGTTGAGAAGCCCATCTATATTCCTACATAATTAACTTTATTCTCCAGTTTGCGTGCCGTTCTAGGATCCATTCAACCTATCAATATATACCACCCCAAGCTGCACTAGAGAGCTACAGAAGAAGAAGAAGAGGAAGAGGAAGAGGAAGAGGAAGAAGAAGAAGGAGGAGGAGGAGGAGGAGGAGAGGAGGAGGAGGAGATGGTGAACTTTGTAGAAGCCCAGAAGCCACTGTTGCATGGCCTAGTAAAGATGGCAGGTCTACGGCCGCTCCTCATTGAGGTGGAGCCAGGCAACATGATGCACTTCTGGGTCCCAAAACACCACCTCGCCAGTAACAAGAAGATCGCACCGAATTCCTCAGACACTCCTCATGAGGTTAACGAGAGCGAGGAGGAGGAGAAGAAGAAGAAGAAGAAGAAGAAGAGCAAGCCGGCCCTGCTCCTCATCCACGGGTTCGCGGCGGAGGGCATCGTGACGTGGCAGTTCCAGTTCGGCGTCCTCGTCACCAAGTACGACGTCTACATCCCGGACCTCTTCTTCTTCGGCCAGTCCACCACCGAGAATGCCGACCGGTCGCCGGACTTCCAGGCGATGTCGGTGGCCAAGGGGCTCGGGAAGCTCGGGGTGTCGCGGTGCGACGTGGTGGGGTTCAGCTACGGCGGGATGGTGGCGTTCAAGATGGCGGAGGCGCGGCCCGACCTGGTGCGGTCGCTGGTCGTGTCCGGGTCGGTGATCACCATGACCGACTCGATCAACGAGGCGAGCCTGGCGGGCCTCGGGGTGTCCTCGTCGTCGGAGTTGTTGTTGCCGGAGACCGTCGACCGGCTTAAGGCCCTCCTCTCCATTTCCATGCACAAGAAGATGTGGTTCCCCAACAGGCTCTACAAGGACTATCTCGAGGTGAGTGTCAACTTTTCTTTTCTTTTTTTTCCTTTTCTTCTTGGTCGATCCATTTGAAACGACAAACTTATATAAAGATTAAATGGTCTTTCTTACAATCTAACTTCAGTTTTAATCGTTATTAGTTAGATTTTACTGACCGAATATTGAAATGATTTTTCCGGTAACGATTATAGTTTGAAATTGTGGATTTCTTTTTTTCTTGGCAGATAATGTTTGTGCACAGGAAGGAGAGGAGGGAGCTGCTGGAGGGATTGGTGATCAGCAACACAGACGCCAAGATCCCTGTTTTCCAGCAGGTATTATAGCCAGCACGAAAATTAAAGGATCGCATTAAATTATATGAGTTGATTAAATCTTTCTCGTGAAGGCATTATGTATAGACCTCTTGGATTCGAAAAATCTACCTGGTTGTCGATCATTTTGATTAGATTTTTTAAGAGAGAGAGAGAGAGTTAGTTTATCAAACTTTCATCATCGTAAGCCAAAAAAAACTATTAGTTGATTTACTTATGAAGTGCTCCTATATGTGTCTCGTGAAAAGAGAACACAAATTCTTTAAGCAAATATATGTAATTTAAACCGCAATCTGGCAACTGCTCTTGAGATTTATTCATTTATTTTTTGCAGTTGATAAGGATGGCTATGTTGTTATTGTTGATACTTATTTCTATTGTGATGCTATAGAGAGAGAGAGAGAGAGAAGTTATGATACTTTAATTCAATCACCATATTATATTATATCTCCTCAACAAGCTGAAGTAGAGAAGAAGATGGTTGACGATGTGAAATATGCCAACAAATTTCTTTGGTTATGCCATTTTTTTTTCATAGGATTGTATGGTAAAGACTTTGTTGAGCTATTATCACTGAAAGAAGTCTTATATCTCATCCATTATCATCACAAATTAATCCAATATATACATGTGGCTATAGATATTGATGTTTTGAATTGTTATTTAGTAGAATATTTTTCAAAACTTAATGCATCTTATTTTGTTTGCAGAGGATACTGCTTCTTTGGGGAGAGAAGGACAGCATATTCAACTTAGAGCTTGCTAAGAAGATGAAAGAGTATGACTCCTATCCAAAGATATTCCTCTTTCTCACTGCTTGTGTTATATTGCCCATGAACTATTCATGCAAATGGAAGAAGTTTCTCTGTTGATATAAGTTTTCAATCAGTAGACCATGTAAAAAATTCCCCTTGTTGCATCTTTAATTAAGATATCAAACAATTTTTTAAGAACAACCAACAGCACAATGAACCCTTAAAAAGTAATGTAAAGATGTACTCA
This sequence comes from Typha angustifolia, assembly GCF_048772165.1. Classification (NCBI taxonomy): domain Eukaryota; kingdom Viridiplantae; phylum Streptophyta; class Magnoliopsida; order Poales; family Typhaceae; genus Typha; species Typha angustifolia. The sequence goes on along the minus strand of NC_133246.1, from coordinate 5,071,878 downwards.
AGGAAATTTTTATCTTTGATGTAAATAAGAATTGACAAATCAAACTTGGATTCATTTTCAGGCAACTGGGAGAGAAGGCCACACTGGAAAGCATACCCAACGCCGGCCATCTTCTTCACGTCGAGCGCCCTTGCGCCTACAACCGTGTCCTCAAGAAGTTCCTTGCCTCCGTTAATGCCGAAGATGCAAATTAACATCATATTATCATGACAATATTGTATCGATGTGTTATTTATTTTCATCTAATTACATTCGTCAATGTATGTCTTTCCATGGCCATCTATCAGTATTTACTTTCATTGAAATTATTTGGTATTGAATGTATTCATAAGAATTGTATTCCGTTATTTGCTATTATTGATGCTTTCAAAAAGCATACAATGAAAGAAGAAGTTTATTGTTAAATGTCTCTATGAACAGTTTGCTGAATTGGAGGGCAGGGATAGATAATTTGCTGCTGTTAGCTTGATATATTTTCTATCCAGTCTTTTATACCTCCTTCAAAATCCTCTTGCAAATAGGATTCCAATACTCGAAAGCTAGGTATTGCACGCAAAGAAGAGGACCCATAAGCCTGTAACAGATGTTAATCTTGTGAGCAATTTGAGCAAGCAAGAAAGAGGGATTGATGCCACAGATTGGGCATTGCTGGCAAATACAAGCTATAGTCATTTCACAAGAACAATGCACAAACAGGAGAAATATGCATCTTCTACTCAGCTGGATTGGCCAAAGCTCTGGTCAAGATACATCAAGCACCTCTGGCATAGTCATGAAACAAGACAACTCTTAAAGAGTAGAGAGCAATCAATATACATCTAAACCACAAGCTTCTCATTCTGTACTTAAAATGAAAATATCTTGAGCACAATGACAGGCCAGATGTCTATTAATCTTAATCACTGAATAGAGGAGTCCAACAAAATGCACTTATATCACCAGTAGATAGCTCATCTACACTCAGAAAGTCTTTGGTGCAAGAAAAGGAAACTGTGTACCAAAAGCAATCAGAAGAAAGCCTGATACTTTGTGATGACCATCTCACTCTCTCTCTCTCTCCATACAGCTACGGTTTGGTTGAAATTTGAAAGCCATCCTTTCTTGACATTGAATCTGTGATAACATAATGTATCAAAGTAATTGATTTCTATGCTTTTTCTAAACCATAATGTCATTACGACGAGCTTCTGCTGGGCAGAGTCGACGAGAAAAATTTTTGCTTCCAAAAATGCCAATCTGTATTTGTGCTACAACAGAAAATTACATGGCTCTCAATTAGTAGACTCAGCAGAGAGCTTGATGCGCTGATAATGCTCAGCTATTTTGTAATCAACTATTTCTCTGAAAAGCTGGGAATCCAATGTGCAGTCTGGATGGCCGTAAACAGCTGCTTGAATACTAGCCATCAGTTTAGCAATTTCTCTACCGGAGAAGCCTTCTGTCTTCCGTGCAGCCTCTCTAAGCAGGTCTTCCGTAACATCCTTAACAACTATCTTCTGTTGCTTCCTCTTAAATAATGTACTCCATAAGGATTCATCATTTTGTTCTTGTGAAATATATCGGTTCAAGTATAGTCTGAGCAGCTTGAAACGCTCCTCTTCACCAGGGAGTGGAAACTCAATCACTTCATCTATGCGGTCTGTTACAGCAGCATCAAGGTCACCTGGCCTGTTTGTTGCGAGGACAAGAACTATGTCCCTTGATTGATCACCTGTTCGAAAGAGTAGTGCATTTAGAGCACTCCGCTGAGCTTCACTCATGTGAGTGCTGTTGCGCCTGATCATTTGGGAGAAAAACATCAAGCTCAACATATGAAGTACAGAATAAAACAGGTTATGTTATGAAACAGCTTACTAGAAAATGGCAGCTAGCAGGAAACATTAGAAGGCATAATGAGAATATTTATTACTGTACTTAAGGAAAAGCAAAAATCATGTAGAATCAATCTAATGACTTGTAGCAGCACAACTGCAGAAATATCCAATGCAGAAAATGTCAGCATTAAGACTACACCTACAAGTAGGAACTACAAAAAAACATTATATGCAATGAATATAATGATTACTTAGATGCAGAACGATCTTGCAAAGATGCAAGTGTACTCTTGCCATGCATTGAATGCTGACCCCAACATAATTCAAGAGAAGGCAGTCTCATGAGCTTTAAAGTCCTTTATTTGCTTATATACCTCTTCAAAATTATGACTGCATGTTTACTCTCAGAACCCTTCTTTTTCTTTTGGTATGTTTGGACTCCTTGATAAACTACAACTATAATATAAACTATTTAATACAAAAGGACAAAATACGTTATGAGTCCAGGAGTACCGACTCTATCCATACTTTAAGAGTATAAGAGAAAAATACTAAAGGTATTTTTCCCCCTAACTTTAAATATTTTCACATTTTAACTGTTGGTTAACCAAAGAGTAAAGTAACCTGAACACAATTCATGCAAAAGATAAGGTTTGATGGTACACAACAGTGACTTTATGGTAATTACAAGAATATATATATTTCCGAGCAAATGCGTAATGAACTCTAACTTCTCAAAACCTAACTAGAAAAACGGTTTGGAAAAGGAATTTAGGCCAATTAATGTAGCTCAGGTCATGGATTTGGTGCTCCCAAGGATAAACACTGCCACAGGCAATCTGCAGCAGTGGATCACCTGTAGCATCTCGAGGGTGTGGAGCCATGCCTTGCAGCATGGAAGGTCAGGCCATGCATCAGCACAGCATGAGCAGTGCCATGGAAATCCTTAGTTGGCCTTGGCATCTTTATTATAGGACAGAAGGCTGATGATTCCATATGCTTTGTAAGACACACATGCCACCTTTATCATATTGCAGATGCTGGCATTTTTTCATGCTTGACTATAAGGAACTAAGATGCTTATGTAACTAGATTATACATCACTAATAAGAATAACACACTTCTAGAAGAAGAAACCTATTGCGTCAACAAATTTAAGACTCAATGTGCTGCTTTGTCTGATAAAAAAAATATTCCCATAATTCTGATATCTGCATTTCTAAAAACATACTTGACGCATGATTATCAGCATGAACTAGTAAATGATCTATGCTATCAAGCTAGACTATTACTGTCAGGAATGGCTAAACCTCAGTACTCTCATCTAGAAAATCTCAAGTAAATTAGCAGTATAATTTAAGTAAAAATAAGTGATATGTTAGACATGTCAGATGCCAACTTACTCGCATAAGAATGCATCAGCCTCGTCGATGAAAAGCAGTAAACCTTTTCTAGATTTCTTAGCCCAATCAAATATCTGATGAATCTTGGTAACAGCCTGTGTCCCCAAAGGCACAACATCCCCTCCTGTCATCATTGCATAATCAAGGCCCTGTAACATGAACCAATCAGCATGTAACAACATATGTGTGCCTGTACTAAAACTTCCATTTTTCACCAACGGTATGGTCTGCTCACCCTATAATATTTATAATAGGAGTAAAAGAAAAGGATTAACTTAAGAGACTTCCTTTAGGGCATGTTCGCACGGGATAAAGAAATATCCGTACAGGGACAAAAAGAGGACTTATCTCTGGATAAAAGTAGTTTTTATCCTAATTTCTTTAGGGGTGTTTAGTTGGAAAAATTGGGATAATTGTTAGATAAAAATATGTAATAAGAATGGTGTTGGTTGTAAAGTTGGGATAAGAGATCAAACTGATCTTATTGCCTTTTCTTAGTTTAATGTAAATAGATTTTTTTTGAGAAAGATGGAAAAGAGGTTTAAAATTAAATATAAATTATAATTTTATTCTACAACTATTATATTATCTTCTCTTCTCATGATTAATTTTAGAATTCTTGGTGCCATAATTTACACATATAAATACTATCACAAATAGCATCATGGATGAACATTCCATATCAAACATTTTTACTATATACATATTTTAATATATTACAAAGTATGTAATAATCACATCACAATGTGAGTACCTAAATCTAAATTGAGATAAAGATTGTCATTTCAATATATTACCAAGAGTAAGTTGGTTATTAGTGAGATAACCTCTTTTTTATTCCAACCAAAACCTGGATAAGATTAACCGAAGAACCCTATTTATCTCCTCTTTTATCCTAACACTTTAGCACTCATTGGACACCGATTTCTGGGATCAAAAGAGGTTTATCCCGGATAACCCCCTCCCCATCCCACTTTGTCAAACGGAACCTTAAGTTCACACTCTATTCTTCAATGTCAAAGTTAGGAGCTTGAATATCAATTAATCAAAAACAGAGAGAAAAGTCCATAACTATTTTATCTGAAATAAGTAGGCTTTATGATTTATGATCAAGTAAGGAGGTTCTGTAACTCTGAACTATTTTCATGTGCGTCATAAATCATAACGAACTAATCTCGATGGAATAAGGTTTTTAATAATATTGCTTAAGCAACAGGACATATCAAGTATGTCAGTACTTCGAAGCAGGCCACTCATTGCCAATCGATGCCTGCTGCCTACTCACAAAATAAAAATTAGAAAAACTGCATAAGAAAGTTGAAGGAAAATTAAAAGAAGTGGTAAAGAATATTAAATATACCGATTTTTTAGCCATCTCCTTTGCCACTAAAGTCTTTCCAGTTCCTGGAGGTCCATAAAACAGCATGTTGCGGAATGGTGCATCATGAGACTTGGTGTTCTCCGTTGCTCGTGCAAGTTGCTCAATTCTCCTTTTCAGTGATGGGTGAAGAATAACATTCTCAAAGCTAGTCGTACTTTCTGAGGATGGCACCATTCCAGATGTTGAGCTGGATGATCTACCCTTGTTTCTAATCCGTGAAGCAAATCCTGACCATGGAAATTTATCTATTGATGATTCGCGAATCAACGAAGGCTGCCCCAATATTCGGTTAATGTAACCCCACATTACCCTAGCACCTTCCCTGTAAACAAAAATAACCAAATATAACAAGGATTTTTTTATCTCATGAAAATTGACAATAAACAAAGGCATAAAGATCTGATAGTTTTCATAATGTAAGGAGATATCCAAATTCAAAAAAAGAGAACAGCAATACAATGTTCTGAATAGACCTAGTAGTGTAAACACCGGCAGCCAGTGCAGTAACTCCTCCAACAGACATAATTAATTTACTTCGATCAGTTAGCAACATTCTCAAACCACCTATAAATTCAAAAAGAGGGTCCGAGATCAGCATGCAAATTAAATCGAATTATATAACCAAAAAAGAAAATTTTCTACTAAATCTGAGACTACTAATACAACCTATAAATAAAAGAGATAAAGGCACAGATAAATCAAACTCTTTACAAAAGAAATTTTTTTTTTAGTAAAATAAGAAAGTAAGATATTTAACCATGATAACCTCAGAAGAACACCTTCTATGTGGTTAAAAGTTGCATTTATTGCAGCAAGCCACTTTTCTTTCTCGCCACTCATGCGTTCCAGAAGCATTCTCCTGTTTTGTTCTTCTGTCAATTTTGCTTCAAGAGCACGACCCTCAGCCTCTGCCATAGCTTTAACTCTGATTGTTTCACGCTCTATTTCAGCTCTCTCTTTCTCAGTTTGCCGTTGTTGTGCCTGAATTTGCTCTTCAGTAGCACGCCTAGCTTGTTCCTTTCTTACAGAAGATTCCTCTTGCATCCTAACAAGTTCTGCATTCTGCCGCCTCTGAACTTCATGTTCCGCCTGGAAATTGACAGTACATGAAATGTTGATATTAACAAAATGGAAATCACTGAATCAAAATTTGAAGCTAGCCAAAATAAAATTCTAAAAGCTAATAAACATTAGAAGAATTCACTACAATACTCTACTAAACTTAGAAATAAGAAAATGTTCAAACAGTAAACCTGCATCCTTTTTCTGGCTAATTCATCTTCATAGCGAGCCATTTGTGCCTTAGCTTGTGCTTGCTGTTGGACAAGATTTCTTTGTTCTTCAGCCAGTTTACGCTGCTTTTCCTGCCAACGACAAATTACACAAATATAAACAAATGACACAATTTCTTATACCTACCAAAAGTCAATTTTGTATACAATGATATAATTGCACCAAACAATTATGAGATGATTTTTGCCCAAAAAACAACTATCTATGAGCCCCAAAATTTCTTCACTCTACACAAACCTACTATAGTGACAGAAACCTCAAGGATGAAATTAATGATTAACAACGAGATCATGGCAGAGCATCAATATAGGGATAAGATTCTCCCGGAAAATTGTATGCTTCATCAATGTAGTATTACATAGACAAGTTTGATAAGTGTGGCTAATTACAGTGATATACAGGTACCAATATATCAGAAGTGTTCAATACTTCAACTAAGGTGAGCAAGTACCACTTAAAAAATTCTCATGTCAAGTATCATTTGCAACTAAGAAATTACTCATGTACAGATGCTGATAAAAAAATCAAGTGGGCTGCTGGTCTACAAGGTGAAGAGATAACTAGTTAGTGTAATTAAATATGGAGGAAAGAAATACATAGGAGCATATATGATTTCCATTCTTACATATCTGACTGTAATGAAAGTACTTTCTATTCTTAATCTAAAGTAAGGGAACTTGAGGATAACATCAAGGAAAAATGTAGTTTACTCCCTATAATTTGGCCCAATTTCAACTTACCCCCTTGTACTTCAAAGTTAAGCATTTAGGTTCCTATGATCCATGCCAAGTTGTAATTATTATATTTTCGAAAACTACTGATGCAAATGTTGGAATTAATGTGGTCCATTAGCACTAATATTTTCCATTATAAGAAAGTTAGTAAATGATCAAACTAACTCTACCATCTTCAAATTAGACTATAATTTATAGAGGTAATTAAGTCTTTCCACATCTCTATTAACGGCTCACTAATAGTTGCAACTTGCACATAGGGATAGACTGTAAGTCTGTAATTCAGCCTAACATCAAGTAGTGACCCATAATAAAAATTGTTAACTACAGTTCTAGATAAAATCATATAGAAACCAAGCTAACTTCGTGTTATAATAGGAAACCAAGAGAGCAACAAATAAGAGGAACAGTCATCAAGACAGGTTACAGACTAAACTTCAATAGCTAAGTAAATTAGTGAGCCAATACTTGTTACTAAGTTAAGCATGTCAATGGAAAATCAAAATAATTGAATTATAAATTGTGAGAGCAGGCAGTTTGTATGCTAAAATAATCTTGACTAAGGCAAACAAGATGAACTCTCACAGAACTATCCACTCTTGTTACTGCCTTATGCACATATTCATGGAAATAGAGGAACCTCATTTATCCTGCTGCCGAGATTATCTCTACAATTACTCAGCATCATTAGAAAGAATAACCATTTAACTATTTGAAATTTGATCATTTCCATTATAATTTTTTCGATTCTAAGTTAAGAAGGCATGATTTATATATAGAAAAAAAAAGAGATCAATAATCTATCAACCTCAAGATATTTCGTTCCTAGACAATGTCTATATCGATATCATAGGTCTAGCATATACTGAGGTTCACAATTGTCAGCCAACTTCTAGAAAATTCCAGCTGGAAAAACATGTATCGGGCATTAATGGTTCTATTCACACAATCGCACAGCAATGGTGAAATAATGACCATATGCTAAAATATATATATATATATATATATTATGTAACATGCTGGACTGCTACAAAAATTTGTCACCTACTCCCTTCAGAAAAATGCAGACTTTTTACAGCTATTTTTCAAGTAATTATCAACCAAAAGAAATCCTTCAATACCGAAATGCAGAAGTGTCCTCTAAACCAAGAAACCAATTCATTCTCGCAACTAGAAATTATTTATTTATTCTACAAGTAAATGCTCACGATCTCAATAAGAGATTGGTTAGCGAGAAACTGGGCCTTCTCCGCCGCCAGCTCCGACAGCCTCGTCTCCTCCTGCTTCCTCATCAGCTCAAACACCTGAGAGAAATCCAAGAAACGAATTAAAAACGACTTTAAAACAAAATGAAGAAAATTCGAGATGGGAAAAGGACAGAAAGAAATACCTGCTTTGAATATGGAGAGCTATTGATCTCACGCAACGCCTTCGCGCCCCTTTCCAAAGACTCGGGATCGAAACCACCCGATGAAGAAGAAGAGGAGGAGGAAGAGGAGAGAGAGGGCGCATCGGCGTAGACGCGGTTGGTTAAAGACTTGATAGAGAACGCCACTGTGGCGGCGGCGGCGCCCGCCGTCGCGGCAGAGTAGCTCCGGCCAAGGCGCCGCATTTGCGGTGGGTGTGATGGAAGAGAGCGAGGGTTTTATTTTTTTTTTTCCTTCGCTCGAACGAGGGTTTTAAGTGCAAATGGAAGGCGGCTGGCTCCGAGGTTTTTGCATTAGACTAAAATTTTGAAGGGTTAATTACATTTTGATTCCTCAGTCGATATTTTTAATTACTATTTATTGTTTTGGCGATTCTTAGGTCAGACCTCTTCTGTCGCTCAGTGGGCCGATTATCAATCCGAGGCACTTCCCCTCGGGTTTGTTCACTAGCCTTTTCGATTGGCAACCTATCATCGATAATTACAAAATATAGCTAACAGTTTGGAAGGCAAAAACACTTTTAACCAAATTAGGATTATTATGGTCAAAATAGTCTTCTCATCCCTAGATAATCCCCTGCATTGATTTATCCAAAGGATCTTTCTAGGGAAACGATGAAGCCTCAATTTTGGATTTTCACGATAGGGTGGCGTCGCCCAAGATTTGCTTTGAAGGATGTTGTGAGGAGCCTCTACTATAAGAAGAGGATTTAGCTTACCCCTCTAGGATGTTTGACCATGTAAACAAACAGGTGTTCTTAAGGCAGTTGAGACCTTCTTTGTTGCGATTTCCTATAACTCAAGTCTTAGATGCTAGATTAGCTTTTAGATAGACAAATAGTCCCCAAAAGACACTTTGAGTAGCCAATTCTCTCCTCTCCACAATAAGGTCTCCTCCTCTTCGACGTCCTCTCTAGGATATGTCCAAAAGGCTAGGGCTATGGATGAGACTCCCTCTTCGAATTTCTTAATTCCTTCCCAAAACATTAAGTGTGGATGATCAAAATTATTGGAGGTTATCCCTTCTAGAATCTCCTCCGCCCACTCGCTTGCTACTCTCCTCCTTACTTCGCTGGACGAATAGTCTTTAGCGAATCACGCTCTTCTAGAAAGTGAACATATTTCTCTAGCAAGTCTACTTAGTAAGGTTCACACTAGGAACTATTTTACCGAAAAGGGCTTCTCTAGTATAGGTAGATGCCGCATATTCAGCAAGGAGCTCGAATGATATGATCTAGATTGAGTTCTAATATAATAGATCGATTGACACTATTATTTACTTATCGCATTAGTTATATTATTTGCATACAGCAAGAGTTGTGTCTATTTAAGGTTCAATACAAACTTAATTTTAATTAATTTTGGCCGGGTCTTAGTTGATTGGCTAGTTTGAGTCAAGTTAGGTTAGGCTCAATCGACCTGCTATAATCTCTCTCTCCTACACCCAGACCAAGACTCATCCTTTTTGCAAAGCTGAAAAAGCCCTCAGACTTTCCCTAAGCCAGCCTAAGGATGTTTTTAGGACAATCTAGAACAAGCTGAGTGTTCAAGCCCTTAAACTCCATATATCCTAAACCATGCCTTCCCCTTACCCTTCTTAGGGTACTCCTCCTACCACCTCAATTCTTAATTTTTGAAAGTAGTGAAATATTCTCTACTGCTTAGGTTAAAGTTACTCAGCATGATAATAAATATTTAGGATGTTAACTGACTCAAAAATGTAGGATGCCTTGAATAAATATTTTAGAAAATACTGTCAACTGAAAGACCAAAGTGAGCTAAAAGAAATGATATACTACTAGGAATTAATACTATTATTGGATTCATTACTATCATATGGAAAAATACTAGTTTGAATTATAACCACTAGATATTGTAGCAGTCATTCTTGCATCAATTAATCTTTTAAGAACTATATGTAGGTTATACAGTTTTTTTTTTTTTTAAACTTTTTATGCTAGCAGTGATACATGTAGAGCCATTCTAGATCATCAAGTTAGCATCACTAGTAAAAGAAGCTATAAAATGACAATTTTACAGAATAAAAAAAAGAAAGATATTACTTCATTGGAAGTTTCCCAATGCAAAAAATCTGCTTGAGATGAAAGAGTTGATACAATAATCAGATTAGCTTATCGGATGAGTTTGCACACAAATCTGTCTGTTAGAATGATCTAATCCTTTGAAATTTTATAACGAGAAATACAACAGGAACATCAGAAAAATGAAGAAAAGGAAAAAAAGAAACAAAAGGATCAGATTCTGGACCACCATGGATTGCCAAATCAAAGCCAGCAAATTAGTCTCGCAAGAAATTATCATAGGCTTAGGTTCAGAAATCATCTTCATCATCCAATTCTTGGTCATTCTGTCGGATTCTCTTCCCTTCCCTTAATGCAATTCTTCCGCCCTTTTTCGGTTTTCCTCTGAATGTCAGAAATAAAGAGATTTGCATATGTGCCCTTTGAATATAATTAATCAGTGAAATAACAAATCAAAGAGATAAATAATAAGGTTATGATTGAGTAGGAAAGCATAAATGCAACCGAAAATTTGAAAATGTAACTGAACTTCAGCAATAATAAGGCTATGTGCCCTTTCGGTTGTTGGCTTCTCATTAGCACAATGCTCACTGCATGATTACATGAAACCCTAGAAGGTTGACAAGATGCAAATATGAAGGGAATCACATCATCCATTGCAGGCTATAGGTAGTGCAACACACTTCCTTCCCCAGAGGACGATGTGAAACATACCATCATTATTGTGGAATTTATTTCTACACTATGAAACTAAACAGACAATGCACCCAGGACAACAAAGTCTATAATGCCCTTCAAAGATTGTCATAAATTCAACCCCCTAGTATATGCAAACCTTTCTAAATAATCATAGATGATAGGATAATATTTCAGCATACATTCAACACAGGTACACTGAGGACCGCACACACATGCACAGAGAGTTGTTCAGGTAACATAAGAGCTTCTATAATCCATTCATTGACAGACCAACAAGGAGAAAGGAACCTCTTGTTGCTTGTTCAGCCAACGGACAAACATATACATTATAACCACATAAGTAATTGGGAGAATGATCAAATAACTTACTGCCCATTTGCAGGAGTGCTTCCTCCCTTTGACCGACCTGGTCCATATTCAGCTCTTCCATCTGCAAAGATAACACAAAAATACAAGTCAAAACTCTTGATCAGATGGAACGTAACTCTTCTATCTTTCTATGAGTACTCACCATCTCGTCCAGCTACATGTTCTTCGACCTGGAAATAGAAGAGGAAATTATTATTTAAAAAATCTGTCAGTGTAGTAGTATGTGGGACTTGAGAAATATCTCATGAACGAAAGATGACAGCCTCAAAATGAACGTATTTCTAGCTATTAGTATTAGGTTGTGGTCAATTAATGAGTTTTACTATGAAAATTTCTAGAATGACAACCCAGAAGTAATGTGACCAAGCATCCTGTAAGATACTTGTCATCATCAACTTGAAGAAACACATAAGTAAATAGTAAATGAAAGAAGCAACATAACTGAGTACAAATATGTGAACTCAAAAGCAAGTGGTCACAAACAAAACATAAGTAGTAAGCTTACTAGCCTACTTTAAACATATTTTAATAAATGGTTGTAGTTACATACTGCTGGAGAGGTAACTGAGGACAAAGAGAAAAGCCTATCATCAGGCTGAAACTTCCTGGAGCGCTTCAGGCTGAAGGCACAAGTTTAAAGAACTATGTGTCACAATATTATTTGAAAAACCAAAGGCATGATACATCTCAGCCAGAAACATTATGGGACTGGACAAGAAACTATAAGAATGAAAACTACAAATGAGTATAAGGGAAATTTGCAGATGGAAGACTTGATCAGCAAATCACATGTTATCAAGATTTAAATATGAGATCTGTGCAAGCTTCTATTATCAAGGTGTTGTATATCAATATGCATCTCAAGAACTATTTCAGTATGAATTCCTTATTGCTTCTACAACTTAAAAACTCCGAAGGAAACATGGAGAAAATAGAAGTTCTCATATTAATATGTAATCAGCCATATACTGCTCACTATTTAGCTTATAATTTATGTAACTAATGCAGAAACCGTTTTCCGCAAAAGTTCAAAGACTCAAATATATGTTTTGTAGAAAGATATTCTCATATTATGCATAAAGCTGTTGAATGTATATTTTCATCTATCATCTAGCATGTCTCTGGGATAATAGTACATATGGAGATGCTCGTGGCCCATGCAAAGAAAGCCAGCCAAATAAAGAATCAGCAGCAGACAGCAAAACTTCACTTCATCCAACATGATATAACGTCCTCATTTAGCTTACCTACTGAATATTACTGGTAATGCCAACAAGTTTCTCGCCAGCCAGTCCAGCATGCTTACCAGAGATCTATCACATTGGAATCCACAACTAGAATTCCAAGAAATGACCAGAAGTCTGATCCTTTTACTAAAATTAAGTATTGGCCTTCTGTTTCCCGTAGGTCCTTGTTTTAAGGAACCATTTTTAGCTTGAAATTTCAATAAGAGGTGAAGCTTTGCTTTTATAATCTACTAGCCAACTCACTGTATAATCCGAAAGTCTGAACACTCGAATCATGTGAAAGGTATTATAAGTCAATAATTATCTGAAATTTTATTGATGGTCCCTAAAGATTCAGGATCCCTGAAACTGAGATGGACTAGACTAGAAAAATGAAAGAAAAGAAAACTGATTTTAGTAGTCAGGGTGTTTTAATCAGACTGGCACAATCTACTACATATGTAGACAATATTACTTGCCAAAGAAAATAAACCGCAGAAAATAGAAGTGAAAAATTAAAATTAGCATATATTGGCAAAATATATTTGGCTAACGGTTGGTTCAAATCTTAAACAGTAACAGTATGACGTGCAAATTCCAGGAAGGTAATGAATGCCCATATGCTATCTCTTGGAAAGGATAAAGGCAAACTTCCTAAAATTTGATCATGTTGCATATGGCGCATATAAAAATGAGAAACAAGAATGAAGAATATAGTTAGAACTTCAAGACAATTGATGCAACTCACTTTGCAGTGCTCTTTGAAGACGACAAAAATCCATCAAAACCTTTCAGTACACTCCCAAACTGATTTGATTCTTGCAAATAGGTGGTCTCTAAGTCATATACCTTGTGGCATACAGAGTATGAAATGTAAAGCGTTACTCATTAACATGAAAACCAAAAGCCTTCACTATTAATTGACTGTTAAATAAGCAAGCTTGGGAATAAAAAGAGAAATGACTTATTGGTCATGTTAAAACATTCTCATTCTCTTTCAGAAAACAACTAAATTCAGATACAGTTTTTCTCATGTATTATTTCCATAAGTTAATGGTGATCTGCCCTTTTCTTTTTCAGGAACAGGTAATATGTACTGTAAAAATCAAACGAATGACAAGAAACAAATCCAAAGAGTCTTTAGTACATACCATCAGGAGACATAACCAAACCAATGACAGCCAAAAATAGAGTTTCTGAGTAAAACATAGTCCAAAAGCATACTATAAAGTATAAACCAGAAATCTTGCAATTGACAAAGCCAAAGCCAACTATAACTACATTAAAAAAAGTGTGCGATAAAAAAAAGAAACATCAGACTCAATTTTGTCATCTTCAAATAAGAAAATCGAGAAGGTCAAGGTGTCAAGGAACTTTTCTATCTCAAGACATATATCAAGTAATGTAGCTTTCTTAATGTGGATCTCTTAGAAAATCAATTTGCCAGTTCACATAAAGTTTTTAACTTCTAAAATCTTGATTAATGACAAGATTCAACAAAGACCACATTAATCCATTCCTGAACTTCTTATTTGTTAGTGATTGATTTAGTTGTCTGCCTTGGAAATATCACAAGGAAACTTATAACAAATCTATATTTCAAATATGCACAATGCCTGCATCAGGTTATTAAAAACTTGAAGTTGATTTTCAACCTACACCAAGAAGTTTGCTTCAGAAATCATTGATACAAACAGAAGGAAGAAATAATAAATAAATAAATAAATAAGTAAAAGTACCAAAAATGAGGTCTTAATTAAGCAATACAATTATTGTTTAGCTCATTAGTCGGAAACAAGCTGACCACTACTAGTGGCAAAGTAAATCAACTGCTTGCAAGTTAAATATGGAATCCTCGATAAAGTAAAGCAAGTTGGATTTAAATTTCATCTCTTCCCATATAACCAAATAAATAAACTAGGGCAGAGAATCTACCGTGAACCCAGTAGTAAATTTGCAAATTAGAAGGATTCAGATTAAAAAAAAAAAAAATCAGAACTTTGCGAGGAAAGAACGCGAATGGTTCAACCAATTGGACTTACGTACTTGCCTCTCGATGCTTCGCAGCTCCTCCTGGAGCTTCGTCCTCTTGGTCACGAGGGCCGAGAGCATGGCCGCGGGATTCGCCCTGTGCCCTAAATCCATGGCGTTTTAACAACATCGAACTTTATTCGGAGAGAGATCACGAATCGAACTCAAAAGCGAAAGAGAAATAATTGCGCGAAACAATTCTAGGGTTAGGGTTTTTCCCAACGGTTACCTTCCGATTCCATCACTCCCGCGAGACTTCGATCTCGCTATCCCAATTTATTTATTTATATATATATATATATATATATCATCTCTATTCTCTCTCCCTCTCCATGAGACCACGATTCGAAATTTCGGTTGATGTTTGATCTTTAAGATTCGTGCAAGAAGGGATGGACGGCGGATTTTTTTTGTTCAAGTAATTATTTTAGTGGCAAATTAGATTATACATATATATATGTTATATGGAGAAAATTGCACCCAAAAAAATCTATTTCAATGTTTATTTTACACATCAAGGTCATTTTTAATTCTATTTAGCTAAAACAAAACATTATAATACATAAAAGTACATCATATATGTTTAATTATGAGTAATCTGCATTAAGGTAATCTCAGTACTAGATAGAGGAATTGGTTGCCAAATTACCAGGTCGAAAGAAACTTGTAACATGAATAAATAGTTTATTTTCAAGCACACAATGTTGATATAACCCGTGCTTAGCGTATTGCAATCAAATATACTACAAAAAGATATTACAAACGGATTAATAAAAAGAAATATTGCACTGTAATTGGATAAACTAGAGCGTTATCATATTACAGTCAAACAAACTAGAAAAATATCGAGTTGAGATCTAGATCAGATAAAAACACACATTAAAAAATAAGTAATTTTACAAGAATCTAAAAGATTCTTCGAAGAAAAGTAATAATGGGGTCGATAAATTGCTAATTGGATTGGTGCTTGACATCTAACATAAAATGAGAGCTATGTTAGTGATTTTCTTAAGAGATAACAAATGTCATCTGAACCTCCTCAACTATCTCTATGGTAGTGAGGAACTCAAAGAAGTCCCCCAGGAGAACATAGCAATCCAAAGCATAATTGATGAGGAGAATATGAAAATGATAAGGAACACAAGGTTAAGGGCTCTCATGTATATTATTCTCCTAGATTTCTAGGGTTGCATCTATGCAGTCTTAAGATTATTGAGATGATATAAGTTGGTCACATACTAGCCCTTGGAAGCTAAAAGATAAAAAGTGTCATGGCTTCTCTTTTTCCTTTCACAAAATAGTCACCTACTACCTTTGTTGGCTTCTCAGTAAACATCATCTTAAATTGACATCTTAGATAGTTATGTTGGGCTCTATCTTTCAGTTTTTGGGGAATATTTTTTAGTGTATTCTACTCACCAATATTATATCCTTTGAGTAATTAAATGTCCCTTCTTTTATCATGGTCAAATGGAATTTTTTTTTTAAACAAAAAAGAGAGCAAAATTTCCATCAAATGGTCATATGAATTTGGTGATCTTCAAGTATAGGTCTCAAACTAAAAATATTATTACTTGTCTATCTATTATTATAAGAATAGGGATTTTTTTCATAATTATTATTTTTAGATATATGGAAAACTATCTATCCTCTTCGATATTATAATATAAGAGGATCTCGATAAGGATTCAATTATTCTTATTTAAAATGTTCGTTACCTATACGGTGTAAGGAGACAAGTTTTAGCATCGCATTAAGTATGTCTACGGACTTTCACTCGAAAAAAGGAGAAGAAAAAAAAAAAAAAAGAAACACATTAAGTAATGCCATTTGTTAGAAAAGGACTTAGAAAAAAGCAAGCAGACAAAGGCCCAATTAAGGGGAGGAGAAGGCAAGAGGGGAAGTTGTGGTTGAAGGGTGGGTTGCATGGTGGGCTCTAATGGTTAGAGGAAATAGTGACATGCCCACATGCAAAGATAGAGTGGTTAGGGTTTGACACCTTTGGTACCCCTTCTCTGGCCATGCCCTCATGGATCCACAGTTTAGAGGGTTGTCTACATCAAATCCACTTGCAATATTAACTAATTATTAAAGTTTTATGTAATTAATGATGCTTTAAAATACTTTAAATGCATAAAAAAGATTTAGAATCTTTGTATGAGTATATGCATAAATTTGTAAAGGTCGGTGAAAAACCTTTACTAGAGAAACATATTTTCAAGATGTGGTTCTAACTATTGAAAAAGATAATTCTAAATATATTTCCTAAATGTGGTTGTAACTAGAAAGTTAGGATTTTTTTTTTTTTTTTTGTTTGCTAAGTGTTAGAAAAATGGCTAGGTATATAAAAGAATTTTAATATTACCCTAGGTCATCTCTTTTATCATTATTTGAAAGACTTTTGAAGATAACGTCATAGCTTTGGGATGCTTTATGATGGAATGTGTCGAATATATTTTCTACATATCTCATTTGCTTATGATTTTAAAGAATCTTGTTTCAAAGGTTACCGAGGTTGCAAATCAATCACGAAAAGCAATATATTATGGGTCCGGAGCGAGCAATACCTTAAAGATATAGTTGTGGGTATTGACGAACAATCTGTAAATCTATCTTGTAACTACTATATTCAGTTTTAATAATTGGTTTAATTTTAGATATGATCCATAGTTTTTTACTTTCGGTTTAGGTCTTTTTTCATGTAAAAAATATTTGTATTTGTAATTGCTTCTTTCTCTATTCTATGCTTTATTTTTATTAGTGTACTATTTATCCAATCTCTTAGGGTTTTAAAATGTAGTCCCTCTAATTGACATAGAAGACTTCAGTTAAGGACATTTTAGTTCTTATTGATAACATTCTCTTCAGTGATAAATCTCATCTTCTATCAAACACATTACAAGGCATGCAATGGGTGAGAGGGTATCAATGATGTTTAGGAAATTAGCATGAAGAGATTTATTACTCCAAAATCAAAGACACTCTGCAGAGGTTGGAATGATCATGTTGAGATCATAGGATAAATGCCACAACTCTTGTAGATAATCTTAGTAAACATATTAAATCTTTGGGATAATTACACAAAAACCCTTTGAATTATTGTCTATATATCCTCTCATTTATTTTTCGTGATACATTGAGCTCCTTAACTATACGAAATGCCTCTTTCATTAATTATCTGTTATGTATTTTTATTTGAAAAATTATGCGAACATCACGTGATTAATTTTAAACTCTCCATGAATCATTTCACTTTCATATTAAAGGAAAGAAAGAGAAAAAAATTGAGAGTAAAATGATATTTTTATAGTTTAAGGAGTCAGTATGTATCCGAAGAAAGAAAAAGGCGGGTGAGAGAATTTCCTTTTTATCTTTGTTGCTGGAGATTTTACATTTGCAGTGTGTGATACCTGAAAGACCACAGCTACAAAATCAAGAGGTTTCCTTGTCACATAGAATCTCATTAATTTCAACTTTCTCTTGGGGGGGTTGAACTAATCCAAAACTCCCTACCCTATACACAATGTCATGTGCAATGTTTGTTATGAGTGGTTTTGATCTCTCTCTCTCTCTTAGATCTCTTTCTCTCCATATCATTATATAGATCCTCTTTGCCCACCTATCTCTCTAACAAAGACAAGTAGAGGACAAAAAGGAGCACAGGTAAGCAAATGCAGCATGTAGCACCACTCCTCCAAGTGGGCTAATAATAATAGGCAGGAATAAACAATGATCAAGTTTCAGAGAAGCTGTTCAGGGACTTGTTCAGGAGATGGGAGGCACTGCTCCCAAGACTAAATCCCTCTCTTTCTTTTATTTATGAAGTCTAGGTCTGGAGGAGAGGGAGGAGGGAGGAGGGAGGGGGGGCCTCCCTCCCATGCAAGTTCCATGTTCATATGGTCCTTGACCTAGTTATGACCCCACTAATACAAACAGTGTGATTCATGCACTCTTCCCCCTTTGATTGAGAGGAAGATTTGATGTGCAAATATGTCAAAAGGTAAAATTGTAGGGATTTATCATTCAAGATTACCTAAAAACAGTCTAAGCTAGGTTTAGTCTACTTTTGAAAATAATAACTAAAATATTTAAATTATCTCTCCGTAACTGATATAGTTAATTTAACTCATCTATACGGTAACTATCTAACTATCAAAACATTTCTAAGGAATTTTTGAGAAATAACGGACAATGCTTAATTATAAATTAAAAAGAAAAACTTAAGAAGGAAGAAAAATGAGGTGAAAGAAATAGATCACACATAGATCAATTAGCTCAAGAAGAAAGACAACCAGGGTGAAAGTTTTTTCAGTTTTTTATTTTCAATTGTTGCCATTGTGATAAGATGTTAATAATAATATAAAATATAGTTTTTTTATTACAAATTTATATATATATAAAAATGTAACTGGCTATATGCAAAAAGATCATATCAAGCACCCTTGAAAGAGAGCTGGTCCCTGTCACTGCAATGCCTACAATGCATCTAATACAACTCCAACATCAGCTCCATAGCAATAAATGACCCATAAAGAATTTAAGGACCCACTCAGCCATGCATGCATGGAGGGAAAAAATAATAATGCAAGTGGAACCATAAGCAGCCCTTAAAAAGGGCAAAAGAAAGTATATACATAGAAAATATACACTGTTGAGGTTATCTCTTCACCAAAGAACTCAAGATAGTGCTTGACACACTGTACATCACCAATGAGAAAGTAGTAAGCAGCTGAGTCACTAATAGTGTGGTCCTTTTTCCTTTTCTTTTTTCTTTTCTTTTCCTTCATATGATCATATTGGGTCAGTAGCTTCACAATTTGTAGGATTTTATGATCCTTTTAGACTATTTGTGTGGAATATATAACTCTTAGGTGCTCAGTTATTTTCACAAGTGCAAGTGTCCAACTATTAGATTCTTATAATTATTGGGCAACTGGGGGTTAGTGGAGTCATAATTTTCAGATAGGATAGACAAACAAATTGACATATGCAAGTCAAATACATGCCTAAATGTGCATGTCAATTAAGGATTTGTTTTATCCTAAGTAAGTAGGGTGATTTTCATTAAAAATACACTTTATTTTTGCATGTCAACTTTTTTTTCTCTTCCAATTTTGCACTTATTAAGTAGTGAACAAAATACTAATTATTGACTATCCTTTATTGAGATGAAAAAGAGAAGTCTGCTATGCTGGTTTTTTTTTGTAAGATAAATTCTGTCATTTTTGCCTCAGAAAGACACTGACAATGATATATAATTATTCTCTCACATATTTTTATGTAATACATAAAATAACTATGAATTATATCCAATAATTATAAATTGTAATATATCTAACTATGAATTATAAAAGTAATAACCATAAACTAGAAAACTAATAATTGTGCACTATGATGAGTAAAAGCTTAGGAAATATAAGAGTAATAACTTCGAATATATTACGTTAATTAGTATAGAATCGCTTATTCATTTTAACTAGAGGATGGCGAAGAAGAAAATTTTGCATTATCATAAAATACTAATATATCTAATATTGTGGACAATTTAAGAAGAAAATAGTAAAAAAAAAAAAAAGCTTATTAGATAAAGAAACAAGCATGCCTCTCCTCTAATTAAAAACAAAATGTGTATTCTATGCAAGTTTCTCTATAAATTTGCTTGATGAGTAAGATTTTCTACGTAGCAAAGATAAAAGTTCAGTATGTAGAAAAATATTAAGAGTAAAGTGTGATACATAAAAATGTGGTGGATATTAATAGTTAGGTTAAATTAACTCAAAGAGTTATATAAAAATTATTAAAAAGAAACAAAGAATTAGATTATAAAATCTTCAAAAATGAGCTGGTTAGTTGTTTGAAATTTTTGAAAGAAAAGTATGTGTTGGACAGGGGGAACTAAGATTTTTTATATGCATATATATTAGGGCTTTTTTCAATGTATATTTCTCAAAAGCTTCTGAGCCTATACCCTAAACCTTTTTATTATGTTTTGTTTCGTTAAACATATCAAAATTTAAATGAAAGTAAACTTTCATTGATATTGATGCAAAGACTTGAGAAAGAACAAAAGCCATGCATACTCCAAAGATATATGGACTTTCTCTTCCAGCCAGCCATGTATCTTTTTATTCATCTCCCTCTTTGTACCTCATATCCCTGCCCATCTCTACCATCCTCCTTCCAGTATACCAGAAAAGATATCCCCAATTCTAAACCACTAGATAAGATTTTTGTATGCCAACTAGGGCCATAATAAGGATGTGAAACATATACATACATGTACATGAGAACTCTTTCTTTTTAAAACTAGATGTATTAGAAGTCAAGGGCTCTTCTTTTCTTGTCTTTTAGTTTGTGGCTTCCATTGTTTAACTTATTCTTTCTTTAACTTAACCTTAGGTAAGAGTAATAGATATAAATATCCATCTTAGAGAGAGAGATATGCCCATAGATATAACATATTGCAGCATCTACTAGGGCAGCAAGTGGATGCATGGTAGATGAGATACATAGTCAGAAACATTCTGAGGCCATTAATCTATCAGAAACTTTGAGGTGTCAAAAGCTCTCAGAGACTCTAAGAAGCAATAAGGATTTTTCTTTTTTTTCCTTTTTTTTTTGTTTTTTTAAAACCCAATTTGAAGCATGGCATAAGGAATAGGTGCATTGCATGAGCTCTATCTCTGACTGCATAATTTAGTATGTCTCAAAAAGACAGGTGGGTCCAAATGAAAACTTTTCTTTAGTATGGGACTTTGTTCATTTCAGTCCATACATTATGTATTTCTTTCAGTTTGCACCTCATTTTTTCATATTTTATACTTTTATTTTATTCTCTTAGTACTTGGATATCCTTTAAAGTTGCTTATTTGAGTGTGTGTGCTCTTTAAAAACCATGCATGGATACCTTTCATGTTACTTCTATGATGATACTCTTAACTAATATTAATAATAATAATAATAATAAGAGTAATTTTTATCTTTTACTGTTAATTTAATTAAAAAAAATTGTAGGAATAATTATGAAAAAAAATTAAAGATTTTAAAAAGCATTGATTGGTGCAAAATAAAAAGCATTTTGATATATATATATTATATATTATATATATATTCTCTCTCTCATAGGTTGAGATGCACAAGGCCACGTGATCCCAGACAAGGGATCACGTGCCATGTCAGCTCCAAAAATACCTGATACTTATCCATTCATATTAATTTTCCTTACGTACCCAAGTAGCCAATAAATTCTTTTTTATAAATAATAATAAAAAATGCAATAAATCAACTTCATGCTATTTTCTCCAAATGATTAGATAGCAACAATAAATGGTGTAGAACTTAGGCTATCCACTGTTATGAGGGCCCATTCCCACAATATAATGATTTAAAAATATATATGTATATATATATATATATTTACGAAGAGATTTACTACAAATAATTACTCTTTTTCCGTATTAAATTCTTAAATTAGGACATAATTTCACTGCTTAGTTGACCTAATCCTGCGTCACTTTAGGAATGTCAACCTATCAGAGCGGGCGAGGGGGGGGGGGGGGGGGGGGGAGGTTTTGGTGGCTCCCACTTGACGCAGGAGATAACTCTATCATTGTCCAGCTTGGAGATCTTAGACAATCCCACGTGGCAGTCATGTCAGGTGGGCCCCGTTCCTCCCATACGGACAGCTGTCGTCCTCTCATTTACTTTCCCCCCCTCCTCATCGCAAAGTTAAGCCTCGTTATTAGTATATAGGAATAGAGTGCAAACTCATCGTGGTATCTCTCCTTCAGAGACCAACCCCAAGCATCCCAAGTTGTGTTCTTGGATCATAGCTAGGATTCAAAGATGTCACAGTGCATGAAATCTAATTCCTCTGCTTTAGAGAGACAACGAGCTAATCTCAATTGGAGACGACAACAACAACTGTTTGCTGATCATGCCACTGAGAGGCTCTCTCCTTCCTCCTCGCTGCTTCCCGACGTGATCGACGGCAAGAACGGCCGGAGTCGCGACGAGGTCCATGAACAGATCCACAAGCTTAGCGATGGATGGCCAGATTTCGCTGCTGCCCATTACCCAAATGTTACTCCTGCTAATGCTGAAGAGAAGAGTGTTAAAGAGACCACTAAGTGTAGCTCAAAGAAGAGGAAGTCTGAGAATTGTGCCAATCCAAAGGTATGGGCATCACTAGTAGAAGTAAAAGTACAAGAAACTGAATTAGTTCACATGAATGAGTCTGAGCAGTTTCAAACTTACTTTCTCCAAACAGGTTGGTGCTAACAATGCAGCAGAGCTCAGTGGCAGCTCTAAGAGAGTGAAGGAAGACAGCAATGCAGGGGAGACCTCAAAGGAGCACACCAAGGCGTCTGGGTCGTCGGCGGCGGCGACGACACCGAAGACCGACTACATCCATGTCAGAGCTCGCAGAGGCCAGGCCACAGATAGCCATAGCTTAGCTGAAAGAGTAAGTGTGGAATTCTACTGCTTGTCAGTCTAATTCTCTCTTTCAATCTCTCTTTTTAACTTTTTTTTTTGTATTGATGTAGGTGAGAAGAGAGAGGATTAGTGAGAGGATGAGGTACTTGCAAGATCTGGTACCTGGATGCGATAAGATCACTGGGAAAGCAGGGATGCTTGATGAGATCATTAACTATGTTCAGTCTCTGCAAAGACAAGTTGAGGTAGTGATCACCACTGCTCTCTCTTTTACTTTCAAGCATTCATGATTTGCTATAGTAGAGCACTAAAAGATCTTTTCTTTTCCTGTGACCTTAAACAGTTTTTATCAATGAAAATTGCTGCTATGAATCCAAGGCTAGACTTCAACATAGACAACTTCTTCAGTGAAGAGGTGATTCTCTCTCTCTCTCTCTCTCTCTCTCTCTCTCTCTCTCTCTCTCTCTCTCTGGTAGGGTCCAAGGTGGTCCTTAGTTTTCAGGACATATCAGAAATAGTGGCTACTATGGTGACAAGTCCCATTTGCCCTGTCATCATACATTCAATGCACCCATGTACAGTGACATCTAACCTTAAGGGGTCTGCTTTGGTTGCCAACTTTCAGAAGCACTATTAAGAGAAAAGCCTTTTTGGTTTTAGTCTTAGTTTCTGTAAAACAAGTTGTAGAACTTTGCTTTAGTTGTTTGGTAGCATAAAGATGTTAGATGCAACTTCTAGCACAATGTACTGAAACACCCTGTGATCTTGGTGCAGATAAATCTTGCTTGCAACTCTGGCTGCCTTTCAATTCCAGGAATTGATATGCTAGCCCAGCAGGTGAATCAAGCTTATCCTCAGTTCAACTCCTTGGACATGGTCATGGACACCCAAGAGCTGGCCCTACAAAGAGCAATCTCTGATACATTCTTGGATTCTTGTATCAGTGTAAGTACCCACACACCATTCTTGAAAGGTACCACTGGGAATTAAACAGTACTGGAGTAACCAATGTAATAGTTTTCATCTTTTTGTGTACATTTTTCAGGTGAATGACTCATCCAGTTGGGGCATTGGCTTGCACAATCTCTATGGCATGGAACTCCAAGCCAAGGGGGCTGCTGCCTTGCCACTCCAACCATTACAAGGTGCAGGGAACTTCTTCCCTAACAATCTCAAGATGGAGATGTGAGATTAAAAAATTTTAAAAAAAAACTCAAAAATGCTAAGGTTGAATATTCTTTCCAAGTACAGAGGGTCCTCATATCCATATTCTTCAAGCAGCAGTAGTAGCAGTAGGAGTGACAAGTCTGTACAATGTTGACCATTTTCCTTTCTTGATTATATTTGTAACAAACAGAATGTGCCAGCGTTCGAGTTTCGACGATATGTTAGCTACAAATTTACATGAGTTCCTATGGTAGTAAAATACATTTGCTCTATTAACTATGTCATATTTGATGATTAACAATTGTCATCATACTAAACAGATAAAACTACAACATGCTTTACTGACACTTCCAGGTGTACAGTAGAAAAAATAATGCTCTGCTAAACTTTGATTTGTACCAGGGAATGAAAAGAAAAGGCAGCCAATGACAAGTTGAAAAATAGATCAGGGGACAACATCTTCATTGAACTTATCATGAACAAAATGACAATCCAATTCAATGCTGGTATGTTCCATTATGGTACATAAGCTATAGCTTTCTACTTGTTAATGTAAGCTATTTGACAAATGCCATAATTAAACTATGTTCATATAAAAATAAAAATTGAGAATTTTGTGGAGAATTTATCAACAAAGTGGATCCTGTACTTAGCAATGGAAAGGATCCTTCAATATAAAGGTAACTGCATATTAGCAACAGATACATATTTCAGCAGCATATGTCATAATAAAGTTGTGAGAGCCCTATATCATCAATGTACTTCAGTAAGTGTTACATAAACTATTGAAATAATTACACTGTTAGCGACAAGCATTAAAGATGTTTCAGACACATTTCAGCACAATCTTCCAACCTTAGCTTCACTGGAGAAACTAAGTGTAGTTTTCTAAAGAGCAATCTTATAGCATCACACAATTTCAAGCATCTTCATGTCGTAAATCTTCATTCTTCTGTCATTTATAAAGGAATTCCGACCTTAGCGTTAATAGATTATCGATATTAAGAATTAAGAATGTGATAAACTTCACACTATCATTATATCACTAGAGATATATATGAAATTGCAAAAGGACCAGCTAGTAACTTGTGAATCAAGAAAGCATAAAAGAAATTCCAACAACTAGATTTGATGAAATACTGAACTCCAAGCAGGCATATTGCAACAGATGATGCAGAAGACTTATAAAGACAGATATCAATAGATCTGAACAGCTACTTTGCTTCATATCACACTCAAAGTTCGATAACCTAACAATAGAGCAACTAGGACGAAAATATTATTCCATGGATACTTAGCAAGGCAGTTTTTCCTGTACGAATGCTTCCTTTTAAGTCAAAAGGACTGCCGACTTGTAGCAACTTGAGAATACCAACTTGCAAGTTAGGAGAATCAGATGCAAACCTGGTACGTGGAGATGCTAGTAGTATAAATCTTTATATATAACACAGGAAGATGAATTCTATCTGACTCCTCCAACAATTCCTGTTCTGCTATCTTCTAACCCTTAACAACTGAAGAGTCATCAGAACACCCATGTCTAACAAACCAGGAAGACAGCAATCAGCTCGCTCCTGGTTCTCAAATCTAGCAGTCTCTTCACGTCCTCCTTTCTCAAGACCATGGTCACTGATCCGCACCTCACAAAGAGCACCATCAAAACCTCTAAACCCACCTCAATCCCAACCTATAACTCAAACAAAAGCTCCATCACAGTCTAGATCCACATCAACCACACGGCCAAAAGAAACCACTCAGGTGCCTGTTAGAAATGCATCACCATCGCCATCACCTTCACCATCACCATCACCATCACCATCACCATCACCATCACCATCACCATCACCACTGCACACTTCACCAAAAACACAATCAAAAACTCCAACCTCATCTCAGTCCCCATCTACAACTCAAGCAAAAGCCTTGTCACCATCTAGATCCTCATTAACCACACAGCCAAATGTAACTACTCAGAAACCTTCTCAAATTGCAGCATCATCTCCGTCAGCACCATGGCAACCGTCATCGGCACAATCACCTTCACCTTCATCATCATCATCACCAACATCATCACCATCACCATCATCAAGGAGACCATCTCGACCGCAGTCACCCTCACAGACAACCCGGGAACAGCCATCCCCACCTCTGCGAAAACTATCTAAGCCGTCGAAGCCCTCCCCGATGAGAACTCCGGTAACCTCTAGATCTCCATCTCCAATTCAAAGTACTATGCACCCACAACAAGCAGGAACCCAAGAAGTGCCTCAGATGCTACCACAACCCAACCAACTAGCCTCGCAACCTGAATCAACCACCAAGAAGCCAACTGAGCAGAAGCATGAATATGAATGGTTTCCTCTATTAGAGTCCCCACCTCAAGTAGTAACTTCGCAACCCCAAGACCAAGAACAACGCTTACTCCAAAAAGCCACTCAGCCAACTGTAGGAGAAAACCAGTCTAATGCGGATTTAGAGCCTAAACAGGTACCAAGCCAAGACCTCATATCTGAGAGAAAATCCGAGGAAGGGAAACCCATAGAAGAAGATTCAGGATCAAAAATAAAACTCTCCCAATTCCCTGAAAGTGAAGAACCACAAAAAGATACAGAACCAAAAGACCACATATCTGAGAGAAAATCTGAGGAAGGGAAACCCATAAAAGAAGATCCAGGATCAAAAATAAAACTCTCCCAATTCCCTGAAAGTAAAGAACCACAAAAAGATACAGAACCAAAAGACCTCATATCTGAGAGAAAATCTGAGGAAGGAAAACCCATAGAAGAAGATCCAGGATCAAAAATAAAACTCTCCCAATTCCCTGAAAGTAAAGAACCACAAAAAGATACAGAACCAAAAGACCTCATATCTGAGAGAAAATCTGAGGAAGGGAAACCCATAGAGGAAGATCCAGGCTCAAAGCAAGAAATAAAACTCTCCCAACTCCCTGAAAGTAAAGAACCACAAAAAGATACAGAACCAAAAGAAAATCTACACCCATCCCAACCTCCAAAAATTGAAAAAAATCATGAAACAGATGCAGCACTGGATGAAGACATAAAACATTTGATTGTCCTGCAAGCAGAAGAAAAACCTCAAGAAACTAAAGGGCAGCAACCAAAGTCAGACATGGTTGTAAAGCATGAGATCAACACAAGTAACCGAGAATCGGAAAAAATGTCTGAAGATGATCGAAAGGAAATGAAGAAAGCAGCAGCAGAAAGACAAGAAGCAGGGAAACTGACAACCATACCTAGCGAGGAAATAAAGGAAAATATAGAACAGGAGTTACCTTTAGCTGATCATAATTCCAAGCCAAGCAGACTTCATCAATATGAGAGTGAACACAGTACAGAACTTCTGAACTCACAGAAGCATATACAAGAGAAAAGCTCAAAAGGAATGAAGAGCACCAGTATGGAAACTTCCAGTTCAATGAGGGCATCGTCTTATCACAGTGAACAGGCAAGTTTTCAAAAAGAGATCAAGGAAAGCATTTCCAGACTGATCAGTAAACTGAATATTGAACAGTCAGATCAGCTGGGAAGCAAGCAACCAACAAGCATCATAACCTTAGCTGGTAAAAACAAAGGGGCATCCATGTTTATAAGTCATGAGACTAAAAACAAAGAAAACTTTATTCCAGTTCACCAAGGCTACAGAGTTGATGAGAACAAAGGTGGGGAAACAAATGGGAATGAAGAGAGCCAGAAAGAGAGGCTGAACCTGATAACTGATGAAAATGCAGTTACTACAAGCATCAATAGCAATGTGCAAAGCATCAACAACTCACTACTACATGAGGGTTCCTGTATCCAAGGAGATCCAGGTGTTCACTTGATGCTCTCCAGAAAACCAGGAAAGAAGATTCAGCTTGAAGGAGGCAATAAGTCGATTGAATCTCTCAAAAGTGTCATTAGCATAACACCACCTCAGAATTTTACATACAAGCCAAATGTCAGGAAATGCATAAGAAAACTACCCTTGGAATCTACTGAAAGCATTGAGGAGACCCCGCCAAATTTGCAGAACCACAGGTGCTATTACAGGTCTGAAGATTCAGGAAAAGGGAAGGCCAATCGGTGGCACCCAAATATCTAATAGAAGTATGACTAATTACTATGAAAATATCAGCAGAGCATGAACAAGTTTAGACATGAGTTAATGTTGTACATTCATCATATCAATGTATCACGAAGGGAAAAAGATTTATAAAATAGTCAGACATACCATAAATGTAGTCTGCTTTACACCAGAGGGCTATATTGATGCAAATATATACTTATGGTTTATGTACATTGTATTTGCAGTTCACATATTGTAATTAAGAAAAAGTGTATGCCATTTATCACTAAAAATAATGCATAAAAGTTTTGTTCAGCAGCAGGAAACAGAAAATAAGGTCACCTTGCTTTTAAAGTATCATATGCTAAACAACCTCTACTGTTAATCACCAAACAGAAATATAACTAATACTTGGTGGTTGATTCTGAATAGCAACAAACGCTGTCAAATAGTGCAATAAGCATGTACAGCATCAAATTGCGAAGAATATGTATCGAGCAAATAGACAAATATCTATGTGCATTCACCATTCATTCACATGCTGGCTTAGTGTCAAAGCTGGTTAAGCAGATTGCAAATGCCTGAAATGCAGATAACGGATATCTATAGTCCATTGTAAATATGTCTTTCCCTATTTTACCAAACTGGAGAATTACTTTCTCTTGCTCTTCTAGAGAGATCTGGTGTGAAGGATCCACAGCGGCAACAAGCTGAAAGTTTTTGACAGAAGCTACAGTTACTCGCCCTCGAAAGTTCAGGCACCAGCACTGCAGCTGCTCGTGCCACCTAGGGGCTTTATTCTTCAAAATTAGTGCCTCCCCACTCGTAGGAAGATGTGCAGGTGGCTCAGAGGTAAGACTCATAGATGTAAATTCTGTAACTGGCTCCTTTTCCTTCGCCACTGCCAAGCTGGAGAATTGTTCATCTAGTGAGTGAATGAAGCCTGTAGGTGTTGGAGCTGTCCCGCCATCCTGAATAGCCAAGACTGGAACATAATGCATGGTACACTGCATTTTCCTAGGTCCTCTAGTTCGGAGAACATTGAGTTCATAAGAGATGGTGGAAATGTTGTAATTCCCTGCTGGTACTCTTGGGGTCACTTGCTTGGGATGGATCCTTCGGCGTGGACGGTTGTCTGACGTTACAACAGCATCACAAGGAGGCTGGCTATCAAAGATGGTGAACTTGCAGCCCAGAAAATTTGACCTGATCAGATTCAAAAAAAATTCACGGTGTCAGAATAGAAATTATATCAGCCATAAAAGAACAATGAAAACCACTTGCCTCAATTTTCCAATGTAGGCACTGCTAGCACGAGAGAAATCATCAGATGCCAGTGAGATTACAAAATCTGTGCTTGTTGCACGTCTGACCTTCTGAGCTG
Organism: Typha angustifolia; assembly: GCF_048772165.1. Classification (NCBI taxonomy): domain Eukaryota; kingdom Viridiplantae; phylum Streptophyta; class Magnoliopsida; order Poales; family Typhaceae; genus Typha; species Typha angustifolia. Next base: position 5,042,408 of record NC_133246.1, on the reverse strand, counting down.
CTAGTAAAAGCTTGTCATTCTCACCCTGCACTGCTGCAATTTTAGAATTACTATTAACATCAGTACTTCATTACTTAGATATTTAGACACCATTGTGGTTCCAGTGGACACAGTAAGAGAGATAGCTTCCTTGCAAAATATTGTACCCTCAGCCTTCTGAATGGAATTTAATGAGGTCTCATTTAGGGTATAAGCCTGCATCCAGGTTTGTAACTCTCACTTATAGGTTATGTGAATTAAGCAGATAAATAGTGCTAACCGACATTGTGCAATGGTGTGTGGTATGTGAATCCAAGATACCTAGTGCTTCTTGTCAATGTTCGAAAAATCGGGATCGAGATCGGGATTGACCTTCCGAAAAAACGATACGTATCGGTCGAATAAGCTGTATCGGTCAGATCAGCCGTATCGGTCGCTCAGATCGGATCGGATTATTTTTAATTACATAAAACTCTAAATATTATTTTAAAATATAGGAAAATCTCTAAAAATTTAGAAAACTTGACAAAAAAACAAGAAAATAATGATTGTTCACATAACCTAAAAATTAAATAAAAATACTAACTTATTTAAAAGTCAAAACTTTAATGAACTTGACTCTCGTAAATTCTTATAGTCATTGTCATCATAATCATTATAAGTTTATAAATAATAATATCTAAGACCTAGTGCTTCAAAGAGTGATTGCATCATATTATTCATATCAAATATATCTGATTATTTCTGAGGAGAATAATAATTAATATGTGAATTTTGTGTTTGAAAATACTGGGGAGGATACTGACTCGGAGCTAAATCTCGTTAGAAAGAGTGAGAGAATGAGAAAGGAGTGAAAGAGAAAGAGATTTCTGGCTTAGAGTCATGAATAATTGATATCCCCGGGCTGGATCCAAGTCAGATTCATAATGGATCTAGCCTGGTATAATCAAAACCAGCCGATCCAACAAACCTTGCTTCTTACGTAATAATTTTCATACTAAAACATATTTCCTATATATGCTTGATCATCCATTCGTCCTACAATCTACCAACATCATCGCCAATTTGTTGGTCATGATTTGGCTAGAGGCAAAAAAAAAAAAAAAAGCAATGCAGGGAAAAAAAGAGTACAAAAAGGCATGGATAAATTACTGTTGTAATGCATTCTATGATGCTCGAAAGCACGTAACATTTTATGAGGAATAATGCTTCCCGAAAACCTAATTCAATAATCAAATTCTCGATGTGCATGATGGTGTATATTGTTATAGGCTTATATGAGTAAAATAAGCATTATTCCAATATAAATGGATGTTAATGAAATAAACAATAGAGACCATATACTACAAGCACCAAAACAAGAAAGGTCTTACATGGGCTCATTCCTAGATACAGGCAATATGTTGATGTTGCCCGCTCCCTCCTTATAAAGCACTGAATTGGATTACCACGAAGTCCCGGCTACATCAATTGAAGAGAAAATGGTGGATTTTTTTAAGAGAGACAACTAAATAAGAATTGATAAATGCATCATTAACTCAACTATAAAGGGGAAGAGCGACCTGCTTGAGGGAGATGGGAAAAGTGATCCGACCACATTCCTCAGGTGTCTTCACCACCTCCTTGGTGATGTTCCGCCATGAGCTACATACTGCTGCACAGGCCACCACATGCCTTCTTGCAGGCCATGACACCTCACTGGCCTCCACCCTCTGTATGACATCTAACAGCAGCTCAGACGGGAGATTTGCCCACCTCCCACGGTGCTTCTCCTGCTCCTGTTGCTGGTGACACAAATGCTGGGATCCTCCACGGTGGAGCCTGACCCTCCCTTCTCCAACACCATTCCCTCTCCTCGACATGCTACCAATCCCATCTCTCATCTCCTTCAGTTCCCTAACAATGCTCTTAAACGACATCCCCACTTCCTCTCGTCCACCTCAATCAGTATGTAGAAAAAAGGTTCCTAGTATGAAAAACCTATCCTTAGCTACTTCATTTTCCTCCTTTTCATAAATCGACAGCAGGTTTGCTCATTAATGACCCGCTACTTCAAAGGCAACAAACAGCTCAGCCATCTCTGGAAATATCAAAAATTAGAAGTGAGTGGTTAACAAAAATAATTAATTTCTTTCAATGTTGCCAATCTCTATTCACTAGAATCAGATTTGTCCCCGAAATACAACAGAAAGTAGGAACAGCCTTATAAAATTGAAGAAAGTCCATACCTTTACTCTGAAATTTTTCTCTCTGAAGCGATCCGGGAGGTTCGAACTACTCTTGAGAAAGGATATAGGTAAACAGGAAGAATGGCTTGAATCCCAAAGGGAGCAAACTCTTTCTTCCTTCTCCCTCAATTTATCCTCTCTATTCCACTCAGATCGAGAAAATTTAAAAGAACCCACATATTCAAAGCAATCAAAGATATCAACTTTACCATAATCCCAATAGGATAAGAGGAAAAGGGTACAAATCTGTCTCCTTTTCTATGCAAACAAAGCAATGGCGAAGGAGAAGAAAAAAAAAATCCCTCGAGAGATAGAAATCGCCTAAAGAGGAGCTTGGAATCCTTGGATCAAAAAAGAAAAAGCTTCGATTTTTCTACTGTGGTTGATAAAAAAACTCTCTCCTTTCGCCTCAATAACGAATGGGTTCCTTCCCATCTCCCTCCTCCTCCCATTTCCATCACAACCTCCACTGCCTTCTCGACTCTCGCCCTTTCCGGATCCGAGAAAGAACCCACATGCCTTCCCAAATAAGAGTTTAAATCATAGTATCTCTCTCTCTCTCCCTCCCTCCCTCCCTCCCCCGGCTTCTCTGCTTACGAGATTAGGAAAAAATAGTAGCCACTGATCATCTACGACTCGGTTGTAGGAATTTTGTACATTGGGTGTCAAATACAATTCAAGTTTGGGATTTTTACATAGTTGCCCCTGAAAATCTTTCGTTTTTACTCTTCCAGAACTATTATTATGACTAATCTTTATCAGATATTCCTAACGAGTTATTATTAAAGTTAATAAATATATATATAAATGACTAAATACCCCTTTTAAATATGGAGTGCAAAATGTCTATCAACAAACTTTTGTCTAAAAAAATAAGATATATTTTATTGTACTATTGTATTCGGTATAATATTAGCTAGTTTTTAAATTATTTTTAATAATTTATATTATGACAAAATAGTTTTATAATTTAAGTTGTGTGTTTAATTACTTAGTTAGGTTTAATAATTTATATAATGTTATTTTTTTAAAGACCAAAGTGATTTTGACAGTAATTATACTATTTTAAAGAATTTCTTGACAATTATAATACTTTGAAAAAAAAATTATTGCAATTATGTAAATAATCCTTTCAAGTTTTTCTCAAGTATTGACCACTAAATTTGTTTACAATATGTTTATTATATTTGATCCTACTGAACTAACTACTTAGAAGCAAGCAATCTAGCAACTAAGGATCCTACTTAAAAATCAAGTTATTTATTTGGAAGGTAGCCAATTATGCTCATGTTGGCAAGCTTGGATTTAAGCTACCTCAAAGTTCGCCAAACTTGGCGACTAAATGACAAGTCTTGTGATCACTTACTTTTTGCTTGCTCTTTTGCTAGAGCCATGTGGATCGAATTTAACAAAATCTATCCTATTGGGAATTCGGACCACTCTTTGTTTCAATGGAGATTGGACCAAGGCACCTTACTTTCAGTTATAGTCATTACTCTATGGACCATATAGAACAATATGAGTAATATCCATTTTAATTAGGTTAGAGAACTTATGAGTATTCTCTAGGATAAGGCAGTTGCCATAGCTATGAATAACAACTAAGTTCTATCCCCAAGCCCAAAAATTCATACCTCCTTCATCCATCGCACTCGCTAGATACCTCATCCCACCGTGTATCAAAAGCTAAGCATAGACGGTTCATTATCAAGTCCCAACGAGCTCGGTAGAGCGGGCTTCATCTTGTGCTCCTCGTCAGTTTCCTCGATAACAGCTAGAAGTTGCTACGACAGAATCCAATCACCAATTTTGCCCAAAGTCGCAACTTTGAAAGAAGGGCTACTAATGCTTTAGACTTATGTGGAGGTCGAAATTGAATTAGAATTACTGGTCAATGTTTTGAATGGGAAGCATCCTCCACCGTGAACAATATCTTCCATTATTGCATACTGTAAGTGGCTCTCATCATGTTTTCCTTATATATATTTGAAACATATCTATTGGGAAACTAACGAAGTATCGTATTGATTAGCTGTCACCGGTAAAAATGATGGCTTTGGACGTACCTAGCAAGAGAGATTTTTGTCCCCGTTGGTATAGTTTTTGCTCACTGACACCGAAGGTTATATAACCACAAATAGTATCTAATATAATTTCTACCTTTTTTATATAAAAAAAAGAACACCGCCAAATTTTAGTAGTAATGATTTTGTGAATTTGAGGATGTAGATGATCTTCTCTCATAGATAGAGGTGTAACTGAATCGAGCTTGATCGAGCCTAGCTTTGATCAAGCTTGAAATTGAAAATAAGCTTGAGCTTAGATTTATGATCGAACTTGATTGAAATTATTTTAATTCCAGCCAATTTCAACCTCGAGCTGAGCTAGACTCTAAATGAGCCGATCACAATTTCAAACATTAATCAATTAAAGCATAATTACAATCCTAATTAAGATTAAATTGAATCAAACTTGATTTAGGCTTAAATCAAATTAAAAATAAGGCTGAATTCAACTATTAAGTTTAAACATTATAAAAATATAAATATTATAAAAATATAAACTAATAGACATATCTGTATATTTAGAAAATATATGATAGAATCAAAATTCTGAACTAAAGTCTACAATATCAAAATACATAACAATCCACTTCAGTAAATTTTAAAACATAACAAAAGTATAATATAGTATAGAAAGTACTACACATATTAGATTATTTTATATTATTATTTCAAATCTTGTCGAGCCTACTTGATCGAGCCGGTTCATGATCAAGCTTGTCTTGAAATTATATTCGAGTCCACTCATATTGATCTTATTTTCTATTATTTTGATAGCCTTACTCATAGAGATCTCGCAAGTAGCCATGAGTTTATGGGATCAATAGTCTGACATCTTCCTTCTGGACTGGATACCACCAGACTTGTTAAAGCGGTTGAGTGAGATCTTGGCTTATGAGTGACAACCATGTTATTTGTTTATCTCAGAGTGCTTATCTTGAGTAGATGAATCAAGGTAAAAGACCATAGGCTATTTATGAGTAGGGTGGAGAGGATGATGGCGGGCTAGAAGAGGTCTCTCCTCTTTATGGCTAGCAATGTAATGTTGGTGAATCCCATGGAAGACCATAGGCCACCCTCTTGGCTATCCCCACATATTCGACGGGGAGCACTGGTCTTTAAAGTCTTGAATAAGGTGGAGGTCATGTGGGTCCAAATCCAAAGAGCTAAATATAGTGACTATGACTTATGGGAGGCAAATACATTGGCCTCATGGGTGTGGCCATGAAGATCAAAGGTCATCATCTATACCGCTATAAAGATCAAAGGAGCTGTAGAAAGTTGGTGAGGAACAACTACTTCAAAATAAAAGTTGCCCCTTCTTCTTAGTTATCAGCAATGCCATGGGGTAGGTAGCTAAAAGGTTATCGCTCTAGTGCTTCTCAATGATGACCTCACGATGGCGGAGCTTCTCGATGAGCGCTCATAAGGTGTTTGTAGAATACTAAGGGATGGCATGGCATTGAGTTTGCATTCAGCATAGCGACGCTCTTATTATATGCCACCATTATTGTTTTGTGGATATAGTGACCACACCCAATGAGAAGAGCCTCAAGTGAAGGAGATCTACAACTTTCTTCTCTTGCCTAAATCAGAGGGCTAACCAGGATGGAAGATGTTATGGCGGCAATTGGTGGCACCACCGGCAAGACTTTCTACTACAGAGGAACAGGCTACCGACAAGGGAAATTCTTTAGGGTTTGCGCATTTGGAAAGCAAACATATGCACACCCTGTGGTATGCTTGGAGAAATAGTGGGGCATTTATTCTACAGACTATGCATGCATGTATAATGTAGTTGTTTGAGGTGAGCTAAGGCATGTACTTAGGGAGGTGGACACCATTGTAAACCAAGATGGGTTGATGTCCAAGTGACACCAAGATTGAGGGCAGGGACTTAGAGGATTATGCCACGTTGACTAACTTCTGAATAAAGCCTTCTAACAGGACAGAAGCTGCACCTTAAAATGTGTTTAAATAGTAATCCATATTTATTGTGTTTAAGCTTCATCCCAATCCATATTATTTATAGAGATTAATTTTACTAATTTTATATATATTTAACATAAAAGAAATAGTTTTTTCTGGACTCATTATATTTTTCTGTTAATTGTCTCTAAATAAAAAATTAGAATTTATTTAAGATTCGATCTTCGATTTGAAAATTATTTATATCCGTTTAGTCATAATATAATTTTAAAAATTTTGGTATCCGTCCAATATCAAAACATACAAACATTCGGCTTTCAAGATAGCAGGCGAAAGTGATATATTACTATTATTGAGCTAAGGCAAACAGGGATCCTATAGCAACCGAAACACACCTTGTGTTCTCCGGGGAGCATCCGTCTGGTAGATCTCCACGTCCAAGCTAATTTATTATTAAGAACCAGGGTTTTATTAACCCGATCTAAATCTTTAATAATACCAAGCCCGCCACCGCAAACGGGTCCGCAAATACTGACTCCGCTTCCTGTTACGAAGGATATGATAGAATATCAGAGAGAAAGGGTGAGGGAGAGGGAGAGGGAGAGAGTGGCCATGGCGATGGAGGAGAACAATAAGAGTAGGGTTCTGGTGATCGGAGCGACGGGCAGGCTAGGGCAAGAGCTAATAAGGGCCAGCCTCGCGGCGTCGCATCCTACCTTTGCCCTCGTCAGGGAGACGACCTTCTCCGATCACGGCAAGTCCCTCCTCCTCCGCTCCTTCGAGTCCCAAGGCGTCACCCTACTCAAGGTTCGTCATCTCCTCCTCCTCTTCACCGTCTCTTCTCTTCTCTTCTAGTCGAGCGAGAGTATTCTAGTGAGACTATTTAACAAGTGAATGCTACTGGTCCACCAAAGCTCCAAGCTCCTTATATTGTATTCTTCTGGTTACTCATTCTTACATTTTTTTTTGTAGACATTAAAATTAGTTGGGATGGCGTTAATTGGAGAGAGAGAGAGAGAAAGAGAAGAAAAGGAGGAATTTGCTTATCAGAGGCAGAGAATTTGAAATTGCTCTTTTTCCCCTTGGTTTTTTTTTTAAATTTTCTCAGATCCTTTCTCCTCATACACGTATTGATTTATTTAACTTGTTTTTAGGGTTCTTTGGAAGATCTTTCGAGCTTACTTGAAGCTGTCAGGCAAGTAGATGTTGTCATATGTGCAATACCATCCAAGCTGGCCCTTGAACAAAAGCTTCTCATTCGGGCAATAAAAGAAACAAATTGTATCAAAGTAAGTGAGCTTAGTAAATCCCTTTCGGTTAACCAAATGTGCATTTTTTTTTTCAAGGCACTAAATTCCTTCAAAATTTCTTCCAGAGGTTTATTCCATCTGAATTTGGAGCCGATCCCTCTAAGGTTCAAGTTCTTAACATTGATAATGGATTTTATGAGAAAAAACTTGAAATTCGAAGGTGCATAGAAAAAGAAGGCATTCCTTACACCTATATCTGTTGCAATTTTTTTATGCGATATTTGCTCCCATCGCTAATTCAACCGGGGTTAGAGGCTCCTCCAAGAGATGAAGTAAAGATCTTTGGCAGTGGTGATATTAAAGGTTACATGACAGCCCTAATACTTGTGTTGCTACAAGTAGCTGCTAAAGTCAATACCTCTCTGTTTGCATTACTTCTTTTTAGTTAGTTCCATGTGGTTCTATAATACTTGTTCCATTTTCTGGATGATAATGAAAAGATTAGTTTGTTTTTTAATCTTTGATATGTTTTCGCAGCTGTCTTTGTTAAAGAGAGTGATGTTGCTACATTCACAATTTGTACCATTGACGACCCAAGGACATTAAACAGGACATTATATTTGAGACCTCCAGGCAATGTTTGTTCAATGAATGAGCTGGTCAAGATTTGGGAGATGAAAATAGGTAAGGAGCTTAAGAAGGTTTACGTATCAGAGGAGCAGCTCCTGAGAAGTATTCATGGTAAGTTAAGGATGTTCATTTGACGTGTTGAACATATTCATCTAACTATTAGAAGGATTTTCTCTCAAAGCTTTTTTAACTTGGAAAATCTGCCATTTTTTTTAATTCCCATAATCTGTTTTATTTTCCTATATAATTTTGTGTTTGTAAATACTTACATGATTTTCTTAGTGTCTTCTGACCTTCCCAATAGTTAGTAATTTTCTACGTAAAATTACATACAAAATGTAATGTAGCTTTTCTGAATTTTTCTGATTAAAGGAGATGCCTTTGATTAAGTTCAATTGTCAATTACACTTCCCTGAATCTCTGCTAGATCAATGGGTGTTCACAAACAAGTGCACTTGAAATGTAATTCTGACCTCAGTAGATATGCTAAATGTTTAGATTAGAGTTTATTTTAATATCACTTCATCAACTGTAAGGAGTAAAGAGAGGAAAGTATCTTAATAATTTACTTTGCTGGAGTCTTATGTTACTCCAGAACAAGTAAGCATATATTTATCACAAGAACACCTATGGTAGGGCAGAACTTCACTGTTTCGCATTATGGACTTGTCGTACCAAATTATGTAATTATAATTTCTTGTACTATTGCAGGTACACCATTCCCAATGAATATGGATTTTGTATTTATATATTCTTCTTTCGTGAAGGGTGACCATACTTACTTCAACATTGACTCATCATGTTTTGATGGAACACATTTATATTCTCATGTAAAACACACCAGTGTAAGTGACTTTCTAGATACTCTTGTCTGAAAAAAAAAAGTATGTATGTTTGATGAAGATCGAGATGGTTTTCTAGATGTGCGATGACAAACATATTATATCAAACAATGGTTAATATGCAACTATGTCATTTATGTTGTTCAATTCAACCCTTCATGGATATAAATTTGATCTTTGATTGAATCAATTATTATCTAGAATGATGTATTAGGTTTTATTTCATTATTTGGTCAAGGACTCAAGTTGGTTTTCTTTTAAACTCAATTTGGATTTAGTTTGAGTCTATTAGAGTCATATTTGGTTTATAAGGGGGAAAAGCAAAGATTGAGGCACCTAGTTTTGATTGAGACTAGGCCCTAAGCTTTTCAAGATTGGCCAAGTGATATGGACCAATTCTTTCATTAGTATGATATGTCTGAGAATCTTAAGAGTTAGGTTCACAAAACTCAAGTTGACGGGGCAAGCCAAACAATATTGGCTAAATATGGAGAGGCAAGAAATTAGGTTAGATCACCCACCAATTAAGCATTAAGGTAACATGACAATCACTTGAATACATAAGTCGATTTAATGAGGTGATGATTAAATGTGATGCGACCGAGGATGGTAGATACATTATTGCTAGGTATCTAGTTTGAAACCTAAAATTGCACATGAGATAAAGTTACACCCATATGATACATTAGAGCACTCCTTTCTGTTAGCCCTGGAATATGAAAAATACTTGAAAACTTCGACTCATAAGAAGTCTAGTTGTCAAGTCAGGGAGTTTAGCAAAATAATAAGAGAAAGGTTGTTGCATCTTCATCCTCGAAACGAGGGAGCAACGCAATTCGTTGCTACAAATGTAGAGGAATAGGTCATTTAGCATATGAATGTTTCAGTAGGAACTTTGTTATTGAAATAATTAATGAGGACATTGAGTAAGAAATTGAGGAGGTAGCCCAGGAAGCAGATGAGCCTGCTAGTGATGAAGATCTCCACGAGTGTGACTATGATGATGCCCAGTTAACTGTCATGAGCTTTGTCGATGATTGGAGGTGGACATCCATATTTCCACACTAATTTTCAGAGTGGAGATAAGAGCTGCAGCAGTGTACCTTCCATACTGTAGCATCATACCGCTGATTATAACAGCACACCTCCAGTACTGTAGCGGCGTGCTGTGAGGTACTATAGCCCTCGAAAGATACCGAGAACCTACTGAAGTCGTTCAAAGTGTTGATTTTGAAACGGATCTTACGGAATTAATTAGAAAAGGATAGTCATTGCACTGTATTTGATTTCTTTGGAACATTAGTAGTTACTCAACCGCTATCTTTTTCTGGTATCTGATATTGCTGAATTTTATTTTCTTATGTCTCTACCTCTTATAATTTGCATCTCATTATAAGTGTAGGACTTTTAGATCATTCCTTCCGCATATCACAGTTTCATTGCATGTTTATTTGAGTGTGCATTTGATTCATATATATTAGATCTTACATTAATATATATTTTTCTAGTTCTCTAGTTAATGTTTACAACTACTTTGTTATTTCCAATCGAGTTTGGAAGCTCAAAATAACACAAATACTTCTAGACAAGCAGAGAGTTGTTTTAATTATTCTTTTCTGCCTCCAATGTCAAATTGGTAACTTCTAACTCAATATGCTTTCTCAAATGATTTGTTTCCATCACTAACAAATATTAGAATAAGAAATAATTAATAGATTAGTCCTGAGCTGTGCTTTATTAGTAAAGGTTAATACAGAAAAAACACTTTCTATGCTCCATGTGCATTTATATATTTTAAGATTCGTCTGATAGTTCTCAGCTTCCACATAAAATTTCCCTTTTTTTTTTTAACTTGCTATCTAATTATCTATCATATTTGCCTCACTTATTGTAATTCCTGATTTAAATTTGCTCATAGTAGCTTATTTGCATATTAATATGGTTCATATTATATTTGCAAATTGTCTCAGTTATTTTCCTGTAAATGAAAGTAGGATATGATGAGCGTAATATGTTCAGTAATATTTGCATTCTAGCTTGTGGCTAGCTAATTGCAATGCATCCATGCTATCAGCAGAAGTGGGATGCTGTGAGTATAAAACAAGTGTACTTAACTACTAATGTTTGCCTTCCCACCTACTGTAGTTGAATGATGGAAACATCATCATAATTTAAGCCCTTTTTGACAACGGAGGTTGGCGAGCATATGGGAAAGCTGAGTACACTTTATACCTCCATTAGTTTGTTTAATCTCATCACTAGCTCAAAGTTCATCTGGCTACTAGTTTTTCAATTTAACTTATTGAAGGTTTACTCAAATGGGGAGTTCTGGGAATCGTGTTTACTGTCCAATCCCCTTTCCTTAGCTGTGCTGTTCCTTGTTATTGAGATACAATGCAATGTTGTTACATTGTTTAAGAAGTACTGTCAACCTTTGGGGCTAACTTATTGGAATGGATTGTTCTGGTCAAACTTATTATCAAATGGGGCTAATTTAGCTTTAAAAAAATATATTAAACTAATTAGTGCTTTAAAATTGTTAATCAATTCAGTATTTTTAGCGCAAGCCAAACCGTTGGAAAGATTAAATTAAAGAGATTTATATATATAAAATATTTATCAGTGTTTTAGGATCAAATAAAAACGGTGAACTGATTAGTATTTTTGCTTAGAGATAAAATGCTGATTAATTCAGCGTTTTTAATAGGGCTATTGTAAATTAGATTCTAATTGGTAATAAGTTTAAGAAATAGTCTATTTCGATAAAAAAAAATAAAAATTGGAGCAGGGCAAGTTTGGTCAAAAGTTCAACATTTAGTTTTCTTATATAGTTGGGGAAAGTTTCAAGGTCAATTTGCAATCTGCTTACCTTCTGGCTTCTAAGGGATATGCTCAAGGTACTAGTGTTCTGCAAGACAAAAGTGTTGATTACTTTGTGCAGTTATAGTATTCAAAGTTTGAAGCATTTTAGGAGCTTCATGACAACTTTTGTGGACGTAGAAGTTCTCATGCTGTCAAGATGATTTCCCTATTCAGACGGCGCAGCCGTTAAACATTATTTTGTGTATAATGTTTCTCTTCAGTCGATTTGTTTGGATAAACAACTAGATTATAAAGCTCAACTTTTGACAGTTTGTTGGAAGTAATTAATCTTGACATAGTTATTGAAAGTAATTAATCTTGAAAAAAATAAATTGGGTCTTCTACAAAAGTGTCACTCGAAACTTTCAAATTATCATTTTTCTACATTCTTTAAAATATTAGAGTTGTCTTTAAAATCTATCTGACTCTTCTCGAATTGCCATTAAGATTAATTTTTAACTAAATATTTCTAATGAATTATTATTAAGTTAATAAACACATCTAAATGACTAAACTGCTCCTCTTTTTTAAGTTGTGTGTAAGATATTTCTCAACAATGTGCATCCTGATCCAGATACATCGGATTCTGATTGTTTCACTTTGCTTCATCTATCTGAAGTTATTCAAGAGGGATTTTTCTGGAACAATCATGCTGCAATTCTCTTCAAGAGACTATTTTCAATTAGTTTCTCCTGACATGCAGAGAGTCTGCTCAGTAACAAAGAATACATTCAGATGGTTCAATAATCCGGCCAAACTGTTCCTGATAACTATTTGCCCTTTAAAATAAGTGTTCAAATGACAAAAGTGTGAAGTGATCTTTCTATTTCATGAAATTAGCTAATCGATTTCCCTAAAACAAATCTTAGTAGACTTCATCAGAGGAAGTATAAAATCATTAGATTTAACTCTTGCTTTCTGTGGGGATTGCAGAGACTCGATCGCCCAGGTCCCAGTATAATGTGAATTGGATGAAACTATTCAGAGTGAGTTCTTCATTATGCCATTAATCTCAGCTAGATCCTTTCCAGATTTTCCTCCCTATTTTGGGACTGCCAAAGAGAAATAGCTAATACGTTATTTTCCTCCCAAGAGCTCACCTGGTTTACATTACTGCTAGCAGGAGCAAAGATGACAACAGTTGTAACTTATTTGTATGAAAGAGATGGAGATGAAGGAAGTTTAAATACTACAACAACATTTGCCTGAAAGGGACGAATGAAAGTTTAAACTTTGTGTTGATAATTAACTGTTATATAGCAATTGGCTTGGTGCAAGGTTTATGGTAGAAGCATCAAGTAGAAGGTAAAAGCAACAAAGAATTTGCAAGGGAGAAACTCCTCTTAAAGGAACAAACTGCAAGAGGATGTGCATTGGAACTAAGCTTTAAGAACACCCTGGAGAATAGTATGATCATCAGTTCATCTTGCATCCTCTTAAGATTAGCCACTGCATAACAATGTTCTAGTGTCTGTCTATCTTATATAAACAAGGAAATCTTTTTTTTGTCGATCGCTTGTCGAACAATTAAATTAGCTCTCTCTCTAGATTTTAAGACTATATCAATAGCAAATATAAGTTTCATCAGTGCCCCTCTCTTTTTGGGCACCATTAATTGATCCATCAAACACATAGGATCTTGTCAAATGAACAATAAATTATACCAACTTATTCATTGCAACCTAACTTTGCTTTCCCATATGGCCATATATGGCTTGTGCTCTCTTATTCGAATCTTCTTTCTTTCTGAAGGGCCCTACTGTATTGCTAACTGCAGACATCTTTCTCATAGTTGAACCACAAAGTTGATCCACTAGAAGCAATCCTAAGCAGATCAACAACCTTATATTTTAGATGATTGGAATGCAATTTCTCTTTTTCGAATTTTTTAATTTCACTAAGAATAAGAGGAAGTCAATTATATGAGACATTATTAGAATCAATTCTAGTGGGATTTTGATTTACATAACAAGTCAATCCTATAACCACTACCCTCCCCCCACAAAGAACAAAGAACAAAGAACCAAAGTACATTATTAACAAAAATCAAACAAGGAAAAGATTCTGTTCCCCAGTTTACCTGGCAATATCATCTCCTCTTACCGGAATCAGAGACGGCGCCGGTGCCGGCAGCGGTGGGATTACCACTCTTCTATTCTTTACCTGAGCATTCTCCATAGAATTCATGGACCTCCTTGCTATGAAATCATCCCTGACCTCTCCTACATATATAAAAAAGTGATGAATACTTTAATCATTGAGAACAACCCAAGAAAGAGACTAAAAAAAGGGACAAGAATCAAACTTTTTCCCAAGTTTAATGGCCAATACCTTGAGAATCAAGATTGGGTCTTGCAGAGGCTGACCAGAAGATGAGAGTTGGGGTGATCACAGCAAGAAAAGCCCAGAAGAAGAAGATGAGAACATAAGCCCTTGGAGGCATTCTCTTCCTATTCTTAGGTGGGGTGCAGGAAAGAAGGGCAGACTTTTTGAGGTGCTTCCTTTTACAATGGAAAGAATAGGAGAGGAAGAGGAGGAGGAGGAGGAGGAGGAGACCAACAAGAGAAAATAGCTGGCAATGGAGCAGGGAAGAGAAGGGATGGTAAAAGAATGTGGGCTCCAGAGCTGCTGCTATCATTTGCTTTATGATTAGTTTCATGCAAAGTCAAAACATATTACGAGTTAGTCTAAGGGTATTGCTGCAAATTGCCAACACATTGTAACCTTCTAGGTAGGATGTTGCTGAGAGGGGGGCCCAATTGGGTGGGCTCCATGGTTTTTTCTTTTGCTAAATTATATTTTTCTACCCTGAGAAACTATGGTTGAGATGTGATACTGAGCTATTTTTTAGGTAGTTATTCATAATATTTAAGAGCAATTTGCTTATAGTACTTAACTGGTTACTTATATTATAAGAGTGTTCTAAGGCTTAAATCTTTGTAGTATTAATTTAAATAGGGCACACTAATAAACTTTAATCTCATATAAATTTTACCGTGGCTATGATATTTTTCTCGACTACTAAAAGTCAACAAGGAGCTCCTCTAGTCTCTTCTCCTCCTACCTTTTGAGGGTGTTTCCTCCTAAATTGCAAGATTTGTTTTTTTTCCTCTTTTTTTTCTTCCTTCTTCCATCCTCGTTAATTTTTTCTCATTCCTTCGATTATCTCTCTTAACATTTCTTTGTGGTTCCTCTCTCCTCCCTATTTTATTTTGGCTGGTGTCGAGACTAAGGCTATCATAATTATGCTTGTCGAGACCATAATCATCACTATGGTGGCCTACCCCTCTCCCTTCCTCGTTGAACTTCTCTATTGTAGGGTTTGTGTGTCCTTTGGTATTTTTTTTTTTCTATCTTAGGTTAATGATCTTCGATCCTCCAATCTTCGGAGTTTCATAGGGGCCCATGTGTTCAATTATTGGATTGCGATGAAAGAATATAAAGCTTGTAGGATTATGTTATGTGTCTCTCGAACTTGATATTACATTTTTCAATTATAATACCGTCTAAAATGATATTACAGTTTCTCATATTTATGTAAATCAAACTTTATTAGTATAATCTTCAAAAATTAAATAAATAACTATAACCTACGGACTTTCCTTTAAAATATTAAAACTCAATTCAAAAGCAGGTTAATCTGTCACAAATATAAGATATTATTTATGTAACTACTTTCATAAACTAAAGTTGCATCGTGCAATAACGTCATTTAGTGCAATTATTTAAATGGGTCTTAAAATTTGGAAGGTGTTCATGAACTCCAAACAAGAAATACAACAGCGACTTTTTAATTACTAAAGTATTACCCGAATTAAATATTCTTATTCTTTGTGAATGAGTGGAAGCCCTTCATTTGACTCGTTCTTAGTCCAAAACTAATTAAAATATCTATGCCTTTTTCTTTAATTTTCTTTGAGAAGAAAGATGGCTACATTAAGACTTAAAAGAGCATGGAATTTGTCAAGAAGACACCCGATTAAAGTTCAATATTGGTAGCAGCAAATCTTATTGGAAAGATGAAGTTAAGCTGTTGAGTAACGCAACAGAAGTTAGAAATTTTTCAACACATTGACAAGGTCATAGTGCCTCGGAATTCAAAGTAGGCATGTACTTTGGATAATTAGGCTATGGATTAGAGATCAACTTGAGAATGAAATATAAACTCTCTTGGAATTTTTATTTATTTTTAAGTTTGTAGCCTAAGCGGTAAGTTTGTAGGTAATTATATATAGCTAATATAATAATTACCAACTTTTCATGTATTACATTGTTATTCTTACTAATACCCGCTATTTTTTTATATATTATATTATTACTCATGACAAATAAGATATCCTTTTATTTTAATATATATTGTTGAAATCTAAGTCTAGAAATACTCATACAATATGAGCTGCTTCCATCGATGCCAAGGCGGTGACTCAGCCTCTTATGTCGGAAAAAGACACAAGATTGAGCTACTCAGCTAAGCCATGACGGTCTTGGAGAGGCTTGAGGAGTTTCTTAGAAGACGCCCTAGTGGGACGGCCTCGCTATCCGGTGACCAATGCTGATGTAGAGTCCTGGATCAGGTTGGAGATCGTCCAATCGAACTTCCTAACTTTAGGGTTTCTCACACTAGTAGGGTTAACAACCATTCTGCACATAACCTTGCTAATATAAGGTACAATGTATGGTTTGATCCACCTCAAGATCTTGATGTTAAAATAAATAAGATTAAAAATAAATAAAATCATTTGAGCAGTATTCTATTGAGGATAAATAAGATCCTTACTTATAGATAGAATTTAGTACTTGTAGGCAGAGGCTGGAGCCTGTAGCTCCACTCATCTTGAAATCAAAACTCATTCCATCTTAGCATTATTTCATTGGCCACGAATAAGATCCCTACATACCAGTATCATTTACAGCACGCATTGAAGTCCTATTTTGGAAAGTAGTTTTTAGTTAAAAACCCTTTCAAATAATTGAGAGAGAGAGAAGGAAGAATCTCAGCAAGACATCTGAAGTGCTCAGAAGCTCTGAGGGTGAGTTAAGCTAATTGTGTTTCTGAGCACATCTATAAATACCTTTAGATGGCGTATTTTTTTCAGAGACTCTTTATTTTGAAGTGGTTGGTAGTGTAGAACTAGTTTGAAGCGTACTAAGGAAGGAAAAAAGTGCAGTTCATCTTTAGATAAAATTGAAGACAAGTAAATGCACACCTAGTTATACCTGCAGCTTAAAAGTAGAGAAGACTAACACAAGCTTACCAGGAATCCTTCAATATAATAGGCGAAACATGAACTGCTGGAGAAGATGACGATTTCACCAGCTCTAAATACTTTCTTTTCCCGGCCATGACGCACAATTTGAGGATTGCCATCACAAATTACTCAATATAGAAGGAAAATGAATTAGCAACTGGAAGTAACTTTCTTCAGATTCTGAACTATGTTTCAGTTTAAGTATTATGTAACACATCAAATATTTCAGGCCTCTAAATTGCCTAGTCTCCCCTAGGCAAAGGCAAAGCCAAGTTCAATCTTTGGCTAAACTGCTGCTTGCTGATGACTTCTTCCCACCATACCTCTGCCAAAGACATTGACATAATAATTGTAAGAAACTGACGCACACTTTAAAAGGTAAGCATAATGATAAATCAACTAAAATGTTAAGCGGATATAGCATATTTGATCATTAAATGCAACTGCAAACATGTGAATGATAGGCCAAGAGCTGATGCATGAGCACAAGAGCTAAAACAGCAACGCCAACCATAAAAAGTTGTATGAATAAAGAAACAACAGAATACCAAACTAAAGTTCATAGAGTCTTGCAAAACCCTGCACAATTGGTCTACCTACAATAGGCTATGCAAGTTGATGCATCAACTAGAATGGCAGACAAAATATGGCTGCATAACATTTGGTTGTTCATTGCACTGAACAGGGTACGTATCATAAGCCAAATAAAATTGGTGCAAGAATAAGAAAACTGATGCTGTGATGGCAACATTTTAATCAGAAGGAATCATCAGTAGCAAGAATCGTAAAGAACAAACTTTTACTAGAATTCACCAAAAACCTCAAAAAATTTTACTAGAATTCACCAAAAACCTCAAAAGATTGCTCCACGAGTTGGGTGTATAATCAAGCACCAAAGAAAAAATGACAAGACTTGTCTAATCAATATAATCTAACAGCAAATGGTGATTGCATGTATCAGTAGTCTACAGGTTTTCAGTTGCTCTCAACTACAGCACTAGAAGCTAATTAAAGCCTTTGCCTGGGTCTTTTTGCATTTGACAAGTTCAAACTTATCTTTTTTATTTCTATTTTATTTTCCTTAATTTTCCTTTTTGTTGGTCTGTGCTGAGAAACACTCACACCTTTTGAAATCTTTGTAAACATCTAAATGCATGGTGGGCCAGCAATCATGATAATATATACTAACAAATCAGTTCTCACCTGCTTCCCTATGTCGAATGGCACGTACTTGTATTTGATCATATGTAGAATTTGACGCTTCATTGTCAGCGCAAAAAGAACAAACCAATAGCAGAGAAGGATAGGCCAGAAGACAGGAACATCAAATACAGAGAAAAATGTCATCATGAAAGCGACACAAAAAGCTTTTGTGATACTATACCTGCAAAAGAAGAGATACCAAACTTTGAGCACTGAACGGATACCACAATTTACAAACTTAAAAAAAAAAAAGAAGACAAATCAAAGACATATGCAATCTTTGAAATATACATCCTTAAGAAATAGTACAAATAGAGACCAAGAAAAGTTTTACAATTAAATGAAACTGCTCCACTAAGAAAAAGATTAACATGCCCACCTCGATTGGCTGATGCATATACAAAATATGTATCAGCACCACTCATATCCAACAACAATTTTCTTACAGAATACTGCCAGTATCAAGCTAAAACAAACGGATAACATGAGAAAAAGGTTAAGCAGACGAGTAATGTCATGCTGCTAATTAAAAACAAATCATCTATATCAAGTTATCAACAAACATATGAAACCACTATACATCCTTAAATGTCTCAATTAGTTAACTACCGGATTGTAGAGACCCGCTTATCAACTTTCATGCATATTAGATTATCAAATGGAACCAATAATTGCTTCTACCAAATCATTCACTAATTTAGAGGGAGGAGTACCTATTCATATCTTTAAATGAGAAATATGACCAAATGCAAAGATTTTCTTCAATGCCCAGCCTTCTTACTCCAACACTCCCCAAAGGTAGATCGGTTGAAATCATCCATATAGCAATATGACCACATGTTGATGATGATATATATTTCCATATATACATATGTCTATTTGCAGCTCAAATGAACCTAAATCTAACAGAATCTCTAGCACGCTTGGAAACAATTTTTTTAATAATTCATTTCTTTCTATTATTCATTTGAAAATGCAAATATTTACCTAGACTCTTCAAACAGCTCTTAAACAACTCATCTCAATATATCATGCTTCTTTTGTCATGGTCAGAGCACTTTCAAGGTAAATTTGTGGCAACGAATCCACACATCCACTTACTGACCAACTCAGGTTGCACAGATATAAATTGGATATCAAGAAGCATAACTTATTTGGTGTAATGATCATCCAATTTAGACTACAGTTTCTATGTGTGCAATTCAAGGTCTCCTTTCTTCTTTGTTCTTTTTCTTCTTTTAAAAAGAAAAGGAGAAAGTTTGAGAGGGAAGGTCCTCTTTCACATCACATGCGATTTGAGACAATGATTTCATTACTTTACAGAAAAATTAAGCTACACCTTCCATTTTCTTTCTTTATTTTCTACTCAAGCTTTTGACTCCCTATCAGACAGTAAAACTATTGCACTCGCCCCATGTTCAAATATTTAAAGGATTGAAAATTTTAATAGAAGAAAACAACATTGACTAAAGTCATGAACAATGACCATAATAATAAAACCTAAGAAATGAATCAAACTCAATAGACAAGAAAAACCATACCAAGATGTTAAGTTGCTTCGACAGCACTGCAAGAAACAATCTTTCATACAAGAACAGAAAAAGGAGGAGTTATAAAATTACATCATTGGAAGACAATTTCCTAAAAGCGATATTATAGACATTACTGTAGCGAAATGGCAATGAAAGTTAAACATGGCTTAAATAAAAAAGAAAAGAACCAGAGCTATGTGAATCTTAACCAGAATTTGAATTCGGGGAGACGGCGAATGAAGGGCTTAAACTCATCTGAACCCCTCGTCGGCAGCGCCGGCCCATCGGATACTTCCAGCTCCGGATCCACCATCGGGGACAGGAACCCGATCAGGAGATTTATCAAATAGATCCCAAGACCATATGTGACGACATAAAACCCCTGCACATAGTAAACCCTAAGCACATAGATGGCGGCCACCACCGCCGTCCCGACCCATCTCTCCACCGCATGGGGAGTAGATTTGTCAAGATAGTACTGGAAAGTCCTCGAGAAATCGCTCCTCCACTTTGCCAGAGGAAAATCAGCGGCAGCGGCGTTACCGGGGGACGCCTCCATGAGAGCAATTACAAGAACGCTCCTTTAGATCCTCCCAAAGATCGCCGCGAGGAATCGCACGGTAATTGCGACGGGAATCGATTTCAGAAATGCTTGGAGATCCGGCCAGATCGAGGGTTAGCGTTAGGCTTTGGTCGCCAAGGGATCGAAATCGAGATCGAGAGATCGAGATCGAGAGATGTGAAAGGGTAATTCTCCTCGATAGCTTCGTCACGGTCAGTTGGTCCCGAACTGGAGGAGAGGAAAGAAGGGAGGAAATCCCCCACATCCAAAATTGTATGAAGTTACTACATCCTGTGAACGTGGCAGCTGTTACCCGGCCCAGACTGTTTAGGCCCATAAGCCATTTATCCAGACAAACACACACAAGAATAAATAGTAGCATGACTATTTTGCAATTAACCCCTCATAATATTTTTTTTATTAAGGACAGCCCCAAGTGATGTATTTTTGCAAACTCCCCCTTCTGCATGTATATAATATTAGCAAATACCTTCAATAGTAAGACTCCACTGTAGATAGCTTTACAATCTTATCCAACTTAACCGGATAGATTTGGTTGGCAACCTGTCGGAAAGAAAAGATCCCATCTCCAAACAAAATTATTGCAAACCATCCCAAAATTCCAAAACACAATCATCTACAGGAGGGTTCATGTTGGATCCAAATCCTATCTGTTAGATTTATGTCCAACATCATATCCCATCTGTTAGATTTATAGGCAGCATCGTATCCAATCCGAGGTCAGGATACTGGGACAAGACGGGAATATTTTAGTGGATTTGTGCCCCAGCAATGGATCACATCATTGACCTCCAAGTTCTGATTCCAGAGTTCAAGCATTTGGCCAACTTATAAGCTTGAATTGATTAGGAGCAGCTCCGGCCAGATTGGACTGCTCGATGATACGTGCAAATGATGTAATATATATTATTATATAATCATTGGGATAACATATGTTATAGATATAAGATGTACACATGTATATATCATAAATAAAATGATAAATAATGAATAGTCAGTAATTAAGTAAACAATGCACATGCATGTCTTAGAGTGCAATTAGAACATAAGCTAATCATCGTCAAGCATTTAAGCTATTCGTAGACTAATATAGGATCTAAACTTTGTTAAAATGTATCTAGAGTGGACCAACTGTACTCATGTGTCTTAAGATCCTTCTTACACGATAACAAATTTAACAATTTATCAAAGTAATTAGTACGTAAGTGAGATCATGTACCTAGATCTAACAAATTACTTATGCTATGATATATCGTTGTTCTGAATCTAGTAGGTTTTAAGCTTTGGATTATTGATTGGAGTGAATCTAACAATTCATGTTGCATCAGGAAACCAACAGTGGGATGCATACCTTGAGTACCAATCACAGTATCCATAGCAAGAGGGTGACAAGGTAAAGCTTCTTAGACTAGTGATAGATCGACACAAAGTCGTCGGCTAGTGATTTCTTTCGGTGAAACCCGAGGATGAAAACTGTACCAAAATGCTATACACATAATCAAATTTAAATTAACTAAACATAAGGCAAGGTCACTCACCGGCAAATCGAGTGGAGGCATATATTTGCTCCAACGACTCTACAACGACGAACACTCACCTTTGGTCAAGAAAGAGAGAGTGAGAGAGGACTAGGGCAATCGGTGAAAACAACTGGAAAGAAAGTAAAAGGAGAGAGATGTGGGAGATTAAGTTTTGAAAAAATCATTTCCTCCTCAGCGAATTCCTTGGGTTGCAGTAGGAGTACTCATGGACTAGGTCGGGCTTGACTTGATTGAATAAAAAAAAAAGGCTTGCTCAAGTCTAGACAAGGGCTTGCCTAATCAAGTACTAGACTAGCTTTGGGCTAGATTCAAGTTTTTTGACATTGTCCGGTCCATACACATGTTGTTAGGCGAGCCAATAGCAAGTAGATGACCAAGTTGGACCTAATGAGACATGACTGAAATTAAGTGCATGTTTTTCATATTAAGTGCTTTCATTAAGGTGATAACAAATTTAAGGAATTGAAACAAGAATTAAAAAGAAAATAAATCTATTAGATATGAGCGAGCCAATTGTGGGCGGACAAGCTAGACCTCAATGGACGAATAATTATCTACGGGCTCTAATAGACGAGTCGAATGCTAGGGGCTTGGACCAAGTCGTACTTGGACAAGGCTTAGCCTGAGACAATCCAATAGATTTCTAGGTCGAATTGGACCAAGCCGATCCAAAGTGGGCCCAAGTCAGGCTTTGGCCTGATTTTATCAAGTTGGACATTGACCGGCTTCGATCCCATGGGCCTTTGAGCGCAACTATCAAGCTATTTGATAAGTAGATTCAAACATAAATCAAGTCTAAATCAATATCAAATCAAGCTCGAATCTGGCTTAAATCAAGGAAGCTATGTTTGAAATTAAATTTGAGTCTAATTCAATTAATCAAATTTAACTCATTTCAAATACAGATCCAACTTGATCAAGTCTTTTTGAGCGAAGCTCGAACCGGCTTGATTATTAAGACAGCCCTTGGCTTTCTTTTATCTCAAGTCAGAGATATATATAAACTATCCTCTGCTCACTCGAGCTTGGCTAACCTACCAAGTAAAAAAAAAGGACAACTATGAGGCCACAGATTTGATCACAAACCTAAGTAGTTGTGGCTCTCATCAAAGCTGGTCAATATAGAACAAAGTAGGGGCCCCATAGTTGCTTTTGGCTGGTGCAAAGGACAAAGAGGCCTAAAATTAGGGGGCTCTTTCTTCTTCCAATTGGCTCTAATACTCTATGACATATCCCTTTTGGAATGAGGGGTGCCCTATGTGGCAGTAGCCCAGACTTTTTTGTGAACTTTAACTATTGGTGAATGATTGATTGCTTATCTGATCCAAGGCAATCATTTTGTATGAAGCATGATTGGCAGAGTGGGGAACAGAACTGTGAGGGTTTTGTTTCTTTTTCATTAGAGGATTACTTTTTGAGTTTATAAAGCTTTTTTATCACTTAGTGTGTGTAGTAGCTCATAGAATATCAGGACAAAATACTAGTGGCTTCCTAGATTAGTCATAGTTTATTAATGTGTGTCAAAAGCTGAATATATTTGGTGGGAATGATGGTTATAACAACTATGTTCATGCACCATAATAATGAGCTGAAAAGTATCAATCACTCTATTATTTAGAAGGTAATGTGGAACAGGCAAAAAATAAATAAATAAATAAAAATAGGTCATTTTGGGAGAGTGAAGAAATTTGCTTCTTAATCCACTGTTTTCCGTGGAACACACATAGTAAGAAATATTCAAAAAGTTATTACTTATCTTCACTATTTTCCATCATTCAATCACATTCTTTGGTGTTTGAAATTACTTAATTTGACTCTATCAAAATCTTTTGGCAAAGAAAGTATTAAGGTGTGGAGATGGAATTAGCATCAGTTAGACGAGTTCGAGTTCGAATGTCATTTCCAGAGAGCAAGAGTTTGATAGACATTGCAATAGGCATTGAATAAAACAATGAAAGAGCAATTTTTAGTTTGGACGTCGGATTTTCACTACTTTCATATAATAGTTTCAAATGCAACCCAAGGTGTTTGAACACACCAATGAATACTTAACGAGTTGAGTTAGTTTTCTTAAAAGCCCTATATATAACTTATATCTAATGGAGTTGTATGAGCGAGAGAATATTATAAAAAAAAATCTTGATAGCTTCGTAGAGAGAGAAAAGAGAGGAAGAATATAATTCTTTTATTTTTTTTAGTTGAGAAGGCTTTCTCCCCATTGTAATATCTTTTTGGTTCTATACAGTGAAATATATGAAATTTCTATGGACGTAGTCTTAGTTGAGTGAACCACGTAAAATTTGTGCTTCCTTTACTCGTAATTTTTTGTTCTTCTTCTTGCTTTTCAAATTTGGTCTCCTAAAAATTAGTCTCAGGATCTAAGTTGTGATTAAGAGTGATGGTAGAAGAAAAAAAGCTTTATATTAAGAAGTTTAATGGGAGCAATTTTGTTCTATGAAAGATATATACAAAAGATTACTTATACCATAAAGACCTTTATTTTCCCTAGGTAAACCTAAAGACATTGATGATACAAATAATGTAATTGCAAGTGATATCAACTAGAATTGACACTATGACATAGCATCAATTATAATTAACACTATGACATGGCATTGAAGGCTTGGGTACACGAGTGATAAAGTAATAAAATAATAATTTCAAAAGAGAAGCTGGATTGTCTTAAATTAGCGATATGAAATTTTGTGAATATTACATTTTTAGGAAATAGAAAAAGAATAGTTCTACAAATATTAGAAGAACACCTTTAAAACCTAAAACTCGTTCACATTGATATTTGGAGATCGACATAGGTATTTTCTCTTGGTGATTCTCTTTATTATGTTATTTTCATAGATAATTCAACTAGAAAGCTTTGCATTTATTTCCTAAAATTTAAGTTTGACGTGTTTGAAGTGTTTAAGAAATAGGAAGCTTTAGTTGCAAATAAGACATGATTGAAATGAGGGCAAGAGTTTGAAGAATTATGTGCAAAAAATAGAATAAGCAGCGAGATGATTGCTCTAAAAATACCACAACAAAATGGTGTTGTAGAACGTATAAGCAAAACACTTTTAGAATGTGCTAGGAGCATGAGGATCAATATTGGGTTATCAAAGCTACTGGACAAATATATGGTGCACCGCAACTTACTTTATCAATAGAGGACCATAGTTACATTGAAATACAAATTAATAGATGAAGTTTGCATAGAAAGAAAGGTAAATTTGTCAAATTTGGGTTTTTGGTTGCGCATACTATTTATACATTGATGCTAAAAATAGGTTCAAACTTGATGCAAAGTCAAAAGTATGTATTTTCATTAAATATGATACTAATTGCTCTAGATGCGGTCTTTAGAATCATGAAAGTTGTAATATTATTAAAAGTAGGGATGTGATATTTAACGAAGCAGTAATATACAAAGACTAAAAAAGCCTAAGAAAGCCTCCACAAAAATAAGAATTTATAGAGCTTAAAAAGATATCTATTAAAGATGTATGAGGACAACCAGATGAATAATATGATAAAGTCAAAGGCACCATCCGTTGTGATTAGAAGATTCAAAGTAGAATTACTAAAGCACCGACTCGTTATTATATGTCTTTTTTTTATTTCATTAATTGATAATGGGGAACCAAAAGTCTCAATAAAAAATTGTAGGTCAGCACCAAAGTTGAGTAGGGGCATACTATGGTCAAAGAAATGAATTTTTTGAAAACAAATCAAATATGGGACCTGGTCTAAAAGAAAAAGGAACCCTGCAAAATAAATGGGTAAAGAAGCTGAAAGAGGAACCTAATGGATTTAGATATACAAAATCAGATTGGTAGTAAAACACTTCCAATAAAAAGTATGTATTGATTTTACAGAAATTTCCTAACCTGTTGTCAAGTTGTTTACTATCAAGACTGTGCTTAGTACTGTGGCTGTTAGAGATCTACATCTAGAGCAGCTAGATGTGAATAATATTCTTTATGGAGATTTAGAAGACATTCACATGAAGCAGCCAAAAGAATATGTGAAAACTTAAACTGAGTGGCTTGTGTGTAAACTCAAGAATAGTTTGTATGCACTAAAATAAGCTCCTAAGCAATGGTACAAAAGGTTGACAATTTTATGGTACAATATGAGTATAATACTTGTAACTTTGATAGCTGTTATTTCATTAAAAAATTAAAATTCATATGTAATGTTATTATTATATGTAGATGACATATTAGTTTCATACTTTAACATGAATGAGTTCGACAAACTCAAGGATCAATTGTCCTAGGTAGTCTCTATAAAAAAATTCATGCAACTGAGTGAATACTTGAAATGCACATTGAAAGAGATTGAGAAAGACAACTCCTAAGATTACCCTAGAAAGAGTACATTGGCAAGATGTTGAAGATATTCAATATGTAGAATGCTAAATCAGTTAATGCACCTCTTACAAGTCATTTCAGACTTTCAAGTCGATAATTTATAAGGACAGGATGAGAAGGCAAAGATGATAAATGTTCCATATGCCTTAGTAGTCAAAATTTTGATGTATGTTATGATATGTATAAGATCAAACATTGTTCATGCAGTGGGAGTCCTTAGAAAATATACGAGAAATTTAGGTAGATAGGATTGAAAAAGCAGTGAAGTAGGCACTTAGGTATCTAAATGGCATAAAGAATATTTCTCTATGTTATGGAGGTTCTAGGATCAAGCTAGAAGATTTTGTAGGAGATCAAAGGAGAGCACTAGTGGGTATATGTTTATCTTAGACAGTGTAACAATTTCTTAGGTTTCAAGGTTACAAAAGATCATCGCTTTATTAATTAATAGAGTCAGAGTATGTTGCAACTTTAGAAGCTAGCAAAAAAATAATATGTTTGAAGAATTTCTTAGATGAGTTGGGAATAGAGAAGAAATATTGAATTTCTATACCGATAGTCTGAGCATAATACACTTTGCACAATATTTCATTCAAGAACAACACACATTGATACAAAATATCATTTTGTGCTGCCACATCTAGATAACAAAACCTTAAAGCAAGTGAAAATTCATATAAACCAGGATTTAGCTGACATGTTAACAAAGGTTATCACTATAGAAAAACTGAAAATGAACTCAACTTCTACTAGTCTTTTAGATTAAAGATAGTGTTGAGATCCCGTGAGCTAAGGTACATCTTGATGGCTCATTTTCCACATATAATCTGTGAAGTCATATTAGTTTCCAAGTGGGAGATTGTTGATATGTGGAGGCCAAATTAGCTTTAGGCTATCATTCAAATAGGTCTTTGGGCATTCGAAACACCACTAGGGATGTAATCGAGCTTAGCTCGATCAAGCTTACATTGAAATTAATTTTAAGACTAGATTTGTGATCAAGCTTGAATTAAAATCATTTCAATTTAAGTCAATTTTGAACTCGAATCAAGCTTGAGTCTAATGAGCTGATTAATTAGCAATTTTAAGCCTTATCAATTCAAGTCATTTTCGAGCTTTAACAAACTTGAATTGATTTAAACTTGAATCAAACTTGAAATAGAGCCTAACTGAACTATAAAAATATAAATATTACCAAAATTAATAGCATTTAGAGATAAATAAGTAGAGAATTAGACCATGTTCCAATCTAATTTAGAGAACTAGTCCATGTTCGTCAACTATGTATATCTTCCAATATATTTAGAGAAATCAACTCTTGACTTACATATGAAGATAAAGAAGACTATGAATTCAAAAATGAAACCTGCAACTTACAACCACCACAAAATGTGGCAATCTGGCAAGCATTAGGGATTCCAAGATCTCAAATCCAACATAAGTTCCTTCTCCCAACTACTAAAGAAAGAGGATAAACTAAAACTACCAAAATACCTATCAGGAAAGAGTCGATGAGGGCTCAAGGTGGAACGATGTTTAGATGTGTCGAGGTGCAAAGGTGGAGTAGCATGCCAAGGTGTGGAGGTAGGGCAGAATGTCGACGTGTGGAGGTGGAGCGGTGTGCTAGCTTGTAAAGATTGCAACTAGTGCGAAGTTAGAGTCTTGGAGAACAATGGCAATGGAGGTCACTCGCAATCGCAGAGAAGGCTAGGTAGATTTGGGGCTTGGGAGGGGAGAATGGAATGGAAGTTATAATAGAAAATTCTAACCTAGGGAGAGAGAAACTGGATTGTTAAATCAAAAGATCTAATAGTTCATATTACTCATATTATATATCAAGCTGACTTGATCAAGTCAGCTTGAATTTAATTTTGATCCTAGTTTCGATATCAAGCTCAATTCAACTTATTTTTGAGTTGAGCTTGATTGAGTCTTATCAAGCAAAGCTCGAGCCGGCTTGATTAAACGCCATCCATCGCAACTTTTGTTTCACTATTTTAACATGGCACCGAGTGTTTAAATGTAACATTAGGTGTTCGAATATGACATCAAATTTTGAATACTGTTGTATTTAGTGTTCATGCACAATCGCAACGTTTGAGTGCGTAGCAAATACCTCATGAGTTGAATTAGATTTTCTTGAAAAATCTATATATAACTTTTATTTAAAGGAATTATATGAGCGAGAGAATATTGTGAAAAACTTCTATTTCTAGAGAGAATAAAGAAATGAAAAACATGAAATTCTTTACTTTTGGGTTGAGAGAGCTTTCTCTCCCTATTGTAGTACTTTTACATAATGAAATCGATGAGATCTCTGTAGACATAAACCTACTTAGATGACCGATATAAAATTTGTGTCTCCATTGCTTCTGATTATGTTTCTTATTTCTTACTTTTCATGTTTCTTCTCCCAACAAAAAATCCTAAACTTTTAGAATTTGGCGATACACCGAATCACTAACAAAACCAATGTGTTTATCTCTCAATTTATAAAATTTTAAATATAAGTTCGTCTAGTTAGTGCATAGGAGAGAAACTTTTGTGAACTAACAAATAATTATAATGCAAGTCGTTAACAGAAATAGATCTACTTTTAAACTTATTTATCAAGGTAAATAACACCCAAACTTATATATCAAAATGGGTCTATTTTATCATAACTCTAAGTAAAATGTTTAACTTTACTTAAAACACTAATTAAGTAAAACTTAGATTTTATCAGTATTTTTATTAAAGCACTTTAGCTAATACTTTACATCCCCTAATGTTTAGGTAAAATACCTAATAGTTATTATCATGCTTACACTTCCCCTGCATCCCTCTAGACTCCCCCAGTCCACGTTCTCTTCACTCGCTGTGGTCCTTTTCCTACTCCCTAGGCCAAATATTTTTTGGAATTCACACACAATGAGGTACAGGAAATTTCCGTGGGGAAGGATTCCCTGCAGCTGTGTGTGTAGGAATATCCTTAAATTGGTGCCGTATCCAATTCCATCTCGAAAAGTAACCGGCTGTTGTAAATTGCTGCAGCGGGAATTTTATAGGGTTGGATCCCATCTAATTTATGGAGTCTTCGCTATATAAAAACACGGCAGGTGGAATCCCTCCATAGGCCGAACGTTCTTCTTCTTCTTCTTCTTCTCTGTCTAAGACCGAGCTTAAGAGGGAGGAGGAGGGGAGGCGGATGGGTGCGGAAGGATATGCGATCCCCTCCCTCCACCGCAAGAAGGAAGGGCAGCCTCCCTCTCGTCCTCCTCCGATCATCCTTGGCCTCCAGCTCT
Source organism: Typha angustifolia (assembly GCF_048772165.1). NCBI lineage: Eukaryota > Viridiplantae > Streptophyta > Magnoliopsida > Poales > Typhaceae > Typha > Typha angustifolia. The sequence goes on along the minus strand of NC_133246.1, from coordinate 5,012,863 downwards.
CCGCCCTCATCGACCATGTCGCTCGAGTCGACTGGTCGCTCCTCGATCGCATCCCGGGAGACAGGGGAGGGTCTCAGCAGGTCGAAATCGCTGAACTTGGCAATACCCACTTCGCCTTTTGGTCTCTCCGATAGTTTCCGACAGATTTTGTTTTGATGTTTTCTTGGTTTCTTCTCATGTTTTCGGCGTGGGTGAGATGATATTTTTCGACGCCCACGCCCATCTTATGGAATTGCTTGTGGGTTTTCTGGGTATGATTTGTGCTGGGAGGAAGCCTTGATTTTTATTGTTTAGATTGTCTCAGAGCAATGCATCTCTTTGATCTGTATGCTCGGATCGTGACAAATTTTGGCCAATTTTGTTTTGAAGTGTTTAGGTGCTATCACGACAGGAAGAGTTTTTGTTTGTTTTGTTTTCCTTTTCTTGGTAATTTTACAAATAATTCAAAGTTTGATGTAGTTTATGCAACTACCTGTACTTCTTTTCCAAAATTCGATTTTTTTTTAATATGTGGGCCTTTGTCATTCTCGAGTTTGACCACTTCTTTAAGGAGAGCTGTTTTTGCTTATTACTCCTGAATTCTACTGTTATATTGCTTTCCTTGTCATGGATAAGACTCTGGGTTGCAATTGTTGGTTCCTTGGCTTGAACTGAAAATATTTATGCTATGCACAATTATCATACGCGTAGTGTTCAGAATTGTCATTATAATACTTTAATGCCAAACTTTTGTTAAATCAATGATTGTTATTTACTTTCCCTTTGGTGCATAAGTTGCAAGTCTCATGTCTACTAACCTTTGTTCGTCCTAAGTCGTCCTCAATTTTCCCGTTCACTACATTATTGGTGGGCTAAGATCCTCTCCAAACGCCCTCTCCAAACGCCGTAGATGACATAGCTCTCGGAACGCACTTTTGGAATTTGATGGTTCTTCAGGACATACTTTAACATTCTAATTTCTTTTTGATAGAAAATTCTACAAAATAATTAATTCTATACTTCTATTACATGCTGACATATCCATTGTTTCTCATACTGATGGAGCTCCTCTCTATCAGTCTGATGGATTTTTGTTTTTCCTGTATAAATTTCGGACCAAAATACTTCCACAAAATTTTGTAATTTAAAATTTACTTCTTTTGTTTTAACAAGGATACCATAGTGAGTGATATTTGGTAGGTTTGTTCCTTCCACCTTTCTCTTTTGACTTAATTGTGCTTTAGAGAGGAAGACATATCCGTAACGAGAAATTATAATCTTTCCCTCTTCTATACAGTTTCTAAGTATAGAAGTTTTATTGGACTTCTCCTGGTTCCATGAGCCTAATATACAACGAAGAAGGCAGATTACTTTACCAACTAAATGGTCTTAAAGTTTTATGCGAATTCACAATATTGTTTGATTTTGCCTTGGCCAGAATTTAGACATCAATTTCTACTGGGCTGATTTTAGATTGATAGCTAATGATAAAAATTCATAAATTCTTCTGAAGCCTTCTTGTCTTCAAGTTGTGCTCTAGTCGACCCTGTACCACTGAGAAAAAGTTTGGATGATGATACTTGATGATCTCATGTGTGCAAAAATTTTAGGAAATCATTCTGTTATGACAGCCAATTTATTCATAATTAGCGGTTGAGGTCAAGATTCTATTAAGAAGCAAAAATTTGTCTACTGTTCTCTCTTTTACATACTTCTATCTATCTCTCCTCATATTAGCATTTATTCATAAGTAGTTACTTGAGCAGTTTATGATGGGAAAACAGGTTTCTTTTGAAGATTTGAATCATATACTGAGTGAAGTTAACACCCATATTCTCCCATTCCGGAATGATCTTTCTCCTTTGAGGACAATGGCTGGGGGTAGTGTTGCCAATACCATTCGGGGCCTGATTGCAGGTTTTGGGGTCTCAAGTGGAATAGTTGGCGCTTGTGGTGATGATGATCAAGGGCGTTTGTTCATCCATAATATGAGTTTTAGTGGTGTTGATCTTTCGAGATTAAGAACGAAGAAGGGACCTACTGCACAGGTGAGAGCTTGAACCATGTTGTTTTCCTTTTGGGTTAATCGGTAATGGCATTTGAAAGCTAAATATAATCTCTTACAGTGTGCATGCATGGTTGATGCTGATGGGAATCGTACGATGCGTCCCTGCCTGTCAAGTGCAGTTAAGCTTCAGGTATGAAAATCAAGCACTTTTTGGACTAAAATGAAAATCAAGTTTTCCTTGACAGATTCTGCAGAAGTTTGCTAGTTGTTTGAGTATGCATGTTTTAATTACAGGCCAATGAGTTAAATAGGGAGGATTTTAAAGGTTCAAAGGTGATCTTTTTCTTTCAATATATTTGGGTCAACTTTATCTAATTATCTCATTGTGGTTTGGCTTTTGCTGATAAGTCATAACGAATGCAGTGGCTGGTAGTGAGATATGCATATTTCAACTTGGAGCAAATCAGTGCTGCTATCAGGATTGCTAAACAAGAGGGTGTTTCTGTCTCCATGGACTTGGCCAGTTTTGAAGTATGATCATATATAATCTCATGCTCATGTGTTTCTATTCAATGTATGTGAATGTCATGGTGTAGTATTTCTAACCTAACTTCCTTTGCCAACTATTGACCTCATTCAGATGGTCCGTGACTATAGGTCTCATCTCATAGACCTGCTGGAGACTGGCAATATTGATCTTTGTTTTGCCAACGAAGATGAAGCTAGAGAGCTAATAAGGTGATTATCTTTTTCTTGCACCAGGGTGTAAATAAAAGCTATAAGAAAATGATTAGTAGCAGTAAGATCACATCTACAGCTGGAAGAAGCCTTCTAGCTTACAGTAAAGTGACATCATTTTGAAATTTATAGTTGTTGTTAGACATACATAAATAAGCTAATGTGAAACAATTTTTACTCCATTTACCTCTAGAAATTATGTGTTTAGACACTGACAAACTTATAACTCTTACTGCTGGGTTATATGTGTAGTAACTTTGAACTTTGTAATACTTACTTAAGTAGCAGATAGTACTTAAAACAGTGATTCCTTTTATGATACAGTGACACTGGTTGTTGAGAGAGAGCAGTGCATAGAATTTATGTCATATGTGTGTTAACAGGGCAGAGCCAACAGCTGATCCAGAGGCTGCAGTAGGGTTCTTGGCCAAGCACTGCAAATGGGCTGTGGTGACTCTAGGTTCTAGAGGCTGCATAGCAAAGCATGGTAAAGAGGTCAGTGGCAAGAACTTGGTGCTTTTTATTTGTAATGAATGCACTGAGAGAATTTAAACTGTCCAAATGTAATAATTTCTTCTAAACTTTTTAACTTTACAATTCATGAAAAAATTACTAAAATATCATAGGTGGCATTTAGAGTTTCTTACAATCCATAAAGCAAAAGGAAGATCGTATACCAATAAAATCATTGACCATGAGGTATAGAACAACAAAAGCACCCTGCAAAACAGAAGTTTGCACTTTTGTGTGAGAGTTCTATAACATCCATAAGTTTAGTGATGTTTGCAGATGAGAGAAACTTTTCAAAATGACAATGCTACTCCTGTAGAGAGGTATTGTAGTCTCTGTAACTGTAAAGTGATAAAGCAAAGCCATATTTCAGTTGCTCTGTAATAATGTTTTCATATATGTAAAATCATTATCTCTAAGCTTTATTTTGTAGTTTGTGATCAGAATGCTCATTGAGTATCATTAAGACATTCCATTAAGTACCTTCCAATGGGGCGAGAGTTCAGAGACTTGCTTCGAAATTCACTAACATAAAGTACAAGTCATCTTATATAGAGTTGATACTGGTGATTCATGAAGGCATGGTCACAACATAGATAATCTGAAAAGCACTATAATATTAGTATCACTTCTATGGTCATTGAGATAATGGGAAGGATTACTGATTCAATATCACCTGATCTATTTCAGGTTGTTCGTGTCCCTGCCATTGGGGAAGCAAATGCTGTTGATGCTACTGGAGCTGGTGATCTCTTTGCTAGTGGCTTTCTATATGGACTGGTGAAAGGGCTCCCATTGGAGGACTGTTGCAAGATTGGAACTTGCAGTGGTGCCTCTGTGATCCGAGCTCTTGGCGGTGAAGTCAGGCCTGAGAATTGGCAGTGGATGTACAAGCAGATGCAATCTGCGGGTCTCTCAATTCCTGAACTCAACACTTGATATTCCTACACCTGTTGGATTTCCTTCCACATCCATACTAATTTAGAAATGGCAGCAGAATGTTTCATTTTGGCAGTCATTTTATGATGATTAGGTTATCTATTAGATTCAATCAGCTATAATATGTGACTGAGGGGGTAGGATGAAATTTAAGCTTTCGTCGAAGGCGGGAGACTTGTGTGAGAAGTGTTCTAAACTCTTCCATACTATGACTACCTATTGAAGGTCTTATGTATTTTTTTTCGTTACCCAGATCTAATGCTGTCAACTGATTTTTTTTTTCAAATGCTCTGAGTTTGGATTCTCACTTGTGCTAAATTGAAGGAAAACCCTTGCAGTTGGTAACCAAAACCGCAATTGCAGGAATTTCCTGCAGTAGGTTAACCTGGCCAGCAAGCAAGCACTTCATTGATTTCAAAACCATGCATTAGATGAAGTGGTGGAGAAGGTTGAAATTTGGAAATCTCAAACTGATATCCTAACTAAATTTAATCAATCTTTGGAACAACAATTTATAGTGTCACAGGTACCCGAGCTATCTTTTTTCTTTTGTTTTTCTAACTGAGTATCCAAACTATCACAATCACAATCAACTATTTGCCATCAAAATGAGCAATTCTTTACTCCAATATTGTCTTAATATTGTTGTCTATTTTGCCAGAAAGTTCATACCAGCCTAGCTACATGGGCCTATGTGGCCTATATTATCTATCAGCTTGAATTTCAAGCATGTAAACTCCCTTAATAATATGAGATCTTTTACAATTTAATTATATTTAGTTTTCTATTAATATATAAAACTGAGTGTATATATTTTATATAGTCGATATATTTTTTATTATAATAAAGTGCACGCCAAAATTTATTATTATAAATTAGAAAATTAGATATAATTAAATTGCAAAGGTCCCTATTGATATGCATATTTTGGGGCAAACACCTGAAATGATTAAAACAAACAAGTTCTTGAAGTAATGTGCTTCTTTTTAACCAGGCAAGTAGGAAAAAAAAGGAAGCTGATGGCTTTTGAAATGGTGTCTGACTGTGACTGTGGTAAGCATATATTTTTTATAGTCGATTCATATTTTATTATAATAAAGTGCACGTTAAATTTTTTTAATTAAAGAATTAAATGTGATTAAATTGCAGATGTGCCTATAGATATGCATATTTTGGAGAAAACACCTGAAATGATTAAAAGAAACAAGTTCTTGAAGTAGTGTGCTTCTTTTTAACCAGGCAAGTAGGAAAAAAAAAGGAAGCTGATGGCTTTCTGTAATGGTGTCTGAGTCTCTGACTGTGGTAAGGATAATACTTTCATCTCTATCCATTTTATAGTTTACAACACACAAACACTTAGCTAGTGGCAGACATGAGGGTCCCTGTAATGGATTTCCTTTGAACTGGTTCAGAGAACCTGCAAGGAGAGAGAAAAAGAAGAACTGTGAAATGCATGCAAGAATTAGATAAGCATATTTGTGCCTAATTGAATCCCACTTTGAATCAAACTCTATAGCACTGCTTCCATCAACACCTCTTTGCCAAAAGGAAAAAAAAAGGGAAGTATATAATTGTGTGGATGATAATAGCTATTCCATTATTATTATAATTAGTTTATCTTGATTGATCATGATGACCAGCTAGCATCTAAGAGATCTTTTGGGTCTTTAGCTGATGGGTGATGTTAATTGCATTCTTAAATTCTTAATCTAACCTAGTTTTCTTTTTAAAGGGAAAGAAACTATCAAAATATTCACTTGGCCCTTCTAAAATGCAAGGGTATGAGTGTGAACATTTTAAAGACTAGAAAATGGCCATCTAAACTTTTGCATCAAGGTTAGGGCCAGTCTTTATAATTAAGGACCACTTAGTTCTTTTAGTTTGTTTATTTGTCATTTTGAGACCGTAAGAAATCTAGCATTCGTTTATTTTAGGTATAACATTAATTTATTTTAAAATAGTAATTAAACATCAAATAATTTTATTTTAGAATACAAATACTATTCATCAAAATTACATCTTATTTCACACACTAACTCAATTACTAACTTACTCTCGATATCTATCTCATTAACCTACTTTATACCAAATTAAAGAGTACTTATAATATTTTTACTTTATATCACATCAAACATAATTATTACACTTTTATTTTAGAATACAAGTAACACAAAAATATATATTTTTTAATACAGTAGGAGTCAGGCCTTTTAGGTCCCAGGGAGTTTGTTTACAGTTACGTGTGATCATGAAAGTTGCATGCATGCAGAGCTAAAGAAGGATACTGTCTGCCATCCTATTTAAGTGCATGGGTCCTCAATTCCCTTCATCCATACTACATGCTAACTAGAAAGAAGGGTGCAGATCTCTCTCTCTCTCTCTCTTTAAACTTTTAAAAGAAAATAAATGAAAGGAGAGAGGAGCTGATCCCAAACATGATCTCCCTGAATCAGAATAATCTCTCTTAACAATTTACATCACAAACTATTAGCCTAGAAAAAGAGCCATCATTAATAAAATAGAGCTTCTTTTTAAATCTTGTATTTATGTGTATATTAGTACACACACACACATACATACATATATATATATATATATATATATATCTTGAAAATATTTGGTTTTTGCATGAGGTTATTATTATTAATAACTTTATTCAACAAAAAGTCACCTACTAAAAAATATCCATGTAAAATCCACAAGTTTTGAAGGGTATACATATCACCATGGAATTTTGAAGGCTATGCAAATAATAAACTTGGAGGGATATAAAAGCAATCATCCGGAAATATATTGATTTTTGAGTTGGATAAAATTTAAGGGATAATTACACATAGACTCCCTAAATTCCTGCATTATTTTTAGTACACTCAATAAAATCTCTCATCTCATTGATAATATTAAATGAACAATATTAAATAACTATTTTTGCTCTTAAATTTTCTTTTTCTTTTCTAAAATAAGGGTAAAATAATTCTTATAGAACTTAAAATTGATACTCGTATTATTATTTTTAATTTAAATTCTAATATATAACTAACAAAATAGGTTCACTTTAGGAATAATATTTTTTTTATAATATAACTCTTTATTCCTGAATAACAGTTAAACATTATAATAACCGTATTCTAGAATACAAATATTATTTATCAAAATTTATATTTTTATACCACACTAACCTAATTATTAATTTACATCAAATTTTTTATATAAAAATAATTATGACACCCTTATTCTAAAAATACAGCTAAACATAAGAATAACTTATTCTTAGAATAAAAGATCTCATTTTGAGAATAACAAAAATGAATACTTCATTTAGAATTGACCTTATTCCTCAAGTAAACGAGTCAATTTTATACGGCTAATAGGATCAAAGCATTACGAAAAATAATTATCCTCCTACTAATATTTTATTTAAGATATAGTTTACAAAAGGAAGCAGACAGAACACAAGACTCAGGAAGTCTTCCATGTGAAGCCCCCGCCGCCGCCGCGTTTTTCTTCCCCTTTTTTTTCTTCGTCTTCTTCCTACATGCGTTGGAAACTGACGTCGCGAACGGGCAAAGACGCGGCCAAATTATTACTACTTCGATTTCCATAAATGGAAAGAAACAACCACATGCGCCGTTGTGGGGCCTACGACATCGACTTTCCAAAGATGGAATAGTTATCCTAGTTGTCGCCTGTCGGCATAGTTAATATCCATATCAAACCTCCCTTGCTGCTTGCTTGCTTGCTTGCTTGCCTTCTCTTTTAGTATAAGAACAATACATAGGTCATAGGCCCAACCGTTAATTAGCACAATAGTTAGGTAGGTCGTTAGCATATATATATATATCTAATTATTCAACTTATAAATAATTTTATTATTCGACCTATAATCTAAGTACTTTTGAATTATTAAATAAAATTAAAAATGTTCCATTTTAATTGTATATTAATTTTAATTAAAATAATAATTACCTCAATTGGCACCCTTTTCGATAAAAGAACCACCACCAATTTCGCCGAGACAGAGGTTAGGAGTTTAAAAAAGAAAACCGAGGAACATAAAGCTGACGCTGCTATTACTCAATACCAGCTGGTCTCTTCCTCCTGACGGAGATCCCCTCCGTTCGTAACTTTACACACTTGGTGCGTCCTTGTACGTGGCAGTTTCCCCCTGGTGTTCTGGTTGCGACGGGGAACTGAATAGCTGAAATCCCTGCAGCCTTGGCTTTACGCGATCTTCTGCTTCTCTCTTCCTTCCTCTAACACTACTGGCCATTGCGCTCTCTCTCTCTCTCTCTCTCTCTCGAAACGCTCTCGCTCCCTCCGTCTTCTCATCTCTCCGTTTCAAACCCGAGCTCGAGACATAAACCCTAGTTCTCCGCTGCCATGGAGGAGCCGCTGAGCTCAGGCCTCGGGAGCCGCGTCGACGCCGTAGCCGGCGGCGGGGCGGTGGACTACGCGGACATCTTTGGCGGGCTCACGAGCTCCTCCTGCACCGTTCCCGTGCTGGAAATCTCGCCGCCCGTCGACGCCGTAGTGCCGGGTTTCGACTACATGGAGATCTTCGGCGGCGGATTCGACGGTGGGGGATTTGCTGCTTTCTACGAGGAGTTGGTGGCGGAGTCGAGGAGATTGGAAGAGGGTGAATCTTCTTGTGGCAGGTGATAGTTTTTCTTCTTATCTTAGTAGAGAAAAATAGTTATTGAAGTAGTTTCTCTGAGTTAAATGCTCTGATTTGAGAGCAGAGTATCTCACAACAATGGTGAGAATAGGGAGTACTCTATGTTTATCTAAAGCAATGAGAACTTATTCCATTACTTCAACATCACATAAACCATCGAGGATGAGATTTGGATAGATTGGCTGATGCTTTTTTCCTATAAGAAGCCTGTTACCTTACCATCTTCTCTAAAATCGCAGTTGCTAGAGAATGAAAGGTTCAATCCCTTCTATCCGAAGGTTTCCCCCTTCAAGTCTGGGCCTCATGCTCAGAACCGTAATCGAATCTTAAGTTGTCAGAGGACACAGTTTTAATCTTCTATATTTTACCATAATTCAGTTTTTCTTTTACCTCATAAATGTCTTTTTTTCAAGAATGATTTTTTGGACATGTCTAAACTCTGCATGGTCTGGAAAGGGGGATTGGCTGGTGATGGATGCCTTGAATGTTACAACTAGATGTGACATCATGTTGGCAAAAGCAATATAAGATTTTTCTTAGAAGAACAAAGGTTGTAGATGATAGCAAGATCATCATTACTGCCACCAATAACAATTTCAAATTGAGTCACTTTTTATACTTCATACTACATGCTTTCTTGGTATACATCTCATAACACTTTGACCTATCATTTATGGAAAAAAGAAGAAGAAAAAGCTCTAAATTCTTTGTTTCTCTCACACTTCTACTTACCAAGATTTAGTTTTTAGACCTTAATTTTTTTTTTTCTTTTGTTCTTTTGAGGTTGTTTATAGGATTAGTGAAGAAACGTTCCCCTACCACAAAGCAACAGAGGCTTCTGAACTTCCTTATGAAGTGCTGGGTGGAAATACCACTGCATGTTCAGAAGCAGATCAGATATCTTCGACTTCCTTTCTCTCAAACAAGGGATTATATCTGCATGGTGTGGAATATCACAAGAAAGAACCAGTAAGCGAGGTAAATGGTATCGATTGGAAAGGACAAGCAGCTGAAATTCATGCTATTCCTAAACAAGTATCCGAGGCTAATGGTTGCTCATTGCCAAATTTAGAATGCAATAATCCATCAGATCTGCCCTCAAATGATCTGTGCATCAGTGGAGATTTTGCTACTAGGAAAGAACGAGAAGAAAATGGAAAAATTCTTTCATTATCCTCTAAAGGTGACAGAAGAAATGGTTTTGAAAATAATGAAGAAAGTAAAAACAGAGTGGTCAGTGAAACTCTTGCGATAGAAGAAAGACCTGCACCAGATGTCAGTATTCAGATGCAGCCTTTGAAAATGCCACCAACATCAAAACCACAATTTAAAGTAATTAAAGAGCAGGAAATTGCAAAAACAAAGATATCCAGAAATCATAAATTTGAATTGGAAGGGGATTTGCGTGAACCTACTATTAAACACCAAAGTCAGTGTGCCCAGCAAGTTTATAAACATAATGCACACCAGGAATCTGTCCGAAAATGCTCGAACCATTTCCTTGATGTGGAGATGGATGCTACCTCAGCCGCTGCTGCCGTGAAAAAAGCAATGGAACAAGCTCAAGATAGGTTAAATAGTGCAAAAGAGTTCATGGAACGAAAACATAGCCTCTTCCAAAGCAGCAGAAAGATTAGGTGCCATGTTGAGAAGAAGGAGAATAGGGTGATAGGGAAAGTAAAATGCGGCAAAGAAGACATGACTCAAATAACAGCTGTAAATGCACAAGAACCTAGGAAATCCATAATAGCTCCTAGTGATGACGAGAAGGAAACGAGTATGGTGGACAGTAAAATCTCGCAAGGAAAAGAGACTTTACTGTTTCAATCATCAGAGATTAATGGTAAACAAGAATTAAAGAGATTCAGAGAAAAATCAAAATCAAAGACCAGAGAGGAGGAAGAAAATGATTGTAATGTAACTGAAGAATGTAAAAGAGTTAAAGAGATTTTTGATCAGGAATGCTTCGCTAATAAATCTAAAGTAATTCTGAAGGATCCTGGTGAAACTGAAAATGAAAGTAAAGCTGCAGAAATGACAGATGAAAAGAATATGAGTTTCTTCGTAATTAATGAGTCTGGTGGATGTGTTTTTGATGCTAGAGAGCATGCAACTTCTGTCGTGATTGATAGCCGGGAAGAATTTAAGAAGATGCTCGATGCATCTGCAGGGGTTTGTATGCCAGAAGAACATAATAACACCCTTGATGTATCTCCAGAGGTTCATGTGCAGGAGCGAAACAAAGTTAAGAGAGAAAAGTCCCTTGATATTTATCTGCAAGAAGAGACTGACGAGACGTTCAGACTGAGCGATGAACTTCATGTCTGTGCAGCTGAACAAAATTCAAATGCAGCTCAGGGATCTTTCACAGGAAAAGAAAAGGTTTGGACATCTGAAGCTTCTGAGAAATCTTGTAAGCTCGAAGAATTTTACCTGAGAAAAGAGGAAGAAAAGACTCCTTTTGCTGGTAAAAAGGATGGTGAATGCATAGATAATCTGAATGCAACTTTTGCACAGCTTGAATTTGACGAAAATGAGAAGATGCTGCTGTCTAACAAGTCAGGGAAGCAAGATGAAAGCAATAGAGAATTTGAAGTGTCCAATGAATCATGCTTGTACGAAGTGAGGGAAAACATAAAAGAAGCTCAAGAGACTTGTGCCTTTGAAGAAAGTGAGAAGATAGAAGAACTGTCTAATTCCTATTTTTCTGACCTAAATGACTATAAAGTTAAAAAAACAACTGATGTGAGGCTTGAGCAGGAAGAGCTCAAGGAGTCAAAGGAGATTGAAGGAACAAGCTGTCAGCTGAAAGTTGAGAAGAAGAAAGGACTCAAACTAGCAGAGGGAGCTCTAGGAGATACAAAGAATGAAAATAGTGTGGAAGATTCAAATGAGGTCTGTCAGCTAGATTGCATTGAGAAATGGACAAGGGTAACTGAACTCCTCCGTCAGCATTCTGAGAAGAAACTAAATGCAAGAAATGAGCAGGAAGATTCAGAGCATATGCTGACAGAAGGGTGTCAAGATACTGATTATGCGGAAACAACTGGGGCAAGTTTTTGTACAAAGAAGGATAACAAGGAAGTGAATCTGAGCCAAGCTGTTGGAGAGGGATTTGAAAAATGCTGCTCTGAGTCTGTTGCAACTCTGTTGGAAAAGAAACGGAATGAACCAACTGTAAATGCAACAGAGGTATGCTTCACCACATCAGCTGCAAAGACTACCTCACATAGTCAGAAAGAAGATGAGATAGGAAATAAGGGAAGAACAGACAAAGACAGTGAAAAGGAGAAGGAGCTGATGAGAAAGCTAGAGGAGGAGAAAGAGAGGGAAAGGGAACGAGAAAAGGACCGTCTTGCTGTCGAAAGGGTAACAAACCAAGCTCGTGAAAGGGCAATTCCTGAACCTGGGAAAAGAGCAGAAAGGAGTAAATTGTTAGATGAAACGGTGAAGAAACATGGCAGAGTGAAGACAGAATGTGCTTCAGTTGCGAGAGGAACTTCAGAGGCTTGGGAGCAAGATGCTTTGGGAGTAAAAGGATGCACAGAGAAATCAACCTTCTCTTACAGCAGTATGGCAAGGAAAGATGGTGAGGCAGAAGGGTTCTTTAGGACAAATGATAAGGAAAATAGTAAAATAATGCTAAATCCCAATGTAAGTAGTGAATAAGATACTGTTTAGCCTTATCCCTTATGTTTTGTACACACATTTTGAATTAATGAATATTTGCAGGGTATGCCTGATGCTTCAAAGGATCGGCAGAGTCATACTTCTTTTCAGAGATATTCTGGTCCACCTAATCATGGTAAGATACTATTCTTTTAATATATTTGCAAAAAAAATTCAAACTGTATTTGCCGTTGTACTTTAAGAAACCTTCTTCTCTTATTTTGCATATGAAATACAAATGGATATCTGAAGGCCCTAGATTTGACGGCAATTCAGCTTTAAGGTGTAAAGCAAGGTTAGAGAGGCATCAGCAAATAGTGGAGCGGGCGGTAGGTGTTTGAAGTTTATTGTGGTTCTTTGAATAAATGCCCTTTCACTGGATCTTTTTTCCACTGCATCACTTTGACAGTCTTAAACCATGTGTTCAGGCAAAAGCTCTTGCAGAGAAGAATATGCGTGACATCCTTTCTCAAAGAGAGCAAGCAGAGAAAAATGTAAGATATAAGTCATGAGTTTTTATTTGCCTTTAGTAATATAGTGTTTTCCCCATCTGAATATTCTTAACCTATTTGTGCTACAGAGATTAGCGGAATCTCTTGATACTGATGTCAGAAGATGGGCAAATGGAAAGGAAGGGAACTTGCGAGCGCTGCTGTCCACGCTTCAATATGTATGATGCTTTTGTCAAATTTTATACTAACTGCAACATCGAAATGTGGTTGCTTCTAGGCATATTATATAACCTGACAGTTTTTTCCAAAGTCATTGCATTAGACAATTTTAGGAGAATGAGCATAGGGTATTAGGGTGTTTCATTGATAATCATTTCCTGACCTAGTAGATAGATTGATAATGTTCAATAGGGACCAATATTGTTCAATAAATCCTGGTACTTGTAGCTGAAATCACTAGATGCATGGTTTTATTGCCGTCATAGCCATGCTGAATATAAGGTATAGTTATCCAAAATGACATGTACATCAGTTTAACCAACTGCACAACCAGTGAGGGCAATCTCCTTCTTGTTATTGTTTTCAATTTTGATATAGTCTAAATAGCCATGTCAATTTTCCAAAGTTGAGATTTTCTACTGCGTTCAAAACTTAGATTAACAGGTTATCAGAAAAAGTCTGCATTTTAGGCTTATTTTTCTTTTCTTTTCATGATATCTTTTCAGCTATTCTTTTCCCCTATGGTTCTGCAGGAGTAAGATCAATTCATAATTTCATATTAAGCCATATCAATGTTGCTTGTTCTCTATGTGGGCACAGGAATTATATTTTTACATCTAGAAATAGTTTAGCAAATTCTTTGGTAATCAGCACTGTTGGTCAACTTCGGACAATTAATGTTCACTTGCTGATTGTATTTGCAGATTCTTGGGCCTGAGGTTGGCTGGGAACCAATTTCACTGACAGAGGTTATAACAGCTACTGCCATAAAGAAAGCATACAGAAAGGCTACTTTATGTGTCCATCCTGACAAATTGCAGCAAAGGGGTGCAAACGTTCAACAGAAATACATATGTGAGAAGGTGTTTTATCTCCTTCAGGTGTGCACCATGTTTCACACACTTATCGTTTATCTGTTCCTATCACTGGGATTAATCTTCGCAAATAAATTTCTTTGAAATAAAAATCCTCTTCTAATAGTTTGATTAATGCTAGCTTCAATCAGATAATATGATAGACATTCCTGATTTTAGTGAATGGCAAAATTTAAGTTTGATCTGAGATTATAATGGTTCTTAATAAAAATGAAGCACTAATTAGACTAACGACCCAGTAGAGTGATTCAATTTATTCTATTCCTTGGTGTTGTTGCAAGGCTTGATTATCTGAGTCTTCATGTCTGGTCTCTACAGACTTTACAATGCTAATTAGGTTGCAAGTAGTCAAATTTTTTAATCTTGAACAAGTACAATGGTGAACTACTCCAAGAACATTCAAAACTACTCAGATCTCAAGTTGCTTCTTTTAAAATGTGAGTGAACAAATGTTTGATACCAAGATTGTCCTTCTAATGCATTATAGTCAGAATGTTGGATACTAGGAGGTTAGGCATGCAACGTAGTTGAGGTGTTTAAAACATTTTTGAATTTAATTTACATCCTTTTAAATTTTAAATTCAAGCGATTGTGACTTAAAAGTAAGTTTATCACATTAAGTTTTACTGCATCTGTTGCTCTCGGATTTGGGTCACTGAGTACAAACTTAAAGCCCTTCTCTCAATCTATGTAAATTTTCTGTTTGCAGGACGCGTGGAACAAATTCAACTCTGAACAGCGATAACAGGGCAGCTCACCGTCAACTGCTTGCACCTCCGGTAGCTTTATATCTCATGCATGCTATATATTTTCTTGAATTAATTTCAACTCTATTTATATGTGCACACATGCACCACAACCAGTGTTTCAACCCTTCCATTCAAGAGCATTTCCACTAGTGCCACCAAATGTACTATCGAATGCAGTTGATGACTTCGAATTGAAACTATGGAATTTGCAAAACATTCCTGAGAATGCTAGAGATTGTAACTGTAAATATAGTTTAATTAACACCCAACTCCTTTCCTATCTAATAGATATCCACATTTTTCGGTTGAGAATGACATTCACTAGTTTGGTAATGGCTGCAATCTTTGCAAGTTAAGAGCTTCCTCATTACAATATGAACTATGCACAGGTAATTGATGAACACTGGGTACAAGCATATGCATTTATTTCCAATGGAAGGGCTTCCAGAATCTCAGATTTTTTTTCTCTCACACCTTCCAATTAATAAAAACTTCAGAGTAGTTTCTGCTGTGAATTAAAAAGCTAATTAACACCCAACTCCTTTCTTATCTAATAGATATCCACATTTTTCGGTTGAGAATGACATTCACTAGTTTGATACTGGCTGCAATCTTTGCAAGTTAAGAGCTTCCTCGTTACAATATGAACTATGCACAGGTAATTGATGAACACTGGGTACAAGCATATGCATTTATTTCCAATGGAAGGGCTTCCAGAATCTCAGATTTTTGTTCTCTCACACCTTTCAATTAATAAAAACTTCAGACTAGTTTCTACAAACTCATTATATAATGCTTTCAAGAGTAGAAGAATTCTGTTGGATGTATTCATTCAGTTATATGTCATAGGCATTTATTATAGTTCATCCTTAAGCCAGTTACGGATCACGTAAAGTAAGAAGGCTGCACAGAATGCTACTGAACCAAAAACCACCAGAATCCTAACCCAAACAGATGAAATGAATGCTCCCCATACAAATGAATTCCAGAGCCAAAACCATGTAATACCACAGGTTGATCCCAGCACAGCTCCAACAAGGATTTGGCTGATGGTATGGAGCTGCTGCGATACCCGCAACCACGACTGCAAAAAAAAACACCAAAAAGGGCAAATTAGGAGTAAAGCAAGAAACATATGGAGATCAGTTATGACTTTGTTCTTAGTTCTTACAGTTCAGAATCTCGCTTGCTTAAAGGATGTATCACAAAAAAAACTCATTTTGTAGATATACAGTAAATGGCACTAAAATAGGTTAAATAATTGTAAAAGGTGATGATGGAGATGTGTATACAATGACTACTGAAATGCAGAAAAAAATAATCTAGCATTATAGTTGCAAAATATAAATGTGAAGAATCACAAAACATTCCAGAAATGTCTCTTTGCTTCAGTCTTCATGGATGGTTACTCCATCTTTGATAGGATCATAGTTGTCAAAAACGATAATGCTCAGTTATCAAACTATTTATTCTTGGCTAAGTGCTTACTTTCCCTCTAATTCTACTAGTACTGCATTACAACTAATTGATTCACCTCTACTAATTAGACTGATGTTTGCTAAGAATAACTTTCTTATCCAATATAAAGAATGATTCTCTTCTTATTTCATAAACTAAGATTGCTTATGCTTTCCTCGAAACAAAAAGTAAGATCGCTTATCTTGAAGCATGGATAAACATCAAAATTGGGACTCAAATTTACTGTATCTAATATCCTGATATTCTCCTTTTCTCTTAATAATAATCTGGAAATTAACATTTTTCTTCAGCTCTACTTAGTGCTAGCATATCTTTCCTAACTAGCTACTTGCAAGTTAACTTTGGTCTGCCCCACCTCAAGTCACCTTAAATTTATAAGCATCTTTCTTGTAAAGGGCATCTTTCTGGCAGCCATCACCCATATGAAATAAATGCTGAATGAAACAAGAATCTTGGAACAAAAATGATAATCAACAATAGTAAAATCACAAATAGGGTGGGGGTGCACAAATCAGTTAACAACCAAAGACCTTTTTCTACCAGATATAGTGAGATTATATATGCAGTGAGTTATCCAGTGAAAAGCTCTTACAAGATAGGAACCGCATGCCAGGATAGCAGTCCCAAGCATCACTGTGAAAATATTTACTCCCAGCCAATGAACCACTGTATCACACAAGAAAAAGAAATAATGTATCATCATTTTTTCGTCTTCTTTGAGATAGAAATATTGCATGTTAACCATAATAAAAAGACATATTCTTAAAGAAAGAAATAACAGGATTGCAGTGACCAGAGGTGGTGAAATGAATAACTAACCAAGAAATTATACTTATCCATTATAAATGTCTTGCGAAAATGAATATACATAGCTACATTTCAATTATCTCACCAGTATTATATGTATCCATCAAAGTTGGATAAACATTTCAATTATCAACTTTTTTTTTTATTGAACATCTTGTTGCACTCTTTACCTTATTTCTCAACCTACCGCTTAATATGAACATTTACTCATGAAGTCCCGTAGCATGATAATTCTTTATGGGAAAAATCATATTCATCAGGGTGAACACCTTTCTTTGCGCTTTCCTTCTGGACTAACTGGCGTAAGTGTAACTAGATACCAGGCCAACTCGTCATCCAAAGATGTCAAACATTCCTTGATGTAAACATTTTTTGTGTTATTTATTGGAGCTTTAGATAAATGCTCCCAAAAATTTCCATGTACATGATCCAAAAATATGACCAATTGTGAAGAAGTCTTGACCGGTCGAAAGTTCTCTCCAAATATCTCCAATCCAAATAGGTCAAGAGAAGATGAAAGTCAAAACTAAAAGCAGATAAATATTATTCTAGGATCGAGTACAAATTTTGTTAGGCTATATGAAAGTCTCTAGTGTTTAAATGCCTGACTTCACTAATCATTTAAAACTACCTAGCAGTTTAGCTTTGTCTTGCTTCTCACATACTAATTGGATCATCAAGAAATCATTAATCCATGGTTGCACTACAATAGACCTAATATTATATTATCCAGAGAACCAAATAGGATGCGCACAAAAGATTGATTGATGTGGGTATTTGTATGTGAAAGATATTTCAATATGCCAATAAGGATATTACTTATTCAGATGAGGGGATAGTGATACCTTTTGGCATAGCATGAAATGCTCATGATGTGCATATAACATGTGCAACAGAAGGTAGTGCTTCCTTTTGACAGAGCATAAGATAGATAATATGAAAACAACATATTGAACTTAGATACAATAAAAGTAGCAACTCCCTGAAGCTTACATGAAAGAATTGCAAATGCCGCTGCATAGAAGATGGATTGTGCATGTGATGATGGCATTCCAGGATCAGATCTCAGAGCAGACGCAGGCCTTTGGTGATTGATTATCTGCTTCAAAGTAATTGAAAGCCATGAATTTACGACCGACCCCATTGCAGCCCACAAGACTTCAGCATCGTGCTTCCAGAGAATGACAATGCCAAACAGAGCAGCCACTACCCACTTGCTCTGGTAATAGCAAAAACAGAAACAGGACTTATGAAATAATGTAATAAGGATAAATTTCCCAAGTGATAGACAATCCAATTTATAATTCACAACAAGTTCACTGTACAACACGCCAGATGGAAATATTTGTAAGAGGAGGTAACCGCTAAGGAATGACAAAATAGAAGTAAATTTTCAGAAAGAAAGTATATCGAATAAGACCTAAATTTTGAGCCTGAGATAATACCAGAATTTATATTTAGAAGTAAGATAGAAGTCTTAAGGATGTTCCTATTAAAATTTTGCTTTTCTCTGGCCAACACTTTCAGGACAACACATAAGTTGTATGACCTTCCCCTCGTATAATTATCTTGTTCTCAATGTCATAGTAGAAGTTTTCAGTTACAAAGAAGGGAAAACTTCAGGAACGATAGGTCTTGAATCAATGACCAAAGTCCAAGTGCGGTTGATCAAAAGTTGGTCGAAATGTCATTTGGCATTGCCACCAGACTTGGACGTCAATGATTGAAATATGATTCTAGTCAAATAAAATGCTAGATAATTGACTTCCTCACAACTTATGATGCATATAGTTTTCTTTCTTCAGTAAAGTAAGAATGAGAACTAAAAATAGATAGTGTCATTTAGAATGGTTTTTACCCTGCAAAAGTTCCTGGCTCAGACCTATTCACTGCCGCTAGATCGTAAGTGGAAGGCAGAAGACTATGGCATATAGGAATTGATAGAACTGATCTCAAATTGATGGAAATAGCAAAATAATATCTGTCTATTATTAAAGACGATACACTAATTATTCCACTTCAAGGTTAAAAACACTAAAACCATGAAGCCGGACACAAGATTGTGTATCCCATATGAAGAATCGTGAACTTAAGTTTGAGAAAAGAAAAACGAAAAGATCTCATGATTCAAAAAGTGAGAGAGCAAAAGGCTTTGCTACCATTCGATTTAGAGTTGATTCAACATCAACCCACGCCGGCTTCCAACTCGAATGCGACGACCCATTTCCCAGGACTGCATCCGCTTCTCCGGAACCATCAACTTGGAAACGACCACCACTCCCAAAAGTACCAACACTGACCACTTCCGCCATATCCCTCGAATCGGAAGCTCTCAAACTTCTACCAAGACGGAAATTGGACACGGACCCAGGTACCAAAATCAGATTTTTCAAAGTGGGCAGCCGATGAAACGAGCTGAGCTCGTGAGATTTGACGGGTGGGGCGTTGAGAGCTGATGGCATAATGCTAAAGAGCATCTTTTGGCAGTCGAAGAACCTTCCTCGGTTCCAAGGGGCTTAAAAGGGTAGGGAAGAGAACAGAAGAGCATCTCTATAGAGAGAAGAGATCGAAGAATAGTTTCTAAATAAAAAATTCTGGTCCCCAATGGTTGGTTAGAAATGGCAGATCGAAGTAGAGGACATCGCGAAAGGAGACGAAGCAAACAAAAGGTCGCGTACCTTCGAGAGACAAAGACCCCCCCTCCCTCGAGAGAATAGCATTTCTGTGGATTCTATATGTGTGTGTGTGTGTGTGTGAATTTTCATTAAAAAATTATTAAAAACACCCTATTTTTATTATTATTTAGAAATAAAAATCCAAACTGTTGTGCCTATTTCACGTAAACCCTCTCATTAATTTTTTTTTAATATAAATAACCTTTAAAGTATCTCTTTCATTAATTATCCATTAGATTTCTTAATAAAAAGAATATGTGAGTGTCAAGTGATTAATTTTTAGACTTTATATAGACTATTTTATTATTATTTTAAAGAAAAAGAAGAGAACTTATACGATCTTTTCATTAACACTATCCGAGAGAAGCATGTGGAAATAAGCATAGTTTAGAAATTTTAGTATAATTATCTCTAATTTTATTTGTGAGGACAAAAATACTTTGGCTTTAGTTGAGGAACTCTTAGCCCACTTCAATTTAGGAATATTTTTTTATATTTTTTTTACTTTATATCACGTTAAAAATAATTTTTATATTCTTAATTTAGAATACTAATACATAGAAGAATAATTATTTTCAAAATAATATCTTAATTGTTAATAAAAAAATATGAATGCCTTCGAAAAATGAGTTTCTCACCAAATTAGCCGTATTTTATATTTTATTTATCTAAATAGATTTTATCTCAAACTTAATATTAAATTAGGTTTATAGCTCTGTAGCCCTAAGTAATTCGGTGTTTACTTCTAGATAAAAATGTTAAAAAATAAAACGATCAATTGTTCAACATTTTATGTTTAGAAAATACTTTCTTTCAATAAAAATGCTGATCATATCGGTGTCTTACTTGATAAGTGCAGATCATTTTGATATGTTAAAAACTCTTCTCCCCTTTCGAATCACTGTGTCGAATCCTTAGAACTCAACACAAGTTAGAGCTAAGATCAAGAAAAATCTTCTGAGTCACAAATAAACCACCGAATCAGAGCCGCAGCCAAATCTAAAGATTTGAGCCCTAGAAAGGGGTCGATAAGATGAAATAGAGTTGATGACCAAAATAGATATATTTTTTAAATTTATTTACCAAAATATATCACCCTCAAATTTAAATCACAAAATGGGTATATTTATATGGTAGCTATAAATATGCTTTAGATAATGCTTCATATCCTTTAACCTAAAAGATCCCATAAGCATTTTAATTAGAGCTATAGTGAAAATAAATCATATTGGGTATTTAAGTTTAGTTGTAGCCTATTTTGATAAATAAAATTTAAAATATAGGTAGTTTGGTGAAAAAAATTACTCGAAGAAGCGCACCTGGATCAGTAATCGGAAACGACGTTCGAAAGCGAACTTTTAATCGGAAAAAGGAAGAAGAAAGCGAGCGAAGGGCTGGGGTTAGGGTTTTGGGTCCTCCTTACTGAGGAGGACGACGACATCTCCTACTCGTCCGTTTGTTCTTTTATAGTTTGTATTTGGAAGTACTAATTGCCTTCTTTAACTGTAGAGAAGAGAGAGAGAAAGATGCAAATGGTATTGAGAGCGGAAGACGCTAAGGAGTGGGTTTATAAAGGAGAAGGAGCAGCGAATCTAATCCTCAGCTATTGTGGCTCTTCGTCAGCTCTGGTAGTTCGATTCGTCTTTCTTAAGTTGGTTTCGATAAATTAATTTTATATTCAGGCAGCTGTGCTTTAGGTGATTCTAAGTTTTTATGCAAATATTTAATACTTGGCAAACTTTTATTGCTTTAAGGAATGTACTTGTGAGGTATTGCGATTCCGAGTTTCATATACTATTTTTCTTAAAAAGAAGAATATCTTCGTGCAGAGAATTTGTTTGCGTCGTGCCAACTTGTATTATGTTTTGTGTAGCTATGTATTCTGCAAGCTATCTTGGAGTACATTGTTCTTTTTTATTGTTGAAAGAAAAGGGGAAATTTCACTCGCACTTGGGGGAATCCTGTGGTTATGATTACGTGCTTTGTGAAACTACGGTTTCTATGTTTTGAGTTATTTCTTTCACCAAAATAAAATTAATGTTGTTCACATGTTGGCAGTTTTTCCAATTTATGTCCTGTTATCTTTGTTACCGTGAGACTGTTAACGTCTTCTCAATTATGATTTGTGAACTATATAACAGCTCAACTCCGCTGATCTTCAATCCTTTTATTCTAACAGCTTGGAAAAGTATTGCGTGTTCAAAAGGTCCCGAGAGACAGAACTGAACCTGCAAATACATGTGTTATACTATCAAAGCATGAACTACTTCTATGGGGAGAGGTTTCTGAAATTGTAGAAGCCTCGTCAAAGGATCACTTGGCGCAAATTTTCTCTGTGCATGTGATGAGTCATTATTTAGGTGCAAAGCATATTGATGGTGGGGTATGGAATATTCTTCTTCTATATATCCATGAGTTTTTTAATCATTAGTTCATTCATTGTGTTTGTTTCAAGTATTTTCACTTGAGGGTACTGTCTTAGAAATTATTTTTGTCAGCATATGGAATATATACAAATATAGATGTGATGTATATGTATTGCATCCTTTTAGACAACATAAGAGGTTGGAAAAGTATTTTGCTTAAATTAGAGTATGTGAGGTACTTCTTGTTCTCCACGAAAGTGCATGAGAATTTGTGGAAGAGAATCATGCCATCCTTTGTACTTTATTTTGCAAGTGAATTGGTCTTCTTTAATTTTATGTAAGGATGGTTGTGCCGAAGATGTTTGCTGTGTCAATACCTAGTCGACACGCCCTTGTGTGTCAATGGCATGCACTGATGTCCTTGGCATACCTCTAATATAGTTTTTAAAGATTTTAATAAATGTTTTTGGTTTGAATATACATATTAAAATCTACACTTGAGTCTTTTATCATTAGATAATATTGTAAATAACCTATTTTATTAAAGATAGAACAATTGTCAAATAGGAACATGTTTTGACATATAATATGATTTAATACATTCATTAATTGGCAATATTTTAATAATTAAAACCGAACCTAGTTGAAAGTAATTAATCTAACATGTTTCTATATCAATTTTGATCCAAGTTGACTCTAGCACTTTACCATATTTACTAGCTTGGTTCCAATATTCGTTATCTCTTATATTTTCAATTGGGTCCAAAGAAGGCATGCAAATTGCACGATTGCATCAGTTGACACGATTGGACCACATCCCTTAGTTAGGTGGGACACAAATATGAATATCTTCTTTATTTAACATGGTGCAAGGGATCGATCTATCAAGGACCATTCTCTATGTGGATTTCTTTAACAGAAAAGTCATCAAATATTATCTCCGTTCGTAACTTTGGGAATTGTTCAAACTTAGTTTTGACCTTAGTAGTCCGTAGGTTTTCATGGAAAAGATGCCTGCTGTTTGAATTTCAAGTGGAGGCAATGCTTTAAATTTCTGAGACATTTTACATGGAACCGAAGCAGTGTCACAAGTTCAAATCTTGCTAGGCCTTTCTATTACTTAAAATATGAAATCTTTATCCATTTAATTCAAATGGAAGTCCTAGGTCTATAAAACTATCTCTTGCCTAGATGAGAGAAAGTGTTAGAATATATAGAAGTAAACCACTTTCTTTTATAGCGCAAGTTTGTAGAGAAGATAATGAATTAACAACACTATTGATTAAGCTTGTCAAACTCATCCTGGTTCTCACAAAACAATGATTGAGTAAAAACAAATACAATTTCTATGGAGGCCTAAATTCTTCATTATGATATATATAAATTGATTAAATTCAATCCATCATTATAGCTTAGTGATTGAGTCTTACCAACTATGCCGGAGATTATGAGTTCAATTCTCCTCATAGATATTGGGGTTGTAGGAACGCTACATATACATTTTTGAATTTGTTGTGGTCCGTTTTTTGAGATGATTATTCCAATTATCTAATCTATATATTGGGAAGGATTTGCCCCTTTGTTTAGCCTATTATCTATAAGCTTGTGATCGATCAAAAACACAAACAAAAAAAAAGATTAAACTCAATCATTGTTTTGATATTCCAATAATAACACTTCTAGTGATCATATTAGTAAACCTTCTTAACTAATCAGATGATTAATTCAAATTATAAAGTTTAACCAATTTTTTTGCTTATAGATGAAAGTAGTGTTTGGTAGTTATGAAGAAACTATATAGAAAATCTATGAATTCCAAAATTTTGCCCTCAACATTACATAGCTTTTGTTAGCAGAAAAGGAGATTTCTAAATTGCACTCCCAGGCCTCTTGAATTCATGTTAGTATTGAAGTATATTAAGCCTTTACTTGTAAATATTTTAGGGAAAATATATTTCACACCACGCCTTTTGACGATTGAATAGCATCTTATTTCTGGATTGGAACTATATTTGGACCTTCATATCCTGATTTCTCTCCACGTCCACTTCCCCAATCACTCTTGCTTCTTCTTGTGCTTGAACTATTATTCAAAAACGATAGCGGATAGGGCTCGTCAGGTAGACTTGAATTTCCAATCTAAGGCATCAGTTAACATTGCGAGATTAGCATAGAGTGAAATGGGGAGTTTGATCATAGGATCCTCAGTACCTATGGAGAGCTATTCAACCATTAAAAATGTCGATAAAATAGCATCAAACAATAGAACATTCCATTCTTTGCAAAACTATAACTTGGTTACCAAGGATGGTCTTATTCCTTTTTTTTAATAAGAATCAATCTTTTCCTTTTTTGCACCTCATCTTTTTGTCCATCAACCGAGCAAAGGGGAATCTACTCCTGCTAGTTTCAGATGGTTTGTTTGTAAACTAGCTGCTATTATTCCCTTAAAGCCTGCCATCATCTATCCTAACACTTTGCTCTCTTGATCTTAGATTAGACTAAGGTAACTTTGGTAAATTTCTATAGATGTTTAACTTAACCTAAAATTTGGTTAAACTTTGTTTGGCACACTAAAGAGTAAAAATACAGTGTTATGTGGGTAAAAACACGAAGATATAGGTGTATTTTAAATAGTGAAAATGCAGGATATGAAATGTAGTACGATTAAATGGTAAGGTTGAAGTTTTTCTGCTTCAGAATGTTTCTAAAAGCTAAAACTTGAAGCTGCTATTAATGTCAGACACACCCTATACTTTTATAATTTAATCTTATGCTTTAGCTCTGTTGCCCTCCTCTAATCACAAAAGACAAATCTGGAATGTGAAAAGCATGTCTAAGTGAAATTCTGCAAATTGTGACAATAAAATCCTTTTTGTACTATTTAAGTTTTTATCTTTATAATAGTGAAAGTTTACCAACTGGGAAATTTCAAACTTGTATTGCAAACCCATTGAAAAATGTGTAATTGCAAATATGCTGTTTAAATTCCTGGATAGGCAATCATATCTGAGATTTAGTCACAGCTTGTCTCCAAGTATTGATCTGCCTTCATAATGAATTAATAGTATTCTCTTCTTCTGTGCAGATTCGTGTCCTTGTGTCTACAGATTTCTTGGAGTTTGTTGAAATTAATGTTCAGAACCACCGTCCTTCTTGTCGAGTTGATGCCACTAAAATTGATACCCTCAGTGATTCTGCACTTCTTATTTCTGACCATTCAGTTTTCACTGGTAAATGCTGATTCCTAGAGCTCTAAATCCTTTTAGACTGCCTGATCTGTTTCAACATCATTATGTAAAACTGTTGACATTCTAAATTCATATCGGAGAATTTAAGAATGCATTATAAATAACAAAGTGGCATTTTCATAAAATCATTGAAGTATATAGGGAATTAATTGGAATGCTCAAATATTTCTGCTTGAAATAACTATAGGAAAAATATCAGTTGTTTTTTTTATTTGATTCTTTATTCTGAAGTAACAAACAGTTCTTCATGTCATAATTGGGTTAGCCATGTACTTCACATGCCTCTAACAATTCAAAATGGAATCATCAAATGATACAACACTGGGATTGTACAGCGCAAAAACTTCATTCTCAATTCTCTGAGAACTTTTATCAGGCTTATACCAATGAATAAAAGTCTTCTGGTTGCTGCAACAAAACTGGGCTAGGGTGATAGCCTGAAAAGACATTTAATATG
Source organism: Typha angustifolia (assembly GCF_048772165.1). Lineage (NCBI taxonomy): Eukaryota > Viridiplantae > Streptophyta > Magnoliopsida > Poales > Typhaceae > Typha > Typha angustifolia. Next base: position 4,987,015 of record NC_133246.1, on the reverse strand, counting down.
GAATAAAAGGTATAAAGGGACTCCTTAACCTCACTAATTCCTTCCAATTTAGGTTAATCTGCTCCATCAAGGCCAACTTCTAAGGGCGAAAACAGATCGGATATGGATTGGATAGTGCTTAATTCATATCCGAATCCATATTTTTAGTACAGATATATATATTTGATAGATAGCAAAATTTAAAACCATATCATAATTAAACGAATACAGATAATTTTCGGATAGAGTATCGAATCTTAAAGGATATTGATCGAATTTTAAACAAATTATAATTTTTTATTTAGACATAATTAACACAAAAATATTAAGAGTTTCACAAAAAATAATTTTTTTATATGTCAAATACATATAAAATTAGAAAAATTAATCTCTACAAATAATATATAGCATATCATTAGTAATAATATCAATATTCATTTTAAATAAGCAAACTAAAAATTATAAATTATTCAAAAATATATGCGGGTAAACGGATATCCGATATTTGTATCCGAATCCGAAAACTATATCCGATCCGTATTCAAATCCGTATCCTAGTTTTTTTTCAAAATTCTATCCGTATTTGAATCCGTATCTGAATCGGAAAGGAATTTTTTATCCAAATCCGAACTGAATCGGGTCGAATAGCGGATTAGGTTGGATTTAATCCGACCTATTTTTACCCCTACCAACTTCAGTTCTGACGTTACCTCCTCTTACTACCCTACGAATTGTTGAGCATTGAGTTCCCAGCCGAGGAAATCACTTCACAAAATGCAAGGGAAGGCCATATTTATTGGTCCCTGGTGGTGAAACCATTGTGCCTTTATCACATATATAAAGTTTCATTATTCACTGGCTTCTTGAGAAATTAATTTGATTGTTGGGATAAGTGGATAGCAGAGATTTTTTTTTAAGAAAAAGAAGAAACAGACGATTTATTTTTTAAAAAGGGAAAGAGATGCAGTTTTAGATAAATGTGACAATTGTCCACAGTAGATAGCTGTTTGAGTATTTTATTCTATATCCAGTTTTTTTGTCTATCTCTGCATCTTCACTCCTCGAATGCAGGCATATTGATACTTTCTCGCATTCACTAGTAAGAAAATGTGATGTAGATTGCTATATTGTCAATTTGTAACTAATTTATACCGGTACAACTATAAATTATAAAAAATGAGCTTAAGATGTCACATTTTAATCATGATACGATCATTTTACATTCTTAAAAAGTAAAAATGGAATTAATGAATGCTTCTTATGTAGGGTTTAGATGGTCATGAAATCAAAGTAGGATACATGAAATAAAATTTTCTTGGTTAATTTCTGTTTGGGTCTTTACTCTAAATCTCTAATGCAAGTTGTAGAATGGTAAGTATGTTTGCATGCCCTAAATGGTTAGAGGAAAGAAGAGCCAACTTGTTTTTGTGTGTGTTTCAAGGACATTATTATTCATCTCCAGATTCTGATACTTGTGCACTTCAGCCTTTCATTATCTTTTCTCAAGGGCATCTCGTGACCACATGATTTCGCTTGTTTTATATACCTATTCCTTTTCAAGTCATTTCTTTTCTGATTGACCTGCATTCATCTAATTTGTTATGCTCAACTTTTTAATTAAGATATAATTGTCAGTCTGCAATTTACTCATAAATTGCTGCTTATGGCACAGTGATGTTGCAATAGTCATTGAATATATTGTTCATGTGATTGGTTACTATATAGTATAACTAGCATGATCTTTTTTTTCTCATAATATATTCAGTGTTTCATCTCAGGTACTCCTAGAGACAGTGTCTGCATAGCAGTAGAAATAAAGGTTGGTGTCCCTAATATTGTCTTCACTGCTGTAGATTTTGTTTTACTTTGCCTTTGATTTGTTCATTTTGTGATCCACTGCCTATTCACATGTTCAATTGCATCAGCCTAAATGCGGATTTCTCCCATCTTCAGAATACATATCCAAGGCAAATTGTATCAAGAAATGTGTTACTCGATACAGGATGCATCAACTCCTTAAACTTCACCATGGAGAGGTCCATAATTCTTCACAATATAGTGAACAAAACTGAAGCAGTACATTTTTCCATGCTATTTATAGTCTATCAGCAGAAGAATTTTAATACTATAGCAGTTTCCCTTTTCTTGAATGTTTTGCCAAGTTAGCTAGGTTTTGTACTCACCATGTTCTTATCCATCTTCGCAGATATTAAAGACAAGTGAGTATGACCCACTTGATCTGTTCTCTAGATCGAAAGAGAGAATACATCACGCCATCAAGGCATTATTCTCTACTCCACAAAACAACTTCCGTGTTTTCTTGAATGGCTCTCTCGTATTTGGAGGGATGGGAGGTGGCATGGACACTATTCAATCCCAAGAAGTCGACAAGAACTTTGAAGATTTGATCAGTGTCACTGGCCTACAGATACCTAGCTTTCTTGAGCTTGTTGGGGATGCAATATTTGACTCTGGTGTCCTAGATCGACTTCTAGCCACTCAAAATCTGGATATTCTTGATATTGAGGGAGCAATTCATGCATATTATGATGTTGTTTCTCAGCCCTGCTTGGTTTGCAAAAATATCACGGATATTGAACTGTTGCATCAGTATTCTTATCTTCATTCCCTTCCTCAAGAGAAGAAACTGAAAATTGCTCGAGAATATCTGATAGCTGCGACGGCAAAGGACTGTAGCCTGATGATCAGCTTTAGACCTAGAGAGAATGGAATCATGGTTTCAGAGTGTAATTCAGTATTTCTTAAATCATTGAACCAAATCTACGAGTACAAGGTATCTCTTGTTTTAATTTCTCGTGCAACTTGGGCTTTTTTGATATATAATGCACCAGAATTAGCATCTTCAGGACCTATTATTGAGCTTTGTGTTCTTATCATTTGTATATCTAAGCACATCTATATGTGTTTATGCATATTGGTTAATATATCTGGTGTCTGATATTAAATGATTCTCTTTCTTTTCTGGTAGGTTATTGTTTTTGTGGTATGATAAATTTCTCTTTTAATAAAACAATAGTGAAAGTTGAATTTTTTAGGATAGTTATTATCAGGAAGTTTTAGTGTGTCATTAGAAACTTTTTTATGATAAATCTGTTAACTAGGAAGATTAGTACAGGCTGTCATATGCTGATATATTCTTTCCCTATTCTTTCTAAAAGTTAGCTTCCAACTGCAGGCGTATTTCATTGACCTTGATATGAAACCCCTCGAGAAGATGATATATTACTACAAGTTAGATCAGAAGATAGTGAATTTTTATAAGAGCACTTCGGCATGCAGTTCTACAATTGGAGATAATAGTGAAAAGAAGATTCAATATCCAGACTCCTGAAGTGACGCGACATCTAGCACTGTTCTTATAGTTGAAATACTGTGGTATGTCATCTTCTGTTCTTGTAGGCTTACTCAGCAAAGTATATAAGTGATACACATAATTTCAATGGGCAAAAACTGCATTATCTAATGACATCCTTAATTTGGAAAATTATCTATTTCGTGCATCTATCTATCTAATACTCACTCATGTCATTACACTCCTTGACTCATTTTTCTTTTTCAAAATTTTCAAACAATTCTTTTTTAATTATAATATTTTTTTCCCTCACCTTCTCGCTAATGCTTAGATCCTTGCCATTAGAAAGCCTTTGTATGGTTCTTGTTGCATGAAATATATTATTGAAAGCCAAACAGTCAAGATTGTTTCACGAAACAGCTCTATTTTATTTATTTATTTTACTTGAGACTTGAGATAAATGATTTTCTGGTGTTCCGTTTAAACCGTTAGGTACCAGTGGGATTCAAACCTGCGAATGCTCATTTGGCATTAGTGAACAAACAGTTGATTTTCTAAGTGGCTTAACACATTTGGGCTTTGGATCATGAACTATTTTAAATGCTTGTTTTGCATTCTCTGCTAATTGGCTGGAGACGGCTAGCTTTAAGGAAGGCATTGATGTGCAACCCAAACAAAGGTGAAATCTCTAGCCATTATTGCTAATACGTTTTTGGCAAAGTTGGAATACCCGGAACACTGTTAACTTCTTCTCTAAGAAGCCTTTATCTGATCATGGCATTAATTCCACCATCATTTGCATTGTAGAAGCAATTACCTGCACCCACTTTTCTCTCCATCAGAATCCTCTTACGAGATCTAATTCGGGTCAGATTGAACTTGCCTCAAAACTCAGATGGGGCCAACTCTGAGTTTTATGTTTACGATCATCTAATGGGTCGATTATTTCTGCAGATCGGAGGCGAGAAAGGTCTGCAACTACTCGAGTAAGCTGCGGTGTTTCAGCATGAACCAGGTTCACAGAGAAGCAAATCAAGCATTAATTTGGCTGGCCTGGCCTGCTTCGCAAAAGAATATACTTACACTTTTATGTTTCCTATGGAAATAATATGCCCATAATGATTGTTTTGTCGGTACTTACTGTTTTTTGTTTGCGATGGAAATATGCCCACAATGATTTTTCATCTTTCTGGGGGTAAAAACTAAAAAGGAATCGTAACTCCTGTCTTATCGGAGCTGAGCTACGAGCAGGATAACCGGGCCGGAAAACGATCTGCCCGTATTGTTCGTTACTAAACTGGGGACAGGGCCGGGAGATTTTATCACCACTAATTGCAATAGAAATGAGTGCTAACAAGAGGCCACGAGAAGAAGTGCAATTTGTCTAATGATTGGTCCTAATAGCAGTTGGATCCAACACTAACAACCCCATAGCTGTCGTTTCCCGCGAAAGGAGAACCGGAAAGAACCAACACTGCTGTTAAATTAATCCACCCTCTCCCACAGCGGCGCTTCCAAGCTTTCTTGATCTCAGCCATGACCAGTAAGGCTAAGGCGTTCGTCGTGTTCCTCGGCGGCCTCCTCTTCGTCCTCCTCCGACGAACTGCAGATGCCTCCCCGGAGCTCCGGGTGGGGTATTACAACTCCACCTGCCCGAAAGCCGAAGAAACCGTACGCCGCGTAGTAGTAGACTGGCACAGGAAGGACCCGAAGGTCGGCGCCGGCCTCCTCCGCTTACATTTCCATGACTGCTTCGTTAGAGTAAGTACGAGGCAATGCCAAAGTTGTATATATATATTATATTTTTGGATAATGATAATTGAATTTGTTGGTAATCTCAGGGATGTGAAGCATCCATCCTGCTGGATGAGACCGCCTCCGGGGATACCTGGGTGGAGAAGTCGGAATTCACCAATTCCGGCACCCTCAACGGCCTCGAGACCATCGACGCCGCAAAGTCCGCCCTCGAGTCCGACTGCCCCGACACCGTATCCTGCGCGGACATTCTGGCGTTCGCCGCCCGCGACGCCATCGTACTCGCAGGGTTCGAGGACTATGCCGTCCCATCCGGCCGCCGCGACGGCAACTCCTCCTGGCCGGGCGACGTTGGAACAAGCATCCCGCAGCCGATGAAGCCCAACGGCGACATCCAGCTTCTGACCGAGCTTTTCCACGAGAAAGGGTTCTCGCTGAGAGAGATAGCCGTGCTCTCCGGCGCCCACTCCATCGGCGGCGCCCACTGCATCAATTTCGACACGCGGGAGGACGTAGTAAACGGGAAAAGCAGCGTGGATGTACAGCGGGACGATACTCTCCTAGATTACACCGATGGACCTGAACCTCATATTCCTACTGACGCGAACTACACTAGAGCCCTCAAGAAGATGTGCCAAGGACGACGGAGTGGTGAAGGGGATGAAGAAGATCTGGGCCCCAAGGTGGACTTCGATCCAGTGTCGCCGCTGAAGCTGGACAACTCCTACTACATCAGGCTGCAGAGGGGGCAGGGGCTGCTCATGTCGGACAACACTCTGATGGAGGACGAGGTGACGAGGGCGGCAGTGAATGAGATGGCGAAGGATCAACGCCTGTGGGAGAGGGAGTTCATCGAGGCCATGATCAAGCTCGGGAAGATGGAGGTGCTCGTCGGCGCCGACGGAGAGATCAGGAAGAACTGCAGATTTATCAACAAATGAAGAGAAAGCTGCTGCTGCTGTCTGTCTGTCAGCTTAATTCAATGTTCTGAGGCAGTAATATTATGTAGCATGAAGGGAATGTTTATACGTAGACCTCTTCTTAATTCGTATCTATCTATCTATCTATCTTTCTAAAGTATATATATATATATATATATATATATCGATTATATACTTAAGGATAACGAGTTCTTTTACATATAACCCTCAAATTGTTTATTTATTTACATATATATTCTTTTAAATATGATAAATTATCTTAGTAATTCATCAAATAAAAGATTTATATACTCTAACTTAGAGTAGTATATATATATATATGAATAATGGTATTGATTTCTTTTCCTAGTTAACTTGATGAAGGTATTATTAAATTCTTTCTCTTCCATTATTTTTTAATTACTTATATATACTTGAGAGAGTTTAAGACTGATGTAAACTAAATTTAATAACAGATAGAAATAGAGAATCAAATTTAAATTAAATCTATCTTTTATAAAAATAAAAAATTAAATTTAAATTATTTAGTATTAAATAATATTTTTTATAATTAAAATTATATATATTATAATAATATTTAAAAAATAAATCTTAACGAAAGAAAAGATCGGTACCGGAAAACCAAAGTATAAAAACTAGCTATTATAAACCGTTGGATTAAAATTATAAATAGAGGAGCATTGAAATATTGGACTTATATGTGATGTCAAATATTTATCCAAATGTTCTCCGGCTTGTTCTGGGATAATCTCCTGCTAATTCAAGGATTGCAATGGATGAACTAAAACAATTACCACATATATGAAACACCATATATACCTTTGTCATCTCATGCAAGCGTTGGATTACACGTCCTGCAATGAGCCATCATCTGTCCTTCCATGGAAAATTTACAGAAGGCCAATTAAATGGAACAAAATCAAAGAACATGAAGAAAATAATGTAATGAATGAATTGCTTCTATGAACTGGAGTAGGCCTTTTTACATGTAGTTGTCATATAAAAAAGAACCCTGTTGACACACACTCCAACGTAAAAGCAGACAAACTTCCTACCATTAGCAGCAAAACATTCAGAGTGTTCAAGCAAAATTCCTGTATACCGTTCACATAGCGTTCTAGTGATCTTGATTACCTTTATTGTCTCGCTTGAACGAAAAGTCAGGGCATACTAATCTATTAAGAACTTCGAATCAAGGGGTACAAAAGACATACAATTCAATGCATTGCATGCACGTACGAGTTACAGGAGTGAAACAAAAGATAAGTACACTGGGTGATCAAACTTAAATATTAAAGACCACTGAAGAATTTCAAGAAGTCTTCAAATGTCTCTCCATGCCTTATTTTCACCACCGATCCATTGTCCACCTGTAAGATAAGGCAAAATTAGAATTAAATATAGCAAGCTTAATCAATCTGAGAAGCCAAGACAGAGACGACAATTTGCTATAGACTAACTAACATCCGTACCCAATATTCAGGAGGTCGCATTTTGAGGTTGTAAGTAGAAGCCATGCTCATGCAATATGCACCAGCATCATGAACAACTAAGCCAGCTCCCTAAAATATAAGACCAACTGACCGTTAGGAGCAGTAAAAATGTTTTAACTACTAGAACATATGGAGAGAATAAAAACCTTGGCTGGTGTTGGGAGCTCTCTGTCCTTCCCTAGAAAATCTGCAGACTCACAAACAGGTCCAACCACATCAAAGGTAGAAACTTCTGCATCAGAAGAGGGAGGAGAAACCAGTTCTATGTGCTGCACCAAAAGAATCACAGTAGACCCATGTGAGAAACTCTCATAGTAAGATGTAACTGGATCAATAATTCTTCTGTACGAATGAAAAGATAGGGCCCAGGATCTTTATCACTTTTGAAAGAGTACAATATAATTTCAAAATGACGGTTTCTTGGAGGGCTCGCGGAATCCAACTTGGTAAAGATCTTTGTCTAAGCCATTCTCAAGAGAGAGAAACTCTTTATCAAACAATCACCTTTACTGAGATTGTTCTTATTTTTTTATGAAAAATTAGTTTTCTTGTTTCTCTTTACTTATGATCCAAGGAGATGATCATTGATATTTGTGATCCTCTTGTTTTGCTTGAGAAGAATTTGTTAAGCCTATTATTGTTAATTATAGTAGAGATTTGAGATGATCTTAGTCCCGTAATTTTTTCCTCACAATTTTTTCATGTAAATTGCTTGTCTTTGATTGTGATTTATTTGCTTACTTTTAATTGTTGTTAACTCATTGTATCTGCATAAAGATAAGAAAGTTGGTATCTTGATTAATGTAGTCCCAGCCCTACTATGTATATGAGCATGGGCATTGAGGGCATTCTTCAACTGCTTGTCTTTGATAGTAGTTTGTTTGTTTACTTTTGATTGTTGTTAACTTATTCTATTTGACAAATGTAGGAAAATTGGTATCTGAATTTGGGGCTCTTTCCTAACACTTTTTCAGAGAAATGGTTTTTGGAATACATTTGTCAGGTCCCATCCCTACTAATGTGTATGAGCATAGGCATTGAGGGCATTCTTCGACTCCTTCCTAATATGTTGACTTGAAAGATTATGAATTTTAACATTACTACCAGCTTCTCCTTGATCATCACAGCTATTATAAGAGTTACTATCAAAAAAGTAAAAGCCTTAGATAATAGATCTTCATACTTCTTGAATGATCCTATCTATCAGGGTATATTCAACAAAAATGTGAATTCTGCATGTGTGATGCTCTCCACCATTTCACAGTAATCCTAGGCCAAGTCATGCTTCAACATTCTGCAATTCAGATTGCCTAAAACTAGATAATTGCAAATGCAGGATTCAATATTATGTGCCAAACAACCAAGTTATGCATTCCTTTTTCACTAAATAGCCAAGATTGTAATCTTTTGAAATGTCTCTAAACCATATGAGCATTCCAAGATTTTATTAGTGACAACCAGAAACCAATATCATGTCAACAATTCAAGCTAAATTATTAATTCCAAAGCCATAACGCTAGAAAACGAACTCAACTATACTTTCTTAACTATTCATACAAATGATGTCTTAGAGATCTAGCTAGTATTATATAATTTCTTGATATAGATATGATATCCTTCAGAACTAAATAGATCAGTGGAGAACTATTAAGAAAAAAAATGCATAAACCAACAAATACTGCTGATTCTTAGTATTAAGAAAAAAATGCATAAACCAAGGAATACTGGTGATTCCTAGTAGCAACTAGCAAGCTTCCATTATATTACCTGATATGCTCCATATAAACTAGGACGAATGAGCTCTGCCATGCTACCATCAACAACGACGAAATTTTTTGTGCCGTTGGTTTTGACACCAGTCACCTTATTAACCAAGCAGCATGTATTGGCGATAAGTGATCTCCCAGGCTCAATGATTAGAGTCAGATCTCGAGAGAGAACCAATTCCCGCACCTACATGTGCACCACAATTTAATGAATTATAGCAGGAAGAATAAAGGAGCATGCTACAATGTCTCAGTTACTTTTTTGTGCATGCCTGAAAATTTTAACTGAAAAATATACTTACATGAGTAAAAGAATATGACCTACATATAAGGTGAAGCCACTAGCATGTATATTGAGAAGGAGGGGGTAGGAGTACAATTAAAGCATGCTAAAGAAACTCAACATAGACATTGAGCTTACAGTATTGATAAGATCCATGGGAGTTGGAAGGACTGCATCTGTGTGATAGTAATCTATTCCCAAACCACCTCCTATATTCAAATACTCCAATTCGAAACCTTGCGCTCTAATTTCATCAATGTAATTCACCATAAGAATTGCAGCATCCCTGAAAATGTCCACCTATGCCAATACAAATAACCAATCAGACACATATGCAGAAATAAATAACTTCTAGATCAAATTTGTGCATCTTTTAACTCGCTTTCCTAATATAGCATCAGGACCTCACAGCAACTGTTTATTAAAATTGTTCAGTAAGAGATAATGTACAACTATCTGTTAGAGAGCCTCCTTCTACAGGCAGAATATGGTTGTCTTTGCATGAACACATCAGAATCACCGGGAGAATGAATCCCCCCATTTGGAGTAACTCAGTGAGACCGGCAGGCCCATTAAGAAATAAGGTCCGTCATAAATCTAAACAGAAGCAAAAGTGCAAAACGAAATTGCAACCTGACTCTGATTTATCTAAAGCTTGTTAGAAACATACACAAAGATCAAGCATGAACAAAATGGCAAGTAAGCGGTCTCAGGGTAAAACATAGATCGTCTCTTGTGAAACAACTAACAAGAGAGATTGATACTCAAGTGAAGAGCTACTGTTATAGATTGAAGAAAAGCAAGCAACCTCTTGCTTCCAAAAACAGCAGATTATTGTTGTCAATAATGAAATATTAGTGTTCTACAACCTACTGAGAGCTCTAAACTGAAAGACAGACAAAGATGGTACCTTCGTAATAGTAGATCCCAAATGACAATGAGCTCCAACAAGCTTGATTTCATTGGCGTGGGACTTGATAGCATCCAAAAACCACTGTAGTTTTTCATTTCGAATACCAAACTTGGATGTCTTGTTTCCAGTGGCAACATAAGGATGAACCTATTAAACAACAGATCAGATGAAATCTTAGAGCCAACTGAACCAAGAATTTCTGAGAAGATTGGAAGATATCTTACAATCTCAATTTTGACAGGAAAAGGAGTAAACTATATAAAAAAATTATATTTATGCAGGACAGATCAACTTAATTTATGATATGCTCCCAAGTTCTGCAACTCCATAATTAGATTATCCAGGAAGAAATGCTAGTTATATTGCTCCAGAAGCTTAGCCTACTTTCGTTTGCTTAACAAGTTGAATATTTTCTCTATTTGATAGCACATAAAACAATAGAACAATAAAAAAATTCATGCAAGCACATACAATATTAGTGAGTGCATTAAAGCGTGTAAAAGAATAATCCCACAAATGCAAAGAGCATGAAAAGTATTTAAAGTGAACTGGGGCTTTTTCTGACAATGTCAGCCTATAAAAGTGTCAACCGTTAAGCTGGTACTTGTTAACCCAGAGTATCTAGTAAGGTCAGAAATAACAGGTGCAGAAAAGTTTGAAAGTTCCCAAGAAACAAAGGTGCTTCATCCTATTATCCATTTAATTTAGTAGGTTTATATTTTGGAGATATTAAGGATGCCAAAATTCTAATGCGATGTGAGCTTCACATTAATCTAGCAAGAAGGCCTGTCGTACCTGCGGATCCACATCAGGGTTTATCCTCAGTAAAACTGGAACTTTCTTTCCTACAATTCTCGCAGCAGTGACAATGTTCTCCAAGTCGAATTCACTATCTATGTTTACAAATACTCCTTCCTGAGCAGCTAAAATAAGGTCTTCCAACTGCTTCCCATTTCCATTGAATATACACCTGATCTTCAAAACAAAAATTGAACATGTTAACCGTGACAAGCACAGATTAAATAACCATTTTGAAGAAGTATGAAAAGAAAAATATCTAATTTGATCGAGGTTCTGATATACGATCGAGTCGGACCAATCTAGCACAAAATAGCAATACATAGATTAACTCAAAGGGTGGAAAACTACGGTCTCACCTCGCGGGATCGAATCCAGCACGAAGAGCGAGACGGAGCTCGTTCCCGCTCACCAGAACAGCTCCGCACCCGAGCCCCCTGAGGTGCTCCAAGATCTTGAGGTTGTTGTTGGCCTTGATCGCGTACCCTACGATCGACCTCAGCCCCTCGAGCGCCTCGCGGTAGGACTCGTAGTTGCGGGTGATCTGCGCTTTGCTGTAGAGGTAGAAGGGGCTGCGCTCCGCCGCCGCCATGGCATCTTCAACTCGGATGCCCTCGCAGTAGAGGAACCCGTCGGAGGACTTCGAGAAGCAGTGGCGAGGAGGCGCCGCGGCGGCCGTCGGCGGCGGGGAGTCGGAGATGATGGCTCGGAGAGATAGGGCCTTGAAACGGGAGGGGGAAGGGAAGGCAAGTGATGGCTTGGAGAAGGAGACGGAGAGCAATGGGCGAGGGATAGGGTTTTGGAAGGGTTTGGAGAGAGGAGGAGGGCGAGAGACGAGTTGGGCGGCCGCCATTTCTTCGGGAACGAAGTTGAGGGATTAGGAATCAGTGGGATTTTATATGGAGAGAGAGAGAGAGAGAGAGAGAGAGAGAGAGAGAGAGAGAGAGAGTATGAGGAGAGTGTCTAATAAACTACGGAATAATTACACAAAGACCCTGCCCAAATCCCATATATATTTGTCACAAAATAATATTTTTTCTTAAAAGAAATTTCTCTAAAATTAAAATAATTAAAACATTTTCCAAATTTTGTCTAGTGCTTATACTTAAAATGGCTTAGGTAATAATTTGAACAAATCACTTGTTTTTTGAGAGAGCAACTTGATTTTTTATCAACACAAATAGAATTAATCCATGAATAAATTAGTAGCCGAAAGTTTTGTCTATCTTATGTTCTTATTCGATTGGTCATTAAACTATTTAGAATGTCGAGTTAATTCGGATACACTATCTGATATATGTCGATACATCGATTATGTGCCTCCAATATCAAATGTGTGAAATCAAAGTATTAATGCAAATCTAAAAGTGTGTGTAGATATATCCACACAAGTCGGTTTGCATCAAATCCATAATTATCAAATGTTGTATTCTTTCTTTTTAATTATACTTTAATTTGCTTAATCAAATTGTGATGTTTTAGCGGATCATATTTATAAGAAAGCTAACTAGCTTGAGTGTAATTGTTCTATATGCTAAGGCACGTCTAGAAATGTAGAGAATTCTCTCGCTAATTAACAATTTTTGTATAGGATAATTTTAACGATCTTTATATTTGCCAAAATTAATCTTTAACCTTGATGTTTTCCATGGGATATAGAATTATTCTTTGAACAATATTTTTTTAAAGAGGAAGTCATAAGCAAGTTCTTATTCATAACATCAAAAGTGTTATAAAGCTTAATATAGGAGAAATACTAAGAGAAGTCACAAACTTCTCCACAACAAATAAGGTAACAAAGGAAGAGGTATCAAGCCCCAATAAACAAGAAACAAGATAAATAGGATGATGACCCTTTCAATAAGCCTCCATAACTTGAGTAAAGTACACATTGCAATAAATAAAATATGACATTAAGTTTGGTGGGCACAAAAATCACCAAAACATCTAGCTCCAACAAGAATACAGGCACAAAAGGGTTTGATGTCTAATAGCTTTCTCACGACCTTAATCGCATACAAACTTATCATTTGTGTATATGTAGTTGTGTAAACAAGCCAAGCTCAAGCAAGCTGGGCTCAGCTCGATTCAGTTTAGCTCCAGCTTGATGAGGCTTAAGCTCGGCTCGACGACTTGTGGACTTAATAGGTCTATGTGGGTTGGCGGCTCAATCCAAAATCTAAGTGTTATATGAAGCCAACCCAACAACCAATTTCAGTGCGTTTAGAGAGATTTGATACTTATAAAGAGATATCTATATTACCCAATTTTCGATATGGGATTTAACATCTAAGAGTCTCAGTGGAAAAAAAGATAGAAAATAAATAGTATAAGAGAGGATTTGAACTAGTTGGGTTAATAAGAGTTGCTTTAACTAACTATGATATATGCAATTTATACTTTTATTATGGTATATATATATATATATATAATATCGTCTCACATACTATATTTTGAGCCTATTCGAGTCACAGCTTAGCTCGATTAACCTTTTGAGCTCAAAAATTCAGCTCAGCTCGCCTCATTCAGAGCTCGAGCTCTTAATGCGTCGAACTCACAAGACCCCATATGTACTAGAGAGATTGAGGGAAGTAATGCCAGATAAAACAGCACTCATGTAGCACATCGAGGAATATAAAAAAATAGATAAAGCTCCGACTGCAAAAGAACGACGGGGTGGGAGGAAGTCAAAGCATCGAATCATTACTGAAACAATGGGGATCGATTGTCACAAAAAATTTTAAATCGTATTAACCAAAAAATCAACCCCAATCCATCGACCAAAGCTAAGGAAAAAAAATAGATAAGAGATCGACCACCGTTTGATCTCCCTTTACTGTATTAGTTGGAGGCTGGTATGGACAGTAAGAATCTTAGATATGGAGAGCACCCCTAAAGCCTTTTTTATGTCCTAGCGAATGACTAAAAGGGCCGGTAGAGTCTGAAGTTAGTAGAGGAGAATGGAAAGATAAGAAAAAGGAGAAGATATTAGGGAGGAGGAGAAAAGGAAAGAGATAAGAGGAAAAGGGAGGAAGCTCACAATGAGGAGGAGCCTTAAGCCCTTAACCGGCTAAGGGAGTGGAGAGAGTATGTTAGCAGCACGAGAATATATCATTCAAGAAAGAGGAAAAATAAGAAAATCCTAGCAAACTATCTAAAATCTTAATAGAGTTTCAAATATCATAATTGCCATTATATTCCTTAAAATTATCATTGCCACTAAAAACTCCCACTCTTTCAAAATTGGCATTATGGTTAGATTTTCATAGAATATTCACAGTAGATTATTATTAAAATTAATAAACACATATCAATAACTAAAATACTCCCCTTCTTAAAATGTTGCATAAAATATTTATCAATAAATTTTATCTCGCATAACAGAAGATATAAATTTTAATTTATTTTAAATAATTTATACAAGAGTTAAAATAAATAAATAAATAAAAATTTATACGAGGAAAAAGTTATTTTTTTTATCTAAGTTTCGCTTTTAATTCTGATTAGTTAGATTTAATTAATTTAATAATATTTTTGAAAGAACAACTACCGGCAATTATAACATTTTGAAGAACACAACGATAGTTGTGATATTTTAAAAAAATTTAGTAGGAAATATGTTAAAATCCTTTTTTTTTTAACTTTTATTCTCTTCATAACTTCGCGTATCAAACACATGATTAATAAATACCAATCTCAATTTCACAATCTACCTCCACAAACAACGATTGGATAATAGTCTAATTCACAATGTTTAGTTGGATTTAAATTTCATGTTTCATGGCACCATACCTTAATTCTCTCAACAAATAAAACATATCTAAATTCTAACTACTACCTCAACAAATTCACACTCAGTATGTGAACTTAGAAGGAAAGCATGATCCACCTGCAATTAATTTTTGATTCCAATGATGCAAAAGAATCAAGCTCGAGTCAAAATTTCCCAGAAGCACAACCTGACCAACATTAAATATTTAAAATTGCTACATTTAATCTTGATTAGATGTATGAGTTCATGGGGCGCACCCTTATACTAGTTTATGCAGTTTTGATTTCTTAAATCTTCTTTCTTTTTCAATTAATATATATATATCTTTAAAAAAAAATCAAGAGATGTCTACTTGTCCACCATGTTGCCCTACAAAGCTGGCAGGTAATTAATGGAGTTGACATTATAAATGAAGGAGATGTCCATCAATATCACCAAGTAAACTAATGATCTTAAGTTTGGCATTCTTAATTACTATTTATATATCACTCAAGGAAGTAGTCATTAGTGGCTAACTCTATTCTAAACATTCTTAAAATTTCAACGACCAAGCTAAATTGTTTAAAATAGAGCTGTCTTTTAAGTAATTATTTTAAGTTGGTTATAGTTAATTATAAACCTACCGCTTAAGACATCGTATAGATTTTAGGAGGAGATTGGAAAGAGCCATATATAGCTGTCCAGGATAAGTAGTAGCCGTTAGTGGCGGTTGGTTCTTTCCCTCCCTCGTTCTCTGATCAGGTTTTGCAGTTATTGCGTTTAATTAATAGTAATGGAAACTTGTGGGGTTGGAAGGAATGGAGTGGCATGCATTTCGGCAACGTCTCCTTCTCTCACATCCCAAACGCGTAGAGATTATTATGAGATTAATGGGAGGAAAAAAAAGGAATGAAATTTACCCAACTGTCGCTTTCTTTCTCTCTCCATCCTCCCCTTGTCGTGTCTCCCTCGCCGTCTCCTCAGCGTATTCTGTGGTCGTTTAAATCTAGCCTTCAACCCCCTCCCTCTCCTCTTGCTAAACCCCAGGCCCGTCTCAGAGGTACAATCTTTTCCTTTTAGTTCTTCTCTCTGTTTCTGCCATCTGATTGCATTCCAGTTCATTGTAAGATCATCTTTGAACCGATCTTGTCTGTTGGTTTTATTGGGTTTGTTTCATTTTTTTTTTTTAGCAATGATTGGTGTCGTTGCTTTGATCTGAATGGGGCTTGGTTTTTAAGCTAACCTGGGGTCAAGATCTCATATGGGTATTTTAGCACTTGTAGAAGAGAAGAAGAAGAGGATCATCTTTCTTTGTTGAGATTTTATGGAACTTGGTATTACATGAGCTTAGTATAATTTTTCTGACATACAATTGATTATGATTTCTAGAGTTTAGATGATTATATTGTTTACTCTAATGGTGGGATTTCAGGTGTTTGAATTGGCTTTGCCTGGTATAGCATTGCTGAGTTCTCAACGCTCCGCCCCTTTGTTGTCTTAAACCAGGTCCAGCTTGCACGCGCGAAACACGATGACGGAAGTCATTTCGGCACCTCTAGATCGATTCCCAAAAGCCGGTGCGTAGAAGAGAAAATCTGCACTTTTTTCTTTTTGAATATATATGAATTCAATTGTATTGTATTAGAATGAACGAATTCATTCATCTTTGAGTAGTTTGTCATTCATGCTTCTCTAAAAATTCGCCATTACTATTAGAATTTTGATAGAAAGAAGCAGTTAAAGGTACATCTACTTGTTCTTATTACTGCAGCCTTTGATGGTTGTAATGAAGAAAAGAGAGACAGAAAATCCGACGTTGAGAACTCAGAGGATGAAAGGAAGACCAGACTTGGATCTCTGAAGAAGAAGGCAATCAATGCCTCCTCAAAGTTCAGGCATTCTTTGACAAAAAGGGGTAGGAGAAGCAGTAAGGTGATGTCTGTCTCCATTGAGGATGTACGCGATGCTGAGGAAATGCAGGCAGTTGACGCCTTCCGTCAGATCCTTATTTTGGAGGAGTTGCTACCATCAAGACATGATGACTATCACATGATGCTAAGGTCATATCCCGGTATCCGTTTTTGAGTATGCTCTAGCTGCTATTTGTGTGGAAAATTTAATAATGAATGTGTCAATAAAATGCAGTAGTCAATGGCTGATTATATAACTATTTATGCGGCAAACAAATATATGTCGATGAATGGAAAGTTAACTCATCTCTGAAAACAGGTTCTTAAAGGCCAGAAAGTTCGATACGGAGAAGACAAAGCAAATGTGGACTGATATGCTCCAATGGAGAAAGGAGTTTGGCACTGATACAATTTTGGAGGTAATCAATTATCGCTGCTTTCTTAATTCTCTGCTCCAATGGAAATAATTTTAGTTTTGAATAGTTTTGCTTTGTCAATCAATTTATCTTTTACTGTTTCGTCACGGTAAGTATAAAACTTTTCCAAATCACATTGGTTGACATAAAGCAAGTTCATGAGAATGAGGAAAAATTCTCTATTTATATTCTTGTTTTGTTAATCTTATAGCGAGAAGGTCCACAGCACATATTATACAGAAGAGAAACAAATTTGACTTGTAGTTAAGGATCTTCAGAAAAGAATCGGGAACCTAGAAGATTGTAGTATCACTTGAACTTCAACATGACTCCATTTGTTCTATATTACTTACCTTTTAGCAATTCAGTATGTGACACTACATGTAACGGTGCCGTACTACTGCTGACTCTTTGCTTATCTCTTAATACTTAGGATTTTGATTTCAAAGAAATTGATGAAGTCTTGGAGTACTATCCACATGGTCATCATGGTGTTGATAAGGAAGGCAGGCCAATCTACATTGAAAGACTAGGACAAGTTGATGCCAACAAGATGATGCAAGTTACAACCATGGATCGTTATGTTAAATATCATGTGAAGGAGTTTGAGAGAAACTTCGCCGTTAAGTTCCCAGCTTGCTCAATTGCGGCCAAAAGACACATTGATCAGAGCACAACTATTCTTGATGTCCAAGGAGTGGTAAGTGAGGAATGATTGCTTCAACGAACTTAATATTACCTAGATTACTTGCATCAGAATTTAAAATCCATAAAAGCCAAATTCTCTAGAGGAGCTTTCACAAGAAGCCCTTGTTAAATTTTGTCAGAATATGTTTAATTTTGAAAGATAGTGATCTGAGGAGAATATTTTCAATGTGGAATAAATACTAGGGGTATAAAAACTTCAACAAGGCTGCAAGAGATTTAATCGGCAGGCTTCAGAAAATTGATGGTGATAACTACCCTGAGGTACTCTCTGTCATTCCAATAACCAAAATTTTGTACATCTATGCCACTAAATTGATATAGATGACAGTTAACATTCAAGTTTGTTCTTTCCTACTCCAGACGTTGTGCCGCATGTTCATCATAAATGCAGGTCAGGGATTCAGACTTCTTTGGAACACTGTAAAGTCTTTCCTTGATCCAAAGACCACCGCAAAGATTCATGTATGCTCTCTCCATTCTGTACCGGCTACTGTTTTTGACTAAAGAACTGCATAACAAACTATATGTTTTCTTTTTTCAGGTTCTGAGCAATAAGTACCAGAGCAAATTGCTCGAAGTTATCGATGCCAGGTATGGCTTAAAACCAGGAAGAAGTACTGCTATTTTTTTGAGTCCTACATACGATTTTGTATGGATCAAAATTTCACTTGAGAATCTGCTCAATTTAACAAAAATCTTTAATTTGAATTGAAAAGTGCAGCTCATTCAACAGAGATTTCTGATCTTTCTTTCTGTTTCTTACAGTGAATTGCCAGAGTTTCTTGGTGGTACTTGCAATTGTGAGGGTGGTTGTCTTCGGTCTGATAAAGGCCCATGGAAGGACCCTGAAGTTCTAAAGGTTTTCTATTACCTTTCCTCTCACCTTAGTTTTTTTTTCTGGTTGAAACTGCTCTTCATTTTATCTATTTGCCAAGGAGTTTTAAATATAAGTTGGAAATGGCACGACATTTACTGGATACTTCTTGAATACTTTGATTCACAGATGGTTCAAAATGGAGTTGGGAGATGTGGAAAGCCAAACATGACTCCTTTTGGTGCTGAGGAGAAAACAATTTCTGAAGATGAGATATTCTATCCCAAGGCAAGATAAATCTCAATCTAGTTTTCTCTCCATTGTCATGTAATACCTTTATATATTCATCCATTTGCTAAGTGTATCTATCTGATATCGATGGCTAAATACATTTTCTTCGCATGCAGAAGCAGGAATCTTTCTGCAAGGAGACTAGTTTAGCTCTAGCTGATTTGCGATCTGTCTCAAAAATCTCACGTGGCATGATTGAGCACCCGCAGTTGTCGCCTGTGCGTGAGGAACTAGGATCTCAAGATTACCAAGTAGGTGTACAAATTATTAGGACTTTGTTTGAACCTTAACTGCTATTAACCTCTAAGCAGCTATAATCGAGCTTGGCTTTTTTCTGTCATTAGAATCTAACTCTGGCTTTAGCTAGTTGGCCCTATTACTCCATATCTAGTTACACTTCATCTGTCAGAAGAATAGATGGCTCAGCACATTGAGTCTAAATGTTTCTAGTCTAATGGTTCCATTCCTTTTTGCTGAATTTATCAGGTTTCGAAGGTTAATGAGAATTTCCCTCCTTCCTATTCCTATGATATTCCTATGATCGACAAAGCTGTAGACAGTAGCTGGAACAAAGAAGTACTCAATGAGAAACTTGCCATATCCAAAGGTCAATATAACAACTTGTGACTTGTTTTTCCTCCATTTCTGTAAGTTACTGATATAGAAACTGTGGAGAGAATTTCTCCTTACAAGATCTTATGTTGTACCAGATATCTACAATAGGTCTGATGGGATTAGCAACAACATGTTTGGTGGTGTTGTGGCTCTTGTCATGGGTATTGCGACTATGCTTCGTGTCACCCGCTCTGCGCCAAAGAAGATTGTTGATGCACAAATTGACTGTGCAAGAGCTGTGTACAGTACAGAATCTAAGGTTGTTAAAGGCCAAATGCAGCACTTGCAGCTGCCTGCAGCAGCAGTCTCAGCTGCTGAATATTCCTTAATCATGAAGCGCCTTGCTGAATTGGAAGAGAAGGCAGTAGTTCTCAGCACAAAGCCTGCTGAGATGCCAGATGACAAGGAGGAGATGCTGAAGGCTGCTGTGGACCGTGTCGGTGCTTTGGAAGCGGAGCTTGCAGCAACCAAGAAGGTCATTCCCTTTCCAATTATGTTCTTATCTGAAACCGTTGAATTTAACGTAGCGATAGCATGCATTGTTTCTTAATTCAGGATCATGATCATAAGGCACATAAGTAACACTAAGAATTCAGGATGCTTTTCACTACATAATTTGCTTATTATTATAATCTCTTGTATTAGTAAGCTAAAATGTTAAGCTGATAACTATTTTGCTCATAATAAAGATACAATATACTCAGTAGTTTAAAGTGGTACATTTAGCAAATACTTTTCATCAGTGCACTT
The DNA here is from genome assembly GCF_048772165.1 of Typha angustifolia. Taxonomy (NCBI): domain Eukaryota; kingdom Viridiplantae; phylum Streptophyta; class Magnoliopsida; order Poales; family Typhaceae; genus Typha; species Typha angustifolia. Next base: position 4,966,519 of record NC_133246.1, on the reverse strand, counting down.
CAACTTCTAATGTGTATGCTCATTTTTATCCACTGTTTTCAAGATAATACTAGAAATTAAGCCTCTAAATTCTACTTCAACTTTGAAGGCTCTGGAGGATGCTCTTTCTCGGCAGGATGAAATTCTGGCTTACATTGACAAGAAGAAAAAGAAGAAGAAGAAGAGCAAATTTGTGAGTCATTCTCATCTCAATAGATAGAATATCAAGTACCATATCTCCTTCAGATTATATGTCAAGTTGGTGTATAAAACCAAATGCCATACCATTAGCTTGATGATTCAGAGAAAGTACCAAGTCAGACTAAATAGTAGTTCATGTCTTACTCATGATGAGCTCTTTTGTCCCTCTTCTTTTTTGCTACTACTGTATCTATGTCTCAATCTAATGCCATGAATGAATCTCTTGTCTGTCTACAGAACCCATTTCGCTGGTGAACAGACGGCAAAGGACATGGTGTGTATAAAAATAAGGCTGTGAATTTGTTGAGTTTGGGTGATGTTTTCTCTTTGTCAGCAAATACCTTTTGAGTGTAATATATGTCTGCATTTCCTAAACTGGTCCAAAAATTTTCATTGAACATTTACTCCTCTGATTCCTTTTGTTTTGATATTGGTGAGCTAAAGAGGAGAATGTCCTTCAAAAGAAGTCTTTATTAATATTGTGTATGACTAAGATGCTTGATGACATAGCAGGATTTAACATGATTGTGGAAATTTTGCTGCAATGGTTTCAATCCAAAACTAAGGTCCACCATTCATTGATCCGGATCGAAATTTGGTGTCAAAGGTGAAGCCAAATGAAACTTGGAATCATAATATAAATTAAAGTTATATAAGTGGTTTAGTTAGTACTCTCTGCCTCTCCATTTATTACATCCTTATGTTTTCAGTCAATCTAAGAAATAAGTAGATGGGTTGACTCTTCCTTCTTTTTATACAATAAAAGCTCTTCGGCAAATGGACCGGCATAATAATGAAAATTAAGCATCAAGTCAAGAGCGCAAACAAGATCAAAATCAAATTACCCACAAGCACAAATGGGCAGATATCTCTAGTTTCATCCCGATTGTCATGGATATTGAAACAGTGTAATAATTTGGCCCTACATAAAATTAAAGAAAAAAGAAATCAAAAGAAAAGTGGCTTTACTATAACTAAGAATTGCCTACGATATATAACCGTTGGAGGGGAGGGATATGAAATGACAGCGATGATGAGAATGGAGCGGCAAAGAGCAATAGCTGCGGACAAGGAGATATGTTTAGTAGTGTTAGATTGTGGTGGTCAACAACGAGGTGGGAGTAAGAAAAAACGAATAGGATATACAAAGTAATAAAAGTTGACCAAAGAGACCATCTTAGCAATAAGGGGTGACAACAATGTGTGATGCCCCATCCTAGACTCGGATATTATGTAGTAAATAAGCAAGATTAATATTTATCAATTGCTATATTGTTAGACACATAAGTGGTAACCACTTTTATTGACTTTAGGGAAAACCAAAGTCTCACTTGTGACCTTATCCAGTTAGATGAGATATTTATGACTTTTGGTTTTATTTCTAACCTTTTAAAATATTTAGAAAAGATATTTAGGAGCTTTAATATAATCTCTAGTCTTCTAAATATCTTAGAGAAGATATTTAAAAATCTCATGTAGCTAAGGTTTTTTTTTTTTTTTTTTACCTCCATATAAAGGTGTAAGACAAGAAAATATTATCTTTTCTAACTTATTGAAGCCGCCTTCTATTTTCTTATATCTACGCTTTTTTTACTTCAAGCTTTATCTTATTTTGCGAAGAAGATGAAGTGTCGCGCGCACTAAAAAAATCGATTAAAAAAGATAGATCCATAATAAGCTCAGAATAGGATGAGAGCGAAAGAGAAGGGCGTAAAATGAAGTCGAGAGAGAAAGAATGCCTCTCCTCCAGAGAAGAGAGTACCCAAGAGAGGTTTATTTTGCCGACTAAACCTAGCTTTCTGAACATATATGATGTATATGATGCAAGATTCATGTGATTGAGATGCATCAACACTTGTACTTCAAGGTATAGGGTAGGGTGTAAAATGAAAAATTCCTTACTTTATTTTAGTCGGGTCGGATCCAGGAATAACCTGATCCGATAGTTAATACCCTTGTGCCCTTTTTGGTAAATTCATATGGCCTATAAGAGGAGTCCGAATAAGGTGCCGTTTCCCAATTTCTCGTCCCAAAGTCGGTTCTCCAATTTCTATTATCTCACGTTATTTTCCTGGTGATTTTCCTAATTTCCTTTCCTAGCTTCCGGTGAGTCCTCGAATCAAGCAACAGTTTTTTTTTTCTTTTTTGTGAATCTACGGTTATACTCTCTTTACAATTTTGCAAGAAAGGAAGAATCTTTTTTAGCGCTGGGATCGTTCGTTCCATTTGATTTCGGCGTGAATCTCAAATATGTATCTGATTGTTTGACAAAAATCGAGTCTATTTCCCTTCATTTGGAGGTGTAAAATAGTATACTTGTTGGTGATTGGTTGTCGAAGGCTATATTTGGTGGTTCTGTTGACAAAATGAATTCTCTTGTAACTAGGGTTACATCTCTTGATAATTTTGACAGAAAGGAAGAGCTTTTATTTCAATTTATTTGTTTTTTGAGTTTTGGGAGGTAAAAGTTGTTTAGATACTTGTTTAGGATTGTTATTGCGATTGGTGTTTATTGACATATAATTTCTTCTTCATTTTTTGTATCACAAACTTCATGCTGGATTTTTGCAGAAAGATTTAACGTTTTTCTATCTATTGATTGTGCCTCTGGAAATCCCATGGCACATTCAATGGTTAAAAAGGTGCTGAATTTATTTCCTAAGATTTAATATTAAGTTTGTAGTATTGCCCTTAATCCTTCTTCCTTACTTTTCATCTGTTAAGGGTTTAGTGGCTCAGCTTTTGCTTGCCACCAAGAAGGACAAGGGATAGACATGGCTTCTTCTGTAATGAAGGCAATGGCAGAGAAGGCAGGGTCTGCTATGCGTAAGCAGGCCCTAACATTGACAGATTCTGCTGCCTCTCGAATACACCATCTGCTCAGCCTTCGTCAGCGGCCATACCTTCGGCTTGGTGTTAAGTCTCGTGGTTGCAATGGTTTATCCTACACACTGAATTATGCCGGTAAGATATGTCATCTTCTCTTGTTTATTTTGGTTGTTCTTGTTTCCCGTTTGAATTTAATTATGCATTGCCTTTTGCAATATGCATAACTTTAAGTGAAATACTGAACTGGGGAACTAACTCAGTTTTTTTTTTATTATGTCTTGTATTTTGGTTCATGAGTCTCTCGCTTGAGTTCTTCATATAATTGATGTATCATATGAAAGTACAGCTTCATTCCTCTTTTGGCATATTTCTGTCTTATGAATGAAGAAGTTTCTCATCCAGTTACTTGTCTCCACTTTGTCTAAATTTGAGGTTCAGATGAACTTTTGAACCATTTATTGGAGCTTGAATTATTGCTATATATTAGATATGTTGACTGCTGATTGGCCTTGAGAGTTTTTTCTTTCTTGTCAAGTCTTTACAGGGTCAATTGAGAGTAATCCAAGCTTCAATCCTATGTCCTTTTCTGCATTTGAGTTGGATGATCAGTTGATGGTTTTCTCCTTTTTTTAGTTATGTCATCACAGAAGGACGTCGTTGAGTTTGTGTCTTGTTAATTACTATATTGGCTTGTTCTTCTAGTGCAGTCTGTGAATAGACATTTGATATTGTGTCTTCAAGACATTGGTTGTTAGGACTAATTAGTACTATCAAATTTAGCATGTCAATTGGTATAAAAAAGGAATGGCACAGAATCTCTGCACTTCTCTAGTCATGCTTTTGCTTGTTCTGTTGCAAGTTTAGTTCACACTTTTTGTATTGTTAGCTTTTACAGTACATACTGCTATTTGCGTTCTCTATTTTCCTTCTCTTGTTTGCTAGCTGATATATGCTTACATTTACTTATTGTAATAGAAACAGTGATAGATACATTGGTAACCAAGGTTGGTCATGGATACGTAAAAATTTTCTTGCACACCACGAATTCCCAGTAACAAATCAAATGCATCACATATGTTGAATATTTCATTTTACACTTTGTGTCTTTTGGATAACTTTAACCATCCTTATTATAATGGCGTAAGCCCTGTGTAGGTCATCACGTGATGACTTGCAGTACATGGGGCTTACTACATAAATGTTCTTGCCTTCTTGCATGCCGCAAACCTCCTATGAGTCAAATGCATCCTTTATTGAAAATATTTTTATTGCTCTTTTCATCCTTTGGGCCCATGGGTCCTGAGCATGTTGGCCGAAAAATCTTCTTGTTCTCAAAATTTTTGTGTTGGACAGCACCATGATGGGCAACGATGTAATGTATTCCAAGTCATGGACAACTGCATTAATGGCAAGTTGCCCTAATGAAACATGCTCGGTGGCCTAGTTCTTGTCATGCCCTGGTGCATCAAGTTGCATAGGTAGTTGAAGATACTTATGAAGGAACTTGAGTAGCCTTATTGTGGTGCATAGATAGTTGAAGATACTTATGAAGCAACTATAGTAGCCTTATTATGGTTCATGAGAGATGAGTCGGTATGCGGAAGCTTTTATGATACTGTGAAAATGCTGAGGAGATACTGGTTACATATTGATTAAGCCTGCATAAGTTATCACAGTAAATTAATATCTACTTCTTAAGGTGCGTAGAAGTCTAAGTTCATTTCATCTGTAGACTTTCTTTGGTAGGGTACATAGATTATTCACTGCAGGGTCCTGAAACAATAATAAGATGCAACTACTGTCTGCTTTCAAAATTTCTGCACTTTATATTTAGTAAAAATAATTACTTTTCTAAGCAGTATGAATAATCAATATTGATGCACATGGTCCAATAGGGTGAGTTGTATATTGAGACAAAATGCTGCAGATTCTCTGAGAATGGTCTGCACTTCACTGAAGTTGACATCAGTTTAAAATACTTTTAAACTACCTTAAGATACCAGATTACCAAATATACGGAACACATTCCAACTAGATATGCAATTGGTGGAAAACATTTGAATATATTTACTGCTATAAGAATTGACTATTTGTTGCTCATCGACTAAGTGTCTATATGGATATATGTTTTAAGTTAAGATCAAGGAAATAAATTATATTTCTATTTTGAGATGAACTTTTGTTGTTTTGATTGAAGGTGACCTCTCTTTTCTCCTATTCTAGCTTTTTAATTGCTTTAATTGTATTGTACTATTGCACATCCTGTCATGAGTTCAACAGTTCTTGTTCTGTTGCAGATGAAAAGGGTAAGTTTGACGAGCTGGTGGAAGATAAGGGTGTGAAGATACTAATTGATCCGAAGGCTCTCATGCATGTAATTGGAACCAAGATGGATTTTGTTGATGATGCACTAAAGTATGTTTATGCTTGAAAAGTCAACTAGGCTTATTTTAACATATAGTTGCATGTATTATGTCTGTGAAAATATTAAGGGAAATATGACTAGGCATTTCTACCTGTATTTCCATCTAATCTCTCTCAAAACAATGATGATCCTGCAGGTCAGAGTTCGTATTCATCAATCCTAATTCTAAAGGGCAGTGTGGCTGTGGTGAATCCTTTATGACAGGCAGCAGTCAAGGTGCCCAGTCAGGTGGTTCAAAATAATACTGACTAACAACTGAATATATACTTACTCCTGTAAGGCTCTGCAGTTGGACGATTTGTCAACTAAAATGATAGACCGGCAGAATTTGGAGGTGCGATAACACTGAGGACAATACTTTTCACGACAGATATCCCTAGCATTGTTTAAACAAATCATCATACCTTGTAATAAGCAAGTTCTGTGCCACTATATGGCCATTGCCATTGTATTATCCTGTCTCACCCATTTATTTTGAGGCCTCCCTGGATGTGGTTGTAAGCAATTTTTTATAACTATATAATGCCATTGCTTGATGTATTGTTGTATAAAGTGACATTCTCTCTCATTTGTGGCTTGTCTTTAATATTTGAATGGGCTGTTGATGCCCCAGTTGTTAGCTGACAGGCATGCTGAAAATTGGAGTGAGTATTTGGATCCTAATATTTTTTTAATGATTGGTAGGAGCAGAGTTTTTTGCTTAGAAGGCTAGGCACTTCTTGTCTGGAGGAAATCAGTGCATTTCATAGAGTCGCCTGCAAAAGTAGTGGAGATGTTAGACAAAAAGACAAATCTAGCTTTTGATTGGGTTTTAAACTGAAGAGCAAATAGTTTCCATCCAATTAACTCTCTGGAGAAATAGTTAAATCCCAGTCGCTTTGGTCCCTTCCACAGATTGACACTCAAGAATTTATTTATTTTGGAAAAAAAAAACTAGCAATAACCTCAATGCCACACCAGATTAGCAGTACTGGAAATGATTGCAATTTTGTTCATATTTGGACTAGCAAGAATCGCTAGTACTTTGAGAAGGTAATCTCACATCATCAATATATGACAGAACAAATACCAGAAGGCAGGAAACTCCCATCAATAATTCATTTAACTTCTATCAGTAGTCCAAAATGAACAGTTTAGGGGTTGTATGATCTTCTGTTGGTGAAAATTAACAACAAATATGCCTTCGGTTCCTCATACAATAAAGAAAAGGAAAAGAAAAGGGAGGAAAAAAAAAATTATGCACAATGTTATACAATCAAAAGCCTCAGATTAGTGCACCAACTTCAAATGGCTCCTCATTCTTTTGCAACGCCATAGTAGCTTTCACAAGCTCAAGTACAGAAGTATGTATGAATATATGAAACAATGCTGCTCTACACTGCACTGCTTGATCGGGATATTTTTTGTGCCTCCTCCAAGTCATGTAAAAATCTGCAATCACAAACATATTATGTGATGCAGTTTGCAACTAATAAAACAGGAGATAAAGCAAGTTAATGGCAAAATAAAAAATCATGCGTCCAACGATTCTCAAATTTAATTGGTATGCCAATTCACGTAATAGTCTACACCATCCTGCAGATAGCCGTATCTTCACTAGCAGAACACAACCAAAAATAGCATAGGGAGTTTACTGTGTCCTGAAATGGCACAGGAAGCCAAACAAAGCTGATAAAATTCTCAACTCTGTTGAAACTTAACTAGCGATGCTATCTTGAGTGACCAAGGCATTTATTGTCATATCATTTGCTCATTCAATTGGAAAATTCCAACAACAATACCTCATAGGAGGATTGTAAGGGCATAAGGCAAAGTCATTTAAGTGCCTACACTACATTCTTTTGCTCAGCTTGATATTAGCTTCTTATTCAATCATTCCTCAGCTAACTAGTCTGTAAATACAAGCTTGCTCAAACAATTCATGCAATATAAAGAAAAACTGAATACAATCAAAATATTATTATAGCAAAACAATGCACTAAAGTAATATTTCTGTGTTAGAATGAAATAATTTATGGAGTAGGCTCACCGCTTAGAATTGAGAACTACAGAACCTCCAAGAAAGAAACGAGTTCCAGAGTTTGTAGCATTATAAAGAGCTACACTGCGTGCCTCCTCATAAGTTGTCCCTCCAACAATGAAAATCACTACATCCTGCGGTCTGCATTCAGATATGAATCATAAGTAACAAGAGAAGACTGAAGACCATAAAGGAATCATAAGGATCATTTTAGCACAGAAGAACAAAATGACTTCACACTGAACGTATGAAGCAGAAGCACTTCTCTTTGGTCCTTAATAAAGTATTAACATTTCATTTATGGCTTTCCTGTTTTTACCATGAATTGCTCAAAAGGTTATCTATATGCTTGACAGAACATATTTATAGAAAGAACAAACGATGAACAATGTGGTTCTAGTTTCTGCTGTCCTTACTATATCACATGAAAGTTCATCTTTACAAGTGGAGTTACAAGATTCTACTCTTACGAGTATAATGCATAAATAATTCATCAGAAATTTCTGTTAACATCTGAAAAAATGTATTGAATACTTGAAATGGCAAATAAACGAGGCCAAATGTGAAGTCAGATTCTCACTATTGTAACTGATTGGTCAGCCGGCTTGCCAACGATTAATGGAATAAAGACATTATGTTCACATACCTGCCCTGTTGAAAGTGATTGCCAACAAAAGGATAGTCAACATCTCTTAGTCGCCCCTTGACAATCCCCTCCATGGTTTGGAAGAGAAGAGGCTGGTGCTGGGTATAAACGTTCTCAACGCCCTGCAATCAATAACATATTACTTCATATACAATTGTCTCATTATCTCATATAACTTTAACGAGGACTCTTGTTACAAACCTTCAGCCCACGAGCCATATTACGGGCAATGTTTAAGAGATCTCTGTTTCCATAAAGATCACCTATTCTCTTATCAACACCAGCCTGCTTGAGGAGGAATTGGACAAGCTGTATACAAAAACATCAGTCTTATTAGAAGCCTAAGCATAAAACAGGAAGGTGCAATACATACTAACATCTGTTCAAACGAAAAAGCTCAGAATTCCTAAGCTTTGATGCTTCAAAATGTATGTGCATAACCATGGGAGGGATGAAAGTAAGAAAGCAAAAAAGTGTGCTTGTAAAACAAAAAGAACCTCAATTCCTACAGAGCATGAATTCAACTTTAGTCTAAGTTGCATGAGATTAATACTGAGGGAACAGAAGAGGAGATTGGGGATGAGAATAGTAGAGTAAAAAAAAAGCGCTTTACATACTTTGGTAGTTCTTACCCATAAGCATGCATTAGGTACTCCTATAACTGAAAGTCTGTCTCATCCATTGATGTGAAATGGTGAATAGCCATGTGGGTTTCACTTCGTTGTTAATATATAACATGGACATGTATAAGTCTCTTTGCATGTGTAGGTAGGATGTGTAAAAATAAGAACATACTTCTCTTCAAACATGTCTACATCAATGTTTTAAAGAGCTGCATGTGCAGCCACATATGTAGTAACATATGCAATTTTGGTCCTTTGACATCCCCACATAAGTTGCATCAATACAAGGGTTTGGTACAGGCAAGCCAAATAAAAAGTGCATGAATAATCAGTGTTTCAAAATGAGTTTGGTGGGCATATAGCCACTAGTAAATTCATAATGCTCAGTAGATTGAGGCAGCCAGGCACCAAAGCAGGTGCCTTTGAGACTAAAGTGGGCTTTTAAAATCTATAAGATTCATGCCATTAAGCAGTATGTTTCATGAAAGCTTGAAACTTATGAAGGCAAAAGATACTATTTGTTTATGGAAAAATGTTATCTACAATAATAATATCCTTGAAAGAACATAAAGGAAGCAAAAATAACCTATAAAAGTAAGTCAATACCAAACTCTAACCACCATTCATGATATTAACATGCCATAGTTTAAATCACCAGAGCAATAGTTGATTTGGCAGATGGCACCCAATATGAACTTGGATATATTTCAAGGCGGGCAAGATACATAGCATAGCAGAGAGGTCCTAAGCAAACACAGTAAATTTACATTTTTGTTACTTAAGCAAATTAACATTTCTAGATCTAGTTTAGATGCTCATTATTTCATAAAGAAATTACATCTTTCTGGCATTAGCTTACTCAAAATTTGAAACTATTGCCTGGTCTTTATTGTGCTACAATGTCCTACAACTAATTCAAGCTTATAAAAATTGCTGTTTTCATTTGTTTGTTTTTGGTTTTTTAAGCTTCCTATTTTATTAACCATATACTACTTTTATCAACTTATTAGAATTATTGGTTTGTTGGGTTACTACGGTAAAAAAGGTAAATGTGCCATCCGATTTGCCAATAGGAATTTCACTAAAGTAATTAACTATAGATCATTTAAGTATTTAACTACATTTACCCACTTATTCATTTTTTAATAACAAAATATTCAATTTGATATCAATACATATACTACTTAAGTAATATTATTGATAGACAACGTCACCACCTGCATATGAACTTGCATACTGCATATGGACATTGCAGTGTCTTCGCTGACCATGTAAAATGAGACTTTTCAAAATATTCTCTATATAAGTAAAAGCAGTCGGAAACTGGAAGTGGCATTGTTTACAATATGAACTGTCGCATTGCTTTTTTGCATCTTTCTAGATACCTAAAAGCTTTTCCTGGCTATTGAGTGTGAAGGAATATATAACAGCAAATTCAATTTACATTGTTAACCCTAATGAACCATAGATACGAGCATTTTAGTTCTTTTGCATTGAGACTTTATGAGAAAAAACAGGAACGTTAGACAACTGCAGCTCCATGCTCCCAATTTTTAATAACTAAGGGGCAACTAAGACATGATCAGTTGGCTGTAGATACATCTCTATGGTCATAACATATTAAAGTAGAAAGAAGTGCAATTTGATATCTAGATGGCATGAAAGATGCAAGTTCTGAAAAAGGAAAAAGATGTCAGTTTAGATACATTACACCTGACTTATACTTTGCAGAACGTGAAGCTAATTTGTTGAAAAGTTGCATCAACTGAACTGGGCTCTCCTTCTCGTAGCGCAAAGCATACAACATCACTAGTCTTAAACGGTCAACATCAGAGACACTTTCATTGTTTAGAAGATTGGTCACAGCCTGTGGACAACAAATTAATCACACTCCAGTGAGTACAAGATGCATGGTGTCTTGTGTGCATATTGAATAGTAAGTAAAATAAGTCCAATTAAGTGTATAAGGCCAAAATAATTGAATAAATATCAATCAGGAAGCCAATAGGTGCTACATACAACCACAACCGAGAATGGCAAATAAAAGAGGGACAAAAGAAAAAAAAACATAAGTGTGCAATATGTGAAACAAACTTCTCTGCATTAATCAGACCCATTTCTTTTATAGCAGAAAAGCAAATATTACTCTATTAAGATTCAACAACCTATGATCACAAGATATGACAAAGATCTAGATAAAAGTTTTGTGTTGGAATCAACCATCTCCCAAGATACATGATAGCTCTACACTCTCAAGGATCATAGCAAAGATCCTAAAAAATTTGTAGAAACCATCAAAGTGATATGTTATAAGTTAACTTCTTATGTTACAGAATGTAACGTTCTTCAGTATCAATATGGTAATCTACTTCTAACAACAGAAGCTTAACACAACTTTGGTGATAATTTTCTTTGGCTTTATAGATGATGATAACAGGGTAATAATGGCCATGACAATCAGAGCATGTTTATGGTGGCCATTTTGGTAGATGTGGCAGAGATAGCAACCATATCATGTAAGATATTATCTGATAGGACATAAGCAACATTGGCAATGACTGTTAGTCGAAGTGGTGTGTTGCAACCTCAAGAGAGTAAGTCTATAAGAAGGAAAAGCAATATCGGCCTAAAATTCCATTAAGATTCAGATTTCAGAGTATTAGGTAAAACAAGATTACAGAATAGTCCCTGCTGGATCAAGAGATGTATAAGAAGGAAAAGATAATATAATCTTACAGAAGCAGAAGATGAAATGCAATAGGAAAAGAAGAGGAAAAGTGAAAGAAAAATTAGGACAGAGAGAAGGAAGAAGAAACCCAACCAATAATCAATATCCTCCAGATATTGATTCAACTACTGTTTAGTGGCAGACTCTCCTTAATAGGTTCCATTCTGTAGCATTTTTCATTCTATCCGAGATTCATGACATTGGTGTATCCATGATCTATTAGGAGCATTCTAGAGTACCATATTTTTTTTTTTTCTTTTAGCATAATGGTGACAAGAAATTTTAAATTGTAGTTCAGTTCCACTAAAATTACCATAAATATATAGATCACATGGATGCAATAATGGCATACTATGCGCAGAACCATTCAGAAGAGCAACAACATCTTCTAAGAATACTCAAATATATTTGGAGATAACTATGGTTTTAATAATGAAATTCGACATGTTTTTGTTCGAACAGTGAAACATAACTAGTCTAACTAGGTATCCATAACCAAATCAGGTCAAAAATTGAATTGTACATCTCATTCTGCAGAACTAACATATAAGAAATGCAATGCATTCATTAGGCAACAACAATTTGTAAAAAGATAAGATAATAGTCTAGATAATATGACTCATAATATATATCCTTAAGAGAAGTTTAAAACTAAAAGTATGTCAAATGAACATGTAAAGTACCTCAAATGCTGCCACTTGTCCACTATTACATGCAAGCTCTTGCTCTGTTTGAGAAACTAACATAAGCTTTCGTTCCTCCACAATTCTGCTCATTTCCGTAACCATAGTCACATGCTTTGATACATTTCCGTGCATCTTTCGGTACTCAGGATAGTTATTAACAAACTTTGCCATATCCTCTGCAAAGCAGAAAAGTCAACAATCAGAGGGGTTTCTTTGTCAAATTTTATGGTGTTCAATCATATCCTCCTTTTCCCTTGATTGAAGCTATGCCATATCCTTTAGGATAAAATTGTTCAAATATAGTAGCTATACTAGGTATAACAAATATAAAAAAAGAAATGTGATTTTCTTTTCGCAATGTTGAAAAGCTCAATTTGAATGTACCTATTGTCTGAATGTTCTGGTTACTCTTTGCAATCTGTTGAAATTCATCCACCATTCTCTTGATGTTCATTCCAAGATCTCCAAAATTTTCAAACATGTTAGCTTTAAAGAAATCATCTTGTTCTGATGACAAAACCACCTCCTGCATCAGTACCAGAAGAGTAGCTGCTAAGATCAATAGAATGTTCAAGTGTTCTATATTAGCAAATGGCATGACAACACAATTTAGATGTATCTCCAGTGACCTGCTGATCTTTGGGAACTTTGCCAATATCCCTCAGATCTACTTTATTGTCTTGTATTCCAATAAGTTCATGGACCATTGCCTGTGACGGCAGGAGATAAGAAGAATATTAGAATAATATTAGCTATAACAAATATAAATAAGTTCACAGAGTTGCTAGTGAAAATACTTGATATGTCCATTGATTCAGCAATGGTGTAACTGGGTCATCCCTCCTGTCAATTACTAGTAAAAGAGGGGAGATCTCTGTACGCCTGAAATCAAAAAGACCACTTTCTTGCTCGTACATGAGCTTCTGCATAAGTTAAAATAGAAGTACGTCAAAAGCAATTTCAACCTCAAAATGATTGATAGATATCTTAGACAAATGAAGTATGATGCTGTCACCACCTCAACTGAAGCTCTGCTACATAATTGACAACGAAAAGGGTATTAGGAATGACTATGAACATGAATAAAAATATACCCACCGCAGACTCTTGTGCTATTCTCTTTGCCATTTCTGATGTACGTTGATATCGAATAACAGGGCGGCGTTTGAGGGATAGGAAAACTGCAGCAATACCATCAACTGCTCGATCACAAAAGCTTTGTGAACTTGGAGGGTCTGCTACTGCAGCCAGCATGTATATGTGATTCATGTGCATATTCAGAGTAAAATGGTAAGGATCAACAGCACAAAAATCTGCGTAGAATTCCTGCAGAGTCAAAAATGAGTATGCACATAAAAAAGGAGAAACATCACAACCTAGGAGACAAATGATTCCTATTGCAAGATCTAAAATTATGAAGAACATACCAAATTTAAATTACAAGTTTACATCATAAACTTCTATCATCCAGTCTTTCCCTATGCACATTTTGACACCACAACTTGTACTTCAAGTTCCCACAGGAAAAGTAAAACATTGAAATCTCATAAATTTCATGGTTAGTAGGATCGGGATCGGACAAACCTGATTCCGATCTAGGCTTGATTCGAACTGTCTCTCTCTTCCACTCTTTCTTCTCATTGTCTCTCTCTTTCTCTTTATTTCTGTTTTTCTCTCCTTACCATATAATCATTGTTTCTCTTACATAGAGATTTAGCAATGGTGAACTTCAAAGACACAAATGTAACTCCGGCGAAATCTGATATATAATTTTCTAATTTTATTTCTTTATTTCTCTCTTTAGTTCTTTTTTATTTCTTCCATTCTCTCTTATTTTCTTCTCTTTTCTTCTTCTTCACTGTATTATAATTTTTCTTTCTTTTGTTTGGTTTTCTTCCACTCGCTATCTTTCTAATCTCTTCTTCTTTTCAATTTTTACTGCACCATAATTTTTCTTTCTTTATTTTATTATATATTTTTTATTTTTAGAAATTTTCTGCATTTTTAAGTAATATTTAGAATTTATGTAATTAAAATAAAGAAAGAAAGAGGTCGAGTCGGAGCAAGGATCCCGTTCAATGTTTCCATCATGTTTGCTCTCCTGTTGTTTTAATGGAAGTGATAGAGTTGGAAGGGGTCGAGTTGGTGCTGGACATATGCTGACCAATCTTCAATTATCTCCACCAAAAAAAACTCACATGTCAGGCACGTGGTGATAGAATTGAAGTGGAGTGCATCTAACCAACAAAAATCTCCCACTGTATTTTTTTGGGGAATATATCAGCATCTATGTTTTAATAGTTTTAATGTGGTAAACTATTTAACATTTTATATACAATTATATATAATATTGATTTAGTGCACTATTAAATTTTTTGTATATACTATACTGATTACAACTTACATGTAAATGTATAATGTATATTATATATCTGTATTATATATGTTTATTTTTCTTTTTTCTTTTTTATTAAAAATGCTAGACCGCTTTATTATCTGTCTTGTCGCCCGTCTTTCCCTTAGGCACTAGGTGGTGGGGTGACCGCTCGCCATCGCAACCGTCTTTCAAAACATTGTCATAGACCACAAAATACATATACCAGTTTAGAAATTTATTGAGATATAAAATAAGGTTGCCCGCTACCAAACTGAAGCCCAACCGAGTGATTATTCAATGCAAAAAGACATCCATAAAAATCTACAAGTACCCAAGTTAACAATGCAAAAAATGGATTGCTATCATGCTATGAAATATATATATCCTAATACTGATGGTTTTCCTAATATTTGTAGCAACATTTCTTAGGTCATCTAGGTAGTGCGTGATTGCTATAACCAAAGTTATTACGCTAGAGTAGACTTTCTCTATGCAGGCAGGATAGAGTTCTCGTGATTAAGGGTCAACCCATGAGTCCGGAGGCATGGCCTGAGTATGAAATAGCCTCTCCAAATGAGTATGCACAATTTGTAGCAACATTTCTTAGGTCATCTAGGTAGTGCGTGATTGCTATAACCAAAGTTATTACGCTAGAGTAGACTTTCTCTATGCAGGCAGGATAGAGTTCTCGTGATTAAGGGTCAACCCATGAGTCCGGAGGCATGGCCCGAGTATGAAATAGCCTCTCCAAATGAGTATGCACATCTTGCCCTTCCCATCTTTCATATTGGCAAAAACATTGTCCATGGTGATGCTATTTAATTACTTTGGTTATAAAAAAATGTCGACATTTTATGGACTAATGACCCTCCTTAAGTGAAGAACCATATATGGATTTGCATAGGAACTCATTTCTACTTATATTTCTTTCCTTGACCGAGTGTTGCAAAGGGAGTCATTAGAAAGAGTGTCTTTGTACATAAGATTCCGTTAATGCAGGACTTCTAAGGGCATGATGTACTTACCACAACATTGGAGTGGCATCTTTCAATTTCACTATACTTGGCTGTTAACAAAGTTTAAAACTATAAACAGAATGACCGCAACATCTTCCAATAGAAGGGGAGTAAATGCAACTTACTTGAATTTGCTGGACTACCTCTTGATCATCTGAATCTGCCAGTACTTGAATTTGAGGTATCTTCAATATGTTGGAAAAAACTTAAAGAACGAAAAATACTAATTATTAATAGAAACATAATTGTGAAATTCAATAAAAGAAATTGATGAATGGCAGAACATACACAAGTGGTATTCTGCAAATCTTGGAGTAGCCAATTGGCGTCGTAACTTCTGGATATTCTCAGATGTTGGACGAAGGAAGTAAACAGCTTTGAGGTGTGCCATTGATTCTTTTGACATGTTATCCACTGTTTCGACCAGAAATACCTCTTTCCTAAGTAAATCTGATTGACTATATACAACACTGACGATACTGACCTGCATGGACATCATGAAAATTCATCAAGATGAATTTACTTGTGCAGCTGCCCAGGATTAAAATGCATTAGGAGAGCATATTTTAATTGCTATACTGTGATGGATATGCACATCCTGTGCAAGCAGACATCAACCAATGCTAAAGAATAAACTACAAATTCTAGTAAAATTACTCCATCCTGTGTATTCAAATTTCCAACTTATCTTAAGATTCTATAAAAATGACCTTGGAATAAGAAACAACTCCAAAAGGAAATGCAGAAAAATAAAAAGAGCAAGTATGACGCCCGTTAATATGGGCATCATTTCTTAATTGAACTCGATTTTGGTTATTTGCACTGAATTGGATCCAATTGTAATTCAATTACTCCAGGTACACTCATTTCTGGTCATCAATTTAATTCATTCAGTAATATAATTACAGAAGCAAGCATCATTTTTTACGAACACTTTTCAAGAAAATTCCATCAAAGGGATCGACTGGTATCTCCTCCATTCTTCCTCATCCCAATAACTACCCAATCCAAGACTCAGCAGTTTGCACTTACTTAAACAAGTATTACACGTTTGAGCACAAAATCCCATTTAACAGACCAAGATCTAAGGTTTTCAGATTCCAGGGAGCGATCGGTTACCGTGTGGGAATCGAGGATGAGGACCTTCATGCCGGTGATGTCCTGCAGCATCCGATCGATGTAGTCCCGGACGGGACGGATCAGAGTCATCTTTGGAGGGCTCGGAGATCGGTATTAGCCTTACGGTCGGGGGGCGGGTTTAGGAGATCGACGACGGTTTTGCGATTCCTTTGGCGATCTACACCTGCCTCGCTGCGACGAGGTGGAGAGGAGAGCGGAGAGGAGGAGGTCGTCGGTGCAGTTAATCGCGGTGAACTTTAAGGAGTCGTTATCCTTGCGGCCGACTAGGTTTGGACCAGTCCACCACACCATTCGCTCGGTTCGAGGGTGGGGTCCTGATCTCGGATCAAATTGACTCAATCCTTGTTCATTTGGATCCACGCTTGTTGACATCCACTTATTTTTTTTCATTGCTTAAAGAGTAAGTAAACGTTATTAATGAGTTATATACGTCATACTTAGTAAGTTAACCATGTATTAATAGATGTAAGAGCATATCGCAGCTCTTCCAAGAGATACAGGGGAAAGAAGATAAATGTGTATTAATAAACAATATAAGTTATTCTATTGTTTAATTAAATATTAGTATAAGGAGTAATAATTAAGAATTTGTATTAGAAATTAGGTATTGTCTAATTTAGAGGTAAAATAATAATTTTAAATTATTATTAAAATTAATTTTTAAAATTGTATGGAATAAGAAGAGAGAATAGTGAATTAATATACTTATGAAAGCTTATTTTAAAATAAAACTATTTCTATTCGACAAGTATACCAGAGCTAAAGTATCAATTTTTAATACTAATAGCTTAATAATAACAATAACAACAATAATAATAATTACCCCCTATAATTAGGTTTGCCTCTCTGTTTTTATAACACAAATTTAAATATAATGTGTGTTTGAAAACTGCTAATCCAGTCATCAACAATTTTTAAATATTACTTATATAAAATTTTTAAATTTTTTTAAAAAAAGTGTCTAAGTTTATAAAGTTGTCTTTTGCTCAGTAGTTTTTAAATATAAGTCGATGATCTAATAAGATAAAAATAGACAGTTTCAGACTGGATCAAAGACTTAATTCTTGGAACTACATTGGCACTATCAGAAATCAGAAATGGAAAAGCAGTATGCAAATACGATAAAGCACGTTAAAGAGATGTAACCTCTGATCCCAAGCAACATCGATAATGATTATAAATATAGTTCGTGGAAGAATACAATCCTCAACACTGCACTAACTGAAACTCTCACTGCCTTGATTTTGATGTATATAGTTGATAAAAAGAAAAACAAGATGAAATGGATTGTCTTCTCTCTTCTATGGGATAATCAGCGTAAGTTATTATCTCCTCCTCCATGGAAGATACCTTTAATCATCTGAGAAAGGATAAAAAGACAGACAGAATAGTTCAGCTAATGGCTGCCTGTTAAGAGCCTTTGTTTCTTGTCAACTGGTTCAGCTCCAAGAGCAATCCCAGATTCTAACTCTCTCTCAATCCACACATCTTCACTTGAATCATCTGAAATCATCGGGTGACCATTAAATTCTCTGTGTCCTTTCCTCTTCTTTATCATCTCTTTGATTCTAAGTATATCTATTTTATTGACTCCACCCGCAATATCAGGTTCCGTCTTTTCTTTGTCCACATAATTCTCAAACCTTTCACCATCTACAGAAATATTGAACGAGCTTCCACTTTCTCTTGGCTGGCCATTCAAGCACGAGCGCTCTCCACATTTCAGACTGCTAGAGGAATTGTGATCATCGGAATTCGCAGGCTCACGTGTGTTGGCCTGACCATTATAGTCATGGGTTGAGCTGCTCATGGAAGAGACAGTCCTACACAAAACAGAGTCTGGGCTGTTATATACTTGTTGATTGGCCCCCAATGGAGTTTGGATAGGCTTCTCTTGAGGATGAGCCACGAGAGACTTTCTTCTAGAACCAAGAAGCTCTATCATATGCTGAATGACAACTGCAAAAAATAAAATATCCATAAATCTCATTGATGCATGAAATTTGCACTGGTGATCTTTGTTCAAATTGCAAAACATAACTTACTTTCTAACCGCCGAGGATCGACATCAAACTCATGCCACCAAACATATCCCCGCTCTGATGGAAGCTTGACATTATGGAGCTTAGCAGCGACGTAGAGGGAACCCGCAGCAATGTAGTGGGCTTTATATTGCAGGCACATTGTTGTTCGGAGCCTAACATATACAAGTAGCACAGTAGTATGCAAAAGTTATAAACAGACTGTTATACCATAAGGGAGAAAAGAGTTGCAGAGGAAGCATAGGTAGCACACCAGTCATTCACAAAATTCCATGCTACTTGTCCAACATCCTTCCTAGTAATCCCAAGTTTCTTTAAAGCATCAAGAAGAGGTCTATAGGGATGCTGAATGTTGAAATCAAACCGAATAGTTGAAAGAAGTAATCTCTCTCCAATCAAAATTAATGCTTTCTGTTTTTGGAAAATATCCTGTTCATTGAATAAAAAAGGTAAATATTGAAACAATAATGCCTCTGCACTGAAAATGCTAAGATATGAGAAGGTTATGTACTTTTTGATGAATTCTCTGTACAGCAGCCGGATCCCTTCTGTGCGTTGTCCCATAGGCGACTCTAACAACGTCGTCCAATGCGCAAGGTGTATCTTCAACCTTGGAAGCAAGAAAAATGCATGCTGTTGCAATGGTCTGAAAAAACAAAAGAAAAGCCCAACTGTTAATGTCAAACTCACATACATCCAAACTGAAATAAGTCTTATATAACTACTCAAATTCTTTTAAGCAATATCAAAACATACTTCGATTAACTCTATGAAATATGTAAACATATTATGTTAAGAAATAAATGACAACACAAAATAGAAGATATTCATTAAACCGATAATAATGCAAGGCAGCAAAACATGCAAAAGATTATCAATCATCTGGAAGGCTGCACCTATAAGTTGCCAAAAAGACATAGCAAGAGGAACCAGCTTGACTCTGGCAGGATTAGTAGTCTCATACCATACAAGAAAAGAAGTAATTGTACACTAAGGTCGAATATAGTTTGAGTACTTACTGAACTGCGCATTATCAAAAATTTTGAGCCATCAAGTTTGTTAAACTCCCCTAATTGCAAAAAATCTCACGACCCAGTACAGAGACTTGAATCCTTCGTGCAGTAATGCCTTACGAACTTGCGTGGTGGATGAAAGTAGCATTTAATTTCTCTATTCTGGTATCTGCCAAACATCTCAAGACTACATAACCCTGTACTAACCCAAAACTTGGTATATAGTCAGGGTAAAGGGCCAATATCTGACATAAAGAAAAAGGAAAAGATAAACCCTTAGCCATTTCTTGCTAAATTTGAAAGATCATTAAATTTTTTAACAGATTGCGCCTCTCATGTGGAAAGAATATTCAAATTGTCATTAGCAGAAGAAGTCTTACATTATGATAATGTGATTAGTGATTCCAAGAAAGAAGAACAAAAGTTCCATGAGAGAAATCAAGGGCTATCTCTCTTTGTTGTATGTACATCAGAGAAAGAGATGAAGCATGCTCCTTACCTGCCATTCATTTTTTACGTGAGACTGATGGAGGTAAAAGCGATGACAAAACATTATGGCTGTTGCAATAGTGAGCTGAGGTCTGCAAATATATATGAAGAATTAAAATCAGACAGAAAAAGAGAAAAATAAACATTCTTGCACAAACCAAAAAAGGTGTCATGCTCATCAAGAGGAATAAGGTATGACCTTAGCTACAGAAGATAAGGCAAGTATGTTGCCAGCCACATACATGTCAACTTCTACAGGTAAAAGATGGAAGGGAAAAGGAATAAATACAAGCAGGACTTGAAAATTTGACGAACAATCGACAAACAAACGACAACATGGCTGTTAGCCACAACTATCTGGCATTGGGCTATATGGATCCCAGTTTACTTCAGCTATAGTTAATGTAAGGTTCTTTATTATACAAAATCCATGTTTTCTCTCACTACTTTCTCCCACATTAGGTTCAACCTTCCCTTCCCTTTCAAGACACTTTTCACTTCAAGAAAGATAACTCCTCTTACTGGACAGTATGTCATCTCCTTTTCAAATGTTCAAAACCATCTCAAGTTCTCAATATATCCTCACAAGACTTATAGGTGTCAACCCAAACTTGTGTCTGATACAGTCAATTTATAGTTTATACTATCTTTCCAAGTAACCTCACTCTTCTATCCCAATGTCCTTATCTTTATCTCAGCTATATTCTAGTTTTGTATAAGTAGATCAGCAGTTCTATATGAAAATTGCACCCATAGATGGATCAGTGCAAAAAGAGCTCCACCTCTTAAAAGGTTACATATCACTCACTATAAAGCTGAAATAAGGAAAAAAATGATCAAATGTACTCATAGGAGATAAGCAATGCCAATCACTCTATAAAATCTAACTAAAAACAGGAAACAAGGAGAAAAACTAGAATATGTGCCGATAACTGGTAACAATCATATGTTACATTTAGGGAAATATCAAAATTGTTGCATGATGCAGCAGCATCTACCAGTAAGTCAAGAACAAAAGAACAATGTTCACGCTAGTGGAAGTAAATCTAACCAGCTCATTATATGTTGAAGTGAAATATAGATAAAAAGAAGTGAATTCAAACGAAGATAAGGAAAACTCATACAATTTAAGCCTAATGCCAACTTCCCGGAGGAATAAGCAATATGACATCCGAAGTTCCGACTCCTTTCTCAAATTAATGCCATCTTTCCTGGAAGGGGAGTTATTTTCAACCTCTTCTCTACTAAAATACCAAGAAAGCATATGCTCAGAAGATGCTTCGCCTGTGACCCTGGTATCTTCATTCTCAAACATCCCTAGCAGAACAGAGGCCCTAAAGGGCTCCTGTGCCACTTGTACTACAAGCTTCAGTGGAATAACACCCTACAAATGTCACTTCTTCTTTAATAATAGTAATATGCTGCTTCACTTGACAACCAATTTCCTGCAACTCAATATAAATGTTCCATGAGAAAAGAAAGAAATAAGAATGAGCTCAAGTAACAATATTTGAGAAACTTAGGTCAAATTAGGGGAAACAGTAAGTACATGTTTGAGAAACTATTATAGTTCTATTTAACATACTCCTCATTGACCCATACATCAGAATATGGTTGGACTTTACAGAAAATAAGAAGTAAGATTACTTGTGCGACTGCATTTAGTTAAATTTGAGAGCCAACAATGCTGAAAAGAAATTCCAGGCCACCAATATGTGAAACTATTTACAGTCAAAATGCCATACAAAGACAAAATAAAACAAAAAAGATTGCCTACCAACTTACTACAACATAACAGGATACCTTGCATAACAAAACTTTAGACAAAGAGGTCCATTTTTGAATGTATCTTAGCTCTAAACATAACATAAAAATCTCACAACCAAATTAAGATATCAGTCACCCATTCATTATACCAACTATAGCTTTTACTGCATAAGGCTACATCCGTTACAAATTACAGCAACAAAATCAAATGCCTCAGTGGATCTACCGATAATAGAAAGAATGTCTTAAATATTCCATTTTTCTTAATCGATTCCAACAAGTATCAGCTCCAGAACCAAAGAAAAGAAAGAGAAGGCAGCTGAGAAACAATCAATATCTTAAATCTTGTGTACAACAAAACGATTGCAGTTTAACTGATTCCCATCAAATAATAAGAGATATCTACAAGCCCTAACTCATTTCCAACCACCACCATACCATAATTCAGCAAGAATTTAGAACAGGTGACATCTAGAATCACGAAAATAATAACTTTGGAAGGAAACGAACAAGATTTTATCTTCACTTTATTTTGCACCAAAACAACGAAATCTCACATCGAATTACTAGAATTTTACGAGATCTCCATAAATTTCATGTGTAAAAAGCCTCGATTACCTTCGAAGATTCAACGACTGGGAGTAGAAAGGACTCGATCGCTGGAGCGGCGGTAGATGGGAGAAGAAGAATCCTTATAGGAGGGGGGGTGGGTTTGGTTTATAACCTATAGATTTCCACTTCCTTTCCTTTTAGGACAATGCCAGATTATCTTTTCCATATAACCCCCTGGAACGTTATATATTTCTTCACTGGATCAAATTGCAAAGACGATCCACTCATCATACAGTAGGAATTAGTGTGCAGGGATAAAAATAAACAATTTTGTATTTATATATTTCCAATCTAACTCCACCTTTTTCTCAATATTCTCTATAAATTTGAGCAATATATCATTCATTAGAGGGACAAACAAAGTATTTATAATTAGATATGGATAAGAATTTTCCACTCAGAGAACTTCAATTGATATTTATGTTTATAGTCATATTTATTCTTTATCATTTCTTTACAAAAAATTTAATAAATTAACACCTGGGTATAGAAAATGATCCAATCTATGTACACCCAGAATTAAAAACTATTTAAAATTGGCAAACCAATCAACAACCTAATTAGCTACCAGCTATAACTCTAATCTTGCTTTTATTATGAGTAACCAAATGACTCATCACCAAAGATAGCAGACTGATCGGACTGATCATCGAATCGGATTGCCTGGAGGCTATTAAAAGCTTGAACATGGTAGAGTATAACCCATTAGGAACATGGTGCTTGAATGCCACATATCGACAGAGAAATTTTTGAAGACTGGGCAAGGCTAGAGTGTCCTTCGACTATTGTAGTTATAACCTATTAGGACACATACCTCAGAACTGTGTAACCTTATTTCTATCGATGCCGTAAACGCAGAGGTAGAAAATAGCTCCCTGGCTTAAAATATATATGTATAAAAATAGATCAGGAGTCTTTCATAATTTAGTACTATACAAGGGGTTTATTGCAAGAGTTCGGGGGGACGATAATTTTTTGATGTGACTTGGAAAAGACTTGATAAAGCACGTGAAAATACCAGTGGGAACGGTGGTCGGCACGGAGTTCTTTGTTGACCGTTTGCTACTTTGTCAAACTTATTTTAAAATTATTAATTTCTACCAGATAATATTTGCTATGCGAAATAGTGATATTCTTCATAGATTTATTACTTTTCTTTTTATAAAAAAGTTGTTCTCATGAAAAGCGATTTATATTATGAAAAAATATATAAAAAATTTGTGAAGAGGACATGAGCTAGCTGAGGTTTACCATGTAAATCGATTTTGGTAAGAGTAATTTCTTTAAAAAAATATAAAAAATTAAAAATATTATTTTAAATGATAAGTAAAACTTGTAATTCTTTTGGAATAAGTGTGAGCAATGCTCGAGACATTTTGAACCTTAGGTTGCATTTTCTCTCTATTTTTATTTGTATTATAAATTTTTTATATTTCACTTTTTTTTTTGCATTTGCTCTTGACTCATTTTTTTTAATTTTTGACAAATTTATTTTTTATTTAATAAAGTACAGAGAAATAATAATATAATAACCCAGAAAAATAAATAAATAAATAATAATAATAATAATAATGTAATAACCTAGAAAAATAAATAAATAAATAAATAATAATGTATAAAATAAATAAATAAATAAGAGATAAAAAGAAAGAAAAAATAAAAGATAAATAAATAAATAAAATTTTAAAAGTTTTTGGGCATGACGAGACCGACCTCGTGCCTATGCAAGCGGCTCATGCAGCTTGCGTGGTGGGGCGCCACGCGCCCACTACCGCTGTCGTAGCCAACCGGCTACGACCAGCTTGCTGCGGCAGGCCCCGGCGCCGTCGCTACCCCTCCTCCATCGCCTTCCCTCTCTCTCTTTAAATCTCTCTCTCTATCTCTCTCGGTCTCTCTCTCATTCACTTCTTTTAGCATGTCTTTCCAATATGAATTTCGAGAGACATTATTTTATATAAATTAGAAAGCTTATGTAATCCTCTAAAACTTTATCTCTAATGAGTTTTAAATAATAAAATTAATTTTATATTATTCTTATAAAAATTCTAATCTATATTTTTTAAATATATGCGTTGGCTTATTTAATCTTTTATAACTCCTTCTGTAATGAATATCTTCAAACTCGATCTTTCGAAAGCTTAAAATTTATTTAAATATTCTAACTTTTAAAATTTTAAAATTACGTTGCTACGAATAAATTACATTGGTAGACCAACTTAAGTGAATAGACTTACATCGGTAATACTATTCACTTATTCATTGTTTTACTCCTATCTTTTTTATAGGAACTTTATTTAATATTTTTTAATATGCATTGGAAAATTTATTCAGTCATCTACAACTTCAATTCTAGTAAAATATTTCAAACTTGACCATTTTAGAGGCTTAAAAATTTACTTACGTTATTACCTACATAATTTCATATATAACTATCTAATTTCATAAGTAACATAATTAATTTTTATTCAATATTTTACTCATATCTTTTTCATATAAACTCCGATCAATATTATTTTATATGCTTTGAAAAGCTTATTTATTTCTTTACAATTTCATATATAATATGTATTTTTAAATTTAATAATATAAATAATAAAATTAATTTTATTTCACTCTTTTGTTTATATCTTTTTTATAAGAATTCTGATCGATAATATGTTTGAAGATTTATTCAATCCTCTACAACTTCATCTCAAATAAGAATCTTTAAATTCAATTATTTCAGAGCTTTAACATTTATTTAAATATTATCACTTTATAAAAAAATTACCCTGCTAGACTAACGAATAGACATATTTTAGTAATACTATTCACATTTCGTAAATAGAATTATTTATTTATTTACTGTTTTACTCAGTATCTTTTTTATACGAACTTAGGTTGATATTATTTTATTCACTCCTCTACAACTTCTATGTAATTTCATTTGTTAGTAACATGATTAATTTTTATTTACTATTTTGATCACATCTTTTTATATGAATTTTGATGGACACTATTTTACATTCATTGAAAAGCTTATTTAATTATATATAACTTCTTCCTTTTTTTTTTAATTCAAGTTTAGTTTTAATTATGATTAGTTAGATTTAATAGACGAAAATAATTTTTTTGAAGGAATACAATAATTATTAATTAGTGAAATAGAGCAAGTTTTATATCATCTATGCATAACCAAGAATAAATAAATAAATATTTAAGATTTAAATTGTGGTAAAACTTATAAGGATGATTGGAAAAAAATACACATTTGTTTAGTAATTTAAACTTATGATTCGTTTCATTGTTAGTATGGATGAGATTAGAAAGATAAATACTCTTAAAGTAAAAATAGGCAAATGATTCTAGAAATTTGACGGCCGATCTATATTTTATATTGTCTGTGCTAGAATACAAAATATAAAAATCATCGTTCCTTAGTTGCTTAAGCTTTTAAAGCAGTTGGTAAATTAATAACCTCGAGATATTAACTAAATAGCATTAAATTTTTTATCTAACCCCACACACTTTGAGTTTATTTATTTTTTAAATCTTTTATGAATCAAACACGCCATAGGTTTACAGCCTAGAAACTGTACACCAGAGGAGAA
The DNA here is from genome assembly GCF_048772165.1 of Typha angustifolia. Classification (NCBI taxonomy): domain Eukaryota; kingdom Viridiplantae; phylum Streptophyta; class Magnoliopsida; order Poales; family Typhaceae; genus Typha; species Typha angustifolia. The sequence continues at coordinate 4,940,336 of NC_133246.1, read as the reverse complement.
CAACCTAAGAAATTCAAAGCTTTGAAAATAAGGCCTCTTCAAAGCCAAACAATTTGTTTCTTGGAAGCATCAAATTGGAAGGCAAATATGCCTTACAAGGTATTCATGAGTTAAGTCTCCTCATATACACTGTTTGATCCTCTTATTTGACTATTTTTCTTCAAACATAGTTAGGTACTCAGTGAGGTGGCATGGATATGAAAGCTATGTCTCAACCTCCCTTCTATGTAGTTGCAACTCTTTGGCATTGAAAATTTTGTATAATATGCTCTAGCATCATTCCGCCTATATATAATTAACTGTTACTTACACCTAGACTCTCTAAACTATCATAGTTTTCACTTATACCGTATACTGCCGCGTTATGTGTTATGTTTTATCGCACTTTGATCCCCGTTAAGTATCTAATGTTACTTAATATCTCTGATCCCTTAACGGTGTTGATGAGAAACATTAAATGATCATCTTATCCTCAATTTTTAACTCATCCTTTCCTCTGAAATAAGGGTAAAAGAGCTCTCTCAGCGCTTAGAATTGATCATATCAGGCATGTAAGTAATCTTACATTAAATAGGTTTTCTTAATAATTGCAAATAGTATTCTTCTAGGAAGAAGAATTTTGTGATAAGAAAGCAATATGCAGAGAAGCAACATAATAAATAATGCATTGTGCCTAAACAGTTAGATTCCATTCACAATTTATAAGTTTGTTTTATTTGGATCAGCAAACAGAATGAGTTGACTTCAACTGAACAAGATATGCAAAGTGTTGAACACTGTAGCAGTGGAAATATTATGTCTGCATCATTGATCAATACTTGTGCATGAAGAAAAATGCCTTCAAATTAGGAGCAGAAAAATTGGAATTAAAGAAGTCAAAGATGATCTAGTTGTGGCTCAATCTCTCTTTGGCTGATGTGCATGTCAAAGAGATTTTTTCACAAGCTAGGCAAAGGCCATGTTTCCTTGTATCTTGTAAGCTCACATACTTAGCAAATGATCATTATTATTTGCAGGTCACATTATAAATACTTTAGGAAACCACTTTGCTTTTAAGTAAAACCTAGTTCAGCAGTTACTTATTTATGAAGAAATCATGAGTACTTGATATTTTACAATATTTAGTGGATCTTCTAATCTTCCACTGCTCTCCTCTCATAATGTATTTGATTCCTTGCCACAATGCATCTATAAACCTCAAGCTTTGAAGATGATACATTCCAAAATAATAAGATATGTCCTACTGAAATAAAATAATTCTAATTCTTATGTCAATTCTACATGGATCTTGCTACTGAATACACAATAGACCCCACATTGTTGGTTAGGCACATGCTACACTAGTTGAATCTTTGAATTAGTACTTAGTATTTCCTCTGAAGAATGCTGAAAGAACTGCTCTTTTCTCTATGATGCATCAATGAATATGTTGAGTTTGAACTAAAGATTTTCGGCAATTTAACTAGCTGAATTTGTGAGTTAGTACTCAATATTGCTCATGAAAAATTGGTAAGGAAATAGTTCCCTCTGAGATTGCCAATTTGTTGGACTTGTTCTACTTTTCATATCTTGCCTTAAGAGGCAAGGTTATCAGATATATATATTCCTTGATGTCTCATTCATATTGTCAAGTTACATTTAACATCAGAGGAAAAGAATTTGAAAGGTGTGATGATCACTGCATGAGGTAAAATTATTATCCTACTCACAATTAGCTAAGATTCAGAGTCTTCATCATACTTCCCAGTTGTATATATCAACCTCCAATCCTACCAGAAAATTATCTAGCTAGGCTTGCATGATTAGTAGCTAAAATCGAAGATTTATTGCGTGCCGACCAGCCTTATTATGTGATCTACAACTGGCAGTTATTAGAGGAGACTTAATTTTCTATGGTAATTAATGAGTTTAGTATAATGAAGTCTAGCTACTTGTCAATTCCTTTTGTTTATGGTATAAACTAAGAAACCCAACAACCCTAATGACCACAACCCAGACCCTCCACAGGAGAAGTGTTGACCCTCTCCTTATAAATTTAAGAAGAGAAGCCACTAAGATTTGCATTCCGCGACTTCGAAAGAATTGACTATCTGATTCTTAGCTATCACAAGGTCAGCCAATCCATTGGAGGTTTCATTGAGTTGTAACAAATCCAACAGCAGAAGGCTTCATCTCCTCTCTCTGATCTTGAAGAGGTAGAAGGTAGTTTGTCTGCATAGTTTCCATGGGGCCTAAGATATCCACCATTCTATTTGCTCTCATCTTGGCATCACTGCTCTCAACTTCATTGGCAGGTTAGCTTTAATAGTTCTACATGCCATAGATTTTGATCTATGAATAAAGGATTGACAATTCAATTAGAACATTATCTTGTTCATTGATTGAAACAATATATAAGCTTTCATGTTGTATACTTTCTTATCTATGATACTCAATATTAACAATGCATGACAGTACTCAGATTATTGCATTCTTATCAGATAGAAGAACTTTTCTAGAAGCAGTTCAATTATAAACTTCAATTCATCAACACAAATCTGTTGTTTATACTTCCTTTTGTGACTAAATTTTGTGCTTGTAGGAGGGCAACAAAGATTTGGCAATAAATACACAGTGCAAATAGAAAAAGAGGTATGGAGCTAGAATGGAAACCATTAGTTTCAGATTCTTCTCTATATCTTCTTTCTCCTTTTCTATTTCTTAGAATTTTCTTTCTCTCTTGTTGCATAAGCATCATCAGTAAGTCATTTTACTCCCTTTAAATTGGTAATTGGCTTAAATTTCACTTTCAAGAAATCTAGGATTCCCTTCTAAGACAAGGGTGTCCTCCAAGAGGGAAATGCTTGTTTAGCTAAGATGGATTCAGATCATTAAAAGTTTGAGCACCATTTTGGAATCCCAACTCAAGTAATTAGTGAATAATTTTCTTCTTGTGTTACATACTAAGATATTTTTCCAATCAACTGCAGGGAGAAGCTAAAATGTCTTTGGAGCAAGAAGAAGTGGTTTTCCATGCCAGAGTTTTAAAAGTCCAAACAAATGACTATGGAAGCTCTGACCCTCCTCCAGCTCTTGCCAAGCCTCCATTTAAGCTTATACCTAACTAATTGAATTGAATACTATTCTTCTATGGGCTACAAATGTACAACATACATACATACTATATATATATATATATATATATTGGTGGTGGTGCACAAGGAAGTAAAAGAGATGCAATTGTTCCTTATAGTGTGTTGATAATGGTCTTGTTTTGTTTATAATTTAAAGTTTATTATTCTCTATGTTGGCATAATAACTCATACCATCAAGGCATCAAGGCAGAAAAATACCCTTAGGTTTTAGTAATAAAAAGATTAGGCTCTTAAAATTGAATGTTTTTATTATTTTTTTAGAAAATTTGCATATAACACTCTGTTTTTCAATGAAATTGTGGTTTATACCTTATTTGCAAATTGAGCCATATAATTTTGTGAATATGTGCAGAAAATACTTTGCAGTTATATTTGTTAGTTAAATTTAAGCAAACATCTTGGTTAATTTGACTATACTAAACGAATTACGAAGATATTCTTAACCAAGTTATACTAAAGATATTTTAGTTATTTTAGAAATAAAGACATTTTAATTATTTTAAAAATAATTACTTAACGGAATATTTTCACAGTGCTAATTTAAATTTAACTCAGGATATTTTCTGCACACATTCATTAAATTATAGAGCTCAATTTACAAATAGTAAAAATGTAGATTGTAAATCCTAATTTCATTAAAAATATACAGTGTTATATGCAAATTTTTCTTATTTTTTATACTAAATGCACATATTTTTATAATAAATACGCATAATTTATATAAAAGATGCATACGCATAATAACCAATATTTTCTATTTTAATTTTTTTTTTTTTACAAATTTTCATACCATCAATAAGAAAAGTTAGGAATAATTGTATTCTCTTTTATCTCACAAAGAAGAGAAGTGATATATGCATCAAAGCTTTTTAAGTTAAAAGAGTAGGATCACCTTGAGACCCTTAAATAAATCAACCCATTTAAGTTAAATTGATTACTCGATTGCGACCTAAATAATCTATTAAAGACTTTAATAACTCATTTATGACCCGAATAATTCATATAACTTGTGTGCATCTAACTCTTTTGACTCATTTAGTTACATAGGTGGGAAGACTTAACTTCTTTAATGCTGCTCATGTTTGTGTTGCCTTTTAATTCAACTTGATTTAATGAATTTAGAGTATCATTAATATGTGTAAACTCTTCTCAAGTACAAGGGCCGAGATAAGCTACCACACATCATCTGTGGCTCCAAACACTTATCGTGTCACTAGCTACATCCATCATGCAATGGAAAAAAGGAGAGTAATTAACTATCATCCTATACATCTAAAAGAAGAAGAAATGGTCCTTTTATGTACACAATTACATTGCATGTTTAATGCATGTTTAATGGGCTAATAGCATCTCTAACTATGGCTCCAAAGGCTCCAAATAGGGAGCTAAAAATACCCAGCGCACTCCAAGGCACCGGGCTCCATATTTATTTAAACAATATATAATATATATTATTATATTAGCTATTTTAAATTACTTAATAGGTCATCTTAGCGTAATTGTTTTTTAATAAAAAATATATGGTTAGAAAACTTTCATCAAGATCTTTAAAATAAGACTAATATTCAATAATTTCAGAAGTAATTTTAAATTACTAATTTATTAATTAAACGCATTGAAATTACATTATACGAAATAAACATCAAAATAAGCATTATATGTCATTAACTAAAAATATCAAAATTACATTGGAAAATAATTTTGAGTAATTATATTTTAGGACACATAATTTATTAGACTCATTTTTATAAATAATAAAAAATTAAAAATTTAAATTAACTCAAAAATAGTTTAATATTAGACTCATTTTAAAGGTCTCGATGAGACCTTTCCAATGATATTATTTTTGTTAAAAATCGATTAGTAAACTAATTATATACTCAGTTTAACTATCTAAATTATTTAATAAAGGATACAAATAAAATTAAAATTATTGAATGTACTACTTATTGGGTAATTTTGGTATTTTCAAAAGGTTGAAATGACAAGTGGAGCTGGCTCCGTTTTCATGGTGGGGCTCCAAATTTAGAGCCCATGCCTAGTTGGAGTTGCTCTAAGAGCATCTCTAAGGGAGGGCTAGAGCTAAGAGCCCGGTGCGCTCCAAAGCACCGGGCTCCATATTTATTATTTAATTAATATAATATTATATATATATATATATGCTAAATCACTTAATAAGACATCTTAATATTATTATTTTTTTAATAAAAATTATATGTTTATAAAACTCTCATCGATATCTTTATAATAAGACTAATATTCAATAGTTTCACACATAATTTTAAATTACTATTTTTTTAATTAAAAACATCAAAATTATATTACATAAAATAAAAATAAAATATTTAAAACAACTTAAATAATTTAATATTAGACTCATTTTAAAGATCTCGATGAGAGCATTCTAATGGTACTATTTTTGTTAAAAATTGATTAGCAAAATTAATTATATATTCAGTTTAATTAATTAGGTTATTTAATAAAGGATACGGACGGAATTTAAAATTTTAAATGAAGCTTTTGTAGGGCAAAATCAGTATTTTTAAAAGTTGAATAGTATTAGAGCTGGGCTCCAAATTTTTAGATGGGGCTCCAAATTTGGAGCTCCACTGTAGCTGGCTCCAAATTTGGAGCCCCATTTGGAGCTCGGTTGGAGTTCCACCGGGCTCCAAATTTGTAGTTTTGGAGTTCAGTTGGAGATGCTCTAAGGAGTTGTTGCTTTCTTGGGCTTATAAAGCCGATTTCCTCTATCTATTTTTTGCAAACCTAAGATGACAACATATCAAAACATCAATTCTTAATTTAATTCTATTGCTAAGGGCAAAGAATTTTGGCTCCGTAGAATCTTTTGTTTATTTCTTTATGATACATTGACTCCTTTAACCATGTAAAACCTATGTGATGTCTATTTCATTAGTTAGTCGTTGCATTATTCTTGTCGAGATCTTTATAATGAGTCAAATATTAATTTATTTTTAAATTATTTTAAATTCTATAATGAATATTTATTTTATTTATTATTCAAAGTTAGAGTGTCATAAAATTATTTGAATAATAACTCAAATTAATTTTCAATGTAAATACCAAATATTAAAATACATTAAACATAGCATATATCAAATAAAAATCATATTAAAAATTATATTTATTTATTTCCGTGTCTTTGTCATAAGTTTTCAATCAATGCATTTCAAAACACAAAATAAGCTCTCTTTTTTTTTATCTTGGATCTTCCTATATCCATTGATGAATATTTGAAATCGTTCATATCATTGGCTTTTATCCCTTCAGCGATTATAAATTAAGTAAAAACAACAATATTAGGTTTCTCGTTTCATTCATCCTCCTATCATATTATGTAGTATCACACAAATAGTTATGATGTCATGTAATACTTATTTATCCCAAAATTTTGATGGTCATTTAATAATGGCAAATTGTGCCCGCAAAAATCATAATGCTTTGCTCCACATCTTTTCAAAAAATGAGCTACGTAATTAGAACAACAACCTACGCAAATAAATATTGATTGTGATCGCAAGAATAGAGAAATCTTGTTAATTGATTTAGATAAGATTGAAGATTCGGATAAACGTATTTTCTTTCAAATAAAAAGACATAAAATCATTAGAAGAAGCAATAGTTATTTTTAAGTCAGAGCTTCCTCGAAAGATTATAGAGGAGGTGGATACAATAGAGGATGAGGTGGCTACAGAATTGATGGTTATGGAGATGGCTTGCCAGACTATTAATACTTATTATTTCTATTATTAAATATTAATTTCTATTTATTTTGTGTAATGTAATTTTGATAGTTTTAATAATAATGTGTAATGCTTATTGCGATATTTATTTCGCGTAATATAATTTGGATGCATAATTAAAAAATAGTAATTTAAAATTATTTTTAAAACTATTAAATATTAAATTTATTTTAAAGATCTCAATTTAGAAAAATGATAACATTAAATGACCTATTAAATAATTTAAAATATTATATATATATATATATATAAAATACAAAGCCCGGTGTATTTGAGTGTATGGGCTCTTTGGGCTCTAAATATAGAGCTCTCCTTTGGAGATGCTCTAAGAGTGAAGGATTCTATTGAGTTGATATAGTTGTTATAACTAGGAAATAGTAATCTTTGCTAACTATACACTAGCAAAGGATAAAAATTCTATTTAGATCTGGACTTAATGAAATATTATGGTTGTAGTATTAACTGATGGATTTGAGAAGAACGAGGATTCAAATCATTATACTTGGATTTCAAGATCAATAGCTTATAAAATTATTATGTATAGCATTTGACTTTGTAGCAGTGTGGATTACTTATAATCCCATGCCTATTTCTGCATAAAAAGATGGATAAACTACTATAGTAATTAAGCATTACTTTTTAACAACAATAGGGATATAATCTAATGAACATTCTATTGGAGAATGTATCATTGCTTTAGGGGTTTAGATCCCCATGCTCACCATGGATTACTTTTCAAGATATTAGCAGTGAATTAATAAAGTACTTATATAAGTTCTTAATGAAGATAAGGTTAGCTAAACTTGTCAAATTCTCCAACAACCTATGTATCCTAGCATGATTTAAGACACATATACAACCATCTCCTATATGCACAATTTGCATATATTTTATGACTATCTTTCGCAATCACAAACATGATTCATTACTCCATGCATGCATCACCATTGATTGGAAAATGATAGGTGGGATAAGTATAAGATTATTGTCAATATTATCCACTGGATAGAGAACAAGATGTGTAATAGTTTGGCCTATGGAGTTCTTAGTTAATTATATTCTAGGTGTAGTAGCCAATCTAACATAATCAAATAGCTTTAATTATGAGAGGTTCTTGCATCAACTTTAACTGTTGGCCAACAAAAGGATAGTAAAATTTGTTTTGGTTGTTAGGTCAAAATCTGCAAACCAAAGTAAGAAAAATAGTATTTGATGATTGATATATATATATATATATATATATATATATATATATATATATATATATATTATTTTTTTTTTTTAATTGTTCCTCATGATTTCATATGGTTGGTAGATTATCTTTGTCATGTTTAGGACTTTATTGGCACCCATTGTTAAGGGAGAAAAGGACTTCATCATTTTATACTCTAAATGAAATACTTATTATTATACAAGTAGTTTGACATGTAAAGTAGTGTACTTATTTTGATCATTGTGATGCATTGGATAGTGAGAAGTATCAACACTTGTCATAAAGAAAGAGTGAAGCAAATAGGAAATAGACTTTTATACTATTACTATGAAAAAATATCTAACAATTAAACTATGAGTTAATTATACCCCCTAAGAAGCATATAATTTAGTTAGTGAATTATCTGAAACTACCCAAAACTGCACATTGTTTTGTTTTAGATAACTAATGAAGAGTAGCACTCTCATATATTAGTATAATACCCTAGAGTATGTATCATTCGATCGTATATTTTGTTTTTAATATTTTAAATAAGTATCTAAAATACCCTTCATATGACCTTAAAATTTAGTCCTCTATTTATTTTTACACTGACCTTAAGAACTCACTCAAGCGTACCAAAGCTAGTTTGCATTTATAATTAATTTAACTCATCTATATAGTAATCGATAAAATAGAGATGGAATATTTTTAAAGTACTAGCATCATAACACAAAGCATATACATGAATATAATAATACAGGCAAAATATAGGGTGTTTTTGTATGAGTATATATATATATATGTGGTGATAGATTATGAGTCATTAAATTAATCATATGATAGTAAATTTAATTCTTAAATATCAATCCTAATATCTAAAGGGGGATCTAAACTATGACCCTTCAACTATTAGTGAGGCATAGTTGGGTTAGTGGGGGTTGCAAATTTAAGCATCTTCTTGCAACTGGAGTTGGACCGGATCCGCCTGCTATGCCACTGTTTCCGAATCTATACCAATCTTGTTGCTGTTAGTCATAGAACCAGGGCCCCACCCGCTCTACCGAAAAGGAGAAAAAGGAGGCCACGTGCCATCGTTTTAGAGGCTCTTTTGTACGAATGCGTACTACGCACTCCGCGTCCTCCACAAGGGATCCGTTTTCCACTCCCTCTCTTTATAGAATAAATGCTACATCCACCAACATACAGTGACCTCCTGCTTTAAGATTGAGAAAAAGAAACTATCAATCATATAAACATAATAATACTATTTGAAAGAATTACTTTCTAAATCAAAGTATCACCACTGGAGTACAAGTGATCAAACTTAAGTTAGACTAGTTGATGTGCTGATGTGCGCTTGCTTTGACCTGTTGCGGTTTGTGGTTGAATTCATTTGGGATATGCTTTTATTAGTGTTGGTCAATTAATCCAACTTATAATTGAAGAGAATATATGGGCCCAGGGTCGATGATCTTTTAAATACCTAGTATATCTCTTATTCTAAAATAAGATAATAGAAGAGTATTTTTGTGGTTTAATGTCTGCCGTTAAGTTAGAATAACACTAGAGTTAGTCTCAGCTAATATTTTTTTTTAATTTATTTTTAAAAAAATATAGGAGTGTAAGTTTAAAACGTAGGGTGTAAACGGTAATAAACACAAATAGATTTGATGTAAGGAAATATGATAGAAAAATAAGTGAATAATTAGGATTTAATTTCAGTCATATCAAAACCAGGCATTATTCTTACTTGAGAAGAGGGTAAGTTTGTTTTAGTTAATATTCGTGGGAGAATCTTATTCCCAGATTATTAATTTATAGCGATTAGTATCTTGAAACGGAGAAATCGTGACGGAACGTAACGGAGATAGTCCGAACGGAGAAAGAAGCTTCTATATTTATACCTCGTCATTTCCCTTCTCACCTCTCTCTCTTCTCTCTTTCTTTCTCTCTCTCTCTTCGCAGTGGGATGTCAATAGGATTTTAGATCGATCGAGTAGGGTCGGATTCGAAACCCTAGGTTTCCTCTCCCTCTTCGCGATCCGATGGAAGTGAGTATCTCAGATATTTCGGCATCGTAGTTCGATTTGGAGGCTCTCGACGTCGATCGGATTGTTTTACTGATTTCTTGATCATTTTAAGGTAATTTTAACTTATCAGGCGATGAATCTGGCATCAGGTTACTGAGTAATTGGATCGAGTTTTTTTTTTATAATTTTATTCTTGTGATTTTTGAAGAGCGAGTGGAAGAACGGATGTGAGAAGTTGGGAGTATGCGTATTTAATTTTATTTATGGAATATTTATTGTGGTAGTTAATGAGGTAAGTTGTGGTTAGCTACGGCTGGAAATAGGATTCTTATTCAATTACTATTTGGAGGAGATATTTCTTTCTTTTATGTTTTTTTTCTTCGGATTCTAGTGAATTTTCTTCCAAGTCCGTAGTGGATTCAAACACGCATTTGACGAGGTCGGTCACTATTTATTTATTTTGTAATAAATGCATGAATAAATTCTTCTTTTAATGGAGATCAGGCGTCTCCAGACTATGTGGATATGACTGTAAATTTTGCAATTATTTGGCCCTTCAAAGGTTGCCCATGACTGCTTGAAATTTGACAGGAGTAAGGTTTTTAACCTTTCCTTTTGTCTGTTAAGACATGTAAAAATCGTTCTTTTATTTTGTTCAATAGCCAGTTAAAGATGATGTCATGAAGATTTCAATTTCAGAATGACTCATCTTTCTTTTTCTTTCCTTTTAGTTGAACGCCTAATAAGAAATGACTTCAAAATGCTTACCTTGCTATCAATTTTCTTATATCAGTTTTTAACTCTTAATTAGCCGTACTCCATTTTTGTTTCTAACCGTGATGACCATGTTTTGATGTTCAGGAGCAGCTCAGTGTTTGCATAGAATTAATTTTTGTCGAATTGGTTATGGGCATTGTAAAGCTTCCCTCCTCCAACGCTAAAGTCTAAACGCTGTTAAGGACAAAGAGCTTTTGACAGTCTTCCTCCTGAACAACATGGGGGCCAACTGCTGTGTGGCTACAAAGGAAAAACCTTTGCCTGGTGGAACTCAGTTTGAAGTTTCTACTTATAGGAATGTGAGGCACTCGCCTTCGTGGAGCTTTCGATGGGATAACCGCACTCATGTAGAGGATATAATGAACAGTCCTGCTCACTTGTCTCTTAATAATAGTGGTTTCATTGATTCTGCAATTAAGAACAGACTAACAACTGAAACTGATGAACTTTTAGTTGGGGGCACTCTATCAGATGCTTTTCAGACAGAAAAAAGGCAGAGATCTTGTATTAAGACTAAAAGTTCGGGAAAGTCTGAAGCAGCAGGTAAAGGATATATTTTTGAAAATTCTTCTGTCATAGCCTATACGATTATGGAAATGGTATCTTGTATAGCTTATAAATCTGCTGAGACAATAGGATATGTATTAGGAAATAATACCTAGAATTGACGCTTCATTCATTTTAAATTTTACATTCTCTAGAGCTATCAGTTGAACAGATGTCCCTGGCAATTTGCATTCGGGTCTGTCACATTAAGGTGCACTCATCTCATTAATAGATGAATGGTCACTTGTGATTGCAAACTCAAATCTCGTATTTAATGGAAGAGACAAAAAGGTGGTAAATGGCAGCGGAATGAACAATGCGCTTGCACATTAATGAACCGGATGAGATAATGTACCCAATCCTCTCATCTCTTCCACTAAAACGAGGTCTTCTTATCTTTTGGATGCTGCAGTCATGGATGTCCATTCCATTCACGAATGTGCTAGCGCCCATCGTTTATCTTACTAGGATAGGCTGAATGCAGACTGCCAAGACCAAAACTGCCCTCTTAGTTGAAAATAAGCAAATTGGCTTCTTGGCTTAGAAGGCAAAAGATCAACAAACATTTCATTAGGTTTTGTGTGTTTGGTTTTGAATAAATTTATGAGTAGCTACATTTAGTATGTGCAACAAGCCAACAACCACTTTAGGTAACATCAACTCTTAAATTTATGTTTCTCACTTCTTTCGTATTACTATCCCAATTTTAGTTTTGAAGGTTCTTGATCTATTTCCTGATGTTTGAATTCATGTAGATATCTGTAACCATATTGTTATTGCTATTACTCAGAAGCTTGTCTATCATAGTTATTATGATGGTCTTTCTGTTGATACGATGATATAAAGACAAGAAGGTAAACTGATCTACCGGCCAACTAGCTTGTAGAGCTTTTGTAGCATGTTCCTCTATTGTTCAATTTGCATCAGAAAGTAAATTTGCGCCAATTTTAGAAGGTTGATGTCATATCAGCAGCTAATCTTAAATATTATATCAATCATTATGGAACCTTTGTAATTTTTGAGTCAGGAACATAATATTGCATAGAAAACTTATTTGTGTCACAGATATACTGTTGACAAAATAATGGATAGTTACTGACATAAATAACTTTCTTAATTCACAGATGTATAAATAGATTGCTAAATTGTCAGTGCTAAGCAAAACATAGTGTTTTAAGGACTTGGATGCGTATGAATAGGCAGACCTGCTCAGGAATTTAGTAGCTTCATATATACATTGTCATTAGCAGAATAATAGATGATTGGATGGATAAAGTACCTTCTCAATCTGCAGATACTTTTGATATTAGTAGAAAAGTATGTCAAATTATTTGTTATGTTAGGTAAATCAAATATGGATTAGATGGGATTTGTTTCAGTGAATGGGTATTCTTGATTCAGAAATCGATGCAATTGTCTTCAGTCTAGATTAGAGTATTGGACAAGGAAGCTTACTTGGAAACGCGTAGCTTATTGCTCATGTGAAAGAATTATGCTGTGGATATACTATTGGCATTAAATGTATCTATTGACTCATTTTGAGTGTCTTGATCTGCATGTGATTTTATGTGAATGGCACACAACCAATGGAAAGGTAATCTCTTTCAACTTTGATAGCCAGTTGATTCAATCCAATTGAACCTTAGATATCCAAGGCATATTTGTTAGCAAGCAACTTTGTTAAGTTGCCATCTACAAATTCATAATCAACACAAGCAACCTAGTCTGTCATTGAGATAATGTGGTGAATAACTAAATAGCAACTTCCTAAAGAGTCATATAAAGAAATATTATTAAAGAAGTTTTGATTTACAATTGGGATAGCTCTTGTGAGTTAAATTTTGTTTTCATATTGGAAAGTATTGAGATCTATTGTCAAATTTTGTACAAGGATATCTTGGTAGTCTTTTGTAGTGACCTTTTCTTGCTAGAGATAATATATTAAGCAAGTATCCGTCAGTTGCTGGCACCTTGTTAAGATGAGTTTTACCATGTAGCATAGCTAGTGCCCCACTAGGCACACTACTTATGACTTATGACAATGAAAAGGAAGCTGAGGTGGACGAAAGTGGCGAACCGGAGAGGATGTGGACGGGGCTGCAAAGGGAGCAAGCAAGAGAGAATAGCGATGAAGGAAGGGGGTTTACACAGGGAAGAAGACCGGGAAGAAAGCATAGGGTTTGAGTCTCAAAATATTTGGCCCCTGAATGCTTTACTTAGTAATTGAAGTCTTGGCTTTGAGAAATGTAGTAGAATATTTTGGAGAATTAGTCTAGATCCCTAAGAGACAGACCGAGAGATTGGGAACTTTTGAGGGGTGTATGTTTTGTCTCAATTTATGCTTGATTGCTCTCAACATATAGAATGTTTCAACTTTCAACATTTGGTCATAAGAATCTGTCAATTCTTTTGGACCCATCTCATCTTTGAGCTGTCCTATTGGCAACACCACATTAGTGGGACAAGGCTTGATCCCACCTCACCATGCCTTAGACTGATATATTTTACAATGTAGTGATCTTCAATTGACAAGCTTGATCATGATAAGTGTGAGAATGTGAGAAGAAAGGATAATTGGAAAATAAGATCAAAGAATTAAGTCAGAAGTTTTCCGAGTAAGGATGTAGGAATCTCCGAATCTGGAAAATATATAGCTATATGGATTAGTATGTAGGTTTGTTATTTCTCATCCTACAAAAGCCTTTCTCACTTGTTAATACAAACATATTTTCTTGCTATTTACATTAGAAACCTTCTGCTTCATTCCTATTTAATCCTTCAACCAGTTATGTTGATATGGTAATTATTTCTGTAGCTTGGTGTTTATTGAAACAATTTTCTGAAGTATTGAAGGAAACTTTCTAGTCATTAATGAACAGTCCCTTTGTTGTCTATCTTCTCTGGATGAGATAGCAGGAGTAACTTCTTAGCCTTTTTCTTTAATGCACTGATAGAGGCACTCTAAATAAGATAGCTGCACTGCAAATAAAGTTATGTTTTCTTGCTTTCATGTCTCTGTCCTCATATAAGTTGTACAGAATAGCCCACTTAAGCCAAATACAACAATGCTCAGGCTTGGTGTATATATGGGCTTATCCAACTCGAGGTTAGCTTGAGGTAAAAGTTCATAACTGTGCAGAAGCAGCTTTTTAAGCGGGCCACCAATTGAAGTCTATTCACAAACCTTGAGTAGTCCATAAATCTATGTTTCTTCTTGGGCAGTTTAGTAGCTGGGTCCAGAAGTATTGCTTGTCTTCTTTATTCACCCTGGAACCAAGTTAATGGTATGCCTTTAGCAAACCAAGTTTCTGCTATAGCAAACTCCAGTTGTTCATGACTATCTGTTTGTTATATACTTGTATGCATTCAAGTCCTATTCTCTAGTTGTCTGCTGATGTGATCTTCCAGACTCCATGAAAAGTTCTATCTCTTTGTCTAACATACATGTGTATTTCTTTTTTTCCTCTTGCAGATCAATACATGGAATGCAATTCATGCTCAGAGGTAATTTGAAATAACTCGTAGTCACATTGTTCAGTGATCTTTATTAGGATGACATATTTATAATTGTCTACAGGAAAAGGGCGTTAGTAGGTCATCTGGTGTACCAATGTCTGTTCCTACAGTTCCATCTTCATCCTTCACTGAAGATCCTTCGTCCTCTTGGAATTATTCTCTACCAGCTGACCTGGCTTCATCTAGTAAAGAACAGCATTCACTAGGCTCCTTCTCTAGGCAGGTCTTGGATCAGAGGGCTTCATCTCTGAAATCGCTGAATGAGAGCAGCTCCCATGAAATAAGGCAGTCATTTGTGCCATCTCCTTGCAGCAATGACTTGTCCACAGGAGGATCCCATGGTAGGTCTTCTGATGGCTGGTCCATGCAAACTTTTTCTGAGCTTGTGGCTTCCTCTCACAGTGAGAGCCCTTCATTTGATAGTGAAAACCTCAGTTCCATCAAAAGCAAGGCAACAAGACTGAATACTCAGCAGTCAGTTCCACTGTCCCCTGATCAGCAAATATGCAAGATATGCTCAAAGATACTAAAGGAGAGATCTCCATGGAGCGCCAGAAAGATACTGTCTACCAATGAGCTCTCTGTAGTTGCCGTTCTGGTTTGTGGTCATGTTTACCATGCCGATTGTTTGGAAAAGATGACGCCAGAAAATAATAGCTATGATCCACCTTGTCCTATCTGCACTCATGGAGAGAAAGGGGCGGCAAAGCTGTTCGGGAAAATTGAATCAAAGGTTAGAAACAAGATATCTAGAAAGGCAGTTGCTGACATTGATGTTCATAAAGATTTTCTGGGTGAACACCGAAAAGGTGGGAGAGTGCCGAGGATGGGAGCAAGCAGTAGCCTGAAGCATACCTTTAGCAGGCCCCCCTTCTTAAGGCGTCACTTTTCTTTGGGTTCACGACTCTCAGTGTCATCTACATCAGAATCTGAGTATACAGGAAGAAGAGGTTTCTGGAAAAAAAAATACCTGAGGGATTGAGCGAGGTCTCTCTAATGGAAGTAAGGCTGTGAGAAGCTGCCTTAGTTATATTCAACACAAGCGTTTCTCCATCGTAGCTGCAATCCAAATAAATTTCTCATTCTTATTGGGTATCAATACTGCTCTGATGACATAGGTACTAGTTATATTTTACCATTAAGTGCATAGACACCAACATTTTTTCCCGAGCAAGCATGTGTTTCTGTAGTGAAATCAAACTGGTGAAGTGGAAGGGAAGGGTTATGGAACAGCTCAGCCTGACAATCTTTTCCACACCCGTCTCATTTTCTGAACTGGGGCACTCGGCATGCTATTGTTTTTCCAGAACAACCTACCATAATGCTCGGGAGAATAATCTATTGTTCAGTAGTGGTAAGTCTATCTTGTTTTAAGAGTATATTAAGCTGGTGAGAGATTCAAATCCTCATCTTCTCTCCATTCTTTTCATCCTTTCAGACGCCGGCGCATGTGGATCAGTTTAATTTTTTTCATTCCGTACATATCTCAAAAGTATGGCAATGGATCAAATACTGGTGACTTTTGTGGTATTGTTTCATGAATAATTCAGCCACTTGAATGTTGTTTCCATATCTAAATTTTAGCTTTATCTATGCCTACTTTTGGTTGTCCCAGTGAAACAAACTGTGGTTTTCACTCTCCGGGATTAAAGTTTAAGCTATGCTTCTGCTTGCAAGTACAGCGTACAACAATCATCCTGATCACCTGTAATCTGTTCAATGTGAGACTAATTTTTTCCTAGAATGGTTGGTTTTCTTGCTTCATTTGATCGAGTTATTGTACTGGAACCTGGCCAACTTGCGAGTGTTTGACCAAATTGCTACTCCCTATGGAAATTCTCTTACCAGTACGGTCCACTAAGGAATCTATGGAAATTCTCTTGGAACTTTTTCTATATTTCTAATCTCTGCTGGAAATAATCTCATCCTTTTATCTCGGTTATTCAAGAGTAGAACTTTTTATTCAACACTTTTATATACAGTAAAGCTGCAAGACTGTTCTGCTGACCATCTTTTTATATAAACCCCTCAGCAGTTTTAGCTGCCAAAATAGACCCCCTTTACTAATATCTTATTTATCGTTTCTATGAAGATAAAATCGTCCAACAATTTAATTTATTTAGCGTTTTGGTCAGCCAGCAAAAACTATTAAAATTTATTTAAAAAGATAAATCATCTTTAGTCTCCATCATCTAAGAAAAAAGAAATCTCACATTCCTATCCCAATTACATTTTTAAAGTTAAATATTTTATTATGTTTAACGATTTATCTTTCTGTCGAATAATTCAGCAGTATTAGCTATGACAACAGATCTTAATAAGTTTGATAAATAGACCGGAATAATAAATGATCCATTAAAGAGGGCTCATTTTGGTCAACAACTCTCACCTTCCTGCGATCGATAGATAGACACGTTTCGTCGCTTTTCTTCTTTATAATCTATAGAGAGAGAGAAGAGAGAGAGAGATGATGAGGACGACGAGGAGCACAGGAAAGAGGAGCAGCAAGCAGCTAATGATAAAACCCAATCCAACATGCTCATGATTCAACCACCAAAAACTCGTTTCTCATATGCATCTCACTTCTTTATTAACCAAGTTTTATATCAAAACTTTGTTCACATTAAACATAATGAAAATAGAGACTGTAAATCATAATAAACACATAAAGTAGTGTAAAATTAATAATAATAAATAATAAACCCCACTATTAAAATAAGGACATTGTTGAGTATAGTGCACATTCCTACTTGACATGAATACTCATAATTAATTTGAGATATTAAAGTGGAATTAAAGTTTAATTATCCTCCTTTCTTATTAAGCCAGAAGATTAGAAGGCAAACTTGTCCAATATCCTAATCAATTTTGGCCTTCCTCCTCACCTTTGAGCCTCCTTTTACTTTTGTTTCTCTTTCTCAATGTTTCAAAGTAATTGATCAGGCTGCTAATCATGTAAGATAAGAGCAGAGATTTACTACTGTCAACTATTAACCTAACAAAATAAATTCTCCTCAATACACTGTGCACTTCAGTCCCATATTATTTACAGGGGCCTTTTCTACTTCAGGTCACAATTCACAAACATAAATTTGCTCATAAGAGATGTACTCATTGTACTTGCCTAGATGAGAAGAAGAGAGTACTAGTACTACACCTCAAAGATGAAATAAAGGGAAGAAGTGTGGCCGGTGTTTGTTCTACCTGCTCCTCTAACAGCAAACAACAGTTGACAGGGATGAGATATTCTGAACTTTAGAGTTGGAAGCTTTATTTATTTGCTAAGCAATCAAACTTTAGCCTGAAAGGATTTTGTTCATCTGATGCATTTGACTTAAAACTATGTCACTACTTCTAAGCAAGTTTGAGATTTAAAGATGAAGTTTTGTGGCTACTCTCGCCGTCAAACTTTTTGGTGCAGGTTTGTGTTAATTACTTTGGGTCAATTCTGGTCCTTTATATTTACTATGTTTGAATCAAATCATGGGTTAGATATTTTATCTTAACAACTACCTCACCTAATTAATTAATTAAAAGTAGTGCATGAATCAAGGTTCCATGTAGCAGATATCAACTGCTATAAAAATTCCTAACGTCATTCTTTAAGACATTTCATCTATTCATTCATGGGATGACAAGGGAAGGCAGGAGAAGATTTGATGGAGAATAGTAGGAATCATTGTACGGCTAAATTGTTGTTAATTAGGTGGTTTATTAATTGCAGTGCAGGCTGTTTAGGTGGTGGCTCAAATTATATCATGACAATCTAGCAAGCATACAAGTTTTAGGCACTTAGTAGGGAATCTTACAATCCTAATCTAAATATGATAATCTCAATTACTCGCAAAAATTCTCGAAAACTCTATCTATTACATACAATATTAGTCATAGCGATATACAAAGTAACCTTCTCATGTACATCTAAAACTTTCAAACTTAAAAGATCTCCTTATAGATGTAGTTTGTTTTTTTAAATTACATTTCAAGAATTATATTATCAATAATATCTTCTGAGAATCTATATGTTAGGTAGTAGCTAAGCATTAACTATATCAATTTAGGTCTCTATTACTTATTTTATTGACCTAATTTATCACACAAGTCAAATTTGTCTCCAATCTTTGCTCTGGTTGTTGGGTAGGTGCAATACAAAAGCTAGTGAGTGTCATGTATCAGAATAAATATTAGTTACAAGGTCACAAATGGACAACTATTTGGACTTGAAATGCACCTTCCTATTTGCCTCTTTCTCTTTGACAACACCAAGTGAGTAGGCATCCAAATCCAACAAAACAAACACATAGAAGGACAAGCAACATTCACATGGAAAATATATAGAAACCAGGGGAAAAGCTAGCTTCTAACTCTAGGAAGGGCTACTTGGAAATCTATTGTACCAATTTCTCAAAAGAGGAGGGGGCCAAGATGATGATGGTTAGCACCAAATATTGTAAGATCAATGTTCAAAAGATGTAATAAATGACCTACATTATTCAATTCTCAGCTCTCACACCTATGGAGAAAATGAGAGCCTTACTATTCGAGGAAAAACTCGATATTCTTTGATGATTTCTTGTCTGTTTGTCAATTATAAATCTTAATATACTTGGAGTTAAACCATCAATATCTACATTATTATCCTTTATTATCTCATAAGCAAAGGAAAGTCTTCCTGTTACACTTTTAATGAGATTGATTAGGGTTTAATTGTTATTTCTTTAATTAGCTTGCTAAGCTAAACGAGCCAAACAAGAGCTTGCTCGAATTCTTTCCAAGTCACATACAAGCTAGGGTTTCGGCTCAATTGTAGCTCAGTTGTATATATATTTGTGTTCAATAAATTTAATTCTAGAGTCAAAATTAATCTCAAGTTTTAAAATTACTCTAATTCTTTTTAAGCTACATACAAGCTAGTTTTTCGACTCAATTGTAGTTTGGCTATGTGGTCATATTTGATAAATATAATTTCAACTCAAATTTGGTCTCACATTTTTAACTTTTTCATAATTCTTTCCAAGCTACGTACGAGCTAGGGTTTCGGCTCATTAATTGTAGTTCGGCTACGTGGTCGTGTTCTATAAATTCTATTTCGAGTCAAAATTGATCTCAAGTATTCTAGAGGGGGCCATGAACCCTCTGGATGTTGTTTGTTGGACAAACAAAAGTACATAATGATCTCAATGTTCAAGAGGATGTAAAAGGTCCTACATTATTGCCCACTATGTGCATCAACAAAAGAAAGTTTGCAAGTATAACACTTGAAATGAAATTAGACAAGGAGAGGGGGTGTTTACAACTTGTTGAACTTACACACTTGCCCCTGGTAGTAAGTATGAAAGTAGCACAAAAATTATTAAAGGCCAAAGGGGGGGGGGGGGGGGCCTTCAGGAAGACTAATGTGTGTTGCCATAATAGCAATAAAACAATTATAAGACCAAATGGGCCCATTGTGAATGCTTTACATCCAAGTTATTGCCTCAATTAAAAACAAAATAATAGTAACATCTCATACTTTAGTTTGACCTTTTACATGTGCTTATATACACTAACACTCTCAATTTTCTTTTTTAAAGAGTAGTGAGAACCTCATGGTAGTCTCAATTAAGTCTACTCTCAATTATTTTTTCATTAGATACGATATTATTAAGCGAAATATAAAATTATTAATTTTCAACAGGTTTTCTTGGCAGTATATGAAAAATCTTAATTAATTAATGAAAAATTTCGTACAAGCAGATGAGATTTTCTCGAATAACATACTTTGAAATGGTTGGATTTTTATAATCTGAACCCAATAATTATGGTTGCAAGTGTTGTCAATAATATTTTTATTCTTTTAGCAGTCTATATAATTATTATTCATTCAAGACTTAGTTTAGACACCAACAATGTGTCACCTCAACTTGATACAATATCACTTTTTTTGGTCCTTCCAGAAGCTAAATTTGTTTATGAAAAGCTTTGCTGATATGATATTATGAAGTCTATGTCACTCAAAGTTTTTCCCTAGCAATATGCATAGGACTATTTGTCTATGTTACTCACATGGAATATAATTCCTTCCAACTATTATGTGTGATTGGATGCAAAATGTTGATGGATTACCAATTTACCATGCGATAGTAATTTTATTTTATAAAGAATGAGTTGTTTAGTTCCATTATCTAGTGTAGTACAATAATTAAATATTACAAATAAAATCCTGGGAGACTTTATATATATATATATATATATCAAAACATCTAAAATGGTAATGATTAATTATATGAATTATTTTACTCATTTGAACTTATATCTCTTAATCTCCTTATGATAATAAAAAAGTTAAATAATCATCTTATCATTAATATATATTTTTTTCTTTTGTTTAAAATGAAGATAAAATGATTTCTATAGCATCTACAATTGATCCCATGACAGTCAAATTAACAGAAAAAATTAAGTTGGTAATTGACTAAAGGTGTATTTTCAGAGGGTTTTATATAGTTAAGAGGTTTGATATGCCAATAAATAAATGAATGAGTAGACTTATATATGAAATGAATCTAGGTGTCCTTATCCCAATTACTCATTGAACCCTAGTAGTTTTCCAGTTACTTTTAGAAGTTCCATTGCTTTCGCTTGAAGTTGGGGCAGGACAAAAGTTAAGGAAAAACAATAGCAAAAGAGGATGAGAGATTGCCAATTAGTCAAAGGGCAGGTATCGCTCCTTTCCATGCACTCTCTTGTCTCCCCACCTTTGCAGTTGAAGCAGTCCACTCTTTGTTTTCAAGAAGCTGCATCTCTTGGGAGGAAGCCAACATGATCACCTACTCCTACAGTTAGCTCCAATAATGCTTCACCAGGTACTAGTCCTTATCCAAAATTCAACAGCTGAGACTTATTCTCAGATCTCAACATTTCACTCAATTCCCTTCCCATACTAGGATTTGAGTGGGGTCTCTACAGGCTTCTCACAATTGGTATTCAGACTGTAGATAAAAAAGAAAAAGAAAATGGTGTTCGTCAAACCCAGTTTTTTTTATTGTCTATTCTTATGAAGTTTGGAGGTCAATGTTAAACTTATCTAACTGCTTGTCTTCTCTGTATAACTTCACCTTCTAGTGATTTAATTTGCAGGTGCTGAGTCTAATTCAAATTCCATCACTTCTGACCAAGTTACAGAAATTATTTTGAGACTATTCTCCAATGTGAGGAAGATCTTTTCTTGGATATTGTTTAATTCCTAAGCTAGTAACTGATACAGCTAATCCACAACATGTAATCATCAAAGACATATGTCCAAGGGGGCAGTTTGACCACTCACTCTTCCTCTATCTTTTTGCATGCTCATGAAGCAAGAGAGTAAAGTCTTTCTACAGAATAAATCAAGATAAAAGTGCCTAACAACTCTCTACCTTTTGGTTAAAAAACCCCTCATATCAAGGCATCATTACTTCCCATCTATAAGTAGCCCATGACCTCCTCCTCTTTCTAATCACCATAGAGAAGAAACAATTATCTTCTCACACCTCTCTCTTTGTGCTTCTCTAGCTTTCCTTGTTCTACTAAGTATGGCTCTTCCTATGAGTTGGCTTGCAATTGTCTCACTTATAGTTCTTGCTCCTCTATGCTCTGCCGATGGCTTTCTCTACCCACAATTCTATGCTCATTCCTGCCCGAGAGCCGGCGAGATCGTCAGGGCGGTCGTCGCCAAGGCCGTCGCAAAGGAGGCGAGAATGGCTGCTTCTTTGCTCAGGCTACACTTCCATGACTGCTTTGTGAAGGTCATTCATTTCTGCCATGCATGCATGCATGCATGCATGCTCATGCTCATGCTCATGCTCATGCTAAAAAAGAAGGGCCTTCTATGCTCAAGGGCATTTTAATAATTTTACTACTTAATTTTGATTACAGGAGATTAAAGATGCAGTTAGCTAATTAAGTGTCGAAATTAAATGTCTTGCAGGGCTGTGATGCATCTATTTTGTTGGACAGCACCGGGAGCATTGTAAGCGAGAAGGGGTCTAATCCTAATAAGAACTCGGCGAGGGGTTTCGAAGTCGTCGACGAGATCAAGGCCGCGTTGGAGAAGGCGTGCCCTCAGACGGTTTCCTGCGCCGACATTCTAGCCCTCGCTGCTAGAGACTCCACTGTGCTGGTTAGACTCAAGACCCAAGAACCAAGCTTTTTTAAATTCTAAACCGAAAAATTTGTTCGTTCAAATTCAAAACTTTGAATTTGTTTTCAAACAGGCCGGTGGGCCATACTGGGAAGTCCCACTAGGGAGAAGGGATTCCCTGGGCGCAAGCATTAGCGGCTCCAACAACAACATCCCAGCACCCAATAACACTCTCCCCACCATCATCACCAAGTTCAAGCTCAAAGGCCTCGACCTTGTCGATCTCGTCGCCCTCTCCGGTAATAATCAATCATCCCATGCCCATGCCCATGCCCATGCACCTTCTTAGTATCACTACACCGATCGTATAGTTTTTTTTAAGATTCTTGGCTAAAGATCGATGGAATGAATGCAGGTAGCCACACGATCGGGTTCTCGCGGTGCACCAGCTTCCGGCAGAGGCTGTACAACCAGACGGGTAACGGGCTGGCCGACAGCACGCTGGAGGAGTCGTACGCGGCGCGGCTGCGGGGGGGCTGCCCGCGGTCGGGCGGCGACAACAACCTCTTCACCTTGGACTTTGTCAGCCCTGCCAAGTTTGATAACTACTACTACAAGAACATTATGGCTGCCAAGGGTCTCCTGAGCTCCGACGAGGTGCTGTTCACCCAGAGCCAGGCGACAATGGCGCTGGTGAAGTTGTACGCCGAGAACAGTGGGATCTTCTTTGACCATTTTGCCAAGTCCATGGTCAAGATGGGGAACATCACGCCGCTCACTGGGAAGCACGGAGAGATTAGGAAGAACTGCAGGAAGCTTAATTAATTGATCTGTTGATTAAGTTTTATGTGGATTGAGAGTTACTTTGGTTGTTTCGTGTTGTTTAATTTGGTCCTTTTCCGACAAGTGTGATTTGTATGGTTGATGATGTTGTTTCTGCTGCTGTTTTTTTAATAATATTAATAATTAATTTAATAAAATTTCTTGTCACCTTTCGTTTGATCTAATTAGTGGTAATTGGCATTACACTACCAATTACGGCCCAACCCGTATATAATGTGGTCAATAGGCCCAATAAGAGCCCATTTTAATCGGATCCGGTAATCTTTGACCCGATTAGGGGCACAAGCCGATCCGCTTTTCATTCCCTGTGGGGAAATTTATCAAAAGCTCCCTATGTTTGGCCTTTATTATTATTTACACACTACCCGTATAAATATGACTTCATAATTCCACAGAGAAGAATTAGTGATTGATCCCCGGAAAGAACTACTTTTCCTTCTTGTCAAAAGAAGGTATTAGTGTTCACACTGCAACTTCCATACAATTGGTTACTTTTTTTTTAAAGAAAGTTTGTAGATAGATAATATCATTAGCTTCAAACCATGATTACAACTTGATTAACAAGAGGAAAAAGAAAATAGAGTTGCAGCCTTGGACACAATTTCCATACTATGACAATGAGGTAAAGTAACAAATACAAGTACTCATACATTATAAGAGATAGAGTGGGTATGACAACCAACTCTAAGAGTAAACCTCTCGCTTGACAAACTATGGCAACACAACAGATTATCATAGCAAGAACCTTGGAAGGCTATAATGAAGCTATTATAGCGGGAATGTAGATTCACAAGAAATGAAATTAGTGATTACGTTTAGACCACTAGAAGACCCGCCACACAAACACCTGCGAACCCAAGTAATAGAAGCAAAAAAAAAAAAACAAAATATATCTAGTTCACATTTTCATCAATGTACAAAAGCACACACAAACATAATCTAGTTCGTCCACATACAAGTGCATACACAAGTGCAAACTAAACGAAGGAAAACATATTGGCCAAGCCAAATCAAGAGACGAGGTGAGGGAGCTGGAGTTTGGGGCAAAGTCGGGGCAAGCATGGCAGAGACAACAGCCAGACACGAGTGAAGACGACGTTAAAGCCAACATCGAGGAGGAAATAATGATGACATCATATTCGACATAAGGGAAAAGGGAGGCGAGATGAATAGTGGCAAATGAGGCACCATGAAGAAGGCTACAAAATGGGAGATCACAAGACAAATAGTGGTAAGTGGTCAATGCTAGGATGGGATATTACGAGACGAGTATCTGCGAGGTAGGGGAGTTTGAAAAAAAGACAGCAACAAGATAGACGGTGAGTATGTGGAAGATCACAAAGCAGACGACGACAAGGTAGGAGATGGACAGTGAAACTAGAGAAGGAAGAAAGAGGAGGGAAACAGAGGAAAAAAGAAACTCCAATAAAACGAAAAAGAAGAAAGAGCAACGAGAAGCCACTCTAATGAGGGGAAGAAAAATTTCAAACCCTACGATGGCCGGCCGACGGTGTGACTTATTGCATAGAATTAATTGTAAACCAATCATAAGTAGTCCAATACTTAAAACTTCTACTTCTTCCTTCATATGATCTAACAAAGCAATTCACTACTAGTTAATCTCTTGGGCCACTCTCCCACAAATTTCCTCATAGCCATGTTCACAATCTCCCTCCTCCTAACTGCAATGTACTTCACAAGCGGCCATACACACACCCTTGGTTTTCTTAAGAAATTCTTTATGATCTTTATACTGACTATATATCTTCTTAATTAGAAAGGAATAACAATTAACCTTCTACCTAAGCAGGTGAGAACAAATGTCCTCTTCTCTGAGAAAAAGAGAAGCAGCTCGTCCTCTTTTTTATGAAGTTAATTAACACAGTATTATCAGATTATATTTCTAATCTAGTATGTACTGCCTACAATCTATTTGAATTAAAATAACTCTGAATGACTAAATGCGAAGTACATTGGGATAAGTTTTAGTACTATTTTCCTTCCTTTCTTCTCGATTTCATGTAAGACTTGCATTTGACTCTGGCATGTCGAAAGATTCAACTCAACTAGTCAAAATAATACAATTTTCCAATATTAAATTGAGCTGGAAAGATGAAAGTGGAAGTGGAAGTGGAAGTCGTACTACTTGTCCAAACTAGTTGAATCAGTCTCGGAAAGCTATCAATTACTTTAATCATCTACCAATCACATTAACATAAGCACAATAACATTATAAATACACCAAATACTTTTTTGAGAATTGCCACCATCGAGCTTAAATTTGAAACTTACCTCTTATTATATTTTCCTAGCAGCTTACCTCTCTATGATTTAATCCGATTTTAACTTATCTTATAAACTTTTAAGTTAAGCACTTAACTCTGTCATAATTTAGACTAAGTAGCAACAGTTAGTCAATCGTTAACAGAGATGTAAAAATAAGTTAATTACTCCTTTGATAATATTAGTGACACTAATGGTAGGAATAGTTTGCTTAAGCTAAAATCGGGTCAAACTAGCCATAAGAAGTTATTTTCCTATTCAAAAAACGTGTGTAATCTTTGACTTTTTATCTAATTTATATGTCAATCACCCACCACCGCGTGGCTTTGTTTGTCTCTTTGCGTGTTCATACACATAAGAATCCCACACATATAATATACACCTCATCGTTATCTCATCGACTATATATAAATATATATATATATATACACATAGAAGATTAGGGGACTTTGGAAACTAATTGGAAAGCAATGGCTCGATTTGGGCCACAGTTTGGAGCTGCAGTGCTCGCCAGTCTTCTTTTGATGAGCTCTTTTGCGGCCTCCTCCTCCGTTCCTTCAGGTAATTTTTACTAATTCCCTCGATGTTTTTTAAATTTCCTTTCTCTATACTTAATTTTTTCTCTTCTTTTGAGGAATGTTAAGAAGAAGATAGATGCTAGAAAGGTAGACTGTAGTACATTCTAAGTAATTCTCCATGCAAAATCTAAACGTTTTTCATGAACTCTTTTTAATTATAACAATGGGATACTGCAACAGGTGAGAAGAAATGGGTGGCCCGGCGATGCCTCGGAGACCGTAAACCGGGCGGTAATCCGGCGCCGGTGGGGCAGCAAGGAATCCACAATTTCCGTCGAGAACCACCACCGATTCTTTTCCGAGGAAGAGAAGATCGAGAGGTGCACCGGAGCACTCAGGAAACACGTCCTCCTCCTCCACCCTTAATTTAATTTGCTCAACTTTTAATCTGAATGAATATTATGAACTAATCGATATAGCACTCATTAGCTCTCTGCTGTATCTGTAACCTGTGATGTGATATAGTTGATCTTATTTTGAGTAGTAAACTTTTGTTTGCAATTTTCTTAAGTGCGTGCTTTAGGCTCAGGTCTAGTTATTGAAAGAGTTCAATTTTTTTTATAATTATTTTGGACAATTTATAATCTACCCTTATCATTTTGTATTTTAAATATCTTATACTCCCAAGTGGTTCAGACTGATTACAATTAAAATGCATGAGATAAGTTAAATTCAGGCAAAAGTATCTATAGGGGAATACAGTATATAAGTTGCTCACTATTAAACTTTTGGGTTATTTGATATGATATCACAGTTAGTTTTTCTAGAGGTAACAAATTTATACCTCATTAACTCGTTTTTGTTCTCTAATTTCTATATTATGGTAGGTTGATTATTAAACATTATTGGATAATACATATGGCAGAGCAAAATCAGCTGAATTATGGTCTTACATATATGCATAGAATCTAAGTACCCATTTGTTTGGATGTATTTGTCGATACTTCATATGCGAAAATATATAGCTATAGTTTTAAATAAACTATGTCTTAACTGTAAGATAAAATACTTTATCTAGATTAGAGATTTACGTATTGATATGGTAGATAGATAGGGCTGTCAAGCTCGACGAGCGGCTCGAGCTTAGCTTGGCTAAAGCTCGACTCTGACTCAGAGCTGAGTCGCTAAAACCAACTCAAAATTAATATCGAGCTGAGCCTAAGCTGGAGCCGGCTTGCTTAAGATCGGCTTGATAAGCTCGGTATAAAATGGTGTCACCTCGTCCTCCGCTGCGGTGCACCTCCTCTTCCTCTTCCTTCTCCTCCTCCTCCTTCTCGTCCTTCTTCTTCTTCTTCTTCTTCTTCTTCTTCTTCTTCTTCTTCTTCTTTAGCAGCGGTGCCTCGCCTCCTCCTCTTCCTCCTCCTTCTCCTCCTCCTCGTCCTTCTTCTTCTTCTTCTTCTTCAGCAGCAATGTCGCAGCTGCCACCTCCTCCTCCTTTGGCAACGGCAAGCCGTCGCGGTGCCGCCTCCTCCTCCTTCGGTAGCAGCAAGCAGTCGCGGTGCCCCGCCAACTCGCCTCCTCCTCCTCTTTCTTCTCCTCCTTCTTCTTCGGCTCGGCTTGGGCTTGATCTGGCTTGGTCCGGCTCGATCCAGCTTGGCTTGAATGAGGCTTGATGATAGGCTCATTTCAGGCTTAAGCTCGGTCTGGTCCAGTTTGGGCTCGGCTCGAGTTGAGTTGAGTCGAGTCTAAGCCTAAATATAAGGCTCAAAATTAATTTCTAGTTGAGCCTGAGCCTGAGCTCACTCAGGCTCGACTCGTTTACACCTCTATAGATAAGATGTCGATCCACACTAACTCTGTGGAAATGTCACCTTCCTCATCGGATGAGATATGAATTTTTTAAACCAATATAAATATTCCTAATATATTAAATTGTCATCGATTCAAACCTATCAGGTTCATTCAATGAACATGAGATAGTGGGCCACTAAAGAGATAAATGAATTAAGTTTTATATGAATTAAGAGCTACTTTAGTTGTTTCGTGTTGTTTAATCCCCCAAATCGAGCCGAAGAAGCCTCTTCGATGAGGGGAGAAAAATTTTAAAACCTACAATGGCGGGCGGTGTGACTTATTGCATAGAATTGATTATAAGCCAACCATAAGTAGTCCAAATACTTAAAATTTCTACTTCTTCCTCCATATGATTTAACAAAGCAATTCACTCATTAATCTGATGGGCTACTCTCCCACGAATTTCCTCATAGCTATGTTCACAATCTCCCTCCTCTTAGCTGCAAAGCGACTTCACAAGCGACGATATGCACATCCTTGGTTTCCTTAGTTCTTTATGATCTTTATACTGGCTATATCTTCTTAATTAGAAAGAAATTATAATTAACCTTCTACCTAAGTAGGCGAGACAAAATGACCACATCCTCTTCTCTAAGAAAAAGAGAGAAGCTGCTCGTCCTCTTCTGTATGAAGTTAATTAACGTAGTATTGTCAGATAATATTTGTAATTTAGTACGTACTGCCTATAATCTATTTGAATCAAAATAAGTCTGAACGATTAAATGCGAAGTACATGGGGATAAACCTTTCTTCTTGATTTCATGTAAGACTTGCATTTCACTCTGGCATTTCGAAAGATTCAACTCAACTAGTCAAATTAATACAATTTTCCAATATCAACTTCAGCCGGAAAGATGCAAGTGGAAGTGGAAGTGGTACTAGCAAATTTTTCTTTGAATTCAAACTCGAGAACATACGTTACTTTAATCATCCACCAGTCACATTAACATCAACACAATAATATTATAATACACCAAATACTTTTTTGAGAATTGCCACCATCAAGCTTAAATTTGGAACACTTTGACTATAAGCTCATAACTAACACTCTCATTATATTTTTCTAGCAGCTTACCTCTCTATGATTTGATCCGATTTTAACTTACTCCATAGACCTTTAAGTTAAGCACTTAACTCTGTCATAATTTAGACTAGGTAGCAACAGTTAGTCGATCGTTAACAAAGATATAAAATAATCGGGTCAAACTAGCCATAAGAAGTTATTTTCCTATTCAAAAAACGTGTGTAATCTTTGACTTTTTATCTAATTTATATGTCAATCACCCACCACCGCGTGGCTTTGTTTGTCTCTTTGCGTGTTCTCAAGAATCCCACACATATAATATATGTCATCGACTATATATATATATATATATGTAGAAGATTAGGGGACTTTGGAAATTAATTGGAAAGGAATGGCTCGATTTGGGCCAAAGTTTGGAGCTGCAGTGCTCGCCATTCTTCTTTTAATGAGCTCTTTTGCAGCCTCCTCCTCCATTCCTTCAGGTAATATTTACTAATTCCCTCAATGTTTTTTAAATCTCCTTTCTCCATACTTAATTTTTTTTCTTTTCTTTTCTTTTCTTTTGAGGAATGTTAAAGAAGAAGATAGATGCTAGAGAAGTCGACTGTAGTACATTCTAAATAATTCTCCATGCAAAATCTAAACGTTTTTCATGAACTCTTTTTAATTATAACAATGGGATACTGGAACAGGTGAGAAGAAATGGGTGGCCCGGCGATGCCTCGGATACCGTAATCCGATCGGTAATCCGGCGCCGGCGGGGCACCAACGATTCCAGCGGGGCGGTGGAAAACCACCACCGATTCCTTTCCGAGGAAGAGAAGATCGAGAGGTGCACCGGAGCACTCAGGAAACACGTCCTCCTCCTCCACCCTTAATTTAATTTGCTCAACTTTTAATCTGAAGCCATCAATGTAGCATTCATTAGCTCTTTGGTGTATCTGTAACTTGTGATGTGATATAGTTGATCTTATTTTGAGTAGTAAATTTTTGTTTGCAATTTTCTAAAGTGCATGCTTTAGGCTCAGATCTAGTTATTGAAAGAGTTCAATTTTTTTTATAATTATTTTAGACAATTTATAATCTACCCTTATCATTTTGTCTTTTAAATATCTTATACTCCCAAGTGGTTCAGACTAATTACAATTAAAATGCACGAGATAAGTTAAAATCAGGCAAACGTATCAATAGGGGAATACATTATAAGTTGCCCATTACAACATATTAAACTTTTGGGTTATTTGATATGATATCACAGTTAGTTTTTCTACAGGTAACAAATTTATACCTCATTAACTCGTTTTTAGTCTATAATTTCTGAATTATGGCATGTTGATTATTAAACATATTGGATAAGCTGAATTATGGTCTTACATATATGCATAGAATCTAAGGACCCATTTGTTTGGATGTATTTGTAGATAGTTCATATGCTAAAATATATAGTTATAATTTTAAATAAACTTTGTGTTGACGACTGTAAGATAAAATATTTTATCAGGATCAAAGACTTATGTGTCGGCATGGTAGGTAGGATGTCTATCCACCCTAACTCTGTGTAAATGTCACCTTCCTCGTCGGATGAGATAGGAATTTTTTTCACCAAACATGAATATGTCTAATAGATTAAGCTATAACCGATTCAAATCTATCAGGTTAAATGAATATGAGATAGTGGGCCACTAAAGAAATAAGTGGATCAGTTAGTGGCTGTCTCTTTATATAAGAATCACACAATTATCCACTTCCAACATTGACATCTCTAAATAAGGAAATTCATCATCAAAATATTATATTTAAAAAATATATTGGTGTGACATCCTTATAACTTTTCACGTGGGTATTTAATATAAAATATAAATCTACCGGTTGATAAAAGAGATTTTGTACTAATTACTTTCGAAATCGGTTAGAAGGAGCAACTAAAGGAATAAATTATTTTAGGTATTATTTCATATTAATACTAAAAGAGATGATCATATTTAAATTAAAGTCTGTGTAATTTTTATCAATATTTTAGATATGAGTCTTATTAATAAGAAAAATTAACCCGAACTCGATTATATTAAAATTTTCAATTTATTTAAAGCTTAATGTTCATATCGGATTATTCGTTTGGTTATCATAAGAAAAATTAAATTGGATATAGATAAAATATATATTTATCACAGGATAAGTGATGATACTATCTTTTTAAAGTTGATTAAAAAGAAGGATAAATATAATTAAATATGGTTGGTTGTTATAAATGACCTATAAAATATGATGGCAGAAATTTTCTTTTTACGTATTAATCTTTATTATTTTATTTTATTTAAGGTTTTTAATTTATTTAAGGTGAGTCAAGTGATAATATTTTATATGTAACTTGAGGTTTTAAATTTTAAAAGTCAACCGAGAGGTGCAAGCAGTCAAAAGGAGTTCGGTCTGCCTCCACTACGGTCCACGCGCACTGGGCTGACTGCACCCTCCTCATTTAGTTGACTTCTCACGTCTCAATGCAACGAACTTAGATCTTATAATATATTATAATGAGTATTTTATAAATTACACCTTATATTTTATATATTTTTTTCTCTCATTTGATACTCTTATTATTAAAATACGAGTATGAATTATAAAATATATGGTGTGATGTTGAACAAAAGAGTCAAAGAGTGGCTACCAACCCTTTCGATCAATCGCAACGAGCCACGTACGTGAACCGAAAGCTGTTGGCTGTTTTGATTCTCAGTGTTGCAACTACCGTTTAGCTATGTATTTATATATATATAGATAAAGACCAGCAAAGGATAATGGCTCTAATGGTTATCTCGATCGAAGACGTAACGACGTAGCACGGCAATGGCTCGGTCTGGGGCTAAATTTGGAGCTGCAGTATTACTCGCCATACTTGTTTTAATGGCCTCTTTACATCTCTCCCTCTCCATTTCCTGTGGTATATATACTCATTTCTAACACTATCATGCAGCTTAATGAGTTCATTATCTAATGGCTTAAAACCTTTTAATCTCTTCTTATTTATTTATTTGCAGTGATTCCGAGGAAGATGGTGAGTGGCATACGAGAGAGTAGCTATGGATGTAGAAAGGAAGTTGACCCACCTGGTAGTAGGACGATATTGATACCAGAAGGGTTGAGGGCTGGACCCTCACCTCCAGCTCCAGTAGCAGGGAGATCGATGCATTACGAAGATGTACCTGCTCCTCCCCAAGACAAAATCTAATGTGGTTGCTAATTAATTAGTATTACCTGCCTAATTAATAGGGCATGCAATTGGCCATGCATGTTTAGTTAGCCTGCAGCCACTTTACTCTGTATTAATTGCTTGTGATAAGTAATTAGTTTGATAATGAATGAAAGGAAGATGTCTTTAGTATATATATTTATTTAAAACTAGATGATAAAGTTTCAAGAAAATTAAGAATTGGATGTTAATATCAAAAACAAGTGCTAATGCAAGCAAAAATTAAATCTTAAATAAAATATTTTAAAGAAATTAAGGAAAAATTTTATTCATCCCCTTTCCTTTTGTTTTATTTCCGTTATGACTCCTGCTATTTGCCCGGTCTAAATTGACTCCAGCTTTTTATATTTGCTATCTACTAAATCTCCTATTATTAGTTTCTATTACAAAGACTAATTAGCTTTCAAATTAAATTAACTCACGGTACGAAAATTTACTTTTAATTATTATAGTTGTTATGAAATAAAAGATCTTAGAATAATAAGGGAAGAAGTAGTTTCTACAGAATACAAAGCTAAAACCTAATATGAGCTCTTAATCTCTAAAGAGGAATTTATCATTTTAAAAATTATGTTTAAGAAAAAGTCATTAGAAAATCTTATTTCGTTATGTATAATTAGGCTAAAGTTAACCTAAGAATTAATTTATAGAATTATAATAAAAAAAATAGAAATCGATTTAGAAAAGTGAGAGAGAGAAAAAACAGAAATAACGCCAAAAAGAGGATGACGAATAAAAAATTGCCAATAATTAAACAGCTTACAAAATCCCTCCGACTGGGAGTTTAACCACAGTGTTGAACTCCTCCGAGTTAACAAACCTACAGGTCGTCCTAACCTGCCCCTCGTCGCCGACGAGCACGCCGGTGGTCCCGAGCTTGGCCATCGCCTTGCGGAACTTCCGCTGCCACCTCGCCGGATTGTCCACCATGCGTCCGATTATAGTGCTCGCCCTCCGATCGTCCATCATCTCCTGATCCGACGCGAGCAGTCCCCTCCCGGTCTGCAACCCGATGTAGTAGGACGTGTCGAGCGTCAGCGATGAGTTCTGGTCGAAGTCGACTTTTGGGCCCAGGGCCGAGTCGTCATTGGGTGGTGGCGGGCCGCAGGTTTTCTTCAGCTGCGAGGCCAAGGTGTAGTCCAGCCGCGTGTCTTGGGGTTCTTCCGGTGTGAAGTTGTAGAGCCGGTTGGAGAAGGAGAGGCAGTGGGCGCCGCCGATGGAGTGGGCGCCGGAGAGGATGACCATCTCGCTGTGGGAGAGGTTCTTCTCGGAGAAGAGAGCGGTGAGCTGCTCCACGGTGGAGTAGGGCAGGGGAACGTTCGAAATGACGTCGGCGGCGCGGGAGACGGTGCCGTCGCGGCGGCCAGAGGGGACCCGGTAGGAGCGGAGGCCGGAGAGGACGACGGCCTCGCGGGCGGCGAAGGTGAGGATATCGGCGCATGAGACCGTCGCGGGGCACCGCGACTCTAGGACGGCCTTCGCCTGGTCGATGACGTCTGCGCCGCGGAGGGTGAGGCCGTTCGCCAACGAGGCCTTCTCCACGGGCTCGCCGGTTGGCGTGACGTCGAGCAGGATTGATGCATCGCAACCCTAAGAAGGAAGAAATGCATGCATGAAATATATTATTCTATTCTTACGTTTACCTCAAAAGCTTTTAAGTTCCCATTCACTTAATGAATAATTCTTTTTTATTCTGGACTCTAGTATACTAAACACTCATCTAGTTAATTTACTCTTGATATATATCATATCAATCTATTTTATATCACATCAAAAGATATTTATTATAATTTTCATTTACTCTGTATCAAGTTAAAAATAATTGTTACACTCTTACTTCAAAATTATAAGTGATCATAAAAATTATAATAACAAATAGAAATTGCAATTCATTTTTCAACTATATTCCATGTAGAAACTAGGCCTAAGCTTTTATGACAGTAAGTGAGGATAAAACTATAACATATAAAAAGATGATGAATATTAATTAAGCTATATGCTCAATTACAAACTTGCCATGTAGATGTAGGGCATCTTACTTATCGATTATATATTGTATCAGCAATATAATGCTAACCCTAACATATAGCTCAACAAGAAACTAATAACATTAACATCATGTTTGAATGAATTAAAAAAAAAAGTCAGAAGAGAGAGAAAATAATTTCAATTAGTGTTAATAAATCTTTTTTGCTATAAACAAATTGCAAATATGACCAACTACTATTATACTATTTTATATTTTTATAAGAGTAATTATGTCATTTTACACTCTTGCAACTTGGTGTCATGTAAGCTTAAAAGACAAGAAGATAAGTTAAAAATCAAGCATACTCTTTCATCCAAACATAGGTAAGTGCATAGAGATGAGGATGACTCACGTGGACGAAACAGTCGTGGAAATGGAGGCGGAGGAGGCCGGCGGCGATGGTCGGATCCATCTTGTATTGCATTGTGACTATTTGACGCACAACATCTTCGGCACTGGGGCAGGTGGAGTCATAAAACCCCACCCGGAGGCCCGACGTTTGCCGGCCAACCACCGAAGAATTTGAAGAATACTGAGCTAAAATGAGGGAGAAGATACCAACAAGCACCTTATAGTAGTAGTTCATGGCGACAGCAAAGATTAGCCTCTTCCGAAGAAGCTGAGAAGAAATTAAGCAAACTGATGTTGTTGGGAGATGAAAGATTTATACAAAGATTGGTTAGTTTTGCCTTCGGCCTTGTTGTATTTAATGGTGCTAAGAATTAGGAAGGTTTTTTTGTTCTTTTGAGGTCAGTCTATTGGTCATAAGAGAAAGAATTGGTCAATAGATCGTTTGCAACCTCCCGAGCATGAATGGATGTTGTTAAATGTATAGAAGAGAGAAGAGGGTTTTTCTTTTATTCTTTTTTAACCAAAGTTGGTACCTTATTTATTCAAATAGCTCACCGTTCAAACTTCATAACAAAAGGAAGTTATTCCTTGATATATATTTGTTTGTTAATTGGATAAATATGAGAGGTTTATCACATTACTATAGGATAATCTTGAGAAACTACTAAATTTAGATTTAGATGAAATAAATATGAATCAAATCTTCTATCTTCAGTTTCCTCACATGTTCTCAAATCTGCGTGTAATTCTCGTAGATAGATAAGACGATGACAAAATTATTGGTTTGTATATAATTGTAATGCTTTACATCTTATAATAAAAGATTGAGGAATTTGGTATTTTCTGTTGAGCCTTTTGTTCACTGTTGATGTGTCCAAAAAGAGCTTTCTAGACAATTAGTTTGATAGCGAGATCATTTGGATAAAGAAGTTAGTCAAAAATTTGATAAAAACTCTTAATCATTAATAATATTTTAAAATATATTAAATTTGAGGACCCTAAACATTTCTCCTTTTTTTTTAGGTGGAAACTTAATGTTATCTAAATTAAACCGATGTTATTGAAATTGAAGCATAGAAATACTCGTATAACATCAAATTTTTTTAACCATTAGAGCACTATCTAGGAATAAAAACGGGTCAAATTAATTCCAACTCAACCTATTATCCAACTGAATCTTACTCGACCGAATATAGATATGAATATGGGTAGAATGAAAAAAATGGTTATGGATATGTCATATGCTTATGGGTTATTTATTTCAAATATGGATAGTGGTTATCCATTTACCTGCATACTACACTTAGTAAATAATAAACCCTACTCGGCTATCAGACCTTTTAAACCATCTCGTAATAATTCCCTCTTCACTCTCTGACTCTCCCTCGCTCGCTCTTCACCAGCCACCATGAAAGATGAGGATTCACTCTGGTTAATTCTCTCTCCTCACTCTATCTGACCTCTTCAGTCTTTACTCATAAGATATCGTCTCTGTCTAATCGTTAACTTAACTTATTTATATGGTAACTGATCCTTAAAAAAAATTAACGACGGTATGCTTGAGATATTAAAAATAAAATATAGGAGTCAAATAATAAATATTTATATAGAGTATTTTTGGTAAATTTAACGTGATATCATAGCAAGGTTTAATGTTTTCGAGTACTGAAGGATATGCGGTGGGCTCTGGAGAGGAGGACATCTCCGTCGTGAGAACCTTTGCAGCAGAGAAGGCATAGCAGCATGTCAACATCATCGGTGAGCAGCGGAGGGACGGAATGTTAGGAAGTCCATGGCAAATTTTGGAGGCGTCGATGATGTTGAAGTTGTTCAGGTTCATGGTCAGCATGGTACCTTGACATCCAGCTTTCTCTATAACATCTCATTCAATCAAAGCCACCTTTCCTCTCCACCCCCACCCCGCCCACTTCTTCCTCTCCTCTCTTCTCTTCTCTCCTCTCCTCTCCATCGTCACCGTAGGGAGAATGGTGATGCAAGAGAGCAGAAAAGAAATGGCGATGCAATGGAGAGGAGAATGGTAGTGGTGGAATGGAAAAGGAAAGGAACAGAGAGAGGATTTTGAAGTAGGTAAACGAAGAAAGTTCGATGAGAGGTAGAGAGGAGATGGTTTTGAATGGATGAGAGGTGGGAGAAAAAGAAAGACGAGAGAGATGGAGGAGAGCTTTAAATGAGGTGGCAAATGACAGGAGAAAAACCTAATAATTTATAAATAATTTGAAAGAGCTACTAATTTTAAAATTTAATATTAAAAAAATACTAAATCTAAAAAAGAGTCATACACTGTACAAGAACCCACTACAGCTAATTCTTTCTCGTGCATGAGAACAATGAAAGTATTCTTTCATTGAATTTGTCCCCAAAGCACACAACAACAGAAAGCTTCATAGCGAGATAGAATAAACCTTTTGAGTTTTATACATGGAACAAAAGAGATTTGAACTTGCAATATACCACAGTGCAGAAACGGCGGCGAAAAGTAATAACTACTGATGCGAAGTTCCCTTCAGGATAACACATTAGAAGAAAACAGAGCTCTGGGCTCTGCAATCTGCTTCGGCAATTGTTATCGCTGTGATCAGAGTATATAAAACCGATATTAACAGCATAAATGGGGAGCAAAGACAGTTCAAGCGGATCAGAGTTGCATGATAAATAAAGCAGCAGTCATCATGTTTTCCCTTTGCTATGTAAAATGTAAAAATCTAATGCTGATTTGTTGATCTCTATTCAGATGAATGATGAGATGCACCTACTTAACCAGTAACAATAATAATAATAAAAATAACAATAATGACAGCATCAATAATATAGATGCTGACAATTTTGGTCTCAAGCATATTCGAGATCTAAAAAGCCCAAATCCTTGTCACTTATAAGCATGACTGACCTTAAATAAGAGGTGTTCTCAAGGTTGTTGTATGTACAATTCTTGCTTAGCTATGATGAAACATCCAATGGCAGTTCCTGGTTCCAGGATGAACTGCTCATGAAAAGTACCTATTCGCTTACTAGCAATATCAAGTGAAAGATCTTCAAAATTGGGCATGCCTTCAGCTTGCATCCCATCTCCACATATAAGAAAGTGAGTCCCAACAATAAAGGATCCTGACGCGCGAATTGCAACCCCACCATGCCCATGGGGACGACACTGAAGCTTTTCAACAACATGTACAAGTTTCTCAGAAGACCGATCACCCGCTAACTTTCTTCTTATATCTGATAATTTTGCAAATATATCATTCTGCCCAACATAGAGTTTCCCTGAGAAGCTAATAGAACAAATATCATATTAAAAGATAATACTTGGAAAGAGCTCTAGATTGCATCTTTCTCCAGATAAAAAAATTCAAACAACCCATGTTTAAAATGATTTCTACATCTCCTAACAAAGAAGAAAAATAGAATGCAGAATTTCACATGTTCAGGAATCGTTGATCCAGATAATCAGTTATATACTTATAGTGATTTTCAACACACACACACACAAATAGCTAGATTTCCATTTTACCTCTGGTTCTAAACTAGACAAGAACGAAGGAATGTAAGTTTCAGAATAAAAGAAATTCATCTATCAGAGGCGTAATTAGAACTGAAAAGAAAGTCTTAATATTATATAACTACTGCATATCTCCAATATTCATCGTCACCATTAGGGCAACAGGTAATAAAAAATAATGGAATTACACCATTCATGAATCATAACTAGATTAACATAGCTGATCCAACAGTGATGGATCTCAAGAAAATGCTTCTTTGCAAGTCAAGCTTGACATTAGAATTTAGAAGCATGCATTTCTTCTTTTTTATCCTTTTACTGGTGGTTTGCAGAATATGGTTACTCTGCTATAAGTACACAGGATTCTTCATAATTTGAATACCTAACTGTAATTAAAAAATTCAATTCCAGTCTTTTGCATAGATAACATCTCCATTCACTCAAATAAAATAAAAATTAAAGCACCAGTACCTGAAAGTAGAACCTTCAGAATAAAATGTCCTTATATGATGCCAAAGCCCGTCAGAACCATCAAAAAGCAAGTAGTAGTGTACAGTAAGCATCTGCTTAGCAAAACAAATGCATGCATCAACCATTGGTACTAGTAACACAATCTTGAAAGTTCTTCTTTTGGTTATAACTTATAACATACTATGCAAAATACTTATTATCCATATACAGAAATCGACAGGCATAGCATCAAATAGATGAGCCGGCCTGGCATCTTCAGTGCATGATCCAGAATCTTCTGATAGTATTCAACATGGCATTATCATCCACACATTTAGTTCTATGTTATTAACCGAAGAAAGAAAATCAACAATGACAACATTCAAGGGGCTTACATCTGCTGTATCCTTTAATCTCTTCGTCAGATCAACAATGCTGTTAACATACGCTGTCAAGTCTACATTGTCATTCTCATACTTTGTGATGAATGGGTGAGACAAAAGCTGCAATATGTACAGTATTAAGAAAATCAAGTACAATGATCATGTAAAATTGCAAAACTATGATAAATAAATTATGATAAATCTATATGCGATACCACAGCTCCTAAGAACCTAATTAAAAAAAGTCTAACATATTTAAATTGGAAAGAGCAAATTAAATTTGTTTCTTTTGCTTTCATTAGAGTAACAGATCGCATCTTGCAGAAGTGCCACTTTGATATTAGATTATGCTTTGGTAGATTTCCAACTGAGCAACATGGAGCTAGGAAATTACTAAAAAAGTCCATTAAAAACTTAAAACCAGACAAGAAACAGATTGCAGATTCCAGAAAGAAAGATGAACAGAGGGAAAAACAACAGTTTGCTGGCTTTCAGGTATGCAACTGGATCAGTTAAGGATGGGTAAGCAGCCCCACCAAATTTAAGCTCATTGCCTCTTTTTCTATTTACAGTCCAACCCTAGCAAAACACCTACTAAGTACTAACAAGACTAACAGGGTTTTAGATTTTAAAGTTGAATTACAAAATTACATCAATTTAACACCCATCATGACCAGCTTGTCACCAGCTGGAAACCCATAAGGCCATAACCAACCAGAGACATTTTAGGCTTCATTAGAAATATCACTTTTTTTTTTTTTTTTGACAAAACCAATTATAGGCCTAATGAGATAGAACAAAATTAGTGCTATTATACACAGGATCTGACCAAAGATACAACATCATGAAGTTTTCACTTTACAGTAATTACTGCAACCAAGTGTACAGACAACAGAAGTGCCTAACCCACAATGCTTAATTCACTCTACATTTAACCAAAGGCACTAGCTCAGCAAGAAGACTACTCAAATTTCTAAGACAAAAGAAGAGAAAACACCCAGCAAATGGAAACTTATTGCAAATCAATACAAAGTAAACAACTTCAATTTCTATTACCTGGTCAGCTGTTGGCCTTGCACCAGGATCTTTCTGCAAGCAAGCATCAACAAATGAGCAGAATTCCAACGAAAATTTGTCTTTTGGAGGTGTTGGTGATACATCGTACAATATCTGTTAGCACAAATAAGAGGAACCAAAAAGGTGTTAATTTAGCGAAAAGGAAATGTGTAAAATGATACTGAGGAAGGATGACCTCACAATACACTAGTAATACTGCAACTATTTCTATGATAGTCCTTAAGAGTAATGAGCAGATAATTCAATCCTGAAAGTAGAGCTGAACTTTTTTCACTTTTTGTGAGAATACTGTCTTCCTTTCTGAAGCTTTGCTCAGAGATAATCTTGAGACCATTATATTCATTATCAACAGAATCATCATTAGCAAATTACTCCAAGGGGAAAGTGATGCAGATGACTTAAGCATACTAAGTTCATGATTCAACATATTCCAAAAGATAATCAGAAAAACAGAAGAGCAGCAAGCTGGACATGGATAGAATTAACCTGATTGGGTTGATTTTTTTTTTTTAATGAGAGAAGCGGAACTTAATTATCTCCAAATTAAACTAGTGTTGTTAGGATTTAAATCCAGAAATACTCATACAACATGAGCCCCTTTAACAATCTAAGAACAATACCATTTTGATTGGGTTGATTATGCGCAAGCTAATCAAGCAAACTTCTCACATAATTTGTTTTAAGTTGCAGTTTAGAACCACTTTATCCTAAAGCAAGGGAGAACTGAGATAGAATTTCCTAAACCTCAATTGAGTAAAATCTTCATCAGCCACTAAATTGTAATTATGAACTATTGAAGCTAAGGTAGGAGCTCTAGATATCATTAATTGATTTACTTCTGGTTTCTAAACATTCCAAAATTCTATGGTCATGTTATGTCACAGATCTTCAAGAAAGAGTCTACATGAAAAACACCCCATCCAAATCCTACCTGAATATGGCACCATCTTGTGCATCATTAGAGTATTAAAGCCCTAATACATGGGATTATTTTAACTCAACTCCCAATAAATAAATAAATGACTAAAGAACTACATGTATACATCATGATTGGGGTCGACCAATACTACCATCCAATCAAGCAAGTGCTTATAAGTTATAACAAATAACAACACGTTAACCAATCCCCGTAACAAATAAGAATTACAATAGCAAATAACAATGTTTTGGTATTAATAGAGCAACACCCTAATATATTGTGAACAACTACATGAAATCTTTTTTCTAAGCTCCATCTTACTAATGTCCATCGGAGCAGGATTGTCATTTCTTTTCCACTCTTTTCCAAGTTAACCTTTGTCTTTTATCAGCCATTGGGGTGCATTCCACCTTGTTACTTGTTAGAACATGAAATATAAAAATACTATTATCTGATAGCTTAAGCTTTTAAAATAATCGTTGAATTAACATGGTATCAAAGCAAATGCCCTGAATTCAAATGCTGCTAAACTCATATACTATTAAAATCTAAAAGTCTCTAGCTATTAAAGTTAAGTTAACTTCTTGGACTTATAATGTCTCAAGCTCAAAAGTAAGGAAAAATATTAGAATCTAGAATTAGGTTAATTATATTTTGACTGCCTCAACTATCATTTTATATCACTTTCACCCCCTTAAGAAAAATAGTGAATACATACACTCCGTAAATTATCTAATTGTATCACTAAACCCCTCCATTAAAAATTCTGTTTAAAAAATATTAAAAAATAGATAACTAATTAGATGAACAAAAGTATCCTTACTATTTTCTCTCTCTAGTTATAAGTAGATTTTGAAGTAATTAGAGAATACCGGTTTAAAATTTAAGAATAATTTCATTTAGACCCCCTGAATACTTTTCACATATACTCCCTGAACTTTTTTGTTAGTCACATACACCTTGTGAACTAAAAAATATATCCATATATTACCTTAAACAAAAATAAAGGTAATTACATAGACCCCTAAACCAAAAACATTTTTAGTTCAGGGAGTGTGCGGGGTGAAGAAAAAGTTCAGAGACTGTATATAAAAAGCAGTAATAATTGGAATTATCACTAAAATGTAATATTTGGAGAAATTGCTATAGAGACCATTAAAAGAGAAGATAAAAGGATATAAAAGGAAATCAAGGGTATTGTTGTTTATTTATTAAGTTAGTAGAAAATTTTAAATTATTTCTATCAAAATTTCTAACAGTTTATTAACGAAGAGGGCTTGGTAATACAATTAGATAATTTAAAAGGTGTAGGTGTCTACATTTTTTTTTTTTTTGAGGAGGTGAATGTGATACAGAGTGATATTTAAGGGGATCAAAATATAATTAACCCTATAAAATATAAAAATCACTATTCTCCAAGGCATCGTTTAATTAAGAAATAAAATTAATTTTAGAATAAGTATTCCTCTTTGTTATTCCTAAAATAAAGACTTTATTTTAAAAATAAGTATTCTTATGTTTATTTGTATTCTAGAGTAAAAGTGTAATAATTACTTTTGATATGATACAAAGTGAAGAAAAATATAAAAAATATATGTT
This sequence comes from Typha angustifolia, assembly GCF_048772165.1. NCBI lineage: Eukaryota > Viridiplantae > Streptophyta > Magnoliopsida > Poales > Typhaceae > Typha > Typha angustifolia. The sequence continues at coordinate 4,897,179 of NC_133246.1, read as the reverse complement.
TTATTTTTTATGAAATTACCATGAAAACTCTTTAATTTGATATAAAGTAAGTTGATGGAATAAATATCAAAGGTAATTTAGTAAGTGAGTTAGTGTGTGATATAAGAGGTAATTTTTTATGAATAGTGTTTATATTTTAAAATGAGATTATTATGATATTTAGCTGTTATTCTGGAATAAGCAGTTGTATTCCAAAATAAATAAAAAAATTATTCCTGAAGTGAATGAGGGCTAACAACTTAAGCGGTTAAAGTAATTGGTGAGTTAACACACATAAGCAATAACACTTCCTTCAGAAGAAATCATGTAAGGGCTTCACGATAAGGATTTACAAATCTGAGCACAGGTACGCATTGCAATAATCTCAGCACAATTATATAGTCGAGATCTCTAAATTTGTAATCACCAAGCATGAAATGGGTCTCCAATAGCCTAATCATTGATAGGTAATTCATATGATTCTAAATCTAATATTCATTAATAGCCTTTCTTAAAGAAAAGTCCTCAATAATACAATATATCTGCCCATTGTTCTAAATGGTCATAGTAGCTACAATAGCAGCAGTAGTTTCGATTTGTGACCCTCCTGTGATGCGTTTTAACCACCTCAAAATAGTGCTTATAGTGGCTGTCATCTTGAACTAGAATCAAACTATCGCTCAGGTTTACCAGAATATGGAGGGTTGTTGCCATTATAATTAGCAGATAGTGGGCTCGGCACTCCTGGTCCTTCGATATGTTGATTTTTCTTGCCATATGATCTCTGGATGACAATACTTTTGTACATGTACAGTATATCTTTTTTATTTTATTAGCATCTTTTGCTTATGCTATTCAGACAAGCAAGTATATCAGTAAAGGTCCTAAAGGAGCAGCAAAAATAAGTATCATGGATGATATAAATGCAATTGTAAATCTTACTCAAAAAGGCCTATGAGTAATAGTTTACGACTGGTACCAGATATACGATATAGATGATCAGACCATTAAAAACACAATTTATCCCCCTTTTGCCACTCCAAAAATTAAAAGGTTTTAGTTTTTAGCTATACTTTTTCTGCATGAATCAAAACACAGATGTTCAAAACCTCATGCATGGTAGAAGAAACAATAAAGAAATTACCATCTCACCTGCAGCATTAGATTGGCAGGCCCTTCATTTGCTGTGTATGGAAATCTCCCAGTACCACATTCCAAAATGGTTAAACCAAGGCTCCAAATATCAGCAGGGTAAGAGTAGCTCTCATTTCGAATTCTCTCAGGTGACATGTAAATGACAGTGCCAACAAAAGTAGCACACTGGCAAATGATTTATATGGTTTATTAAAGTTGTATACTTTCTTAATCTTTATGTCTAAGAAAATCTGTTGCACAAGTTGCAAATGAGTTCGCAATAATATACTGACCTATGCAAATGAAACAAGCTTACTTTTGTTTAAATTGTATAAATGACATACCATAGCCATTGAATTCTCTAAACCTGCGCTTACGCCGAAGTCAGTGATCTTTGGCTCCCCCTTCAGATTTACAAGCAAATTTGCTGGCTTTATATCTCTATGCACTAGATGCCTTACCCCATGCAAGTAGCGTAGTCCCTTGAAAATTAAATGTCATGATCACTCACCGAGTATTGCTTTTCCACCTGAAGTCAAACTGTAGACAACAATAGAAAGTGATAGAAACTTACTTCCAACAATTTCTTGACTAAATGTGAAAGAATTGGCTCTGGTATGAACTTCTTCACTCTAAGAACATCTGCCAAGGAACCTCCATCCATGTATTCAAGAGCGATACTTATTTGTCCTGAGTCAGGAGCATAAAATGCCCCGTGGAATTCAACTAAACCAGGATAACAAGATGCCTCACATAACGTCCTTATCTCATTAAGAAGCTGCTGCCTTTTGTCCTTTTGAGTCAAAAAAAACTAGGTGTAAATGTGATGATGCAGTCTTTAATGCTAGTAACCATCCACAAATATGGAAGACTGAAGAAATTCTTTGGAAGAAAATTTGGAAGTTTGGAACATCTAAGTTCCACAAAATATTTAATGGACAGTGAATATTAGCATCCAAACATTAGTGAGAAGGCAGAAAATCACTCGATTCCAATGTATCCTGTATGATTGAAATATATATAAGCTATTTTATTTAAGAAATGTTTGTTTCGAGTCCCCTACTATGAGGCACAAAGGGTAGCAAAGAGTCATATGATGATATTATGACAATCTCCATTTTCACATGGAGGCACAAATAAATTCTAGCTTAAGTTTTTCTTTTCCTTTTCTGCAAAGCACATGAGATATCATTTTTTGTTTCCGACTCACTTAACAAGAAGAAAGGAAGTGAGGATCTAAACCTTCTCAAATACATTTATCTTCTTTAGGGCCAAAACTCGATGAATGGGTATGTAAATAGCTCTTTGAACAACACTGCTTGCTCCACAACCTATGGCATCAAAAATATGCATATCATTAGAGGCACAACGATATGTCTTTTCATTATTATCCGGCTCATCTGCTATCCCAGTTGAGCTTTTTTGGAAGCCAAGCTCATTAATATTGTACACCCCATACGATCTGCTTAATAAGTTCAAAGTTCCACCATCCGATACCTTCATAAAAGCAGAAGTTAGAAGAAGAAAAAATTGTATCACTAGAAGATTCCACCTGATTAAAGAGAAGGCAATAAGGAGTAATTAAAAGCTACAAAACAATCATGGACAGCAAAGCATCCAAAGGATGAGGTATAACAAACGATGGATCAGGAGCAGCTGACTAAGTAAGTCAACTAGACATTGAGATTTGAAAAGGCTCAATGGGATGATCGAGTAGCTTTTCGCAACTTTTAGAATAAAATATAAAAACCACCATTCTTTAATAATTTAAGTTTTTAGGGAAAAGGTCGCGAGTTTAAATCTTATAAGATCTATCTGTCATTTAAGATATAAAACATCCACTTATTTAAATAAGTTTACTTCTTAGACCCATGAAGATGTCTCAGCCCAAAAGCGAGAGGAAGCGTTAGAAGTAAAATATAAAAATCACTAATTTCTATTAGCTTATTTTTGAACTAATTAGTGAGTTATATACAATCAACTGGCAGCCTTACATTCAAACTTTTAAGAAGTAGAATTGAACTCTCTGGAAAAAATAAAGCTATGCATAGGAGGAGCTTGTATCTTATCCATAGATGGTTAGTTTATCATGTTCTATTGATCATATTTCCATCTCAGATCCAAAAAGGAAAAGCTTCAGTGATACGATTCCAGAAAGCATTTCACAAATTGAAGGAAAAACAGCACACAAACCAAAACCAAAAGTGTTTCAACTTTTCAGTTTTTACAACTTCCAACAGTACTAAACAGTTAGGTGCAGTACAGAAACTTATAAAATGAAATTTAATGGTTGAACCCTATTGATTCAGGCGATAAATTGTTGATTGCCAAGAGGAAGTTCATATGGGAGTCCCCAGAAAAAGAAAAAGTACCAAATTATTAAAGGGAAAAAAAAAAAAACAATGTTCTAACCATATAAAAGAAACAAATTTTAGAATGTCGCTGCTGAATATCTACTCATCCAAGAATGGGTACATCTAATATTTGCTCCAACTGCAGTTTCTTCTGTTGGTAAGAGTGCTAGGACTGATATAAGCATGTGTCCCTATCTTTCCCTTATTTGTTTACTACATAGACTGGCCATCTTTATAAGAACCTTTTGTCTCTCTTCTCCTCTTCCTTACATTTCCATTTCTCTTCTCTCCTTCCCCACAGTAGGGTGGATTAAGACTACTCTTTTCCCCTTTATCCATTAACCTCCCACAAGTCAATTGGGCATCTTCCCTCCTTCCTCCCCACAGTTCCAGTAGTCATTTCACTTCCATTTTCCTTTCTTTTTCCCTTTGATGAACTACTGCTTTCAACAAAGGTTTTACATGTATTGTTTTACCTTGGTTCTACAAGCTAAAACTTAATTCTCTCCTCGTCCTCAGGTAACACAATTTACTCTAAAGGCTGATCTTTCAGAGAATTTATTCATTAATAAAGAGAGGTTGTTTACATCTGATTCCTACTGCAATAAAATCTGTTTTTAAGAAAAATTTATTTGTATAAAAAAGATCAAAGTTCTATTACTTGGAACCAAGTTGTATAGTCAGTTCTATATATCTCATTGACTAGCAGAGAGGAAATGTATAATGCTGTAAACATATTTTCTGAAAACAGAATTTATTACAATCTAGAGTTGGCCCTCATCTTCTAATCTATCAGACCTTCACCCCCTCAATCTCTAATCTTTCTCCTTTTTTTGCTGCTTTTCCTTCTTTCTCCTATTTATGATGATTCTTGTCCATTTCCTCAATCTTCCTCTCTTGTCAACTGTTAATTTCTCATATTAAAAACTCTAGATCTCCTATTGAGATTCAATCACGCTCCATGGGCCATATTCAATTTCTCCTTCATCAATTCAATGATTATTACCAATTTTGACACAATATTGGTAGCACTTCAAGAACTTGTCACTGAGATTTCAAGTTTCATTCAAAAGCATTAACAATTCCTAAGGGTTTCTTTACCCTGCGCGACCTCTCTAATGAACTAAAGTCTCACTACCCATCTCTCCATATCAATGACCCCATGTTTATAGTCAAATATTATAAAATTTACCTACTGAGGAAGAAAAAACAGAAACAACATTGTAGGTGTGACTATTCTTTCATCAAAAGTTCGCAAAAATATTTAGCTTAATGCTACTCCATCTTCTTCTCAGTTCCAAATAAGGCATTAAATATTTTTCACATTGTTTTACCATGTATGAATCAGATGGATCCAGTGGCATTCCATTGATGAGCCCATTTTCCGCATCAAATAAGGGCTGCAATTTCTTTTTTAGCTCCTCAAGCCCAGCCATAAGGACATTATCTATCTAATATAAGTTCAAATCCGAGAGCAGCATCTCAATGACCCTGCAAGAAGAGATTTGATACACAGATTACAGAACATAAATCTTTGTCACTTACTATTTAAATAAATGCAATATTCAAGTCTGAATTAATGGAGACTACTGAAGGTACAGTTCAGTGACATCATGAAAACAAATGAAAATTTAAAGCAAGGATGATTTGGTTCTATTATCTTCTCTCAGAAGTTTATTATTTCTCTAGACATCAAAAATACCAAATTGATCTATTTTCCCAACATCAGAAACAAAATATTTACTTAAGCAAATTGAGATATGACGCCACTATGTCCAGAAGGGAACAAAAGTAATAGGGTAATAAGGAAAAGACTGAAAATTTAACCAACATGGATAAAGAGGTTGCTTGTTTAGCTGTCGCCTATATAGTTCCAAAATAATGGAACAAACATAAAAAAAAGTTGAAATTTTACATGGATCAACTACGTCAATACTTTAATCAACATGTCAAATTAATTGCATATTCGCTTACGGATGGATCATCTTTCTCGATATATCTTTCGATTGGAAACTAAAGCTGCTTATATTTGGCAATCATGGTAGCACCAAGGTTCCGATTATCGATGTCGAGATCGGTCTTATCAGCAGTATCAGCTGTTTTGGTATATAGGACTATTTTTAAATTATATATAATCTTAACAATTGTTGTAATATGCAGGAAAAATCTAGAAAGTTCAGAAAAAAAATGATAGAAAAAATAAGAAAAATCACCCGTCCCCCTATATCTCTCTAGTCTCTCCCTCTCTCTCTCTCTCTCATTCTCGGCTACAGTAGCAGATAAGATAGGGTTGCGACAGCAGCGAGGAGAAATGGAGAGAGAAGAGGAGGAGTGAAGGGGAGGAGAGGGAGGGAAGAGAAAGGGATAGAGAGGCAGAGAGAGATTAAGAAAAGGAAAAAAAAAAAGCCCTAACGAAAAGAGAGAGAGACTCTACACTTCACCGGAGAACTAAACGCCGGAGGCCTCTCCCGCCGGAAAATTACTTGCCGTCGTCGGATCGAGAGGGAGAAGCATCGGGAGAGAGAGAGAGACGGGTGGATTTTGTCGTGAGAGAGGAGAGAAACTTAACTTATTGGGTATCGGGTCTAGGTGGGATCCGACCCATTAATACTAAGTCTCCAGACTTCCAGCTAGGGGTGAAAACGGGTCGGATTAAGTCCGACCCGACCCGCTATCCGATCCGGATCAGATCGGATACGGATAGGAAAATCCTATCCGATCCGGATTCGGATACGGATAGCTATTTCCAAAAATATCCGGATCCGAATCCTGATATGGATAAAAAAAATCCGGATCCGGATACGGATATGGATAAAAAAAATCCGGATCCGGATACGGATACGGGTTTAGTTGATTTTATCGGATACGGATTCGGATAACGGATATCCGTTTACCCGCTTAATAAATACTTAACTAAAGTTACTAAACCCTACCTGTATCTCTCATCTACTCACCATCTCCCCGACTCCCCCAAATCTCCATCGACCTCACTGCTACCCGCGGCGCCGCCCTCACTGCTAGCCCTCACTGCTAGCCCTCACAGCCTCACCGGCTCACCCATTTCCACCGCCTCCCTCCTCCGGCCCTTCCTCGTCGACCTTGGCTCTCCTCCACCGGCCCTCCCTCGTCGACCTCGGCTCTCCTCCACCGGCCTCACTCCACGGGTCCTCGATCCCGTCGCCTCCATCTAAAATTAGCCCACCACCCTCACCGCCATCACTGCCTCCATCTACTCACCATCTCCCCCAAATCTCCATCGCCCTCACATCCTCACTGCTAGCCGCGGCGCCGCCTCCATCTAAGGACAAAAATCCACATCGCTCTCACCTGTTTTCACCGCCTCCCTCCTCCAGCCCTCCCTCATCAAACTCGGCTCTCCTCCACCGGCCCTCCCTCGTCGACCTCAGCTCTCCTCCATCGGCCTCCCTCCACGGGTCCTCCTCCTCCACCGCCACCGACCCTCCCTCCACGGGTCCTCCCTCCTCCACCACCGTCGACCCTCCCTCCACTCCATTGGTCAGGTATATTAATGCATTCATAGACATTTTTAACCTTTGGCAGGATTGGGAGTATATTGGCCATGATAAAAGGAAGAAGATGCCCAAAAATATTAGGGATATCAGGATGCTTGCAGTACTCTACAATCCTACCTAAATTCGCACCATAATGAAGTCAAATAGCACTCACCGGCAATGCAATGAAGGGCAATATCTTCTATTGTTAATATCATTGCTGGGAGAATCTAGAGTTACTGATAGATTAATATAAGCACAAATTATGCATATTTCTCTGCTATCTCAAATAGAAAACCTTAATTGGTCTTTTCTTGTATGGCAATCGGTTGACATATGTGGATGGTTTATTTTATACAACCTGCACTCAATACTTTATTAATTTGTTTAAAATTTGATACGTATTTGTTTAAGATCCGAAAATTTATCCGAACACTATTCGATCCGTATCCGAAACTATCCGATCCGTATTCGAAAACTATCCGATCCGTATCCGAAAATTATCCGTATCCGTTTTCTTAGGATATGGTTTTAATTTTTGCTATCCGTCAAATATCCGTATCCGGATAAAAAATATGGATCCGGATATGGATTGAGCACTATCCGAGCCGTATCCGATCCATTTTCACCCCTACTTCCAGCCCATTTCGGCTGAAACGGGTCCAAAATAACAAAAATGCCCTCTTTTGATTTATGGCATAGAGGACTAAGAGAGGAGTCTAGAAGATATAAAGTATGAGTGTAATAATATTTTTACTTGTGCTTTGCTCTCTAGTAATGTGCATATCAATTGCCAGAGTCTAAATTCTCGTTTTAGTACACTAATTTGATATTATATATATATATATATATATTTTAACACCTGGCCTAAATTCAAAGTACCCTGTTAACTTTCATTTGGGATGTTTTAACACTCTCTAGTTTTAATTTATGTGTCAAGTTTTTGATAATTTCTTTTATTTTCTCTTTTCTCTTTTATTATGATATTCATTATATTAAAATGAGTAGGATTCAGGAAAACTAATTTTGAACTAATTACTGTAAATTAAAATTAACATTTTAATCTTTTTTCTTAATTTAAAATTTAGATTAGATTAGAACTATAAAAGAGTTAATGTGTTACAATTAAGATTATTTCTTGGGCCTCCACGATTCGGTTTGGGCCCCCAATTTTGGTACTCCACACCTCCACCTCTACCACCACCGTCAACACTTTGCAGTACTGAAGGACTAGTCCTCGGATAACTCGCGTCCCCTTTTCCGGATAACCGCGTCTCTTCCCGGATACAAAAGCCGACTTATCCCAGTTAAGTCCAAAACAGAGCGGTGGCACCAAGCATGTGACATCCAACTCCCTCCCCTTCTCCACGTGTCACCTCACCTACCACGCGTCCTCATTTTCCCGCCCTTTATAACTCCCACCTCCCATCTCCCCTTCTACTATTCTCCTCGTAAACTTATTCCACCAAACGAAGAAGAAGAAGAAGAAGTACTTAGCCATGGCGGAGCAGCACCAGCAACACCAGCGCCAGCAGCAATCCCAGCCGCTGCAGCACATGGAAGGCGTGAAGGGCATGCTCCAACAGAAGGGCCCACGCGCCTCCACCGTAGCCGCCCTCGCCGCCCTCGTCCCCCTCGCCGGCGTCCTCCTCACCCTCTCCGGCGTCACCCTCGCCGGCACCGTCGTCGGCCTCGCCGTCGCCACGCCGCTCTTCATCCTCTTCAGCCCGGTCCTCGTCCCCGCCGCCTTCGTCGTCGGCCTCGCCGTCACCGGGTTCCTGGCGTCCGGCGCGTTCGGGCTCACCGCGCTCTCGGCGCTGTCATGGATTGTGAACTACTTCAGGGGGAGGAAAGGGGCGGCGGGAATGGTGATGGAGCCGGTGGATTACGCCAAGCGGCGCCTGGCGGAGGGGGCCGGGTACGTCGGGCAGCGGACGAGGGACGTCGGGCAGGGCATACAGAGCAAGGCGCACGAGGCCGCGAGGACGTGAGTGATCATAAATATATAATAAATATCTCTATATACATATCTCTCTCTCTCTCTATATATATATATATGTTTGAGAAATGAGAGGTATAGAGGTGTTGTTATTGTTGTTGTTGTTTTTGTGTTTAAGAGTTGATGAGCTTATATTAGGTGTAGTATATGTGGTGTCGTAGGTGGTAATAAAGGTAATGCCTGTCTATGCATGGTTGGTGTTTACTTATCTTTGTGATAATAAAAGGGAAGACTTCTTATTCCCTCTCTATTCTCTCATTCTCTCTCTCTCTCTCTATATATATATATACAACTACAAGCAGCTCAAGAGGCTTAAGTAAGCTTCAGTAACTCTTTTTTGTCAGCCAAAAGTGTTATGGAATGGTTCACAGCTAAGCTCCTGCATTTATTCAATAGAAATAAGCGACGAAATAGTAAGTAGAGACAACAACCCAAAATCTAGTTGGTTCTAAACTCTTTTCAATCTGAAGAGTAATGTCCAATGGTTCTTGCACCGACGCTCACTGGCTCACTGCGCCTGCCAACCTTTCAATCCCGTGACTATCGAGGATAAAAATAGTAGTTAGTAGATTTTTCAATCCCGTGAGTAGTGATCCAATTGTGTAATTTACATAGAAAGAGTTTTAAGAAGGGATGTGCGTTAGAACGTATTTATTATTATGTACTTTCTCTGATCACTGTATCCTATTTAGGAGTGAAAACGGATCGGATACGGACCCATATCTGGATTCGTATTTTTAGTTCGGATACGGATATTGGACGGATAGCAAAATTTAAAACTATATCGTAACTAAACGGATACGGATAAATAAAGAATCGGATCTTAAACGGATATTAATTAAAATTAAAATAATTATAATATTTTATTTAAATATAATTAACACAAAATTATTAAGAGTTTTATAACAAATAATTTTTTTGTATGTCAAATATATAAAATTAGAAAAATTAATCTCTATAAATAATATATAATGTATTATTAGTAATAATATTAATACTTACTATTTAAATAAGCAAACTAAATCATTTAAAAAAATATGCGGGTAAACGGATATCCAATATCCGTATCCGAATCCGAAAAATTTATCCGACCCATATCCGAATTTTTTTCAAAAATTCTATCCGTATCCGAATCCGAATCTGAGTCGGATAGAAATTTTTTATCCGAATTCGATCCAAGTCAGATCGGATAGCGGGTCGGGTCGAAGTTAATCCGACCCGTTTTCACCCCTAATCCTATTTCAAGCATGCGAATTTAGCCCAATGCAATTAAATGTGCCAAACTTTTAAGTGTCCCACTGGAACTTTCATCATTAATATTTGATTCCCTTGTGCTATTAACTTATATGCAATTACTGATATTACTGTGTATACAAAAAAAGACTCGAATACCTTAAAAGTTAATATACAATCAACAAAGTTTACTCTCTTGTGAGAATCCATAAGTATTATAATGTTTTTAAGGCCATTCTTATTTAAAATACAATTTATTTTATTTAAAATAACAGCTAAATATTATACTAATTTATTTTAGAACACAAATACTATATATTAAACTTTTATTTTATATCTCACTATAATTAAATTATTAATTTACGTTAAATTTTATCTTATATCTTACACTAACCCGATTACTGATTTACTTTAATATATATTATGTCAACCTAATTTATTTTAAATAATATATTTATAGTAATTTTATAAAAAAAATAAAAGTACATTTTTTCTAATTTATTTATTTTGTATCATATCAAAAGATAATTATAATATTATTATTTTAAAATACAAGTGAATATAAAAATAATTATTTTAGAAATAAAAAAGAGAAATATAACTTATTATTAAAGTAAACGCGACCAAGGGAATGCCATCTTTGAAATAGCACTTTGGTGATAATTGTAATAGTAATTATGATATTTCGAAAGTTTTAAGTGGCAATTATGTAAAAATCTCGACATTTTCTTTTTTCTAGACCTCCTCCCCTCTCTCTATGCACACACCGCCTAATTAAATCATCCTATCTCCTCTCCGTCTCCCAAACTGTGCCGCCGGCTCCGGCGCCGTGCCGGTTCCAAGTTCCCACCCGCTATCTCTCTCTCTCTCTGACGTCTCAGCCGGCCGCCACGCCCAAACCTCACAGCCCGCTAGAGGTATTCTTGATGTTATTGATATGCTTTGTAATTTTGCTGCGAGATATTTTGCAGCGATCTTGGAAAATTTTGTTTGAATTTGAAATCAGTGAGAAAACACATGCGGACATTTTTCTTTTCTTTCTTGATCACTTCTTTTTGCGTCCATATGATTGTGCAGCTCTTCACTCGGATCTCTTCTTATTTCTTTGAGCTGAAATTCTTAGTATTGGAGATGGCGGAGCAGTCATTTCTTGACCGGATGCTTTACCATCTTCGGGCAACTAGCAAGTGAGTGAATTCTCAAGACCTTTCCTTTGTGATTTTACTTGTTAGATGATAGGAGCTTCCTCTTTTTTCTTTTATTTTTTCTGCAACACTTGGAAATTTCTTGTCTTTTTCTTTCCTTTAGTTCTCTGTAATTCTTGTCACGGACAACCTTTCCTCTTTCTCCAGTTATTCTAATAGTGGATTGTTTTGGTAAAAATAGTTATTAATGACAAATATGCTGATTACTTTTTTTTTTTTTTTGATGAAAGGTATGCTGATTACTGAATAGGGAAGCGTAGTTATTTAATAATATGGTTTCTATAATATTTTGCAAACTAAGGGCTTGTAAAGGCTGGTGTATTTGATAATAGTGTTATATTTTCTAACCAGAGAAGGTCCTTTGAGAATCAGCTAAGTGAATTATCCCCTTCTTTTTTTGGAAAGTAATATATCAATATTTATATTTAGCAGCAAACTGACATTTGAAATTATTGATAGCTTATCATGGAAGTATAATTGTATTGATCTCTACGAGCCCTACTTTATTGTCGAATGCCTTCTTGAGTTATGCATGATATATTTTAGGGCAGGCTTCATTTGCATGTAACACTCGTGAGTCATAACTCGGAATTTGGAGCCTATCATGGATGTTTGACATTAGATCACAAGTTTTCTAGACTCTCTCTAAGAAATAGGGCTCATCCAAGGCAAATGGAGACTTTTTTTTGTTGCTTTTATGTGGGTTCGACCTGTCGAGAAGAATCAACAGTTGGTTGATCGCTAATTTTTGTGCCTTCTGTGAGTTTCACTTGTGAAATTTGTTCAGTTTGTTTTTCCCCCATTGTCTGCCCATAATTTGCTCTACATCCAATCATATCTTGTTATGTCAACTCTCATCTTGATCTCTTCTCTTCTGGAAGTTTGCAACTTACTCAGATTTTTAGCGGGAATTGAACTTATCTTACATATTCGACTAATCGACATGTCAGTTTTGCATTTTTAACCAATATTTGCTTACTGTCTGCTAAGTCACTCGCTCATTGTGAGATTAGATGTGGTAGAGCTGACATGTTTTTTAAGTAAGTTTCTTGCTTGATATGATGTTCTGTAATGAATCATTATGAACAAGCTTGTACATCGGTTATTGTAAAGTTGGTACCTAGTTTGGGTATTTTGTTGCTTACAGTTTAGAAATGTTGTCTATATACTTATCCTGGTGATTTAAAAGGTATATGTGTTGACTTTCTTCAATCTGCTGCACCTTGATGAATTTTAGGTACTACACAGGATATCCCAAGGATCTAGGACCGTCGCAGATTATTCCTTTTACATCAGAGCGTCAATTTGTTCAGCTATTGCATGAAGGTCGCCCTGTGGTTGTTGCATTTACTATCAAGTACCTCCATTTATCCTCATCTAGTTGTTTCTTTGATTACTTTTGGAAAGTCTGGAAAAAGAAGTACTCCTGTAGTTGTCTATCTATAATTAAGAGTTGCACAACATTCCTTTCAGTTTTTACTGTAGGAGTTGCTTATGATTTGAGCATAAGGATTCTTGGATTTGATTTCATTAATTATAGTGGAGAGCTGGGCTGTCTTCTATTGAATACGAACACTGATCTCTGATCAGATCCATGATATGGATGTGTTCCAGAATCCATTAGTTGTCTAATATACATGCAAATTCATCAGTTGACTGATGTATGTGTTTAATTCCTCATTGTAGGTGTCCTTATACTAAGCATCTCGAGAAAGTATTGGAGGAAGCTGCTGCCGAGTTTTATCCACACATAAAATTTGTTCGTGTATGAGTAGTATGACAAAGTTTGCCTCTAATTTACCTATTGTTCAATAACAAGCATGTTGTAAAGCATCAAATGTTTTCGACATATCTGTCATGTTGATAAATCTTCTGCTATTCCTAGCATATTTGTTCAGTTGTTATACTAATTTCTCTACATGTTTGGTTCGACTTCAATTATATCGGTTTATAATTGCCAATTGCTCTTTGGGTATGTTTTATTGTATTTTCACTTTTTTAGGGTTCTTGTACATCGCAACAGTGTTGTAGTTTCTGAAGTTGTAATGCCAAAATTTAGTTTTCTTGGAATTCTTAAAACTTTCCAATGTATCACTTGTCCAAGACACAACCGGCTAATATCAGTTAATCCTTGGTCTACACTGCAGTCCACTTAGATATGAATTGAACAAACTATTATTTAACCAGGTCAGATCTGATCAATCTGACCTGAAATTGTATAGATCCATCAAATTAATTTGTAGTATGTGCTTGAAATAGCTCAACTTTTAGCAAACTCTGGAGAAGGAACCAGGGAGTACTCATTTATTTTGGAATTTGGTGTATCAAACTAGCCTTTCTATAAGTTTTTTTCTTTTCCTTGAAATTTTTTTCTTTGTTGTCTGTTAAAAATCTACTCTGCCTTTAGTAAATTATAGAATATTACAAACTGCTTCTCATAGTAAAGTAGTAAACCATGTCAAATGAGTAAATGTAATTGTTTCAACCAAATTGGTTGAGAGATTCAAAACTAAGAATCTTTAGGCCTAATGAAATCATCAAAACAAAGTAAAACTGGTTCGCATTCATGACAAATTCTCTAACATTTTCTTTTCTGTTAGTACTGGTACGATCTTCGTTCATCTATTCTTTGCATATCATTTTATCATTAATCTTGAATTCCTAGCTGGTATTTTCTGTTTTTTTTTATATGATAATGTTTTCCAGGTTGAGTGCCCAAAATATCCGGGATTTTGCATGACAAGGCAAAGGAATGAATATCCATTCATTGAAATGTTTCACAGTCCTGAACAAGTATGGCTTCTTGTGCTTTGCATCACTTTGTTTTTCTTTGCTACTGATCCCAGATAGTTACTTTGCTGGAATAGGAGTGCCATTACTACCTATCTGTGATAATCCTCTCGAACCATTTATGATCACTATCAGCTTCTTGTTAAGTTGATCAAGATTAACATGTTAAATGAATAAATTAATTTAGACCAGGGAGTGGAATATGTTGAAACTTGGAATCAAAAGATTGTATTTCTTGACAACCCTCCTTACAGCATTGTCTTCGTTGTTAGATGTCTCTGCCAAATTCTAAGATTTGAAGAAGAATGATAGAACTCACTTAAGCAGTTAAGTATTTCCTTGAAGTTTTAAGCAGTCATCTAGATGGAGGTATCCAGAGAATTGAATTGATTTAGTTTTTATTAGTTTTGTCAATTTTATGTAATTTATGGCACTCAAGCTTGTATAGGTGGTTAGCTGTCCTGTCTATACAGCTTGCTGTGCTGGTCCACCAACTTGGTGTGAGCCAACTGGGTTGGCTTATGTGATTGCTACAACAGAGGAAGTACTATCCGTCAAACTGGCGATATAGGCCACTTATGCAAAACCATGTAGTGGAGAGAATGAGGTGGAATAGTAGACAATAAGAGAGAATATGAATGGGATTTCACATCTCCATCCTTAACAAAAGTTTCACACAAATTTCACAAAAGAGAGTAAATCAACAATTTCATTAACCTCAATACAATGAGAATAAGTAAAACACACCCTAGACAAATGAAAAATATAAAAACAACTATAAATGTCACATATAAATAAAATGGCATAAACTCTCAACAAAAATTAGATCACTACAGGGGGATTATCAAATGTTGATGTCTTCTACGCTGGTACACGTGCCATCATATTCTGTCAGTGATGTCCACATCACTTATACTGTGTGCTGGGTAAAGCAGCTGCAGTGATTGCCTATGAGACTTCATGACCACTATTTAGAATTTTGAGTGACTCGTGTGACCATCAAGAACATTTATCAGATGAAGGCTGCTGATTATTATCTGTTGCATTTGGTAATTATTATTGACTAGTCTCAGGTTGTGAAATCTCTATTACTTATGCAAGTAACTTGTGATCATCAGGAAATTGATCTCATGATGTTGAGTAAAAAGCCTTACAAGATCACACCTGTGCTAACTGATAGTTTACATTGTTAAAAGCACCTTGGAGTCTTGGATTTCCTAAATTCTTTTAAAATTTCTGGGACATAGAAGATTCAGTTTCTAACTTTTACTTGTTAGCTGATCTGAGCCATATGCAATGAACAAAAGATGCCTGTACCATTGTTCAATTCTATTTTCTTTCTCTTGTTATTTTTTTCAATCTTTTGCTTGAGTTTAGCTCAATCATTTTAATGGCTATATTACTTTGGTTTCTACTGTCAATATTACTTTTTGATCTGTCAACTCAACTAGAATTACAGAATATCACTAGGGTTCATGTGGCTCCTTTTGCCTAGATTTTTTGAGGTTCTTTATTTGTAAACGAGAGTCATGCTCATGCTCTCTGTCATCTGTGCTCTGCTATTACATTACTTTTATTCCGTTACATCTGTTTTGCTTGGGTTTACTTTCCTGCTCTTTTTTGTGCTTGCTCTTAGTTACTATTATACCTGGGGTGTACATTATTTGTGTTTTAGTGACCGTGCTGTCTTCTTTGTTTTTTTCCCGGTGAATATTCTAATGGTTAATTATTAACTAGTAATGTAGCTGTTTCCCTTATGATATATCCTAACTTTTAACTATGTTTAATTCAAATATTTTAAATAACATTTGTTTGGCTGGATAATTTTCTACAGTATACCAATCTGCTGTAATCCTTCTCCCCTCAATTATTTACTTTTGGGCAGGCGGCTAAGCAAGGAAAAATGGTGGACCCTAGCATAACAAAGTACTCAGTCAAAGTTTTGCCAGTAAGTTTGTTATTTTAGTTACTCCATTCATTATATATTTATCTTTTTTAAGATGCAAAGTTCTGGTTTAAATTGGCAAAATGTCTTCGTCAAAAAAAAAAAAAAATCAGTAAAATGCATTAGCTATCAATAATAGCAAACATATGGTGCATGTTAGGTCTAGTAGTCCTTTCTTTCAGTTTCATACTTAAAATAAGATAACATACAGATATTTGCAATTAGACGGCATAGTCGCCATCTATGTCTAAACGGCAGAACTCCTGGTACATACTGTTATCATGGTTGTCGAAATAAATAGATATGTCATCAATGCTAATATAGCTACAAGTGTGTTAGCAAAAATAGATACAGGACAGACAAGAAAATGTTCTAGAGAATTTCGAGATCACGATGATCTCCCTATTACCATTGAGGTATGGAGATGCTGTGGAGATATGAGATTAATTTGGTTGACCTCAGGGTGTAAATAGGGTCAAATCTGCTGGGCTCATGCAAATACATGCCTCTTCCCTTCTGGCAAGTTGTTTAGACTTTAGAATGCTTAACAACATATAGAATAAAAAGTACATGTAGATGCACACAATGAAACTAAGCTTGTTGGCCATACTATGAGATTTTGAGAGAAGATAATACAAGAAAGGTAAAGACACAAAGCAGCTGTGCTTGAAAATCAATTTGGTTATGCTATGCAGATTGACTGTGGAAGCTATCTACTTATTAAAGATGCTTGATGGAGAAGTATAGGGTAAAGAAAAGAGATTTTTAATGGAATTTATTAATATAGTGAAATGTTAGACAGGGTTAAGGAACAAATGTGGTGAATTTCAGAGAAGAGCGTGTATAAGGGTGTCAATATTACCAAGGATATATACGACGGTCTACGATGAGTGGATGTCTTGCAATGTCAGGATTTCTTCATTAAATATGTAATTTTTTGAGTTGGTAATAAAGCAGCCAGATAAAAACAATTCAATATTAGGGCCTATGATGTATGTTATTTGCTCATGACATGATTTAAGTTGATGAATCTAAGATAGGTAGAATACGAAATTAGAAGTATGAAGAAGAGATTTGGAACCTATAAATTACAAAATAAGGGTAAAACTGAGTATATTGAAGGAAAAAGTAATTTGAGTATGTATGTGACCTAAGTCTATAATATGGAAGAAGGGGAGACCTTGAACAAAAAAAATTAGTAGAATAGGTAAAATGAGAGAAATTCCTCCATCATATTGAATGATCTTCACATGATCCTTAAACTTGAAGGAATTTTTTAAAAGACTTCTTTAAATCCAAGCATGCTTTATGGATCAGAATGTTGGATGACTAGTAGTCAACATATAGAGAAGTTGATTATCACTGAAATAAGAACATTGAGATGGTTAAGTAGGATAACTCAATAAGGTAGAAAAGAATAGTTGTATCCAACACAAGCTACAGGTAGCACTCGGGTAGAAAAGATATACAACTCTTGCTTGAAGTGGTTTGTTTGTGCATGCCAAACTAAGATCATAGAGTGCACCGTATTGCAGGAGTGAGCTCATTCAGGTGGATGACACTTTGAGATAAGAGAAAAGACAAGAAAGTTGTCATGAGAACATAAAAAGCATATAATAGCACTTGATCTAATTGAGTACCATGCACAAATAGAAGTGACTGGAGGAAAGGTTCTGTGAAGCAGATCTTGAATAGTTGAGCATAAAGGGTTGGTTGTTGATCACAAGACTTACAGGACTAATTTCACTATTTCCGTTGCTAGCTCGAAGTCCAATATTGTGGTTAAAGAGGACATTCAACACTTGACTGCCTTGTCAAATACCTCCCTTCTCAGGTTGCTAGTATGCACTGATCTCCTATACTGAATATCTGGCGCTGTTAGTGTGAATATGATAATCTCCATGTATTGAGGGAAAGGTATGTTACACCTTTCAATTTCCCTTTTGATTATTTACGAGATGATTAATGGAAGATTAAAACTATTGAAACTTAGAATGACTTGTTTAGCACGGTGTGTTTCCACTGACAAAGTGATGGAATTGAATGAGTGGTTTTAGATCCACCATCCAGATAAAAACAATTCAATTATCTCAAAATTTCTGAATACATTTTGATGTGTTGTCTACTGTTTCTGTGGAATCACTGCTTATATCCAAGTAACAAATGATCACTGATCTGTCATAGAATGGGTGCCTCATTTAATATTTGTAATGTTCCTATTCTTTCTTTTCCTCTGCAGTTCAACTATGATCAGAGTGTGTATGGTTTCCGGGAGTTCTTCAAGAAGCATGGCATCAGCTATTCTGAAACCAACTGAACGCCAGTATCCAGCTTATAGCGTGCTCATTGTCCTGCAATTTTTATTGTCGAGAAGGATTAAAGATGTGTCAACCCTAAAGTCATCAGCCCGCTAAAAGACGAGAATATTTAAGCATTTTGTTATGCTTAAGAAGATGACACTTGCTTGTCGTCAAAAATAGAATTGTATCAAACTTTCTGTGAGGAAATGAGAAAGGATTTTCATCATTGAAAAGTCCTTAATGCGGAGGCAATCCCCATTTCCTCCAAACTTTTGCAACATGCAAAAGCAGGGATGTTTACTGCACCAAACTATACAATATTTAGCCAGCATTGTGGGGTTTGAGGACATTTCTAAAAGGCTCTGCTTATTCATGTTTAGATTTTCTCCCAGTATCATGACTTTGTAGGTTCCGCAGCTTGTTCAAAAACAAATGCAACATTTATCTTACTATTTCTGTGCCTCATTAATGAGCAATCTATGCATTCGAGCTGGATTGGGTCAAATTAATTTCAGGCCAGTAAGAATACCATCCGTTTAGTAATTATCAGATTATGTAAATAATTTAGATTGTAAAGAAGTTTATTCATATTGTAAACAGGTTATAAACTAGCTATTTAGGTGATAAATAAATTATTTGGGTCATAATTGGGTTGTCTAAGTTAAATGAATTAGCGGGTTATATATAGTTTACATAGGTAGAAGTAAAAAACACAAACACTTGTTTAATAAGTGGATTAGGCGGCGGATCAACCCGACTCAAATCTGATTATATTAAATCTAAATCCATTGAACACTTTTGGACCCCGGGACAAAGATTGTCGCTGTGAATTAGGGCATACATTTAAAAATAAGCCAGGCAGTGCTAAATAATTTCTAGTTTACTATTTAAACAACTGTTTATTTCAAAACTAGTTTAGTTACCTACTTCTCTTTTATCTTTTTCTTCCAACCAATATTTCATATTTACCAACAAAATCCAATTAAGCTCTTAAAAAGCCATCACTTATAATTAATTATCATTTCAATCTCTTCCTCTCCACCAGCAAACAGAGGTGCCAGTGCTGTCCCAAGACCAGATAAAGGTTGGGAGACAGACCGGTGAACAATCTTCTTCTGCACTCTCTTTTCAATCCTCTATCCGTCCACTATAAATAGTATTTTAATCATTTACCAAAATATCTCCTAAATGTATTGCTTCTTCATGTCACATAACCACTATTCTACTTCATATCTAAATATCATATTAACCTAAACCAATTTAAGCTTACTTATTTTAGTTCAAAAAACAAGCATGATTATTAAATAAACCGCATCCTAACACCACCTAACAACCACTCGGCACTCTGTGAAAAAGCAATCTAACTTTGTGAATCCATCTTATAGGGAAGCATATTCTGTCAACGAGAATGCAATATAAGTTAGATTAGTTTATTCAGATTAAAACGAAAATGAAAAGACAGTAGTCCAATGTAAGAGAAAAACTTGATTGAAACATAGGAGAATGTTACATTTTCAGCCATAATTTTGCCTAAACGAAAGCTGACTTGCTAGCAGATATCCCTTTAACATTGAGGCTAGTTCTGCAGATGAGAACATCCCTGAATTTTAAATTATTCTCAAAATAAACACGAGAAAATTCTCAGCAAACTTGATTATGCCCTCAATAGATATGACTATTTTAAGTAAACTCTCTCGAACTCTACGACCGGGAAAAAATAGTTTAAAAACTCATTCCTCTGATTTTACAAGATCCTCTTCATTACTTCCTTTCCCATCATAAGCAGATTCATCTCTTTCTTCAGCCATTTCTTTGTTAGAAAGCATTTCCTTCAACTTTCTCAGTTCATTGTCCTTCGCTTCTAGCTTATCTTGTAGAATATACACCTGAAATGGACGTGGTCAAGGAGGCCAACGTTTGTTAATCAAAGCCACAAATGATATGAATGATCAATCAAACAACATATTCTTCTGTAAGTGTCATGAATATAGTTCTTCCCATCAATATCAGCCACAATGTTATAGTTCATAAGATAAAGTGAGTTCAATTGACACTGGAGTGGAAACTAAATGTCAACCCAATAATGGAGCATTCGAATTATAAAAAGTGCTATTCACCTTCGTTTAATAACATAGACCAATGGAAGCAGCATTCACACTTCTGTGTAAATAAGACTAGTCAAAAAGATTAACAGACAGGTGAATGTATTGGGGGTTCCGGAGTTCTTTACGTATATGTAAAACCTATAACAGAATAACAGACAATTAATGCCCAACCTGAACTGAGCTGGCCTGAAAACTTTGTTAAGTTATATTAGGACCAGTTTGGATTGGTTCCGAACCGACCCGACCCAACCTGTTACAGGACTTCTTCCTTCCACCACCCCCCAATCTGGACCTCGGTGTACCTATTCTCTTCTCCCTCCCTCCACCTCTGGTCCTTCCGCAGCATTTCCCCCTAATGGTACCCCTCCACCTTTCCCTTGTTGCCAGCACAACAATCCATACCAGGCTGCATAGTCCATGCCGCAGCTCATAGCACAACAATGTTAACCTTGTCAGCTCATAAATCCTTGATACAAAATGGCAGCCTTCTTAGGAATTAAGGGCATAGAAGGCTTGACAAATCCAAAAAGATAGCTGGACCGTTGGACAGAGACCTTTTGTTCATGGTGGAGAAATCAGGTAATTGAAGGACAAATTCAATAGACAAAAGAACTCATAACATTACTATCATGATATAAAGCATAACACAAACTTGCAACTAACTTGCAATTAAGTGAGTTCAAGAAACCTGACAGAATAAATTATATATTGAACTAAATGATACAAAGATTAGTATAAAATAGGACATATAATTCCTAGTTTGATGTTAAAGAAAGATCTGCAGGTTGGCTCTAACAATAAAATGGCATCAAGAGAGTGTTAATTAGTGACAGTAATACGGCAAACTGTATGCATTTAGTTGAAAATGACATGCAACGTGACCAGGATAAAAATCCTTCTACTAAAGCATCAATGTTACTTTGTAGCACTAGTCGTGGGGAAAAAAGTTAATAAATGCTTTACCATCTCATTTGATCTCTCAACATCGTTAGTTAGCCCCTCCATGTGCTTATACAGTGCTGCATGAGATAAAAGACATCAACATCAATCTTGCATGAAGTAGGAAACAGAAGTCAGGTTATCATATTCATAACTAAATTTTCTTCCAACTTTTGTTAAAACAAAAATCTAGTCATTCACATATGCTGGCCACTCTCATTATTTTCCATATTGAGTAATCAAGATTATGTCCAATACTTTTCCATGTGCCTTCACAGTCCCCAGCCATTTGTACATCTGGGTAACTTGGATCATAGTAGAAGGTACATATGAAAGTCACCTATGGTTAAGCACATAAATAGGCAGACATAAGCAGGTCAAGGGGATCCAGGTGGTTAGCAGTTGAGAATCTTCCAAGATCTCTCACAGAAGAGCATGCCCTTCTTAATTTATGATTACTAGGATCCAATTCTTATTGTAGAATATTAAGTATCTATCTTATTGATGGCAGATTAGCTTGTTGCTAAAGCATATTTTGTACTTCAATGTCACTTTATCGAACTGGAAATTCTACATACTATACTCAATTCTCAAATGAAATCACAAATTTCTACATTTATAGATGTTACTGGCTTCTTTTTGATTTGTTATATGTAAAATTATTTTCCTAAATAATGAGCATACAAATTAAGCATCTAAAAAATCTCACATTTGACCATGTGATTAAGCTAAATAAGGCATATTAGGTTTAGAAATGGAAAGATCGAATACAAGATATTGAAAAGAAAGAGCATCAACAGATGATGCACGATTGGTATTCAGCATATCAATCATGATTGGTATTCAGCACATTAATCAGAGAATGCCTGTCATAGTGAACATAAGAAAGGTACCAGAGAGACTTTACAGAGCTAACAATGCAACTATTAACTTCATCCCCTACTTGAAGATTTGAAGATCCAAAACATACAAGGCAGACAAAAAAGCATGAAATTAACATACTACTCACCATCAAATTGATTTCTGAGCTCTGCATTTTGGGCCTTCAGTAATGCGATCTTCATTCCCAATTCATGAATCTAAGAAATAACTTCTTGTTAACATCGGATAGCTGTTGAGAGTTAAGACAACACCTATCTTCTTTTTTTCTTTTTTCTTTTGTTTCTGTATGTTTGAGTAAGCATGTGTGCATGCATATGTGTGAGATATGAGCTAAGAATACAAACTTTACATTAATCTATAAGAAAATATTTACACTCTTGTAGACCTTGAATGCTCCTCGAGATATTAAAATACTCATCCTCAGGTGGAAAATAAACAAGAGAACTGTATATCTCTCCACCTTAGTGTTAGCTTTCTAAAATCCTGACATCTTAAAACAGTTCAATGCATGATATCTGGTACATGTTATGAAAGTACAATATGAGAGCAGGATTTACTTTTCCTTCAGAAGCCATTGCTCCAATCTCCTCATTTTCCTCCTGCAAGGTTCTACACTTGGCCACCAGCATTTTGCCCAGCTTGCTACCTGCGGTGAAGTTGAGAGCAGCAACATTGTCTAGCAGTTCTTTTATTTTCTTTTCTTTCTCTTCAACCAAATTCTGGTACATAAGGTACACAGATTAATGGTAAGTTCTCAATTTTATTCAGATTTCTTCATATATGCGAAAACAGTACTGAGCCAACATAATACAAGGAAAAGAGCACCAAGGTCAAGGAAACATGCAGAGAAAATTACATCTTTAGAAGGTATTTACAAGTAAAATTCTTTAAACAAAGATTTTCATATCGCAAGTGGGAGACCATGAGTCACCTTTAGACGTGTAAATTCCTCATGTATTGCTGGGTCAAGCAATAACCTCCTTGTCTGCCAGAGTCGACATTGAATACATTAGGATTTATCTATCAAGAAAGCTATATAACTAAAATAAGTATCCAGCTCAAGGTCATAAGTGTCCAACCAACACAGGAAAGCACAAAATTAGACAAATAAGGAAGATAACCAACAGAGAATCTAAAAAGATACAGAAAAATAAAAACCACAGATTAAGCAATAATGTTAGATATATTGCAAAAGAGTGCTCACCAAAAGCTCCAAGAGAGAGGACATGAGAATTTCCTATTATTGATTGGTTTAGAAACAACATGATATAAATACTGTACTGAGCACATCCAACCACTGAATATCAGGGAGACCATGACATCCAGCTTCCTTTCATATTTGATTCTATGTCACAGACTTGAGCAAAGCTTCTAAGTTCTAACTTGGAGAAAAAAAAAATTCTAAATACAATTCCTTCCTTCTATAATTCTGATTCAACAGTTTCATCCTTCTCTAGCAATGGCTGAAGGAACACAAATTTATCCCAAAGTTTCCATTAAACATGTTAAATCACTTTTCACCCATGCTATACATCATATGCAAGAATTATGGTTCAACGGACGCATAGAAGGCCATATGAACAAAAGAGAGGAACGAGAACAAGGATTCCTTGCATATAATCAAACATTAGTACCTTTAGATTAATAATTTATCTTCACATCCATGATCGATGAAGCACCTGAAAATTCGTAGGAAATGGAAGACCCGACATATATTGAAAGTCCATAAAATGTACTCAAACCTGGATACCCAACGCACTTATACATATTTTCCACCGAATTAACTACTGTCCTTATATAGGTAAGCTAAAAAAAGATATTACTACTAAATCTTGGCGTTTAAAACATTGTTAATCATCTTAAATATATTTTTCTAGTTGTAAATCATAATGTCACTATAGGCAAGGGAAAAAAAAATAGTACTCGAAAGGAGATGCTACTAGCACCTACACATGCACCAGCTGACACCACCTTCAGCATCACCACCAGCACTAGCATCACTGCCTCAACAAATACTAGCATAACTACCACTAGCCACCAACACTACCACTGAAGCAGCAATCAACAAAAACCACCAACAACACCAAAAAAAAGAAAAGAAAATTACTACAGCCACAAACCAAATTTCTAGAAAGCTTGGAAGAAAATCTGAAGAAACTTATGTCACCTGTATTTATGGAAGTCATTATGTTCATGTTAATCATCATAGACAAAAAATGGCAACCACTTAACACACAAAAGGAAGAAAAGTAATAGATGAAGATTTCCCATTCAAGAAAAAGAAATCATAAGTGACCACATAATCGTTAGTAGGCCCATGCAATTCATGTTACAGATTGTAAAAACTGACAGATAAGTCAAACAACACAATGTTTACCTGCACCGATGGTGGCCTCAACTGTGTCTTCAAATCCCTAACTGCAGACTGGAAATTCACTAATAATTCTCAGTCAAAGATGCCATATGAATGTAAAAGGAACTTATGAAGCTAAAGCTACCAAGAGATAATAAAACAACTGGGATATTATAATTTAAAAGTGATTGATAGGATACTCTAATTACGTAGTGGCAGGTACTGCAAAGAAAGTAAGCAACAACCTACAAAGCCTTAACTGTTTCATTGTTGCAACTTGCAAGAGACAATAAGTATTATAAGGTACTTAAGATATAAGATAAGTTCCAATCATATTAATTTGCCAATAATAATTCAAGCATGTGCATGTGCAAAGGACAAATGGCATTTTCCTGGAAACAGTACCGGTGCCACAGTTATGTGTAAACATTTTAAGACATGGAACTCAAGAAAGAAAAATGGCTTTTCGCTACTTCAGAGCATGCATATTAATGAAGCTTCATGCTAGTTTTGCAATGTCCAACATTGAAAAATTATGAAATATAGGTGATACTGTGATAGGACCATGTGTTATACGCTGACAATATATGTAGTTTATGAGACCTTGAACAATAACCATGTATTGCATTTCCAAACCACCAATTTATCGGACTTATAAAAATGGTATGTCCAGGTTATAATAAAAGCCAGTTCAGGCTACTGGACTGGATGTTATAAACTTATAATAGATAGAGTACCTTCAGGTCTGCAATTTCCTGTTCTCGTTTTGCAAAAGTTACAATGAATGCAGCTTCCCGTTTCTTTGCTTTCTCCAGCTGCCAAGAAATAAATAAGATGAATATCTAAAATTACAATCTGCAGTTACCATTCTATCTGTCTAGGCTGATGAATGTATAACCAACCTGCTCCTTCAGCGACTCCTCAGTTGACTTCAGATTTTTGAGATAAGATACCACCAATCCGGGTTCTAAATTGGAAAAAAAAAAAACTAATAAAGATTCTCCAGACATACTACATTTTAGCTGCATGTTAATCACACTTGCTAAATGCTAACCCGGAGTGGTCCCTGAAGGTGTAAATGGGCTATTCTGAAATGCTGAGTGCCACTTCTGGATTTCCAGTCTAGCAGCTTCCAATTCTCCCTGCAACAAATGCAAAATGATCATTTCAATTTTCAAGAATGATAGTGCCAATATTATAATAAGCTGGAATCTAATTGCAACCTATGAATAATGGGCACAAGTTAAGGGTACAAACATGGCATGTTACAAACATAATGCTTCAAATAAATCCTTAAAAACAAAATATAGTTCAACATTTTTTCTAGATATGCATATATTTATGTGTATTAAATGTACACTTTATGCTTGAGTTGATTTGACTGAGGAATTACATCGTATCTTGTGATAATATAGACAAGCAAGCATTTTATAATTTGTTCACAAGCAAAAGAGGTAACACAATGATGGAGACACCACTATTCATCACGTTTACTCTTATAGGCATAAAGGGCAGCACCCGCGGCTCCTTGGTTTAACGAAGATTTTGATTAGCCATATAAGGCTATTTTCATCTTTTTGTTTGTTAAGCTATTTTTATCTTTTGCTTTGTTTTGCCTATATAAAGACTTGTAATCCTCTTTTTATTGGTTAATGAATATTTTAAGAGTTTTCACATAATGAGTGTTTGTTGATAGATTCTAACACCCTAGTTAGTGGATTCCTCAGGTTTAGTTACTTTTCTTACTTGTTCTTCTCAAATCCGCAATCGAAGAGTTTGTCCTACATCACACAATGACTAAAACATGAAATGATGCAAGAATAATTAAACAAATAGGGAATAAGAGTAAGGTTGCACAATGCATACATCTAGTCTTGCTTGACTAGGCATTGGAGAAACCCTCATTAGAACACCCTTAAGATGCTGGAAAATATAAGATAATGCATTTGTTGACTATTAATCACAACAATATTTATTGTGGTATGAGCCCCAAATTCAATAAGACACACCACCAATTATAGACATTATAACCCCCAATTCCTCCATAAAATCCAAGAAGTATCCTGCAAATATGCAAGCCATACCAAGGAAAGGACAGGCTTTGCCTCTTTCCCTTGGTAAATTCAATGGTTTATCCCATGTATTAGTGATTTAGCACTCAGCCGCTTGCATAACACTTCCTTGGAATCTAGGTTTCTTTCTAGGACTTGAAGGTTGTGCCGACAAAGTACCGACACATAGCATGAGGGCCCCACACAACACCCCTTCTGTTACCTCTTAGTATCGATTTGTCACTATGAAGCGGTTAGAGGAGGTAAGTATCGGCAAAGAGAGGTCACTATGAAGCCGTCGTCCTCCTTTCATCTGCTACTTTAAGTTAGATTCGCTTTGCAGATCTTTTATTCTTAACCCAATCCAACATGTGAAGACTTTTAAAACCTTCACATACCAAGTCATCTTCAATCTTGGGTTAAGGCACACAAGAGAGGGAGAGGAGGGCCGTGACATGGGATGATGAGACGAATGGCAGTGGTGGAAGCTCCCTCCAATTCTCCTTTTCTTTTTCTCTCCCTTTCTTGCATAGGGTGGCGACGGCACGGTCGACAAGCCATGGGCAAGCCCATTTGTGGTGAAAAGAATATTAACCCTCCTTCCTTTTAGAAGAAGAAGAAGAAGAAACCTCGTCTAGATTGTGGGAGACAAAGAAAGTGTGGAGTCCATCACAAAAGGAGGGAGGAGGAGAAAGGGGAAGGAGATAAACTGGGGATTCTCCACAAGAATAATATTTTTCAATTTTTCATAATTTTCTTCTCATTTTAGGAATCATCACCTCCATATAAGGAGATGAGGAGATTATGTCAAATCACAACCTAAACTTATCAAAATCTTTTCTAATCTAATCTATAACTAAATTATGACTCTTTTACTTAAAGATAAAGCAAATCCTACCATAACTTATTTCACAAGAAATCAACAACCAAATCCCCTCGACTTTTAGGGGTTTTAAATAAATAAGACACTCTACAAACAAATCTAATTTTTAGATAAAAAATACATCCAAAAACTTATAATAAATGAAGATCTAATTCTCATCATTTCTTCCAGCCTAGGGCCCTCTTGAAATCAATTTCCTAACATTGGATAAGCACTTGTTGGAAAGTTAGGCATGAAGACTTTAGGGATAACTAGGTCAATGTGGCTCCTTTATTACTCTATCTCTCTCTTAAAACTTCCTATTAAAACTTCTTAAATCTGATAATAAGCTACTAGTCTACTGCAACTCTAAAGCTTTTTCTTCTTCTTTGACTTCTTCTCCTACTATCAACTAACCCATTTTTCCTGATTCATAATTCATCTATATCCCTGATCAATTTCGTAGAAACAGAAAATCAAGCAAATCACCATAAAGAATCTGACAAGTACATCTATGCTGCATAGATCGCAGCTCTCATAAGCTATTGACTTTGTTATTGGTAACCCAGAAACAAGGAATTCAGATAAAATAAGTCTTGTTTTGAACTATAAAATGTCACATAACTCCTGGACCTACTCTAGAGGAGATGACACATATACAAATTAGTATTAGGCTGCTTGAAACTAATTCTTATGCATTTGACTTATGGTGATCATAATTCATGATCGTCCCAAATATAAGTATATAACCATGTCAAGCTGTGCACATTGGGACCTAATGCTGGTTCACTAAGCAAAATCATCATTAGCGATTCTTGAAACATTACTGAAGTTCAGTTCAGAACATATGCCTTTTAATTGCAGCAGAGAAAAATCATCTCGTAACCGATTTTCTTGCATCCATTTAAAAAGTTATAAAAGTATAAAACTAAATATCCATTTCCAAACAAGCAACCTACTAGTGAGGCATAGCTGTATGTAATGATTTAAATTTTTAGACTACAACCTAGTTGAAGAAAATGGCTGATAACACATAAACCTTATGCTTTAATAAAACTAGAAAATTTATAAGTAATACATGATAGTACAGGGTAAACAAGATCAAAGCAACAAATTCCCTTAAAACTATCACAAACCTGGCATGTTGTGAGGCTCTCTTTACAGCTCTGCAGACTAACAGAAAAAAAAAATCAAGTCATAAGTTAAGCAATATATTCCAAAATATTATGATGAGATTCTAACTTCAAAGTAGATGTTACAGACCTTTCACGTAAAGACAAAATCATCCCTGTGGTAACACCAGGTACATTTTCTTCGGCTTTTGTCTTCCCCTAAAATTTCAAATTAAGGGTTCCAATATAAGATTCATGGACATCAGATATTTTCCTTCAAGTAAGCAGAAGATATGGATGAACTTCATTAAAACAAATTATATGGATTCACTCAACATAAAAGTTAAAGATGAGTACAGAAAGAAAATGATGGAATAAGCTTCAACTGAACTAAAGGCTAACAAATGGATAAAGCAACTGTGATGTGACTGATAATCTGATAAACATCATCAAGCATCAAATATAGCCTATTAAGCTTTGTAAATGTTTTATAATTTCTTCAGTGACATTATCTCTTGAGAATTTTCTCAATGCTTTATAACCGCTTAAAAATGCAACGTAATTGCAGGTGCATTTCTAGCTTCCAATGAAAAGCTAATAGGAGGATCACTTGGATCGATGTTTCAGGCTTATCCGCTTGTTTTAGTGGAGCGAGTTTTGAGTCATGGAAATGCCTCCTCAACCAATAGTGTAAGGTTGTGTACATCTTGCAATCTTTGGACCCTTCAGAAGCTAACATCCCACAAGACAATAATAGTAGGTTTTAGCCATCCTAAATTCATTACACATGTGCATGGGTACTATTATTTCTTAATCAGTTCTAAGAAGGCTGTTTGAAATACATGGACAGAATTGAAAAGCTCAGAGCCTAAGTAGATGGACAAAGATCAAGGTGGACATTCAAAACATTCAAAAACTACTAAAATCAAACAAAATTTTCAATCTCATAACAAAAATCAGAAAATACATGTGAAATATGTGATATGAACATACTAATCAAATTTGTCAACAACTACCAGATACATGCTAGCAAAAGCTGAAATTCCAGAAATAGGAAGACAACAATACGACTAAGAAACTAAAACTCTCAAACTTCATGCCTGTTATGCCCTAACATCAAGGTCTTAACAATCACACCCAGGTTTTAAGTGCTGCCAGCCTATCAACAAGGGCTGTGCTGACACATGATATAAGTCAATAATTCAAGGTCGTGCCGGTCCTTATGATTTGTGCCAGTTCATGACAAAGCTTTGCCACCAGGCACTTAAATTCTATCCTGCAGTAACTTGGTTAACTGGTTTCTCCGTTTGTCATTGTTCTGTTAAGTTTCTGTAATGTCATTATCCATAACACTCACTGTGTTAATTTTATGTCACATAGAGGAAAACAAATTCTCCAATTCCTACTCAGAAGCCACATGACGTGAAACAGAAAATGATACTGACAATATCACAATTAACAGATGGCACGATATAACAAACGAACCAATATCAGTTAATTTTATCAACGTTCAAAAAAGAAAGTATCTGATACATCTCAACTTATTGCAAATTTTCCAAACCTCTAAAAAAGACCATAAGTTGGCTTTTGACAACCCACAATTTGATTGAGCAAAAGAAAACACATTAGGGTCTTTAGTTACCTTCTTACTACCGAAGACATCGTCCTCTTCCTCTTCAAGATCTCCAAAGGCTCTTTTTTCACCTAAAACCATTAAAAAAAAAACAACTTTAATCGAGAAAGAGATGAAAAATAGCACTAGAAAGAGATGGGAGCAATCAAAAGTATAGCAAACAGACCAATTGATACTACCTGAGCTTTTACCGCCGCCGTGGCTTCCAGGATAATCGCCGCCAAAGTCATCTTCCTGTAGGCCAAAAGATCACCAAAAAAATTAAAAATACAAAAAGGCTTATAAAACAGGATTGGGGAGAGGCCCGAAGCATTGGGCATAGATCGGAGAAGGAGATAAGGAAGGAAAGAGAGGAAGCGGGGTAAAAAGAACGGATCAGAGATCTCTACGTCGTCGAGGTGAGGAGTAGCCATTGGAAATCCGAGAGCAAACCCTAATGCCCGTTCCCCTTTGTTGTTCTGCTCCTTTCGCGCTTCTTGCAACGGGAGAGTGGGAACGGAAGCCCCGGTTTAATTAATATTCACTTTGACTTAAAATTAAAGCCTACGCTAATGGCTATCACTTTAGTTAAACTCCCATCAAGACTTGACTCACTATCATTTTATGCTTGAATCATTTTAATACACTCAAAAAATAAATTTAACTTAAATAAATAGATATTATATTTTTCGAATAACATGGAATTTATAGGCACTGTGTTACCATAATATTTTCCTTTAAAGACAAAGATTATATTAAGCCGTTAACTCGGTACAAAAGTCTTCACCAGAATCGAAGCTAAACCTTCTTTTCTTTTTTGCAAGCTAATCAAACAGCATTATTAGTTAGGTTTTTGATATATTGATAGCGCGGAAAATAGACCGCTGAGACCGTTGACAATCTTTCAAAATGTCAATCAGAATTATTGAGTCTTACTCGAGCCAAACATTAGAGTAAACTTTCGAGAGTCGGGACTTTCCAGATAAGAGCTTCTGTGATGAGAGCCGACTTAGGGTTCTGAAGAACAATAATTTTTTATATATTTTTAATTTAGTAATATTGTTCAAAAGAATCAACCTCTCTAGAAATGCCCAACCCAACCAATTTGGGCCTACATTGGGCGGCTCGGCCCATCTTAGTGGGCTCGGCCCAATTGTTCTCCATCTTCCCTCTTTCCTTCTAGCCAGTGGCAGTAATAAAGAAATCAATCTCCTACCACCTCGATTGCTCGAAACCACAGAGGTAAGGAGGTATACGAGATGTATTCGCTGCGGAGAGGTCTTCTACTTTGCCACCGCAACCCTAATCTCTGGTCGAATGGGATCAGGGCATTCTCCACCTCCGATCCTTCTTCTTTGAGGAGATCCGTCGCTTCCCTCCTCGACTCTCTCTCCCTCAAGCAAGGTATTCCCGGATCCCTTACTTTGACTCTTTAAGAGCAAGATTCGAGTCCCGGTCTCTTAGTTGGTCTTGGTGTAAGTGTTATTTTCGTGCGTTCTACGCAAATCTCTTCAAAGTTTTGGAAATCCTCGCGAAAGGGCCGTATTCAACATCTGTGCAGCTAGTTTTATTACTCGTGTGTCGCTTCACATCTTGATTAGTCGCAAAGTGAGTAGAGAGGAACTTGGACAATCTTTACCTACATTTCCCACATTTTTCACCTTAAAAATCACTGCTTTATTCAATTCATTTAGATCCTGGTTTAAATCTGATTAGCATCTCATCTTATCTCATATCTGGGTATCTCGATAATAAGGGAATTTTAACCAGTCATTTGAGACGATTGTTTCTTCTCTACGTGATTTGTGGGATGGGATTCGGGACTAAACCCAATTATTTTTCTTTGAGAAGTAGTTATGGTCGTGAATGATTGATCTCTGGTCAATGTAGTCAACTTGGTCATGACAACATATGGGAGGAGGACTTCTTATGCACATTATGTGCAACTACTTTGTCTCTTCTTCCTATCTGTACTGCCAATATAAATTTTGTGACTTTTAGATCGTTCTTTGTCTAGCTTTTACTTAGGATCAAGAGATCCATTTAGCACGCTAAAACTCATGTCCTCCTAGTAATCTCTGAATGGTGCATGAAGGATCAATTCTTTTCCTTTTAATATGCGTGAAGGATTACTATGGTAGACACACTCTTGCAGCTTGCAGATATGTGCAACTGCATTAAATTTGAAATAACATGGTTTTTTTGAAAGGTCAAACGCTGGTGCAGAACTGTGGAGATAGTGATATTGGGAAGCTTGTTGTCGAATTGGCAAAGGAGAGGAAACTTCAAACTATTAGCATAATTGAAGACAAACCTGGTACTCCTGAAATAATTGAAGAATTGAAGGCCCTTGGTGGGGATATAGTTGTTCCTGAAAGCTACACAAAGACATGGTATTTTCTCTATCTTTTTCCGGAGGCAAATCTAGAGGACACTTGATCTTATTTGTAATAGAATGGCAATTATTTTAAACTAAAGGTTCAGGTAAACTTTTCTATTGCTAGATCCAGTTGTCCGTTTATGATCAGTTTGGCAATTTTCTAAAGTTGAAGGCCTTAGGTATGTTCTTTAGGTTTATAGATTGATTTATGACCCCTCCAAAAAAAAGAGGAAAAAAATCTGTGTTGAGCACTGTCTTGTCAAGGAAGATCAAGACTTCTTGTCATCTAAAAGTATTATGCAAGTTTCTTGTTGTATATCTCCTCTTAACAATTTCTACATCTGTCTGCACTTCTTTTCTCAATTTTATTGAGTTCCATCCTATTACTCAGGTATTTAGTCAGTCAGCTAATTATATTATTCCTGATTAGCTATGGATATGATATGTTCGATGGAATATCGGATACCACATTTTGGACAGTCTATGTAGTCGTATTCTGTATCTTGAGCACAAGGTATAAGTTAGTTTGAGTTATGATCTTATGATGGCCAATAAAAGAGTTAGTTTGACCATTTATCACCCCCTGAATATGGCTTTCAAACTGTTAATGTAAAACTGCCGCTTCCTTTTCTGCTTATGTATTTGAAGATCTTAATCTTTAGGATCACGATTCTTTTGTTTTTTTTTTATATAGCTGGGTTTTAAGAGAAAATGTCTTGTTTCTAACATGTTTATTACCCTTCAACTTTTTAGTGCTTCCAATTGATCTTCCCAAATCGAGTTCTTTGTTTGTCCAATTCGTTCTACAGCCTTTGCTTTAGATATTGGTAGGCTGTTGAATATCTGTTTTCTTGACAGAATGACACCCATTCTTTTTGCCACTGTTGAAGAGATACATATGGACACGATTATGAAGGGGCATAACCCTAGTGGCTTGTCTATATATTATTGCACTTATTTGTTCTGCATTTAGTTTCCTTATACTTGTGTCCATCCAACCATCTTGCTTTCTCATGTTCTCCTCTGTCTATATTAGAGGCACTGTATAGAGAGATAGATGACATTCTTGTGCGTTAACCATCTCTACTGTCTCTAGCAGGAAAAATTAAGTTCTATTAGAAACTTACAATTTTAAGGCTGTTGAATATATTATCCTTCTCTCTATACTTTTCCATTTTCTAGCATTAATTCTTTCTTGACCTTTATATTTTACTAGTCAAAAGAAAATTTTCTATCTTTAAGATTAAAAGTTGATAGTTCTTGATATTGGATCTAGTAAGAAGGTATATAAATATTACTTAAAATTGTTGTTTTGTTTAGTTACACAGTTGGCACCTGTGTTGTATACTTGTATCTGTGTATGGACTCGAGTAGTACACTTATGTGCATGAAATTGGCTCAAGGAAGTCAAAAGAATGTTTTATATTTGTACTTCATCTGATTTATTTTATTTTTTCCTTTCCTGTTGGCTTCTTTTCTTAACTCAAACATGAACAATACATATCAGAGACAAGAAGTATGAACAGGATAATTTAACAAACTTCTTAAGGTTCCTATCTTTTTTACTAATCTTTTAGAAGACTCTGCTGCAGACTGAATTTCTTCCCAGGGGAAAATTCTGAGATTATTTCAGTAAGCAACATGTTATATACCACAGCCAGACAGGGAATGAGACTTGTTTGATCCATATATCTTAAGTAATTACATATGAAACCAATGCAAAGCAATACCTCCTAGAGGAGGAAGGTTCCAAGTTGTCTTTTGTGGCTGCAATGTCTAGTTGGCATTGCATATTAGTCAATACATGCCAATGCATTGTGTTGCCTGAGTATATGTTAACCCTTTGGAAAGGGAATTCGGAACATTTAGATACTATCACTCATGGGTTGATTGTTTTCACCTTATGCACATTCTTGGTGGTCAATCAACACTCATTTCTGTCAGTCTGTTTGAGACACAATCTTGATACTGCAAAAATTTTCTCTTTTAGTCATCCCATTGGGCATTGTCTGTTCTGTTTGGCATCAGTGTTATCACTTAACTCCTTGCTGCATGTCTTTTAATGAGAAAGTTTTAGAATAATTTATTCATGAGGTAGTGTTGGAGAGTCGGGTCAACTTATGATTTTGTTAGTGGATAATTTGATTGTGTCTCACTATAGTGACTATAAGTTCTACTGAAGCAGGGCCATCTTGAACCAAATCTGCTTTCTCTTTTATTATTTTATGCTTTTAAGATGAACCTCTTATTGTGGTCCAAAGAGCTATCTGGTTTACAAATTACATTCATAATTCCTGATTATTACCTAGGAAATGTAAATTTTGTACTGTGTAAGTGCTGAATAGACAAATAGTTTATGAAGGTACACACAGCTAATATCGTAACTTATTCAGGAAATCAGGAATTACTAGATTCCTTGAGTTGATTAAAGCTGATTGCTACTGTCCCCTTTATACTGATGTTTCATTGTTTCCATCTGACTTCATTCAAACCATGATCTGAATATCTTTTTTCCTGTCCTTGTAATGTGTGTTTTCTTTCTTTATCCAGATCAAATATATCATCAACACAATAGCTACTGACTTTTCTTTTGCTATGCCATTTCTTAAGTGAAATTGGTACATCATTCTATTCCTTGTTTTGAATCTCTTGATTGTTTAGAAATATACACAATAGAGATATTCACTTCAGTTGTTCTCTAGCATGAGCTAAGGAATTATTTGAATCTATTTTAGTTCTTTTAATGTGAGGTTCTGAATAGACCAGACATGCTTTTATTTTAAGCTTCTCCATTCAGAGAATGAATCTTCTCTTCTTCATTGAGTTCATAGATCTCGCAAGTTATTAGGAACTATTTACCGTTCATTTATATTTTGCAGTCATAATTATAACTAAATAAGTTGTTTCTTCTTTTCCCTTAAAAGTTCAAACAAACTATGTAACTACATTTTAAGGTGCTAATGGTATGCAGAAGTTTTTTATGTTAATATTGTTTGGCTCCATTATCTGCTGCCAGAATGGTATAAGTTGCTTACATTTTTTGAAAGTAAATATGCTATCTTTTACCCTTCCAATGTGAAATGACTATGCTTGTAAAGACATTGCAGAAATTTCTTATTTCAAAATTTTAGTTTCTTTCTCCCCTCGTACAATATTTTTGTTACACCTGGCTGAAGAAATCAATTATTTCTCTTTCCAGGTACATGAAACGGCTAGTTAGTGAAATGAGCCCTTCAGCAGGCATAAATTTTGGTGATGGGTACCAGGCCACTGCTGTCGGTAAGGCTGTGGTAGATGGAGGAACTTTGGTTTCATACAAGAAAAAGCTTCCAAAGCATGTTGTTTATGATGGAGCAGCCCGCAAAGAAATTGAGTGGGACGCATTCACAAAAGAGAAGAAGCTCAAAGTGTTGAATGTGTAGTCTGGCCCTATTGGTTCTTTTTCTTCTTCTTTTTTTTTTGAATATAAGGAAAACTAGAGCTGTCGCTCTTGTTCAGATTTACCTGTTTTGCTTTGTTGCTACCGATAAAAATGAGGTTTTCCACCACCTTCAAATAATTAGGTAGAACATGATTATTCTGGACTAATCAGCTGTCTTATTGTACGTGATGGATTCCACTGGAAATTATGTACTGTTCAACTTATTTCTGATTTTTTGTTCTATTTTTATGAAGTCATACTGCAAAAGTTGGGTAATTTGGTGTTCAGCCAACTGATTTGCTATGAAACGAAACATTAAATTGTGGTAGGTTGTCATTTTTGAAAGATTACACGATTCAATAATGCAGGAATCTGATGCTTTTTTTTTTCCTTCCGAGATCTCATATTTGACTTTGAAAAAGTGATTAGTTATGATTCACTCCCTGAGGAGAACAGGATATTATTTTCAAGTGAAATGTGAAGATTTTGTTTTTTTCTTGACACAATGCTCCATCCTTTCATGTATAACAAAGCATGATATTATGGCCTGGTTACTTTTTTCCTTTGATATATGATACGATTAACAGAGTAGAAACTATTTGATACGGGAGTGTAGGTGATATATCCTTCTTGTCTAGTTAAATATGTTATCACTGCTATTCTTTGAATGCCCTCAAGTTACTCTCTTTTGATTTAAATCTCTCAACCAGTCCCAAATTTCGAACAGTCGTTGCCACTGCAGCCTCAATCCAGCACGATGTCGTGCTTCAGCTTGAGCTGGTGTCTCTGCTTCCATATCTGCTTCACCTACACCACCAACAACAAATTAAGATGTGAATCTTAGCTAAATAGGCCTCTATATGATCTGCACTAAGACTCTTAATTATATTCTGAACTGATGATGGTCACCGAGAGAGAGAGAAGTATACTTATGGGGTCCTCATGTTGTTCCTGCTGCTGTTTCAATTGCTTGCTGAAGGATTTTGCAGCTGCAAATACATCATTAGGCCTCTCCCATCCTCCTCCAAACACACCATGAGCCTCCTTCGGCTGCGGTCGTATGAGAAACTCGAGCAGCGGCAATTCTTCACTCTCCACCCAATGGATGCAGTTCACAGGGCATGAATCAATGGACACCTGCCATAAAAATAATCTCTTATCACATAACCAGTTGATCCAAAAATGTAAGATGTTATGTATATACATCATAACTTAAACAATCTCGCACTAGTTCCCAGCAAAACATAACAAGTATGGATGTTATGTATCACTCTTATCTTTGAGGATTATTGCAAAGCAATAATTTTCATAACGATTGCTTTGTTTCCACTCTTCTAGTTGTTGTTAGTTTAAGTTTTAACAAAAATAAGTGGATAACATGAAATATAAGACTCGAGATAGCATGTCGAAAATGTAAGGCATAAAATCTTAATTGAGCCACCATTTTTTTTTCTTTTCCATTAAGACAATAATGCAACTATGCAAGAAAAACAAATGAACATAAGGGAGGGAAATATAAGACCTATGCTTGTGTTATTCTAACCTCGATCTTCTTCTCGGAGTCGCCGAATTGAACCTTGATACGTGCACATCCTAGAGCTTCATCCATCACAAATGTCTCCCCTGCGTGGTGCACACACTCCCTGCAACCTGCGAGGATTGCCATGCTATCCCATGAGGATGGAATGATAAGCTGAATAGCATCTAAGAGAGAGGATGGTTATAGCTTGGTGTTTGATGCTTCACCTATGCATTTATTCTCGTCTACAAAGAGAGCTTGGGATCTCACTGGTCCATTCCATGAGCTATAACCATTCCCGGAATAATTGCTTTCAAATCCTCTTCTCCTCTTGGCATTTGCACCATTATAATTTCTTCTCCTATCCTCTTTCGTTAAAGCACGGTATGCCTCATTCAGCAGAAGAGTGAATTCATGACCCTTTGATATATGAAACACCATTAAAAAAGTGCAACACTTAATCTTTTTTCTTTTTCTTTTTTTCCTTTACATACACATATTTCAATCAGTAGAGCCACATATTTGATGTTTGTACTTTGTGAGAAATATATTAAACAAATGCCTACTTCTACTCAGTAAAATAAGAACAAAAGAAGATTCATCTGGTTTAAAACAACATCAGGCCCACAATAAGTGATGCAAATTTTTTACTTTTACCTTAATGTGAAAAAGCTTACTCAAGAATATTAAGTCCATTTTTGCACCTATAGTTAATATAATTCATCTAGATAGTATCTATCCGGCAAGAAAAATACAGGGAGTCAGAATAATAAAAGATCTATCCCGTAAGAAAACTAACGCCAAAGTTGTTTGAGACATTAAAAACAAAATACAGGGGGGAGTTCGAATCATAAATATCCATATAGAATGGTATGAATGATAGTGAAGGCAACCATTAGAGTGATTGTTTATTATAAATTTCCCTTATTTCCTTAAACAAAATTAAGAATAGAGTGAAAGAAAGGAGTGGACCCTATGGCCAGCAATATCAGGATGGTGTTGCTTCTGTAATCTCCTATAAGCCTCCTTGATCTCCTGAGTAGAGGAGTCAATTGACACCCCAAGCACTTGATAGTAATCTTTAGGCCCTGCTGCTTCCTTCCCAGCTTTGGAACTGCAGCATCTTATGATGCTACTTGGTATCTGTCTCAATCTAGTAAACAGAGAAAGGAAGGAAGGAAAGAAAGACCAGTTAAAATAAGATCAGAGAATAAGAGAGAAACTACAAAGAGGAAATCCAGATTACTAGGTAGTGGATCGATTGGTGCTCACTTTGGTCCTGGCTTCCATGCGGTGGTCAAGTGGTTTGGATGAGTTCTTGGAGGTTTCAGGAGTGAGAGATGGATAGAAGAGGAGGTGCTGCAGTCTATCATTTTTTCTGTTCTTTTCTTTCTCAGTGGTTTCGTATTGTTGTTGCTCATTGCCTTTCTAGTTTCTACTCTTCGTTGTGGATGGGATGAAAGAAGATATTTGCACGTTGCTTTAGAAAGTGTTATTTTTTTATAGGATATTTCCTGGTGGGGTCCAAAGCCTGGGACTACATCCTCTGCAGGGAGGGTTTCAGGAATTTCTTACTTGGCACTCTTAAATAGCATGAACGAGTTTTCGACCAATTTAGACCCTCCTTTTTTTTTTTTATAACCAAAATGAATTGTCCATCAAACTTATTACAAATTAAGGTCTAATTCAGCTTTTTTTTAAATGCTAACCAGTTGGACGTTTTTATGGTCAGATAATATTTTTTTAACTATTAAAAGATTAAGTTAAAGAGATTTATATATATAAAATGTTGCTCAGTTCAGTATTTTAGATCAGTATTTTTATTAAGACTATGGATGGCCGTGCTGGCGGCGTATCGGCACATGGCACGAGAGGTGCCGCACTGCACCACTCCTAAGAGTTCCGTCGCTCACCGTTGAGGTATCCGTTGTCAATCACCATCGCCGTCGCCGATCGACAAACGGCAATGGCAGGTGAGTGGCGAGTGGCGGTCGGCGACGACGAAGGTAAGTATCTCGTTTTTTTTCTTCTCATCCTCTGCTGGCAAGTGTCACGGCACGTGCCGTGCGCCGACATGGTCCGTGTCTGTGGCACAACCATCATTGATTAAGACTATATAGTAAATTAGACCTTATTTGATAATAAATTTGAGGAGCACCTCCCTCTCTATCGAGCTCTCCCTTAATTATCTCTCTTTGTTTTCATCGTGGCCCTGAATGGAACTAATGATGTTTGCTATCCTTCCCTTTGCCGATGAGACCTCGCTCCTCCGCTTTGGTTGATTTTTTTTCTTTGGGGCGAGATATGTAACTTTTCAATCTCTCCCCTGCCGTCGCCAATTTTCTGGCCGACGACCTTCATGGTCGAAGAGCTTGAGGGTATATCATGCCTGCGGCATTGGCGAGTACTTGGGGCTTCGAGCTCCTCCGTCGTAGTCCCTCGTGAGCTGTGATAGACCCCCCACCACTTTCTCCTAGAGTTACTACCCTTGCCTTGCCACTGTGTACTGTGCCATCTCTCCCATATCCAGCGCCAAATCCATATTGGCCTCCATTCCATCCTCTTCCTTCCTCTACTTACAGCCACTGATTTTTATTAGACTTTATTGAGTTGAAGCTGCTCCCTCCTCCTGTGGCCGGTCGGCGATAGGGGGTCGCCGAGGCACTCCCCGCCGTTGGCTTAGCCTTTTTTACCGTCGTCACGGGGTTAAGCTAGAGTAGCTCGGGCTGGCTTGGCTCGAGGTCGTATTAATTAAAAAGTTCATCTTCTTTTTCCACAGACTAAAGAGAAAATTACAATAACTATATGATACATATACAATTATTACTCTTCTATTTCACAGTAATTATTCCTTTATAGTTCGTAGTTATTTTATGTATTGCGTAAGTAAATATATGTGAGAGTGGGAGCAAATATTTATTATTGCTCGCGTCTTTCAGAAGCAAAAAGTGACATAATAATACATATTTTATGAAAAAAAATGGCTTACAATACCAAGAGAAAAAAAAAAAGAACTGCGGGGTGGTCGTCTAAAAACGTGCATGTGTTGTGTTTGTACAAATTACCCACTGTCTTTACACAATGTCTTCTTAAATTTTTTAACTTGCCTCAGCTCCCATGTATCTTCCACTGTGGTGGACTTTGGAATTAGCCTTGTATAAAGCTCGCTTAGGGCGTTTTCTATAATTTAATGGAACATAGGACTTTAGATTAGAAGCAGTGAAAATATAAGGTTTACAGTGAAATGAACTACAAAATATCCCTGTAGAGATTTTGGAAAGTATGGAATTTGTTTTCCTTGTTGGAGTCTTCAACATCGATGTGGGCGGACCAGTAAATGGTCATGCAGTTGATGTAAGAGGGTATAGAACAAAGGCACAAAAGATATTTGCACAAGGGAAGGTTGCATGCATGACAAGGAGATAAATGCATAAATCATTGACAACAGAAGAAAAAATTTCCTTTTCTTATTGAACTTTAGGTACCTTAAATAATATTTAGTTATATTGTAGGCCTTACATAAGTGGTTTATTTATGTATAAGCGACTATAATACATAGTATCCTTGATAGTTCGCCTTTATGGATCCAGAACTTTTACAGAGCAAGTGTGGAAGGCAAAAGAGGGAGAAAAGTGAAAATTTCAGCATGAGCAGCAGTACCTTTGGAGTGAAGCAATGCTGCTCAGCTACAAAACGTTCTACAATGAATAAATCACATCTGCGGTCTCGTTTGGACGACAAAAATCTTTCCATCCCTTACCACTCCTTCAATGTCCTGCGGGGAGCCATAGAGCTCCTCAATGGCACTCCCAGCCTGAGCAATGCTGGAGAGGATTGAGTTGCGGAAACTGCCATCGGTGATCAGGCGATCAGACGTGTAATCGAGAACCACCTTTTCTTCCTCATCCATGGGCACGCTGTAATTTGATTAGAAACATAAACACCATCAATTTGAGCACATATAGTTATTTTCCTAAATACTATATATTTTCTGGAACATTGCATGATTAGTTACACTTGAAGGTTGGGTCATCTTAAAAAGGAGCACTGACCTGTCGTAGAGTCCAGCTCCAGCATAACCTTCCAAATCTTCACCATTAGAATCAGATCTGAAGATGATTGATCTTCTTATGAACAAGCCAATTGGTTTACTTGGGTAACCCAAGACCTGTAAAAGGGATGGAAAGAGCTCACTTCTTACATATGGAAAGATGTTCTTCCATGACATGCTTGCAATTGTTGGCAAAGGATGATGCCTTACCTTTGGAGAGTTTAGATCGT
The DNA here is from genome assembly GCF_048772165.1 of Typha angustifolia. Taxonomy (NCBI): domain Eukaryota; kingdom Viridiplantae; phylum Streptophyta; class Magnoliopsida; order Poales; family Typhaceae; genus Typha; species Typha angustifolia. The sequence continues at coordinate 4,855,211 of NC_133246.1, read as the reverse complement.
TCTTCTTACAGATGAAGCTTAAGGCACGACCTGGGTAGGCTCCCACTAGTGTCTCTCCCAGTCCTTTCACCACCTGCACGTGAGATGGAAATGAATAAATATCTGATAGTGAAGAAACAGTGTAGGAGTAGCTTCTATTTCCAAAACCATACCTCAGCATATATCTCTGATGCGTCTCCAGTTGATGGGTTAGTAGTATGGATCACAAATGCATAATCTGCATTTATAATTTCTTGGACCAGGACAGCCATGCAAAGATAGTCATGATCCAACTTTACTTTACGGGTGCTGAAGTATGCTCTCTCGTTCCATTTTGAAGCCCATACCTTCATGGAAATGTCTCAATTAGAACTAAGTGCTAATGGCTCCTGAAGTCTCCATCACAACGAGACTGTTGATCAGAAGACTGAAATCATAGATGACTGAGATATGATAAAGAAGATAATGTGTATCTACTTAACTCCTGTTTTTCTGTACTTTTGTCTTTACAACATTAATCTTCTTTCATGACCATAATGAAATTTAACTGGGCTTATTCAGTTACTTTTAAAAATGTCTATAACTAGGCTTATCCTAAGTTATTCTTACAAAAAAAGATGAATCTGCTTAACATGAAGAATAAAATGGAAGGAGGCTTTAAGATTTTATAAAAAACATTTGCTTTCTCTCATGCTAATACTGTAAGATAAAGTGATCCGAGATGATGTTATTTTTTTTTAAAATATTGATTTAACCTATCAGATTTATGACATAGATCAAATGAATGAGAGGAAAGATTAATCATATACAAATATTAGAACTGGAAGTCCCCTAAGACTGGCAAAGTGGCCTAGACCTGTGCAGCTAGCTTCTGATGTTAAGAAAGGCAATACAAATTAAAGAGAAGTATCAGTCCGTAAATGAAAAGCCAGCTTTAAGAAAACATACCTACATCCATAAATGAAAGAAATAGAACTTCCATCTAATCTATGGTGCAACTTGTCCTTACCTTTCATTGAAATTTGGCATAGCCTTTCAAAGAAAGCATGGACTGTTTTTACAATACAGACTGGATTTCTCACCTTTTTAATTGCCATCCATGCTTGTTCCCACCGAGATTCACCTTCATCACCAGGCCATGGCATTCCAGCACCATGCATTTTTTCCTTCAACTCTTCTACCTGAAATACCATTTATTGAGTGCCTCATATATCAGGTTACCGGAAAAGACTAATCATCTTATAAATTGTACCTCTGAAATACATGATGAATTATATAAACTAAAAGAAGCTACAGGATGGAAAGTTACGGTGCAACTTCAGAATGGACGAGGCAAAGTAAAGCAGTCAACTCACTAGTAGGGTCTATTCTGCCATGATAAATTTGGCACATGACAAGGTCACAACTAAGGGCATCTTAAGATATACATTAGCTGTCATCATCCTTAAAAAAATAATAATGTCTATTGGATATCTCACAACTTCACAACAATTTCCAAAGTTAGTTGTCAGAGGTCAATTGTGCCCCTTGTTGGAAAATGTAGATTTCCTAACTCTTTTATTGTTTTCCTTTTGCTCCACTTTGTCTCCAAATGTTGGTTGACTTAACACAACAGCATATAACAAATAAATTTAATGAGATCAGAGCTTGTATTCTGTCAGTATTTGTATGCTATACAAAGAAGAGCAGGAAGATTTCCATCAGATATCCAAGAAAGAGATTGAAGTATACAAAGGTGAAATTGACAGATTTCTCACATTAGTATGATTTGAAATTTAATATTTCTTTCATATGTGGTGAAATATATAAAGGGTTTTGGACCAGTTGGTCTGAAAATCAGCCACTACATAATGATGAAAAAAATCATCTATGTATGCAAGACCTTGAATTTCTATAGAGCTCCAGCCTTCAACTATACTTGAAACTGCTACAATCACAATCATCATGTTTTGATGATAAAGAAGATTAGATTTGATTGAAGAGACTTGAAAGTCCTCAAAGGATGGCAAGGACAAAATTTTAGAGGACTTACTTGATCGTAAGAAAATATAACTAAGTCAAAACCTATTACTCTGAAGTTTAAAGTACCCAAAAGGAATATACGACATTGAGACCTATTATTTGATATATAAATATCAAAAAATTTGGAAAGAACGATCATCTGGACGGCCTTGAGTTTTCAACTTATGGGAGCAATCTAAACAATTTTGGCCACCTGGAAAGTTACAACAAACATCACTAATGATCATCCCATTTAGTTATAAAGTACAGATGTACTCAGAGAGTACGACTGCAGAATTCATGACATTTTACTACCTTTTTATGAGAAGCTTATCCATATAAAGAACCTAGGATACCTGCTTCAAATGTTCAAACTTCAAATATTAGAATGAATTTGAGAGCAAATTACAAGAAATAGAATAATATTTTGCTAGCATTCCATAACATTCAGGGTGGATTCTAGAAAACAGTTATCACAAAATTTTGTTGGATTTAGAAGGATGAAAACTTTCTGGCCAACAAGCAGAAACTCAGAGAGCCAACCTTGTAGAATAATTTTTCAAGGTGCATATAATCTATGCTTATTTTTTTCAATCTGCATCATAGTAAGCTTTTATGCTAGAATTTTGATATTCTTACCAACGGACTTGGAGGTGCTAATTGAAGAACTGTTTTTCTTATTTCACCAAGAGCACTAAATTCTCCCTGCGTTAGCCTTTTCTTCAACATCTGTAGGTTGCTAGCTACTTCCTGAGAATTAAAAGAGAAAGGAAAAGCATCATAGAGCAACAAGATCAGCGTCATCTCAGATTTGTGGACCTTTTAACATGAGCTAAGCTAAAATGTAAATCAAGCTGACAGTAGTATCGCCTAGTAAAACCAGCTGATATCATTACTCATTCATACTTCTTACCATAAGATACTACTGAAAGAATTAAGTATAGACATACAAGAGAAGCTACTAATCACTAGATCATTCTAATTATTCACATCAATGCACACAACACAACGTTCAGAGATATCGAACCAACTCTGGATAATGCAAAAAACTGAATAATTTAGTGTTTCAAAAGGCAACCACACCAAAGAACATTAAACAGGAGTAGATAATTTCAATTAAGTGCATCAAAAAGTTCCAAATTACTAACTTATGAGCATGTAACTAAAAAAAACAGAACTACACAGAAAACACACAACTTATAGGATATTTTTTATATCTTTAAACGTTCCCAGCAATGACACAATCTTGGTGCTTGAATTTTGAACAAATAAGAATGTTCAAGATTATAGATCAGAAAGTATGTGATTATAGATCAGGAAGTTAAGAACTACACATAATAAACGACCTATCTATTATATCATGCTGCACTGCTTAGGTCATAAACAGGTCACTTACTTATCTGCTATGATAGCTGACGACATAAGAGAGGCACCTACCTCCTACCCTGTTGATCAAGGATTGTATAGGCAATGGAGCTGCTTATTAAAATGTGTGATACTACACTAGTTATTTTACACATGCATACTAGCAGATATTATGCATGCATAACATGTCAAGGCCTGGCAATCTTTGTCCTTAGAAAGCTTCGTGCTAAGGACACAGCATCTGGGCATGTTCACCAAATTAAACCCTCGCGATGCTTCGGTCTTCAGACATTTCCTCTACACATACAAGAAAAGTGATTTCTCCTACTATACATAACTCATATAGCTAATCAGAAAAGAATATTATGATATGAAAATCACCCACTTATGCTTGGCTATTCTAAAGACTCATATTTTTGTATGCTTACTTTAAACATGTATATGCTATGCATATAAACATAAATAGATACTTATGAAAGAATCCATATGAATGTCTAAATTTTAATGAGAATGTTAGTTAGCTGCCTGCCCCATCCTTTCCACACATAAGTGGTCATATTACGAATACCGCACAAAACACTTTCCTGTGCATGATCAGAGTAACTTACTCCAACTCTTAAGCAACAAATCCGCGTCTACTTGAAGCATAGAAACCAGAGAAGCATAGAGCGAGATAGAATCTCCATGAGTTTTCTTTCTTAGATATCAATATCTATAACACAAAGCAACCATGAAAATGAGAAAGGAGACCCACCTGGTTTACATCATCAGATAGAACCTTCTCAAATACGCCAAATGGTAGTGCAATTGAGGTCGGAATCCCAACCCATTGAGGCACTTTTCCTTTCAGAAATGATATATTCCGTGATTTAGCCCCAACCTGTTAGTACAGAAAAATGAGGAATCATTACTGCGGGGCATAGAGGTAACATGCAACCTAGCTAAACATTAGGAATTATTAACTTTATTTGCAAAGGGAACAAAATTTTGGTTCCTTCTAATGAGCAACAAGCTCTTATCATTCTATATTACAGTTGAGAAAAATAGTAAACCAAAATAATACTGGAAAAACTCAAACGTGGTCCATGAATATGCTAAATGCATGTTAGGTTACAAACCATTTCACTGGTGAATTCCTCAGCTGATATGGCATATCTGCCAATAAACTGCTTCTTGACTAAATTTACAGCCGGTGAAGATTGATCATCTGTAATGTTTAAAGAACTCGAACCTGACAGTTCGCTTTCCTCTATCACCCTAAAGAGAGAAAACCAGGAAACCATGAATAATCAAATAAACCATAAATATATAACCAGAGTTGCTTCAATCAGAATGATGTTAGGAAAGTGAAAGTGATAATAGTAAAGATGTATAGATGCCTTTTGGTAGTAGGAAAAGGATTAGTTCTTGATGGGATATACAAGTTTAGGAGATAAGATTTTACCTATATACAATATCTGCAGAAGTGGGTTTTAGGCGAAATAGCTTCCCTTCATTTGCTTGAAATTCAGACAGAATGTTAGTGTCAAAACATGTTGCGAAGCATACCTTACATAGGGAAAAAAAACATATTAAGACATTGAAATATATTCCAAAAGATAAATTCATTAGAAGTAACATCAAAATTCAGTAACTTCATTTAATGATGTGAACCAAAAATAACCTTGCTGTTTCTTGCTCTCACAGAGACATGAGATAAAACATCCGGCATATCAGGTGTAAGCACAGCAACTGTGCCATCTGGTATTTCTTCCTCCCCCTTGACACTTTTTGCCACCAGAACAGTTGGTCGGTCATAAGATATGTTCTGGACAGATAGTAGTTCATCGATAACTACGACATAGCCAGCTACTTCGACAGGACTTATAACCTGCCAACTGCTCAGTGAATGAAACCCAGGTCAGAACATGGATTATGCCATCTGAGGATGTCTTTCTACAATCACCTATATGGCATGTAGATCATGTGTCATTAGATGCAGTAAAAAATGGAAGGATTGACAAACCTTCCCAGATGTGCCACTTTTCGGAGAGTGGGATCAAGTCGATTAAGAAGTGTAGACAAAGAAGCAGCTGATCCACTACGAATAATTTCTTCTGTAAATATGTTTACCTGCAGGACAGAATTTATTAATGCAATTATCTAGCTGAGCCAAATATGAAAAGATAGTACGTACTGCCCATTGATCAACTCCAAGTAATGAGCCAAGGTATTCAGCTGAAGGTTGCAGAATATGATGGTACTGTTCTCCCTTGCTTGCGAGTGCAAGTCGTGTTCGATCAAGAAATGCTTTTGCATATAATGCCCACTGGTCATCTTTTCTCTTGGACATCTCTAGTGCATGATTCCATCCCTTCAGAAACAACATCCAGATAGAGTCAATCATTTCTAGACCAGAAGGATAGGAATGAGCAAACCCTATTCAGATGCCAAAAAATGTCATAACTCCTAATTGATATGATATTATCATATTACCAAAAAATCTAATGGCAATTGACAATTCACAATTCATTAGAGTGATCATCATGATTAATATTCAAGACAACGATTGTTGTGTCGAAGGCATGAGGCATGCCAACCAGCATGCCCCTGCGTGCCACTAGCATGTATTGGCAAACCTTAAAATATTTTATCTTTTAGGGTATTTAAGATGTTTTTGGGTCTTCGGCATGTTAATCTTTAATTCTTGATTTAAATATAGTATTAAATCCTACAATAGAGTTTTTTCTCTTTAGATTATTTTTATAAATGACATTCTTTTCTTAAAAATATAGGAATGGTCAAATAGATATATTATTCAATCACATAATATGATTGAACATATTCATAAAAACTAATATTAATAATTGAACTCTATAATATGATTGAAAACAAAAATTGTTAAAAAAAAATGGGCTCCACATGACGTATTATATTTGTCACATGATAAAAAAAGAAATTATAAAATATTTTAAATTTACTACTCTAGTAGATTTATTTCAGATCAATAAAATGTGTTTTAAACCTCATGCTCGTATCGGTCGGCACAACTTGGCACAGAGATGTGCCACTGGCATACCTTGTGCCAGGGGCCATGTCATTATCGACATGGGGAGTGCCGACCAACACGGCCATTATTAATTTAAGATACACATTTTTTGCACTCTAAGTTATAGAGTGATCCATGCAAGTAGAGACAATCTAAAGTACTACAAAGTGTAGTGCATAAAACAGCTGATTCATAGCTCATAATTAGATTGTTCATATTGATCATGCTTTCACTTGAAGATGGAGGATTTGAACTTATAATACATTCAATATCAGGTTATACAAGTTTAACTATATAAAATTTTGTCCAGATGCTTTTACTATGAATAATTGTGGAAAATTAGAGCTTCATTGGAAGTATGACATTTAAAAGATTTTCTGATGATATAATTTCTTAAAAAGATTTCAGAAACCAGAGAACCAGTTCCAGAACAACTCATTCTTTGAGTCAAGAATAAATCAGCCACAAACGGACTGTAAATGCTCACAGCGGAGACTAGTTTTACTATTAATTTCTAAATGAAGAGTAAAATGAAAACTAGATGAAATAGTACCTTTAAGCAGTATATGAGATCCTCATTGTCATCCATAGAGAGTGCAAGATTTTCAAGAACTAGAGTGATGAAGTACATTTTTTTCTGGCATAAAATGCAAGAAAATGAGTCTATAATCCAGCCCAAGTAAAGAAACACAGAGAAAAAAAAAGATGATAACGGACTAAGATGCCAACAGGAAGGAATTAAAATATATAGATGTATAGACCTCAGGTTCAGCACTGTTCAGTTCCTCATATCCTCTCTCTATTGCTGTCCGGACAGTAGAATCAAGAGCAATATCCAGAAAGATAATATCCTTCAAGCGTTCATGGGAGTTAAGTAACAATGGTCGAAGTTCAGCTCGTGCCTCCAGCAAGCCCTTCAAGGTCACAGTTGTAATAGTCATTATTTCACTTGCTTAAAGATTGAAAATATGTATACTATTGGGAGGTTAAGAGATATATTATCCTTCATGATGGCACTCAGTTTCTAGTAAAAGCAATTGAGAAAAAGTCACCACATTAATAAAATAGATGCCATAGATGTTGGAGAATAACTGAGTAATGAGGCACCCACCTCAAGAAGAGGTTCCACCTTTTTATCTTCCACGTGCTCCAGTACAAATTCCAGCAAGTTCTATTCAAACAATCAAATATTTGTGTCAAAAGAGCTCTCAGTATAAGAAACCACTGGTTAGTTAATTTTCTGAAAATGATATTAAAGCTAATTACATGAAACCCAGATGGCAAACCCTTCACAGGATTTATCTGAACACCGACCATGAAGCCTTGACCCTGTAGATAGAAGTTTCATTTAGCATTCATCAATAAGACTATGTAAAATGCAAATTGAAGAGAAAGTACCTCAGCTCTGTATCCCATACAGGTTGCAATAGAAGATTCTAGGTCTGCACCTGAGTGGACTGCCTGAAGGTAGATCATTATCGGGATTTCAGTAGGACTGAAAAAATATTTTCCAAAATAAAACAGGAAAAGAAAGGCATTTACATATCAAGAAGCAGATATAATTCTAGCGAATGCAAGCCAATAGAACAAACAGTTGCAAGTTACATGGTTTTCAATAATTTGCATCTAGTAAAAATATCTACAGTTCTACACATGTGACACCAATTAAAAGAAAAATTACTTCCAATCTTATCGATGTTCACTTGTTTATAAGTTTCATATGCAACTAAGTCATCATATTCTGACAATAATTCACATCATATGCTAATGTCCTATTTTCTAATGAATTTGTTCACGTCCAGCAAATAGAATTTAATTTCACGTCGATAACAAAAGGAGGTCTAAAATGACACAGAGCACTTCACATTGCAATAGCTTTCCTGAGAAAGGTTAGATACATCAAGAAATTTGACAATGCTTACGCATGATAAGAGGACAAATTTTATCCAGATAATTTTAGGACTAGTATTTATGTCGTTCTCTATAAGTTACTTTACACCAGCAATTTTCTTCCACAAGAAAGTAGTGTTCTCTATAAGTATATTTGAAGAAAGATAATGGCATAACGTACTGAGTACTGACCTTGAGAGTCCTCATGTAGTGTCCAAGATCACGCAGCAGACTCTCTTTCTGATTGTGATTGAATTTTGGTTCTGAATGGATGGCCCGATCATAACTTAATAAACGTTCTTTTGTTATCCCATTTGTCTTCAATGTATCCCAGTAAACATTAATATCAAAATCACTTTTAATATAATCAATAAGTGCCTGAAAATAGAAATCATGGTCAGAGAATCTGATAGATAGAAAAAAGGGTTTAAACATTCAAGAGCCCACACATCAAGTACCTGACAGATTACTACATCATCTGGGCTCGTGTTATTATGTAGCTTCTGGTGCCATTCTTCCATCATTCCACCTTTGCACTCATTGTTTCTCTGTCATAACAAAAAACTACTGATGATGCATCTAGCACAGCCAAGTCATGGACCAGCTTTTCCTTTTTCTCATCATAGATCAACTGCATAAGATCATATCATCATAAATAGATGATCTATCGATTAATGATGCATACCTGGATTACTAAGATCTCATCACGAATACGTTGACCAACATCGCCTTCACCTCCACGACCAACAGTGGACATGATCATCCTTAGAGTCTCTCTGTACTGGGGACAGGTTTTGTACATATTCTGAAGCTGGTCCGTTAGCCTATCTTGAGCTTTACTGATCTCACTGCAATTGTGAAATTGTAGTTTTAGATATAAAAAATACAGTATATGATCAACCAAAAAAGGCTTTTTCAGAAACTATATCAGCAGAAGTAACGAATTTCTGATTATCTCCAAAAGATATAGAGAGAAGAAATATCATGCCGCACAGTTGCTTGCTATTGGATTATGTTGAATGGAAATCACCGCCATTTAAATCAGGAGGTTCTGATCCGTAATTTCATAATTCTTGGACCAAGTTCATGCTCTTTAGAAGTTTTTAAAAAACCTATAAATTAGGGATCGTTCAGGCCAGGTCTATTTGTAGTACTTGGTTTAGTTGCACATACATGTTAGTCTTTTCCTTCTGCACCATTTGTTCAAAGTTTAAAGTTTTCAAGTTTTTTTCACAGAGAGAATTTAATCTAGCCATTCTAAGGAAGAGTAATGTAAATTTCTTTATTAATTTTAAATTTTAAACAAGATGTGAGCAAGAAATTACCGTGGCTTGACATTATAGTTCTTGTTCCATGTAAGTTGTCTTGTGGACATGAATCTCAACCAAACAAGAAGTCCAGCAAGACCTAATTGACCAGCATCTTTGGCCTCCTCAGCTAGATCTGCCACAATGTTGAATCTGAAAACAAAAGAATAATCAATTATTACTAGAAAGATGGACGTAATTATGCAGAGCAAAAAAATGTTGGAGTAGCATATGTAGTTCTCCCTTGACACTGACTCTCCCTAAGAAGATTCAGTCACACATTAACCCATAATTTTTGTTTCCAAGCATAATGATTACAAAACCATAGCAATCAAGTTAGAACCTTCTTATGTAAATTTTGGACAGTGTAAAGAGAAACTTCTTGAACCAACATCACTTTGACAAGGATTATATTCAAGCTTAACTGAACAGAAATATCTAATTGTAAGACAAAATTCTGTGAAAAATGAGACTTTGATCTATTCTATCTAATAAAATTTTGGTATCACAAGGTTCCTGACTTATAAACATTTGAAGACTAAGCAGTTTCATGATGCCTAATAATACTAAAGAATTTCATCATCGAACACTGAAAAAGAAAGTGGGAGAACTAATCAATTTAACTGCTGTCTTATCAATAAGAACAGGTATAACTGTGTAATATCCAGAAAAAGAAAATTAGAGGAAGGGTCAAATGCGTTGCACATGCCTTCTTCCTATTCTTCTCTTCTTTTCGTAACAACTCCGATCCACCATCCATTGGCCTAACCCTAAGAATTCTTCTCTTTATAAACTCTAGCCCTACTCCTCCTTACCACGCCATCATTACCCTCTTCTTCCTTTTCTTCTCCTCCCTCCATACCTTGCCAAAGTATTTGTTGGATTCAACTGTTAGGGTGTCACTAGAGCAATCGTAGTCCACCTCTCAACTCACTCATAAATCCTCTTCCATCTCCTGCATTTACTTTCAATTTAATAGAGTAGAGAATAGTGTAGCCCTATTTTCATATTTGCAGCTTGTTGGCAAAGTGCATTGGTCGGCGGCTTTGGGTCATTGTCAGACATGTCAGGTTCCTTTGGAAAGCTTCGCCATCCTTGTGTTATGAGCAATGATGGTCGTATTAGTGGCACATGCCATGCCATGCCGATGGTAGCATGGCACGCCTCTGTGTGCTACTGATATGTATTTATAATATTTTTTTTTAAAAAATAAAATATTTAGAAATATTTTTGGATCTTCAACATGTTAATTTTTTATTTTTCGTTTAAATATATGTATTAAAACCTACATGATAGTTTTATGTTTAGAATTATTCTTTTAGCATGAGGTTCCTTACATTTATAATTTATCTGTTATTAATAAGTATTTTGTATAGTTGCAACAAATCAAAATACATAATGATAAAAAAGCCTATGTAGCTTAAGAAACGAAAAATTCATACCATCAGTTGAAAACTATATAACAGAATTAAATTAAACCAAGGCAAGTGTGAATTGTTAGACCTGTGCATAAGAGATCTCTGAGCCTCAGTCTCCAATTCTGCTATCTTATCCAGCAAAGCTTTTGCAGTGCCCCTACCATCCCCAGCATCCTTTTATTGGAAAAAAAAATGAAAATTCATTGTCAGAAAAAGATCTAGATTATCAATCATGTGAAATAGTATCTTAATGAACCCACAAAAAGACAAAAGAAATGTCTACCTTTCTACTCTCTTTAGTTTCACTACTGAAATCAATGAAAAAGTCGGAGCCGTTAAAATTGATCCATATTTCATTAGAGCGAAGAACAAAGGGCAATCCCTTGTAATTCCCTCCATCAAGTTCTATCTCAATACTCTGCATTTGAGAATAATATTTGTTATGGAAAGACCTCAGGAATAAACTAGAAATATGGCATTTAAGAAAATTTTCTGCAACATGTCAATAACAGTCTCGACTAAAAGATCTTGAACTGATTAGCTGTCCTCTGTAAAATGCAGATATCATTTTTGGTTAATAAATGGATTCAGAAAGGTATCCATACCTGATAAACTAAGCCTGCTAAGGAAGCCTCAATAAATGGCGTCTCACATGCCTTTTCTAGTAATGTTGAACCTGAAGGCACTGTATCTGGAGGAGGTACCTGAATGATCAACAATTACCTTGTGAACAAAAAGGGGATTTGGCACAAGTTACAGTGCCGTGATTCTGTGAGTAGCCTAGAGAATAGGTACTAAACATGAAAGGTAAAATTTAAACCACAATTTTACCTTCCATTCTCTAGCTTTTCCTGATAGTGACCAGTGAAGAATAAGTGGCCCATTATGAGTTGTGGCAAAATGAACTTTTGTCTTACCAAAAGCACTGACGACAGTTACCTTCAAACCAGGAAAGAATTGGTATGCATACAATGTCAATAATTAAGAAATATGAGTAACAAAGTATTGAAGAATGATGTTCGGAATTAAGATCCCTAACCAGAAGCCCTTTGTCATCTAGTTTAAAGAGTTCCTTTTTGAGAATGATAGAACCTTCCTGCTCCTCTATAGCCTTTGAGAAGAGCTCAAGCACTGTCGGGGATTTTGGTGAGACATACACTTTCTCTTCTACGGTTTGTGGAGCATGTTTATTAAGGAGGTGCATGATATCCCTTTCTTTGCGCTGTATTCTTTCCACAGAAAAATACTTCTTAGTCTTCAGCTGTTTGGAGACTTTACTCTGTATGTTTCCTTTCAAGATTTTTTTCCTTAGGTCCACGATAGAAGTTCCTTTCTCTACCTCAAGTTGCAGCTCTTTCCGTGCTTCCTCAAACTCTATCTGTTCAACATGAAACCAAAGAGATTTCAAGATTTTGTCGAGTGGACGTTTTTTATGTTGATAGACGGATGTATTAGTCATTCGCTCCAGCATAACTAGTTAAATAAACAAAATATCTTGAGAATTGGTGAGATATAGGAGCATAGAGCATTACAAGTTGCTTTTCTGGAGGATAGTTTGGTTTTCCAGCTTTTTCCCATCGTACATATGCCTGCACTTGCACGAGGTCCTCTGGAATTTCACTTTCAACAGTAGCAGACTTCTTAGTTCTACTCTCTTTAGCCTCAGGCTTTTTTGTCAGCCTTGCTCGCAGCTGCTCCACAGAAGCACCCCTGTTAATTTCCTCTAGCAATTCAGCCCTTGCAGCTTCATACTCCTCCTGAAAGATGTCATGGCTTGCCATCTTATTAAATATTTCCAGTGAAAGATGATATTGAATATCTAAACTGGAATTATGAAAAACCAAACTCATTCTGTTAAATGTAGAGAAAAGCCTTTGTTCACAATTTACGAAGTGTGCCTTAGACCAGATCAACCAAATCTGCTTCTTACATAAGGCACTCTAAAAACTTCCTGGTGAATTCACCAGCATAATGAAAATTAAGAGATGTAGAATAGCCGATATGGTTGATAGCTACAAAGAATGAAAATATAGTTACTTTTTATCAAGAAAGGCAACTATGTATAAGAAATGGGAAGCAAAAGGTTCATTTGAAAGGTGTTTAAAAAAATGTCAAGATAACAAGTAAAGGAGAAATAATCTGGCTAACTATCTAGTTAGATTCAGGACTTGGAGGCCAACATAGTCTTTGGAAGACAGTTAATCAAACATGAATGCAAAATTACCTTAAGAAATTAATCTTTTATTTGCCTATCAAATTATTAGAATATAAAATATAAAAATTATTATTCTCTTACAGCTTAAGTTTTTAGAGTAGTTAATGAATTAACATAATACAAGAAGAAGAGGTCCTGAATTCAAATTCTTATAAATCTTTCTATTATGTAAAATATAACAGCTCATACTTAAGTCAAGTCCACTTTTTAAGTCTATCAAAATATCTCAAACCCTAGAAGTGAGGGACAATATTAGAATATAAAATATTAAAATTATCATTATCTAATAATTTAAGTTTTAGAATAGTTGGTGAATTAACACAAATATATAAAATATTTAAACTACTAAATTTATCACGTATCCCCTCTCTCATTTCCTTCCTATAATTTTCTTGTCTAGATAACACCAAAATAATTTAAGCTAGAAGGATTGACATCAACCCTTAAGAACCATTGTCAAGTTGCTGGCCAGTTTTTTAGGCAAGAGAAAACTGAAAACAAAAGTTTGGTAGGAAAACTGAATCTTACTGGTCATGCAATTAATCTAAAATAACCTGATAAAAGACTTGAAAAACAGCCATACCAAAGAGATATCCACAATAACAAGGATTACCCATTGCAGTGCATTGCAATGTATCCAGTTTTGAGCCAAAATCATGTCACAGGAGCAAAACTGGATCACAATTACGATGGAGCTATCACTACAAGGCTGCATTTTCAAGATCAAGGCATAAAATAAGGGATTTATATATGGTCTTACTGAAAGGTGGTGATGAGCTATCAATCAGGGATTGAGGATGAACCAATCTCACACCATGGATGTGAAGCCCTAGCCTTATTTATATTCTATATGTGTGTCTGGTTCCATGCATCAAATGCCAACACTATATAAAGTATATCATTAGTATTTAGTGTTTAATATTGGTGACTGGAGCTACGGATGTGTGTGTATGTAACACATTAGACAAATTCGCCAAATCCAAAAAACAATACGAATGAATTGAACATCTATAAACAGCTTCATGATGCAGATGCTTCCATGCAGGGCCTTTTTGGTGTTGCTTCTTATATTAAATAGGCAGCAAACTATGTTTAATATTATCATATTGTCAGCAAACAGAGAGCAGATCTTGCCTTCTCCTGATCAGGTGCATACATTTGTTTTCCGTTTCTTTCCCACCTAAGATATGCTTGGATCTGCACAAGATCTTCTGGTACTGTAGCATTAGAATTCGCATTTCCTGAAACATTTTGATTCTCCTTGCTGCTTCCTGATAGCTGAACTTGGAAATTCTTGCCATTATTTTTGAACCTGTTGAAAGTAAAAGGAAACCAGATTACAACCACACACACACACACACATATGTAGATATATAAATATATTTGTCCTCTCTATAAAACAATAATAGGCAGCTGATACTTTGAGCACTGCTTACCATTTATTTCGTGCCTCGTCAACTATTAGAAACTCAACTGCTTGTATCTCAGGATCATCAATCTCTATTTTCAGCAAAGAGTTGGAACCAGACTGCATAGTTATGAAATAGTTTCTGTTCAGATGAAAGGATGAAAAAAGAAACTAACATGTGAAGTGAAAAATAATCAGACTAGAGTTCTTCAGGAGATGGCAGATGAATTTTCTTAGCATAGACTGGAGTATTTCATTTGATAGAACTTACTTTTATAAAGGGTGTCTGTAGAGCCTTGTTTTTATATGTTCTTGTTCCATCTGGTCTACTTGAAGGAAGCAACCAGTCCCTGTAAAGAAGGAACAGTAGTAAAAGACAGAAGAAAAGAACCAAAGCCAAAGGTCATGTGTACAAACCCACAAAGAAAATTCCAGCACTAGCAGCTAGCCTTACTCTTTTCTTGGACAAATGGCACCCCAATGGAGAACTAGAGAGCTACTGCTATTGGTAACTAGAAGGTCAATCTGCGCAGGAGAACCCTGAGATGGGGCAGTAACGGCAACCTGTTCAGTTATAGATATGAGAATTCGGTTAGTAAAAGTGGTTGTTTCTCTATTGAATCAAACTATTTTGCATTTACAAGTGCACTACCTGAAGTACAGAACTTGAGTCCAGCTCAAATTTTCCCATAAGCTGCACCATAAAGGAAGAGTTAGGAAACAGTCATCTTAAGCATTTTGGATATAAAACCAGCATGGATGCAGATGGCTGCAGGAAACCAGCTCATTCATTTTTATAGTGCTTGATTCTTTCTCATGAATATTTTGATTACATGTTAGCATCAAGCGAAAATCTAATTGTAATTTTGAAGAAATCAACAAAACTCTCTATGTGAAATGTCACAAATTTCTTTTTCATGTGAGAACTAAATCCATTTTTCTTTTTAATCCTTTAGGTGTACATAATATTTTATAAGTAGAGATGATTAAAAAGTTCAACAACCAAAGTAGCATAGCTCTACAGTTTTATTTACAGAGCACCTTTCAAATCCTACATGAAAGTCCTCACTCAACCACTATCAAGAAAAGAAGAGCTTTCTAATCATGATCTTGATCAGGTTACAGAGCACCATTTCTCAGTGCATTGTCCGTCAAAGTTCATCCAGGTAGTACAGCAGGGCTCCCTTGGTTTGAAAAAGGGTGGTTAATTTGTCAACTGCTAGATAAAAATGCAAGACACAGTAGAACTCTTAGATTATACAACGAAATTATCATAAAATTCTTAAGTGCATAAGATATATAGTGGCAAAAGAATAACATAGCCATTTTGCTAGTGATTGAGGGGCATGGACTCTCAGGTGGTTATTGAAGCCTGTGCAAGAATTGAAACCTAGTGGATCAATATATCCCAAGGAAGAACCAAAGAACTGGTTTAAGGATGAAAAAGGACAAAAAGGACAGGCTAATGTAGAGGGAAGAAGATGCTGAGGCAGATTTCTGGTAATAAACAGAGAGGTACATAAGGAAAGGAAGAAAAAAAAAAGAATACTAGGATATGATTTCAAACTTGAATATAAACACCAACTACTGTCCTGGATTGGAGAGCTGACAAAAGGAAATTATACTGAGAAGAAACTTGGAATGTGAGTTCAAATCCACAGGTCAAAATTTTCGAGGATTTAATATAGAAGGATATTAAAATAAGAAAAACGAATTCCTAAATTGCATCATGGCATTCGTATTCTGGTATAATAGAATTAAAGTGCTTCTATAACAAACATCACGATACTAATCTATGAATGAGGCAAAAAGCAAAAACAGTCTAATCACTTATGCCCCTGTGTTGATCAAGGCATGGCAAATCAACAGAGGTACACTAGAAACAAAATACTGAGAGAACATCAAAATAATCCACAAGAAGGATGCCTGTACTGCACGTTTACAGTTTTGACCAATTGAATTTGATAGGCACAATGAACATCATAAACTATGTTCGATTGCTGGTTCCTGCATCATTGATCTATAACGTTGAAAAAGCCATCATCTTGTTCTAGCGCGTGATAGCTCCTGTGGCGTGCATTTGTCATCCAACAGTTACAGTAGCACGAGAAGTAGGGGGGCGGGGGGGCAAAGAAGTGCCTACCCAGAAGAGTGCGCAAACCATCACATGATGAAAACGCCTATCATCCCTTGGTTCATGATTTATTTCAAGATCTTCAGAGAATTTTCAAGTAAAAACTGATACCTTTTATATGTGATCGTTTGAAACGAGATTAAGATTCTAATTTTAGAAATACTGCTACAAGCTACCGTCACGGTTAAAGTATCAAACAGGTGTGGGGCGTATTGTATCACCTCGGAAGAACGATCTGGCGCCAAAACAGCACAAGGAACCATGGAAACGGCTCTACGCCTTTGATTCAAGGATTTCGTCGTCGACGAACTCAGCTTGCTCCCAAGGAAACCGTGCTCTGCCTTCGACGCAGTCGGAATCCCACACAGCAAACTCGGAGAGCTCCCCTGGTGTGATCTACTATTCGGATTCCCCACAGCACAAGGCCGGCAAAGAGCTCGCTGGGGCAAGCAATGTCCCACGGTGTTGCTCATGTTCCTAAATCATACACCAACCTGCAAACAAATCGTACCCAATTTGCATCACTGAATCGAGCAGGGAAACCGCGAATTGAGACTGAAAAAAATTTGGAAAATATTCGAAAGAGAATACCAGATTGAGCAAGCGAGGAGATCGGTCAAGGAAATGGAGGTGAGGCAGTGGGTGATTAAGAAGAGCTTTCGAGCGTTCTCTCTCGTCGTTGGGATTTGAAAAAATATCGACAGGTATATAGAGAGCTCGAGAGATATGACTGAATAAATAAATTATTTAAAAGAAAAGAAAAAGTAAAAGATGGACGAGGCGATCACAGGAATTGGCGGAAGCGCTCTATCTCGATTGTAGCGTTTGACGCTCTCTAGGAGAAGGAGATTGTCTGTAGAAACGTAGGCAGGAATTTCTTGCATCGGATTACTTGGAAGATTTCTATCGGATGCCATATTTTTCTCGCTCTCCTTTTTCTTCACAATAAAACTGTAATAGGTTATTTTAGAAAGGGCTTTTACAAATCACACCCTATATTTTATTTATTTCGTGATTCATATTTGTCATTGACGATTTGTTATACGACCCCTCATTTTTCTCTGTAATTCTTATTTAACACCCCGATATTACCTAAATTACCGATATCTTCTTCATCCTCTTTTTCTATTTTCAGAAGAAGAAGGAGGAGAAGGAGGAGGAGGAGTTAGGGGGGAAACGAGGAAAGATAGTGGTAATGACGGCAACGGTAGTAACAACGATGATGGTGAAGGAGATAGGTGAAAAAGATGGTGGACATATAAAAAAAAATGAGAGAGAATTTTGGAAGATATTTTAGTAGCTTGGTCGATGTTAATTAGTCAAAATAACGTCAAGGTATTAAACGAGAATTATTAGAGAAAATGAGAGGTCGAGTTACATAAAATTCTTAGAAAACCAGATATGAATCACAAAATAAATAAAATATAGGGTGTTATTTATAAAAAAAATCTATTTTAAAAAATCAAATCCCAAAATAAAAGGTTAAAATGCTTGGATCGAATTAAAAATAATAAAAAAATTAGGCGTAAATCGAGGAAAAAAACACTTAGAAAATATAGCTTTTTCTTCTTAAAAGTGTGAAAATGTGAATTTGCCTGTAACCGTTTTTGACGGTAATCAGGCTGCCAGGCATACGTAGAGGTAAGAATTTCCTGCACTCTCGGATGGTGATGCAGTCGATCTACGGCCACTTGGCAACGCACAAGTTGAAGCCACCGTATGCTTGCTGTTCTAAACCGTGCAGCTTCCATCATCGACACGTCTCAAATCCATTCCTCTACGTGTGGACGAAGGTTCTCAGAGGCGCATCACGTGGCTTTCAGCCTTCCGAAACGAGAGGACGGCCATGAGATGGAAGGGATGGGATCATGGGACCCGACCCGTTAATATCTCAGATATTTTTCCTACTAGATAAATATTATATATGGAATTATTTTATCATTATACTATTGCCTTGAGTTGTGACAACACTCTTATCTTCTACTATATATATATATCAACAGTAATAATGCTGGCAAGTCAACATTTTAATTTATCTCTTCTTCTTTTTTCGACATTTTCAAGTTCATTGAAGCTAATTTTCATTTAAGTCCCCGTCAGCATACAAAATTATACAAGTAAGACATGAACGGCCAGCAATGTGAGAAGTAGCTGCTGCTCAGTAGGAGCCAAAGTAAAGAGTTTGTCAACAGTGGTGGTGATTAGAATAAGCTTGAGAGATTCTTGAATAAATGTTGGTATTATATACACAATGTTTAAGATATATATATATATAGGACTATAGGAGGAGGAGGAGGAGGAGGAGGTATTCTCCGACCAGCAAAAGACTTCCTCAGAAAGAAACAAAGTTGATAAGGGGATGCTTTGCTTTCTTAAAAGGAAGGATAATTAATAGCGGACGCTTACCCACCACGGAAGCAATCCCACGTCTCTTTAGCGTGGAGTGATGGATATGTTTCTTTCTCTTTTTTAAGGTTAAATCAATTTTATTCACATAGTTATGCATACAATTATCTTTATTCTTTTAAATTGAATCAGTTCTTATATTTACTAAAATATCTTAAGTATTCTTTTGTTCTATTGATAAACAAATATATTAGTAATTTGATCGATGAGGTGCCATGCCATAGATCCCAATTGAATCCAAGCCATAAAAAGTAAATCCTACGGATTAATTAATTTATTTTTTGATTGATTAAAACAGGTAAGTCTTGTACTATTCTCTTTGTGTTCTTTGTGATGCAAAAAATATATCAGTAAAATGAATGAAATTATATTAAAAGAGAACCGCCATAGATTAGGGGATTCATAATTTGGCACTAGAAATGACCACTGTGACGAAGATGAATGGGTCTTCTGATGAACAAGAGTCAAAGAGGTTACGTTACACATATAAATCATAAATGTGGGTGATAGTAGCAGCTACGGACCCCATTGAAGCACCGTGAAAGTACGCAAAGGAGAATTTAGTTTGACCCCGTGGGGAGTTGCTTACTTGCTTGCTACGAGACATGATGTGAGTGGCTGGCTACTAGAACATAATAATATCTCCAGATTATTTACAATTTCTTTTTATTAAAAAAATAGAGAGATTATTACAATTATCAGATTATTATTTTTTTATTTTTGACTATAAAAATCTCGAGGCAGGCACATTGTACACGTGCGTGCAAATTGACCTATCAACTACTTTCGTTTTTATTGTTTCTTTATGAAAAGTCTTTAGTCATACAAATCCACTAGTTTAGGAGAGGTAGATTAACATTACTCTTAATTATTACACGATAGGAGAAAATAAGCATCAGATCAGAGGGTGATTACCGTCTCGAATATTAAAGCAATGTGGCATAAATCAATGCTGCACCACCCAAACTTACTAATTATCTTAGTCTTTTCGAACTTGATTAGTTGATCTTATTTTTTAATTTTAATTATTTAAAAAATAAATTTAATTAAGTATAAAAAAATATATTTGTTTACTAAATAAGTTTTAGAGACCTATCTAAACTCAAACCCAACGAAGAATATGAGGAGTAATAATAAGCTTGAAGCTTGATCTGGGTCATCTCGTTTGCACCCCTGTACACATTGGAATTTAGAACAATAAAAATTAGGCGTGTAATTGAGACGTGCTTTGGGTTGATTAATTTCAATTTATAGCCTAACGAAATGAAATGCTCGCTAAGTAGTCGGCTCCACTCCAATGGTTCACTGAATTATATGACAGCTTTAATAAATTATATGATAAAAGTAAAATTAATATTTAGAATATAAGATTTGGGTAGGGGCCGCGCATGGCGCGTACCCCCTCTGCCACAAATGATGACGTCCACTCTCCCACTTGGGGAGATGGTAAGCCAGCGCTCCTCCCACGTGCAATGGAGGCCGCTGGCCTAGGCCATGGGCCTTCTTGATCGCCCATTGACCCCGTCCAGGTAAGTATGAAACTTAGTTGCCCCAACCGCTGATTTTATGCTGCTCCCGACCTCCCATACTTGCTCCGCTATCCGATGTGGGACTAAATTGAATGCCTGCACTTATCGGTGAAAAAGGATACCATGAATTCCGATTTGGACAAAATTTGGACAAAATTTTTTTATCCAATTTGGATACAGATGCGTATTCGAATATGGGTTGAATATAATTTTCGAATTCGCATTCGGATATCTATTTGTCCGCATATATTTTTAAATAATTTACAGTTTTTAGTTTACTAATTTAAATAATGAATATTGATATTGTTACTTATAACATGTTATATATTATTTGTAGAGATTAATTTTTCTAATTTTATATGTATTTAATATATATATATTTTTTGAAACTTTTAATATTTTTATATTAATTATGTCTAAATAAAATATCATAATTTATTTAAAATTCGATCAACATCTATTTAAGATCCGATCTTCTATCCGAAAATTATCCGTATCCTTGTAGTTAGGATATTGCTATCAGTCCAATATTACATCCGAACTAAAAATATGGATCTGAATATGAATTGAACAATATTCGATCTGTTTGCAATCTGTTTTCACCTGTAAGTGCCCTGCCAGGAGAGCCCAGCTACATAAGAAACTCTTCTTCCTGAAAAGGAAATAATTTTTTTTAATAGCGATAAATGTAAGAAGATGGGGGTTTAAATTGCAAACAAATCACTAAAATATAGGATTTTATAATTAATTAGGGACTAGTTTAGAAAATCTTGGCCGAGAGGAAACAAAGGTAACACAGCACACAGAGATCATCGCTAGGAGGAATCGGCGGTAATCCATCAAATTGTATTCAAATTGTGTTTTGCTACAACTATCATTCGTTCCATTGGATGATGAACTTAGGAATCATATTCTCTCTCTCTCAACTTTTTCTTTTGCACATTAAATCTTGGGGAATCAATCTAGTCAAGTGCTTCCACGTAAAGTTAGGTTCGATTCAATCTTATCACAGAAAGCGAGCATATCTTAAGAGTTAAATATATTCTTACCTCTCTATATTTTGGACTTAAATACTTCATGTTTTAAACTTTGTTTAATTTAAATCATCTTCATCTTAGCTTTTAGTGGTATAGGACTACATTACTATTTATTCAAACCAATAATAAGTTTTAAATGAGTTAATTACACTTAGCTAAATCATAACCCCTCCTGGTGGTTAAAAAAAATATTCAAAGGATTATATACTTTAAAATTCTCTTAACTGTTAGTTAACTATAAAGGGTATCCATACAAGATATTTGAAGGGTACGTAATAATTATGTATGCAAAATAAATAAATAAATATCTTTCATCTATTTTCCTTTTTAAGCTTCTAGTCCTGGAAAGTGGAAACTTCACTATTTAATACTCTGGGTTGTGGCGTTGTCCTTCGTCGAGTTGCTTCTTCCTTAGCAATGGCAAAGAGACACGTCGGAGTGGCATCGGACTTCTCGCCGTGCAGCAGAGCAGCGCTGAGATGGGCATCGAGGAACGTCGTCAGAAGCGGCGATCGTCTGGTACTCGTCCACGTCGTCTCCTGCTACCAGAAGGAGCAAGGGGTGGTTCATCTCTGGGAACGCACCGGCTCACGTAAAAAGTCTTCTCTCAAAGCTTAAGATGTTAGCTAGAGAAGAACGATAGTTAAATCCTTCATATGAGCTTAAGATGTTCTTCTTCTTTGCAGCTTTGATTCCTTTCAATGAGCTTTCAGATCCCTCCGTCGCCAAGAGGTATGGCATTTCGCCCGACAAGGAAACACTAGATATACTGGCTCACGTGGCAAATCTACAAGGGGTAATTATAATCCAAAGTAGTTGTTAATGATCTCGTAGTCACTGGAAAGAAGGAAGAGAAGATCATTACGTGGTGTTTTAATTGCAGGTGGAAGTTGTTGCTAAGATATATTGGGGTGACCCTATGAAGAAGCTATTTGAAGCAATTGAGAGTATGCCACTGCACTGCCTTGTGATGGGAAGCAGAGGATTGAGCAAAGTGAAGAGGTCGGTCGAGTGTTATTAGCCGTCATAAAATAACTTCTGGCTAAGCAAATTCTTTTATTAATTTAGTGAATCATTGCTGATGGAGGTCTTCCTGGATCTTGCAGGGCTTTTCTTGGAAGTGTTAGTAGGTACTGTGTGAATAATGCGACTTGCCCTGTGACAGTGGTGAAAGAACAGAGCAAATGATCTCTGGAAGTGTTGTTGTTACAAGAGATAGCTTAATTTCTACTTGGACTATGTTGTATAGTTAATGAGCTATTCTGTATCCTAGTGTTGGTGCTAATATCATAGTTCCAAGTTTCGGTTTCGGTTTGGTCTTAGATCGGTTTTAGTTATAGTTTCTTTGTGTCGATTTCAGACCTTTTTTTTAAATAAATAGTCTTCTTTATCTTATTTTCAATGCGTTACATAAAATCTAATAACATACAAATTTAGCTTTAAACTTTAAGACATGCATTAAAAAAGTTATTAGTATGATTGTTTCGGTTAGATGCTAGTTTTAGGGGAGAGTTTCGAATCAAATAGCACCGAAACGCGAAATGTTTCAATGAAATTCTCAGATTTTCGGACGAAACTTCAAACCATGAGTACTAATTCATGCTGCTGTGAATTATAACAGGCTCAGTGCTCAATTGAAGTTCATGCAGTTATAAACTAGTTTGGTAGGGATTAGTTACTTGAATTTTTGTTTTTCCTTTTAGACTATCAGTTGCAGGTATACTTCCAATGGTGCAAGTTTTTTCTTTTTCTCTGTAGCAAGCTTACACTTGACATGAATTATTTCTTATCCAGCTTGTCACCATGCTGCAGTTCTTCTCCAGTAGAATCACAACAATACTTTGGTTGGCCAGTCAAGTCTCAAAAGGTTGAACTATTGATATTGATAATTAGTAGCCCAGAACTCTTTAAGTGTTTACGAAAAACATTGCTAAAAAAAAGCCTTTAGTGTATAATTTAGTCAGCTGCAAGGTGTACATAGTTAAGTAAAATTAGTTCTGGGTTCCCTTCATTCATAAGAAACCTCATCAAGAACTTATTTAGCGTTTGGGTTGAGTTTAATTTCTTGTGTTAAACCAGTTCAGTAAACACTTAACTGATTTGAATTCAAACACCTGTTTGAGATTAAATAGGTTTAAGGGCAGTCTACTTAAACTTAATTTTTCTTCTCTCTTTATCTATCCAACTATTTTATATATACCAACAAAATACTACTATTAATTTGCCCATGAGAAAACATCATTTCAATCTAACATATCATTTTAATCATCCTCTCTTCTTCCTCTTTCTCTCTCCCCTCTCTCCTCATCCATCCACTGAAAAATATATTTTAATCATTAATATAGAATATCTCTAAATCCACTAATTTTTTGTACCACATCAAAAATAATAATGGCACCACTAAACTCATTTGAGATATAATTATAAGAGTAAACTAGTTTTGGAGCTACACTCAATATGGAGTTTAATGCAGAAGAAATCAGTTTCTCTCATTTTATCTTCTGATTTACTTTCTGCATATCACTTTTCAGAATTCTAATGATCGTCAATATCAAAAATGTTTCGATTCCAAATGCAACCTCCTCCAGAGGCAGAGTGCCAACCCTGCTACTTAGCAGCTCAATTGTAAATTTGTATCTACAAAACAATAAATTACAAAAAACATAATGGCACATTAATGAGTAAGCATTTTCCTCAAACGGATTTCTTTTTCTTCTTTTGTTTTCTCTTTGTTGTTTTCTCCTCATTATTAGTCATTAGATGTTCATAATCTTCTAAACTTGCAAATGGTGATGGTCGACCTTTTGCACCAATCTTCCGCTTCTTTCCATTGGCAACTACCAGGTTGGGTTTATCATCATCACCACCACTACTGTAGTCATCTGCATCATTGTCATCATCATCATCATCGACATCGTTGTGTTCCTTAGCATCATCATCCCACATATCAAGACTACCTTCATCATCGCTGGAATGTACGCCTTCACTAGTATTATGATTGGTAGGAGATCCAGCCTCTACATCACTATCATTTCCAAGCAAGTCATCGTCGTCCTCATTAGCAACTCTGTCGAGATCATCATAGTCATAGTCCCCCTCAGGTTCTTCCAGTGTCTGACGCCCCGATCCCAACATGTCATCAATCTCTCCTTCGCTCTCGTCACTTGCATCCAGTACCAGTTCCTCAGCATCCTCGTCATCAAGCAAGGTTTTCTTCTTTGCCTTTGGCTTTTTCGAGGAGCTTGTCTTGTTCATGTAGAACCTGTGGAAGATGACGTCTTCTGGAGGCACTTCATCTTCAGCTAGCTGCAGTATCTCATCCCCAATAAGGTGATGGCTCAGGTCAATCTGCAGAGACACACAAGAAGCTCAGTGCCCCAGGGATATTGAAGGTAAATCAGTGCATGAGCCCATGCAAACAGGGTTAAAAGCAGTGGAAGTAAGCAGCAAGCTAAAACCAAGTTTTAAAGAAAGCAAGATGGTAGCACAGCAGTCTTGTTCCAGCAGCTCTGAGCTGCGGGGAGCCGGGAAGCCATGCTTCAAGTTGACAACTAGCAAGAGCAGGGAAGCAGCCGTGAAGTTCGTGTAATTTACCCCTTTCATCCAACTATGCGAACTAAGTTAGTTCAGTTAGAACTGGTTGCCTGGTCAAATATTGTAGGGCTCCATGCTTTCTTGGAATAGTATAGGCCAATTAAGCAAATGCCGTACAGAACTGAGAGGAAAATTCAAGCACTTGCTTGGAGTACAAAATATCCATAAGAATTAATAGACAACAATCAGATTTGAAGATTTCAAGTATAAAGCAAGGTCAGTCCCATCTAACTGAATTTTGACGGAGGACTTGGAAAAAAATATAGCATGAAAACTGAGGAGAGATTAAACAAGTTTGCTCTGCAATGAACACTGAAGAGAAATGTGAAGTCTAAGCCACCTTGGAATAATTTTTCTTTAATATAGACTATTCTCCCAATAGACAATTCTCATTAGACGAATAAATCAGAAACAACAACATGAGAAGAAAGGACCTCACAGTCAAGGTATAGTTGGAGATCAAACCTGTTTATGTAGATTAACTCCTCACAAGACATACATCATATTTTTCCAATTGTAGTTGTATTAGGTACTCGGGTCATGTGCACTTTGAAGTAGAAAAACTAGTTGGGAGGTGATATACTGACCAATTCATGTGTAATCTGAATCACCTTTTCCTATATTATAAGACAAAAGTTAAAAAAAATAGGGAAACATACATTTTACCCCCTTGTATAGTTTGGTTGTAGTTTCGACTTATGTGCAATCTAATATTTCCATCCAAAGATAACAATCAAACTTTTAACATTTTATACCATCTGTTCTCTTTTGGGATGTTCATGTCTCTAAATTTAAAAATATGAGAGGTTTTTGAGGTGAAAGGAGTACAATCTCATAGATTTTCCTGCCAAAAAAAATCCATTTTTCCAATTGATCAGTATAAATTAAAAGTTGCATTTTGGCCTTTTTATATTAAACTAACAATTGTTAGGTTATTACAGAAAGATCAAAACCATAAGGGGTTAAGTATCATAAATGACAATTCTGAGGAGCAGTTCGAATTTTGGCTTAATCATAAGGGATAAAATATATTTTTCCTAAAAGAATATTATGAAGACACTGACATCAGATGGCCAACTACTGTGTGAAATCTAGGACCAAGAAATTCTGTGGTACCTCATTCATGGATTAGAGACATCCTTGATATGATATTATTTAAATCCCTCTTTCCTCCCTACAATATTATGTTAAAGAAAAAAAAGATCCACTGACAGGTTTATTCCAAGTCAATATTGGATAAGGGTCAGGTCTTCCCAATATTGTATGCACTATTATCATGATCAGAGCAAGATAGTAGGTGAAAGTATGAGCTTTTCATCAAGTTAAAAACAAGAACGAAATCAGCAAGATTTAATGCAATTTCAGGTGATGATAAACAGATTTCTATATGATCAATGCAGGAAAGAAAATCTTTAAGAAACAAACAAACCTTTCTTGCAGGTGCAATCTGGGATCCACCATGCCATTTGCCCTCTTTCTTGCTCAATTTTGGCTTCTTCTCCATGAACTTGTCAAGAAATGCAGCAAGTGATAGGTCACTCAGAGGATCGCCATTGTAAACAATATTGGCCCCAGATAGCAGGGTCCCAGCCATAGTAGCCACAGATGGATGCACATGCAAAGACAGCATATTCAACTCCCACCAACTTGTACGGTCTGCATTGCTATTAAAACCAAATACAAAGAAATTTATATATAAAGCACATCTTTTCTTGGTTGGCATACTAAGAAACACAATTATAAGTATCTACATATGCTCAAAGACGAAAATCATCATGCTGGTCAGCACTTGCCGTGCCGGCGCGATACCAACATGTGGCATGAGGAGTGCCGCACGACACCTGGCGAAAGGACTAATGCGAGACAAGGAAGACAGTCTGCGAATAAGTTGGGCTACTTATCATGACAGAAACTCTCCTTATCGTCATTGCCCCTCCTCCATCTCCTCTCCTCCCCTAGATGATGAGATCAGAGAAGATGATGGGGAAGCGGGTCGAGAAATAAAGGATCTGCAAAGCGGATCTGACTTTTCATCCGCTATTTTAAGTTAGATCTGCTGTGGATCCTTTTATTTCTCAACCCACTTCCCTATTGTCTTCTCCATCTCACCATCTAGGGCACGGACAAGAGAAAGAGGAGGGCGACAACAAAGAGGAGAGAGTCGTTGGCAAGGGCAGCATGGTAAGTAGTCTCCCTTTCCTTCTCTCCTACTCTTTGTCTCTCCCTCTTTTACATGGGGTAAACAGTGGAGCCTCTACTACTGTGGCACAGCTGACAAGTGCCACAACGCGTGCCACCATGGCAATCCTTGCTCAAAGGCATTTGCATGGGAGCTGAAGATACTGATCAATAAACTTCCATGTAGACCAATAAAGTAATGGCAAAATATGGTACCAATAAGGCAACAACAAATAATTTGGTCATGCGTCACATGCCACATATAGACCCAAAAATTGAGAGAACAGAGAATATGTGACTAATGATGCTTGCATGTACATAAACTACAAATAAGGATTTCATCCATGAATTCATGCTATTTGCATAACTGATAGGTTCATCTGTAATGGTAGATGCTACTTTTTAGATACTACATGCCCTTAAAAAATGCCAAGCAAGCAGATTTAGAGAACCAAACAAGATGGAGGATGTTATATATTTACCAGTAAGAAGGTTCTCTATGTCGTGGATTATATCCAGCAGGTAGTACCGATCCTTTATTAAGTGTATGATTTTCCTCTTTGTCCTCATCTCCTACATTTCTTGTTTTTAATCTATCATTATGACCATCTGCAAACTCAGAACCATGATCCTCTTCGTTATATGAAGCCAGTGATTTCTCACCAACTTGTGCAGTAGTCTGCCCAACTGAATTTGTAGAATTGTCAGGTAGAACAGAAGCTAAGTCCTCAGGGCTTTCGACAATGTCCTCAAAGTGCTCCAGATCATCATCAACAGATTCACTCTGGAGCACCATTGTCCTGCAATTTTAGATATATGAAATCAAGATTACAACTCCAAATATACGATGTCTCACACTATCCTAATGAAGCAAGAAATCAACATACCACAGAGGTGGCTTTGCTTTAAGAACCTCGGATAGTATAAACAGGCATCCACAAGCATACTGAGGAGGCCGCTGAAGTGCTACCTATTCATAAAAAGATTCAATTAATGCATACTAAATGGAAGGGGCAAATCTTAACAACAGCATACGTCTTTTTAGGCTAAATTATATGCTAATGAAAATTTCCTTCATGCCAAAGCAAGCATAGAGTGACTGTCTAGATGAAATCAAGGATTATTAGCAAGTTGGAAGAGACCATCTCCACGACAACAAAATGTTATGCTCCAACTTTTCAGGAATGTCTATCTGAGTCCTTTTTCAAATTCTGTTATTTTGGCCGATCCTCCAACAATTCAATGAGCCAAGTGACGAAGAATTTGCAAACAGTATTATTTAAATTACTTCTCTCTTTCTACACAACTATGAGGGAGATCATCTATTGGATCCCCTAACCCCTCAAAGCTTCTCTTTGCTTAATCGACTCTTTGAAAGCCACCTTCTGCTATTCTTATTTTGAAATATTAGCATAAGTATACTGTGGATATTAATAACTTAATAAGCTGAACCTCAAAATAAATAATACAATAACAATGATAAATTGGGAAAAAAAGTATTTAACATGGAAGTGCACAGAAGTAACTAAAATTTAATGTAGCAATCAGTAGTTCGATTTATATAGTGACTACATGTAAGATTATTCAGGTGTCGCATTAGTTAGAATGACATGAAACCGAAATGTTTCATCACTAACCTGTAGAAGGCGCTTAGAAAAGGCAGTGACTCGCTTCAGGTTCACATCATTCTTCATAGCTTTTACTAGTAGTCCAAGAAACAATTCTGGCTGCATTTTTTAAAAATAAGAAAGAATGATGAAGAAGAAAATAGGACATGACATTAATAAGAACAACAGGAGAATATATGATCAGAGATTAAGAGCCCCGTCCCTCTTGTCATGAAACAGAATGAGGAGAAAACATCTAAAAAGAAGTTAGCACTTAATCAACTAACTACTCTGCCACAACTTCCCTGGTTGTCTTAGATTATCAAGCAAGTCAGCATTCTGAAGAATCAAAAAGGAAAAAGCAAAATTGCTGATTAACAACAAGATTATTTATAAAAATTCTCCTGTTCTTACAATGGACATGTCCTTTAGTTCTTAAATGCTCTATCCATATGGAATTTTTCTCCTAATTCACTCAATGCATGCATTTCCAGGAACAAATTGAGGAGATATAGGAAACATTCCATACTATCGAAGTCTTCATGAAAAAACAAAAAACTAGAAAAAGAATATCAGGAACCAACCATTCCTTAAGCAGTAGTTTCAATGATGAGAGTATCAAATAGGGGATTATTTTCCAAATGGAAAAAGGAAAATCCTAGTGAAACTATTTAGCAAACTACGCATCTGAAGTCTAGAGTGAAACCAAATTCTATCAAGATTCAAACTGAATTTGTCATAACCAGATGACAATGCATGTGTAAAAATTGATCATGTTTTGCATTCAAAAGATGTTAATCAATACTTATCAAACATAGGGCCAAATTCAAAATCTAAGGAACAACACATATGTAAACTGTTACTAGTCCAAAAAAATATATTTACTTTCTACAATGTAAAGGTATTAATTTTTCCAAACAATTGAAGAGTAATCACAGAACATGATCCAACAAGTATGAAGACTTTAAGTCAAAAAACTTGGGTTGGCTCTATCAATCTTTTTCTCAGATTTCATTTACAAAAAGGTTCCCTTCAAATGGTATCATGTTTTTATGGTTTTGCCAAATACTACATGATGTTTGACAAATATTACAACTAATTTGCATAAATTTCACTAATTAATTTGTGAATTACTAGGGCTTTACTTATTTGTTTACGTGCATGTCAGCAAAGCAAAATGGAAATTAATTGCAAATTATAATTCTAGTGTATCTAATCTTTGGATGGTCCCAAGGGAAATTTTTAAACTGTAGTCAAATAGTCATAGGCATCAAGTCCACTGCCACTATATGTAGTCGATGCTACGAATCCTCTCAACGAAACAAAACTGTTGTGGCCATTAGTTGTTGGCTTATCCCATCGCATTCTGTCTCACTTAGTGCAGCAAGGCAAGTGGAAAATAATCTGGCCCTTATTCCTCATTTCCTTGCCATGCATACTATTAATGTAGGACACATCAATAGAACAGTTAATTCAGCCAAGCACATAAGGCCTGAACTGGTAGTAGGGAAATGACAAGCACATAAAACGCTGTATAGTTGGTAAGAAAATTGAAAGAAACTCACCTTAGATGAAGTAACAGCAGCAGGGCTCAGAAGGTTTGCATACAAAGCACGATAAAAACGGTCACTCACTATCTGATTCTTGGATGAGATCTGGTAAAGAAGCATCAATGACTGAACCCCTACATTGAAGTTTTCGGAATGGACCTACAAGCGAAAGTTAACCAAACTGAAGAACATCCCATTTACATATTCAAGCAACAAAGTTAAAAGTTTTATATTAAGTTATGTGAAGTACTTAAACTCACCAATCTGAAAAGAGTTGGTGTTTGTACTTCTATAATATCATCCGCTTCATTACTTGAGACAAATGGAAATGCTCTATTCACTCCCTGCATAAGATTGAAAATCAAAATTAGAAGAGACTAATAGCATTAAATATTGAACAAGCATTCAAATTACACCAAAGACAACAAAAATAGAAGGAAAGTAGCTTCTCTTTCAAAATGGAAGAGAAGCTTAGCAGCTAATATGAAGCCAATATGAAACTACTGCATATACATCAATTCGCCAAATACCCCTACATTGATTAACCATACATTGAAGTATTCGGTATGGGCCTACAAGCATATAGATTAACCATACTGAAGAACATCCCATTTACGTATTCAAGCAACAAAGTTGAAGTTTTAAATTAAAGTATGTGAAGTACTTAAACTGACCAATCTGAAAAGAGTTGGTGTTTGTACTTCTATAATATCATCCGCTTCTATAATACCAGCCGACCCCAACCCCACCCCAAAC
Organism: Typha angustifolia; assembly: GCF_048772165.1. Lineage (NCBI taxonomy): Eukaryota > Viridiplantae > Streptophyta > Magnoliopsida > Poales > Typhaceae > Typha > Typha angustifolia. The sequence goes on along the minus strand of NC_133246.1, from coordinate 4,823,809 downwards.
ACCCCTATTCTACCTCCCAAATGAAATAAAAAAGTTCTATTACTTTACTCTTCAATCATCATTGTCAATTAATGTGGAAGACCAACATCTGTGATTGATGCAATATAATGAGCAAACCTGAAATTAATGTTCTTTAAGAGGACCTAAGTATACAGAAGAAACATACACAATCACAGATAGCTGCTTGTATATGGATATACCAATTTAAACAGGCAAGAAGGATATATTAACATACTTACAGTTAGCAGCGCAGAAAGAAGCCGAGAATCCATCTCAATGTTCGACTCTAGTGAAGATTCATCTTTGTTTGGATGAGAACTAGGGGCTTTAACCTTTTCTTTCATTCCTTTCTGTTTCGCAGCTTCACCATTTCTCTGTCCAAATTTGCTGTTCTTGTGTACCTTACTACCATGAGACTCAGAGATAAGTACCTGAAATCACACAAGAGAATAACATATCAAATTAGTGACTTAGCATTAAAGAATGCCACACCAAACAGTGATTAGAAGAAAAAGAAAAGGAAGGAAACCAGTGAAACTTATTGGATATCTAAAAGTCCCTATCTAACATCAGATCATTATAGCACTCATAGGTACCTTTCAGATCCTAGAGTACAACACTGGTCTAATTAATAGTGCAAAATAAAGTACTGCAATCTCCACTACAAGTAAAATAAGTAATAAAAAAGAGTGCATTTAAACCAGTTAATTTTTTATGCCATACAAAAGAATACATATATAACAGGTGTAGCTATGTATTGAAAAGTGTTCGATCTCTTAGAAAAGTGCTAGCTCCTATTACTGAATATGTCACCAATTTAACATCACTTAATTTTTCATGCCATACAAAAGAAGACATACACAACAGGTATAGCAATGTGTTGAAAAGCGTTCGGTCTCTCAGAACTTAAATGTGGGTGCATGTCTAAGTGCTAGCTCCTACAACCCAAAATGTCTTTTCTATATTTTTTTTTCAGGTTTCTACTGGCCTTATGAATATCAACAGTTTGTGTCAGTTCTTTTGAAGCCTTATCAGCTTTTTGTAATGCTTCAGTAGCCTACATTTCATTGTAATGACAATTGACGACAACAATGGTAATGATACCCAACATGTATCAAATATACCCATTACATTCATATTTTTCTTCATAATATCACTCATCCACTTCAACATGCTCATTTAAACAACATGCCTTTGGCATTTAATACGAGTCCAACATTCTGATTTATAAACGGCTGCTAATATTTTGTCTTTTAAAATTTTAGTCCTAACTTAAGGGGTATTTTCATCACAAATCCCACTTGCAATATCCCAAACAATCTTCCTTCATTATCAAGATTTACAATAATATTCCCTCTTAGGTACTTAGTCATTTTCTCTTCATCTTAATGAATGGATTTACTAAAACTACACCCATATGCTCAACCTTAAATCTCAGTGTCAAACTTGATCTTCAAACACGTCTTAGTTTAATCACTTAAGACAATTGAAAAAATAAATATGCAACACAAAGCTTCAGTTCAACAATTTTAATCCTGTTCAATAATAATTAAGGTGATCAATAACAATTCAATGTCACTTTTGATCAACCAAATTCTTGTAGAAATTCACTATTTTTCATAAAATATATCCTAGACCACATCTCTACATACTAGGCATCTAGGCTATCCTCTAAATTCAAACCTAGGATTTCAAGGGACTGTGTTGTTAGCATGTCCTAAGTACTATTTACATGTCTCCTTAATTTGAACTTTTCCCATTGAATATCTTAGCAAAAAGAGCTTAACTTCTAAATTGATCTACCAAGCATGGAAGCAGACTGATCTTTATATACACTTTCTTCATGTCTCTAAGAACTTTCTCCAGAGTTCCATTGTACGACCCATATAATGTTCTATGCTTCATCACCATCACATACTAATGAGGAGTTGATAAATACTTGAGTAAACAGAAGAAATTTCATGAAACATATTAGAAGCTGCCACATAAACTGACAATATAATCTTATTCTAAAGAAATCTCAAAACCAAATATTCCTTGTACTCATGAAATCCAATTGGAATAGAGGTGTACCACCTACCGCCAAAGAATTCATTGCTCAACTCTGAAAATGTTTAAGAACAAAATGGAACATTTGGCAATTTAGATTAGATGTGCTACAGAAATGACCTAAAGTCTACTCAGCCAGATTTTGCAAGCAAAAGGAAATTACCTTTTAGGAGCAGTTAACAAGATAGAGAACTCTCGTGCTTGAGATCACCAAATATTGTAGTCTGTTAGGGAACTCATTCATCTATCACGAGAAAATCAAAATCTAACATCTACAATTATAATTAGTGTTAGAACCAGGAATAAAAAATAAAAAATTTGGGGTTGAGAGAGGAGGGTGCACGTGCTCTGCACGTGCAGCCCCTCCCCTCTCCCTCTCCGCTACGCAACGAAGTGCAGATAAGGATGGATTTCATCGAATCCAAATCGGATTAGGTTTGATCCTCTCCTAATCTATAAATTTAACCCTAATCCTCTCTCTCTTCTGAACACCCCCTCCTAGCCTTCTTCTCCTCCACCGTTTTCTTTCTTTTCTCGCCGACGGAGTCACGCCGTGGAATTGGCCTACCGGAACGTCGTCGGAGCCATCGGAGACCACCTCGTGACTCCTTCCTGGTGAATTCTAGTACGTGAGCTAGAGATTTGAGGTTTCGGTTGTCTTGCCTAGACTCAAGTGAGTGGGTTCACTCACATGTTTATTTTATTGTATTTCGTATCTTTTGTCAGATCATGTAAATTTTCTGTGTGCAATTTATTTATTTCACCCTTATGTGTAAAAATTAAATTGTTGCAATTTCTGTGCGCAAATCTATTTATTTCATCAGTACGTGCAAAAATTTAATTGTTTTATTTTCTGTGTGCATTTAATTATTATATTCAGTGCATCACCATACTTCGTGCAAATATTGAAATTTGTGAAAAGAAAAATGAGACTAGTATTGATACGACTTAGAGAACAGTCCCGGTATAAATCGTTTGCGATTTTCCGTGGTGACTCAAGTCTATCTGGAAGTCCAGGGGAAAGTCCTAAATTAAATCACTGTGGTGACTTTCTTAGGTGACTCTGGCAGGGTTAGGAAACAGTCCTAGGAAGAATGAGAAAATTTCCTAGGTGACTCTAACTTCTCTCAACGGTTAGAAGAAAAAACATAGTGTGTTGATCATAGGGTGATACCCTCTGATGACCCTAACCGGATCAGCTATGAAGAAAGGTCCCGAGCGTCATCTCGATGTGACTTCTAGTTGATGTGGATCCACAGGGTTTAGACCCATTGAGACATATGACAGTATAAATATCAAAAAGATGTTAATATGTTAAAAACGTGCAAAGCTACAAATTGTGACATCTCTCTATTGTTATCATTGTTATTATTTAGAGAGCATGCCTATTACATATTGTGATAGATATTGTTGCTTTTAGTTTAATTTATTCAGCATTAATATGATTTAAAATTTATTTGGTTTTCGAGTGGATTCCACTCACTGAGCTATAGTTGTTGGCTCATGGGTTTTATTGTTTTTGTATTTGTTTATTTATTTCAGGTAATAGTCAGCGGGGCGATTGAGCAAGATGTACTCGGATTCTATCTCAATTTAGGATTCACCTATTTACCTTTCCGCTCTGTTAGATTTTGTGCTTTAGATTAGAAGTTTTTATTTATTTAGTTTAGAGACTCAAAAACATTAATATTGTTTTTATTTTTATTGCAATTAGTAATAAAATTTAATAAAGCACATTCTCACTTTATTTATTTATTTTG